>NC_060247.1:22304968-22929968 GCF_921293095.1 Ischnura elegans
CATTTATAAATTAGGTCACACGGACACCCTCAATAATGTAAAAATTAATTAAGGTTAAATCAATATTATAATAGAAACTATCTTCGAACATTTATTTTACCTCTTTATTCTCAGCTTTAGTTTCAAAAATCGGGGCATCCATAGATATGGGCTAACACATAATTTCTTTTTGAATTATACAGTTAAAATTTGTTTGCAGCTCTTAATGGCTTTGCCCATGTGTCATTCTCATGGAATATGCCCTCGTATTTTCCCTACTCATCTGTTTCCCACAAATTTGTTACACCTTAGAGCGCAAAATATCATCCAGGCATCTCCATGGAACAGTTTCCAAGCTCTTCTTTAGCTATCCTTCATTGTCCCGTTCGTCAGTCAGCAGCATAATCTTCTAGCACTAAGATTAAAAAAGCATCTACCCTCTTCCATACCTACTAGTTTCCCGATACCTTTCCACTTACGGTGCAATACTCTCATACTAATTTTAACGGGAATTCGTGTTGCTCTTAAGTATATGAGATTTTTTTTCCTTTTACCACATCTTTTGAAACCTTTAGCATTTTCAAAAAGAGCTCTCTCGATTTCAAATGTTTGCTCACGTTTGCAGACAGCAAAATTTATTCCAGAGCAAATTAAATCAGGATTAATGTTGCAGAGAAATACTCGGAATGAATGGTTTCAAAATATCCCCACTTCACTATTCACATTCTAACTACTTTCCGTATAACATTATTAATACATTGGGTATAATATGAACACGAAGAAGAGTAGAAAATGTATAATTCAATTTAATTTTTTCCAGTTAGATGAAGAGGAAATTTTGAATGAGAGGATCGAAGCCGTGGGAGTGCTTCACATTCACCAGCCAACACTTTGTGGATTTATGGACAGCGCGGATGTTGTAAGCGATTATTACCGACGACGACCATTGTTTTCACATCTTCTGTTCTCTTTTCCCAACACTGGATATGAAACTGGATCAATATGCCCTACGCTCGAGCATTTGTCGTCACAACCGTACTGTGAAAGCTCTTGAGCCAATTCAAATGTTAGCCCTACGGACCGTGCACTCCCATTGAGAGCTTTCATTGCATGATTTGCTCACGCGAACAAGCTGCCCGTACAAACCCGACGTTAATGTTCAGCTCCAACAATACAACCCCAGGTACCATGGGCCGGTGAAGATTGTCCGAAAGAAACCGAGTTGCTTAGCAAATGACTGGGAACCCAGAGGAGATTTCGCGATAATAACCAATAGTTCGAGCCCCAATTGTGCCACTCGACGGATTAGTCGAGTCCTTAATCGAAGGTGTGATTAGTGTAGCCTCAACAAGAATTGAAAATCAGACACAATTTAGTAGGAGGTCACACGAGCCACATTGTTTTGCTACCTACAGATGCAGTTACATCTAATACCGATTTTTCAAACGGCTGGTGACAGAGAAACTCTTTTGGGAAAGTATTCATGGAGGAAAGTGATTCACGATACAAGTTGCAGGGAAGCACTCCGCATAAATGTCGAAGGTATCTCTACTTCACAAGTCTTTCTACTTCCTTGACTCGCTAATTTATTAATAAATCAGATATTAAAAACATCGCTACATAATATTTTGCAAGTTGAAATTTATATGTATAATATTTTGCTAGTTGAAATTAGTATCATCAAAAAGTCCTGGAGTATAGGTCATATAATGCAAAAACATTTTTGCCAACTTTTCGGTTTATTTTAAAACCTTCCTCAGGGTCATGAATGAAAAAATGAGAGTACAATAAAATACAATAGTATACAATATTCATCATCATCATCATCATCATTAGTCAGCAATCCTAAGATTGGTTTGACGCAGCTCTCCTTTTCTCTCTCCTATCCGCTAATCTTTTCATAGCTACATATTTCTTCTCTTTTACATCCTTTATAACCTGTCCTATATAACTCATTCGGGGACATCCCTTGCCCTTTTTCCCTCCCACTTGTCCTTCAACGATTGTCTTCATCAGACCATCGTGCCTCAAAATGTGGCCAACTCAGTTGTCCCTTCTTCTGCCTAATGTTTTTAGGAGGCTTCTCTTTTCTCTCACTCTCCTTAGCACTTCCTAGTTACTCACACGGTCAATCAATTTTATCTTCATCATTCTTCGGTAGCACCATATTTCGAATGCTTCCACTCTTGACTTCTCTGCTGCTGCCAACGTCCAAGCCTCGCTTCCATAGAGAAACATACTCCATATGTAGCATCTGATGAATTGTTTCCCTACCTCTATGCTGGTATTTTTAGCTGTAAGAAGATTCTTCTTTTTGTAGAAAGCCCTCTTCGCCTGCGCTATTCTACTGTGTATTTCTTTCTTGCTCCGTCCATCGCTGGTAATTCGGCTTCCCAGGTAAGAGAACTCGTTCACCTCTTCAAGCTTATGTTTTCCTAGGTTGATGTTTGTTTAACCTCCTCTCTTTTGCTGCAAACTAATATTTTAGTCTTCTTTTTGTTGATTTTCAGCTGATATCTGGCCATTGTCCTTTCCATGTTTGTCAACGTCTTCTTCAAATCCTTCTCTGGCTCGTCTATGACTGCTATGTCGTCAGCAAATCGCAGCATACTAATTTTTTCTCCGTGGATATTGACACCCGAAGCTTTCTCCTTGATTTCATTGATGGCTTTCTCTATGTAAACGTTAAAAATTAGGGGGGAAAGCGCACAACCTTGTCTCACCCCTTTTCTTATTCTTGCTTCTGCACCGTTTGGTCCACATTTGATCACAGCTACTTGGTTTTATACAAACAATGAATAATTCTACGATCATTGTAGAGTACGCCGATTTCTTTCAAAATTCTAAGCATTGAATTCCATGCCACGTTATCAAATGCCTTCTCTAAATCAACAAATGCTATGAAAGTCGGTTTGTTTTTCTCCATTCTCTTCTCTATGAGCATCCTAAGTGCCAAAATTGCTTCCCTTTCTTTTGAGTTGAGTTAAGACCTTTTCTCCTGCATTTTTATTAGCTCTGCTGGAATTTCATCTAATCCTCGGGCCTTATTCTTTCGCAGGTCTCTTATTGCAACGTCAAATTCCGATCTTAAGATGTGTAGCGATGGCTACGCTAAATAACACACTTCGGTTATCTGCGGAGAGGCGTTTATTGTGACTTGACAATACAGAACTGAACTTGGGTAGCCCAGATGGCTAGCTTATATACATGCGGCGAATATTATGGAACGCCGCGCCGGATCTTCCTCGAACCTTCTAGAATTCCTGAAAAGATATAGGAAAAAATACCGGCCGGCGCCAGGACTCGAACGCGCGCCGTCCGATTAGTAGGCGGACACTTATCCACTGGTCCAACTCTACATTGTGGCGGACGATGCGCCACACTACTCCCCCCCTTGGAGGAGAGACAGAGTGTTGGCAACAAAACGTTCTGGAGGACGGACGGCGCGGCCGGAGCGAGTGGTGGTATCTGGTGACGGAGTAGGCGGAGGGTCCTCCTCAAGAAGATGGGCTGGCTTGAGACGGTCGATTGATATAGTGGCTGGTTTGCCATTGATGTACAGGGTATACGTCTTCTCACCGCGGCTGAGGACAGGATATGGTCCCGCGTAAGGTGGTTGCAGGGCTGGCCGCAAAGCGTCTTGGCGGACAAAGACCTGGGAGGATGTGGCCAAGTCCTTGTGGATGAAGACACGCTGCGATGAGATGTGGCGTGACGCAGGGGTCGGACACAGCTGGCTCATGTGGTTACGCAGCTGAGAAACAAGATCCTGGGAGTCCAGATGCTGGGCAGAGTCGACAAAAAAGTCCCCGGGAAGACGCAGTTGCTCCCCGAAGAGGAGTTCGGCAGGTGTTGTCTGCAGGTCGGCTCTCCAAGTTGTGCGGAGGCCGAGAAGAACTGTGGGTAGTGCGTCCATCCATGAGTTGGAAGAAGAGCACATGAGGGCCGCCTTAAGAACGCGATGTAGTCGTTCGACGAGTCCGTTTGCCTGGGGATGGTAGCTCGTGGTGTGATGTAGCGTTGTTCCCAGAGTGGTGCAAAGTCTCTGGAAAAGAGATGACACAAACTGTCGTCCACGGTCGCAGGTGATGTGTTGAGGACAGCCGTAGTGAGCAACCCATCCAAGGAGAAAGGCGCGGGAGACGCTGTCTGCGGTGATGTCTGCTAGGGGTTCTGCGACTGGCCAGCGGGAGAATCGGTCGATAATTGTGAGGAGGTACCGGTAGCCGGAGCAAGACGGGAGAGGTCCCACGATGTCCATATGTATGTGTTCGAAACGCCTGGTTGGCGGAACGAAGTCTCCAAGTGGCGTTGTGATGTGGCGAGACACCTTGCAACGTTGGCAGGAGAGGCAGCTGCGAGCCCATGCGCGACAGTCCTTTCGCATGGATGGCCAAACATATCGACGGGAGACGAGTTTAATGGTGGAGTTTGCACCAGGATGACTAAGGGAGTGGATGTTGTCAAAGATTTGCCGGCGATATGAGGGAGTAACGTAGGGGCGTGGGGTTGGCATGGAGGTGTCGCACCATAGTGAAATGTTCGTTCCGGGTACAGGCCTACGGTGAAGTTGAAGAGCCGTACCGCTGTGGCGTAGTCTTTGGAGCTCTTCGTCTTCATCTTGGGAGCGAGAGAGAGCGGCGAAGTCAATCGGAGACGGTGTGGATATGGATTCTACCCTGGAGAGACAGTCCGCGACGACGTTGTCAAGTCCGGAGATGTGTCTCACGCCCGTGGTGAATTGTGAGATGAATTCCAGGTGATTAAATTGTCGTGGTGAGCAGGTATCGCTACTCTTCTTGCTGGGGCCAAAGGCATAAGAGAGTGGTTTGTGATCGGTGAAGATGGCGAAATCGCGGGCTTCAACCATCGGCCGAAAGTGCCTCACTGCTTGGTAGGCGGCGTAGAGGTCGCGGTCGTAAGTGCTCCACTTCTGCTGGGAAGGTGTCAGCTTGCGAGAGAAGAAACCGAGTGGCTGCCAAGAGTTCCCAAAATTTTGCTGTAGGACAGCGCCGATTGCGGTTCGGCTAGCATCGACGACAAGAGCCAGAGGTGCTGAGTCGATTGGATGCGACAGGGTTGCCGCCTTGGCTAGTCCGCCTTTAGAGGCATCGAAATTCTGCTGAAGTTCTGGTGTCCAGAAAATTGGAGTGGAGCTCCTGATATCAGGACCTTGAAGTAGAGCATTGAGAGGGGCCTGTGTGGATGCGGCGTGTGGTATGTGCTGTCGATAAAAATTCAGCATACCGAGGAATCTCCGAAGGTCCTTTATGGTCTTCGGTGGAGGGAAGTTGTTGATAGCAGCTACCTTGTCAGGTAACGGCGAGCATCCGTCAGCGCTCACGTGAAAGCCCAGAAATGTGACCTTGGAAGATCCTAGGACACACTTAGCTGAGTTGACGATGACACCGTAGTCAGAAAGGCGCTGAAATAATATCCGCAGGTGTTGATGGTGCTCTTCCTGCGAACGGGAAAATACTAAGATGTCATCTATGTAAGGAAAGCAAAAATTTAGGCCTTCGAGAGCTTCGTCGATGAAGCGCTGCCATGTTTGGGCGGCATTTCGAAGTCCAAATGGCATAAATAGGAATTCAAAAAGGCCGAAGGGTGTAATTATGGCTGTCTTCTCTATGTCTTCGGGAGCCATTGGAATTTGAGTGAAGGCCTTGGCACAGTCGATAACACTGAAGATGTTGCACCCCTGAAGAGCGTGGGAGAAATCCTTCAGATGGCGGACGGGGTAGCGGTCCGGTATCGTACGTGCGTTGAGAGCCCTGTAGTCACCACAAGGTCGCCAGCTACTATCCTTCTTGCGAACCATGTGTAGTGGTGAGGCGTAAGGGCTGTGTGAGCGACGTGCAGTGCCTTCGCGTACTAGTAGCTCGAATTCTGCCTGTGCATCTCGGAGTCGATCCGGGGCTAGACGGCGGGTACGGTGGTAGATTGGCGGTCCAGGTTGTAGGCGTATGTGGTGCTTGGTATGATGGTGGATCTCCCGAGGAGTCCCTGATGGCCGCGTGATATCAGGAAATTCGGCCAGGAGGTCGTGGTAGGATGAAGAGCCCGACAGAGCGCGCACGCTGTCCTGGTAAGTTCGACCTCGATGACCCGATGTAGAATGGCCAGTGATTGCGTCGATGAGCTGAGCAGTGGCCATGTTAGGAATGAGTTGAAAGTGGGTTAAGAAATCTGCTCCGATGATTGGCTCGGTAACGTCGGCAACGATGAATCTCCAAAGGAAGTCACGCGGGAGGCCGAACTGAAGGCGTAGAAGGAAAGTACCATAAGTACGGATCCTACTGTCATTGGCTGCGGAGAGCTCGTAGTCAGTGCAGGTTCGTTGTTCGGTGCATAATTTTACAGGGTAGATTGAGAGATCCGATCCTGTGTCTACGAGGAAACGCCGCTGGGAGAGGCGGTCGGTGACGAAGAGGCGGCAGCCTGTGATAGAACGACTCATAGCCGCCGTTACGAGTCGCTGTTGGAGTTTACCGGATTCACTGCATTTGCGGTGCATGGCTGGATGCAACGTCTGGCTTCGGCTCCAAATTTGCGATGGTAGTAACACATCTCAGGCTGAGCGGGGCGCGGCGCGGGTAGAGATCTGCTCCAAGTCCGTGAGTACGGAGGTTTTTTCAGATGAGCTTGTATATCTTCGAGCTGCTTTGAGAGTTTCTCAACCCGTTGGGCCAATGACGAAACATCGTTGGTATGGCGTACTGCATGGATGGCGGGTGCAGTTGGAGGCGGAGCCACGGCGACGATGCGGTCGGCCATATTTGCAAGTTCATCAAGAGGCATTGAAGTAACTTGCGTTTGCAGGATGGCTTGAGCGTTGGCCGGAAGACGTTGCAACCATAATGTGCGGAGGAAAGAATCCTCCACAAGGGTGGTGCTGATGAGAGACCGCATGCGTCGTAATAGTTGCGAAGGCTTGGTATCACCGAGCTCTTCTGCTGTGAGGAGTTGCCGCACCCGTTGATCCTCGGAGGGAGAGACGCGCTGTATCAATAGGTTTTTCAGCGTTAGGTAACGATTCTCGGCCGGAGGATTCACGATAAGATCGCTTATTTCACTGGCAAAACGATGGTCTAGGTTTCCCACGACGTAATCGTATTTAGTCTTGTCCGAGGTGATGTTGGCCAAAGAAAATTGTGCTTCGACTTGGGCGAACCATATTTCAGGCTGTGCTGGCCAGAAAGGAGGCAGTTTCGGAGTGACGCGGTAGACGGCAGCAGTGTCGACGCCGTAGGATGATGGAGACGGTGAGGCTTGCTGCGATGACAGCGTTGTTTGCTGCTGTTGTTGCTGCAGAGCCTGCTGGTGCTGTTCTTGAAGGAGCGCTAGCTGTTGGCTGTGGTTCGTTTGGTGTGCGGCGAGTTGCTGCTGGAGTCCCGCGATTTGAGCCTGCAGTTTGGCGAGTTGATCTGCGTCTGCCATGGTCGCGTGTTGTCGGGGTCACCACTGTAGCGATGGCTACGCTAAATAACACACTTCGGTTATCTGCGGAGAGGCGTTTATTGTGACTTGACAATACAGAACTGAACTTGGGTAGCCCAGATGGCTAGCTTATATACATGCGGCGAATATTATGGAACGCCGCGCCGGATCTTCCTCGAACCTTCTAGAATTCCTGAAAAGATATAGGAAAAAATACCGGCCGGCGCCAGGACTCGAACGCGCGCCGTCCGATTAGTAGGCGGACACTTATCCACTGGTCCAACTCTACATTGTGGCGGACGATGCGCCACAGATGCTTTCTCCAATGTCATCCTTTTCAACTTCACTTTCCTCTTCGAGAACTTTTGAGCTAAGTTTGCTCCCGTTGTATAGTTCCTCCAGGTATTCCTTCCATCTCTCGGCTTTGTCTTCGTTTTCAATTGGAATGTTTCCATTCTTGTCCCTTATGGTATTACATTTTGTGTTTCGTTCCTTGAAATGGTTCCTCGCTATTCTATAGACCGCTTCCTCTTTCCCTTGTACGAGGTTATTTTGTACGTCCTCACATATGTTCCTCATCCACGCTTCTCTGGCTTTCCTCGCTTTGCGGAAAATCTCGTTCTTTATTCTCTTGTAGCAAGCCTGTCCTTCCTCAGTATTCGTATTCTTATACTTTCTCCGTTCTTCAATGAGGTCTAGGGCTTCATCCGTGATCCATGGCTTTTTCTTTACACATTTTCTTCTCCCTAGAACTTCTCTAGCGGCCTCCTGAAACCCACTTTTTATGGTAGTCCAGTTATTCTCAACTAAGTTTTCAGACTGATCTAGTCCCATCTTGCGCTCCACTACTTCTTGAAAGGCCTGTTGATTTTTTTGGCTCCTTATGTTTCTCTAATTGCCAGGTGTTCTTTGCTGATTTCTTCAATTTCTTGAATTTCAGATGGCATTTCATCATCACTAGATTATGATCACTGTCGATATCTGCTCCCGGGTAGCTTTTACAGTCCTTTATCTTATTTCTAAACCTCTGCTTCACTAAAATATAGTCTAGTTGAAATCGTATTTTGTCTTCTGGCATTTTCCATGTGTATCTTCTTCGCATGTGATTCTTAAATAGAGTGTTGGCAACCACTAATTTGTGTTCTGTGCGGAACTCTAACAGCCTTTCTTCTCTTTCATTTCTATTTCCTAATGCATATTTTCCTGTTATTCTTCCATCCTAGCCTTCGCTGACGACAGCGTTCCAATCACCTAAAACAATAAGGTTTTCTTCGCCCCTTACCTGCTTGATTACTTCCTTGATATCATCGTAGACGTCTTCAACTTCCTCATCCTCGTAGCCTGTCGTAGGCATGTAGACTTGTACCACTAGGTATCTACCGGCTTAGTCTCTATATTCACCATAACTAATCTTTCATTTTACTGTAGGAAGCTTTTCACACGCATTCCGGCGCTCTTTATGAGCATTATCCCAACCCCAGCATTACCGTTCAGGGATCCTGTGTGTATAATCCTATAGCTTCCACTCCAAAAGTCTCCCTCAGGCCATTTCATTTCGCTGATTCCTAGCACGTCGATATTCAGTCTTTCCATTTCCACTTTAAGGTTTTCTAGCTTACCGCAAGTCCTGAGTGATCTCACGTTCCATGTACCTATCCTCATAACTTTATCACAATTGACCTATGTACCCTCTCGGGTAGTCCCCGCCCGGATATCCGAATGGGGGACTAGTTTACCTCCGGAATTTTTTACCTGAAAGAATTCCATCATGTCAGATAATTTAAAGTTGGAGTAGCTGCGACTCCTCGGGATAATAATGTGGTGGTTTCCCCTTGCCTTCCACATCGCAGTACTACAGCCGTTAAAGTAAATGTTACCACGCCTGAAGTGTAATGAGTGTCGCTGTACTGACCATCGTGATCTCCGCCTTCACTCATATGAAGAAGAGATGCTGCCCTCTCCTCCGGGTGATGTGAGGCATAATTTTTGGCGGCCTCTCATCGCCAAGTCACGGTATCTTCACAGGTTTAATGTATCATTTATAAGGCCTATCTCACCCAGGGATAGACCCATACCACCTCGGATTACCGCCTCTTTTTGTCCACGACTGCTTATTCGACGAGAGAACTCGCTTATATCGCAGCTAACCTCTATATATAGAGGTTGACCCACCATCCGCAACCCGGTGGACGCACTCGGTGGCTTAAAGCTCAGCTGCGAGTATACAATATAAATATATAAATAAAGGTTACAAAAAACTTTTTAAACACTTGCTATATAGGACAAATATCACAATATTTAAAAAAAAACAGGATTTCACAACACAATTCATTACTAAAAGGTGGTGCAACACTGTGTGCCCTTGCTATCCATAGCATAAACAATGGCTATGTTTTCGATTTTGACAACGCCGAAATTTTAGATCATGAGATTAATTTGAGAAAAAGACTATTCAAAGAAATGGTTCACATATCAATTAACAGATGTAATAAAAAAACATACATTGAAAACTTTAGCAAAATTTATTTTTATTTAATTAATCGAAATTAATGATGTCTAAGTTAGGTAATAGCTTAGTTACCTACTATCAATAAACACATATGTGGTAAACAAAGGTATGTCAAAATTCTTGTGAATTCCCTTCTCATCATTTTTTTATTATATTATTATAAAAAAACTGTTTTGTAACCTTTATTTATGTATCAATATTGTATATTACTGTATTTTCTTGTATTCCCATTTTTTCATTCATAGCCTTGAGGAAGGTTTTAAAATAAACCGAAACGTTGGCAAAAAAGTTTTTGCATTATATGACCTATACTCCAGGAATTTTTGACCAATAATTAAAAGAGGTCAAGACAAGAGAAATAATAAAATCTAATTAATAACAAAGAAATTAAAAGTTGATGAATAATTTCATATGGACTCAAAGGATATTTTCGCGATGATAACCAATACTTCTCACTTCAATTGTGCTACTGAAGAAACTACTTAAGTATGATCAGATTTGCTTGAACCCGAATTTAATTTCAGTCTCAAAAGTGAATAGGTCACAGAAGTCAAACAGGGTCGTTCAACTAGACCCGAAATAACAATTTATTTAAATCTTGCGGAGGACGAAAGGTAAAGATAGCCGTGACTGAATAAAATATTGATTATTCAGTCACTTTTTGCATTCATTTAAACTAAAGTAAATATGAAATTGTCGCTCACATTTCATGAGTTGATTACGTCATCAGAGTTCCGGGTTTAAATTTGAACAGGGAGAACCACTCATAATGGGAAGGAATCGGTTGTAAGAGAATAAACAACTAACGGCGTGAGGAGCCTTTGAGCAGCGCCGACCCGCTCGGCTGGATCGCGTGACGTCATCAAGTCACAGTTAGAGAAAGGGTTAAGTCCGTCGATTTTTCGGGGGTAGAGCACGAGAAATTAGTTAAGGGTAAAAAAAACGGTCTATTTATTTTTAAATTCTATCATAATCTACAATTTAAAATAAAATTGTAGATACTCCATTGTTTGACTCTCTGCAGGATCTAACTCCGATGTTTTAAATATGTAAGATGAAATGATAACTGAGAGCTCGCTAACGGAGCGTGAAATAAGTCAATTTTCATTTCGTTAACAACTTCGACAATTCACAGCACAATCTCCATACAATAAAATGTATGAATGGAAGCACAACCGTTTCACAGAAAAATCAATTCTTTCGGGCAAATGTGAACAAGCACCGAAATTATTGGTCTAAAATAAATAAAATCAATCAATGAAAGGCAAAATATTTGGCACGAAGAATATGGAGCTCACGCGTATGACATTAATTTCTCGCTTTCATCAGCAGTCGAATGAAAGCATTCAAACGAGTAATTATTCTCTGGCTCTTCAAAGCATTTTATTGCACTGTGATAAAAGCGCAATGGAGTATAATTCACGATTCAGCTAAAGTGAAAGTCTTCATTTTTTAAACACAATCCATCCCTCGCATTAAAGTCAGCATATAGCAAATAAAATCAATGATGATATTCTTCACATTTACTGCAGCAAAGAATTCATGAATTAGATATCAGAATTTTATTTCGTGGTTTTTCATTCTCTTGGTTCATTAACGAGTCAGGAAATATAATAACAGCGGAAATAAACAAAATTTATTCAACTAAAAACCAAATATGCGAGCAACAAAGGCAAAATTATTAAAATAGAAACTTTACATCTTTCACTTCACCTCTCAGTGAACTCTACATTTCTGGCTGCAATTCCACAGATTTCCCTCGTATTAAAGTTGGCTTGCAGAAAATAAAATCAATGACAGTATTCTTTACAATTACTGCAGGAAAGAATTCATAATTTGAATATCAGAATTTTTTTCGTGATTTGTCATCCTCTTGGGTCTTTAACGAGACATAAAAATATAATTACAGCGGAAATAGCCGAAATTCACTCAATTTAACACCAAATATACGAGCAACAAAGGCATAATGACTGAAAAAGAAACTTTGCTTCATTCACCTCGCTTTTCAATGAACTCTACATTTCTGGCTTCCACAGATTTGAGCGCAAAACATGCTTGATTGAAAAACGGTAATGTTACGCGGAATACACCATATAGGGCAGCCGTCAAATTTTGTAGCGGAATAACAAACGAGGATTTGTTATTTTGGGTACCCACTGAAAATTTTAACCTCGAGCATTAATTCACGAGACATTTTTGCAGGTCTCCATACAGGCATTTTTCATCACTGTACTATAACGCGGAAACGCGCAGCGATGCGTATTGAGCGAGCGAATATGACCGAATAATTCATTTAATAATCCCGAAGGAAACTAGAGCACGGTGACCATAGCACATCCCAACTTCACCAAAAAAAACAAGCATAGAATACATAAATCCGAGAGTCCACGAATTCAATATCACTCCTCCTTGCCGGGCTGCCTTCTTAGCCACCGAAGACGTCTTGGAGTTAGTGGGTGAGGGGGCTAAAACTTCTACATTTTTTCATTCTCTTCCCTGCCCTGAAACTTTTTTGAAAGAGTCCCTCGGCGAGAGGAAATGAACTTCCATTTTTTTCCACGCAGTAAACATTTATGATGAATATTAAAATGAACCGCAAATTCCTTCAAGAAGCAGAAAAAATAATAATTGCATACCCACACTCGTGTATACATATATCTACATATTCGAAAAGGTATGTGCTATGGCGGCTCTCGTGAGAAGCCGTATTTTTCCTGCCGAGAACTCGGTTGTATCCCTTTCCCGTCGACCCTAACTTCAACGGTTCCTTGAAACACTCCACGAGCACGCCATACTGCCTTTTCCAGACCTCTCTCTTTCTCTCTCTAAGAGCACCGCACGGACGAAGTTTCTGGCTCAATGGACACCAAGACGCATAAAGAGAGTCCATTCCAAAACTTAAATTCTTTAACTTCTCCGCGGAGAGAAAACTGAAGGGAGGAAGTGGAGGGGAGCGAGCGGGGGAGAAAGAGTAGGAAAAGGACAACACCTAAGGGAGGAAGTCGCTCCTTAATTAGGACGGGGAACTTTCGGGTTTGATGTTAAAAATAAAGGTAAGGAGTGGAGACGAAGGGGAGATAGAGAGACGTGGGAGGAGTGAGTTGATGAGGACGTTGAGGATGGCCGGTGGGTGAGTTTGGACGGCTAAAGAGGAGGAAAGAGACACGGCAAAGATAACACCAATGAAGAAGGGAGAACTACCTGAGTGGGGGAAAAGCAGAGTGTGCACAGAATACACTCATTCGGTGATTCAACCTTAATGATGGTTTGAACAGGTGATGGAAAGTTATACCCCAGAATAGGCCACCATTTAATTTCTCCGTACAACACCTAGAAATTCGCTTTTTTCGTGTCTTCTCTTGACAATACTTGCGATTGCATAGAAATGAATAAAATTTTGCTTTAACCAAAAAGTGGCATTCACATGGCAAGATGTAAGAGTCAAAATAAAATATAGGCGCGTCGCCGAATTAATTTTGATATTTTATCAAATGAATGGTGCAACTTTTGGTGTAATGGTGTAAAGAAGTATGCCGCTCACTCTCTCCGTGATTCAAAACGTAGTTTGGTTTGGATAGTCGAGGGTTGGGCTCACCCCGCACTAAGCTACACGCGTGTGAATTATAAAAATTTCGGGTAGATGAGGGTTGGTTTCTTTCCTTAGGTAACCTATCACTAAGAGGATTTTATTTGACCCTTTCCAAAGGTTTCACCTGGGAACGAAAGGCGGTTTCTCTTTCATCAGTAACCCACCGATCTATCAACTGGGCCACCACGCACCTCTCCACAAAAGCGAAAATACCGGCTGTTTCAAAATGAACAGAGGGATTTAAACGCTCTATAATATTTATCACACTTAACTTACAGCTATAAAAGACAAATTAAATGAAAGAGCAACTGAAACAGTTTTGTTTGTTGGCAACAATGCACATGTACACTTAATGTTTCCGCCACTATCCGTTAGACAGCGCTAGTAGCCAAGATGGCGAACAGTGAACAGAAAGCCTTTTGTGTTTTAGAGTTTGCAAATACGGAATCTGTAATTAACTTGCGTTCCGTATTAAGTTGTGATCCGCCAGGTGATAATAATATCCGTGCTTCCACTACCAGCTGACCGTTTCGAATTAAGAAATAGGATTGAAGCAGCTGTTCCAACAATTCCTCGTGAGACACTAATGAACGTTTGGCAAGAACTCACATAATATGGTAACGTGAGACGCGTGACGAATGGTGCTAACGTTGAATACTTGTAAGTTCTTTTGAAAAAATGTTTGAGTTGCTCTTCCATTTGATGATTGATTTATAGCAGTACTTTTAGTTTACTAAATGTTAGAAAGCAGTAAAACTGCGCTGTTCATTTTGAAACAATCGGTATATCGCAGGTTTTCTAAGTTCACCACTGGTTACTTGAACCAGCAGGTTAATGCGGATAAGTGAGGGTTAGCTCACCTCAGATTACGCTAAATTAGAGTGAATTCCATATATTAGCGAATAAAGGCTAATTTTCTGACATCTGAAGGCCAAAAATCGAAGCTTTTAGGGATTGGTCCCGTGAAAAAAGCTGTTTTAAAGCATGCTGTGATTTCATGACAGGATCCGGGATGATTTCGGCAAATGCCATCAATATTTTATGAGATGACCTTCGAGAAATATGCTCTAATAAATAAATTTTGAATGAAATAAACGTTTATCGAACAAATTAATGTCTACATAGCCTTCGGTACAAGCGTATTTTCGGGGACAACAACATGTTTACACCTTTCCAACCAAGAAATGAGCGTAATATTTCATTGCATAAAGCATTGACACTGGCATAGCTGAAAAGATAGAGAATTGAACTTTATGGTGTTTTCTAAATCGAAACCGTCCATCAGCTGCGCCTCAAACATAGGACACACACGAGGTGTTCGCTATAAATTTTGATCACCTTATTAGGACGGCAGTATTTGGTCATAACATCCCAAATGTTAAATTTCCCGCGGCTTCCCGAGCTCATAATTGAGCTTTATTCTGCACTCATCACATATTTTCCATTCAATTGGAAGATGTGCCGGCGAGAATGCTTTGCTTGATTGTTCTGTGAAGAGAAAAGTTCCAGAGTTATCTTCAATTCATAAACGGACACTATCACTGATACACCATGTTTTACCATACGAACTGAAGATGTTTTTAACGACGAAATATCACATCAAAAATGCTTACACTTTCCCTAACTAGCTTTACACTTAATTTTGGATATAGTATTGAAGCGAGTATTCTTTCCAGAAAAGATCGAAACTTAAACCTCATTTTCTGATGGAATTTACGGGTCTGGAGCACATACCAATCGACAGATAATCGTGCAGATGAGCTATCATGTATACCGTTTGTAATTACTCACACGATCCGAATTTCACGCTTTGGTGCCTTTATTATACGGCAGTTGTCCAAAATTAACATGTTTTAACGGGCAAAGGCTTTAACCATCGAGAAAATCAATAAATTTTAATAAATAAACACCAATCTCCAATGCGTAATTCCTATGGTCGACTGCTACCGATCACCCCTCCCCCGGCGATAATGCTGCCAACATCGGCCTTGTATTCGTGGATGCGAAATAAGGGAACGGTTTGTTTCCCTGGGCCTTCTCCGACCGCGAGGATATTTGTTTGGAAGTATCTGACGGATTTATCTGGTATTTGCACTTGAGAATCTTCGATCAGCAGTCATGCGTTCTCTCCATTCCACGGAGCTCCTTCCTTCAATCCAAAGTTTCAACAGCTTCAATGTGGAATTGACGCGGCTTTACGTTAACCACTATGATATTATACAAATTTTATGTCGGGTAAGGTATTTCCAAACTATATTCTTTAAATTACATAAATAAAGTAGGTAAATTATAAATATAAATTACTCTCGAGTAAATATTTAGGCCAAAAAAAGCATGATAAAATGTATTTTTGACCGGCAGCAAGTTTAACATTGGAATTTTTTTTAAAGTCTCAACTAGAATTGGGGCAGACGAAGGGAAAAGTGTGAACTGCCCGAATGTGTGGAAGCAAAGGAGATGGACGAATAGAGAAACTAACAAAGGTGGTGGTGAATGGGAGGACCCTCCATGTCCTGCCGGAATTCCTCTCCATTCACAAAAACTGGAGAAGGAGCCCTAATGCGTGCCCTGAGGATTATTATTTGCCGGCATGGGTGAAATTAACGGCAAGAAAGGAATGGGATGATGGTTGAGGAATGCCACGCTCCCGAATGCGACGCTGAGAGAACGAAACGCACCGATGACATTCTGTTATGGATAAGATACTTTTAGCTGCAAATTGACAAAAATAAAATTTACAAATTTAAATGTTTTGTAACAAGTGGAATTATTAGTAGATGGCCAAGGAAACAACTTTTTTTTGTAACCTCGAGTTCAATGGAAAGTTTTTCTTCTTTCAAGAACATTGCAATTTAAGGAAACTTAGGTGTTTTGATTTTTAAAAACTAACTTCCAATCTTGAAGATGAAAGGATATTAATCAAAACCCCTCCGTAGCAAAAACGGAGGCATAACGCTTTAAAAGGAAAGATTACGTTTCGTTTTTAACATTGATTAATGTTGGAGATTATTCTATTATTAGTAGAGAGTTGCGCGTAACCAGCCCACCCACCAAAAACTCTTTGTTTCACAGCGAACGTGAGCTACGCTATCCACTTGAGCACTAAATCGTTACCTATCACTCGGTAGGCAATATCCCTCACCTATCGTCCTAGAACGAGTTTAGAGTATATTCAAAGCTAATGCGAACGATGATGCTGATACACACTTGCCAATTAAAACATTTTAATCGCTTTGGGCAAAATATTTAGTTCGGTAAAATAGCCCCGTAATAGCCTTTTTTTACGCAACCGCTGAACCGGAAGCCGAGAGAAGCCGAGCTTCTTGTTGGTCTCTAAAGATAGATACCTACCTATATGTATGCATAGATCCAACAGTTAAGTCACTGATCACTATCTAAATTAATTAGTGGGGGTATGTGGCTACAAAACGGTCACATAAGAATGGCGGTTCAACAGAGGAATCCGGAATTAATGCGGATTCAGCAAAAGCTTTAGTCGCGGCCTCATCTGGACTATGTACTCTAATAGTGCGCGCATAGCGGATCTGTACTGAGTTGACAGTTCTGTCGCTTAGAATTGCGTTCGGAGTGGGCCGTCTTCAAGGGGTTTCTAAGGGATGCCTTGCCAAGTTGGGTGAGGGTGGAAGGAAGAGTTAGTTGAGGTCGGGCCGAGTGTGGTGTCTGACCTCACCGAACTTCATCGGAGAATTTAATTGTGCAAGACTCACTCGGTCGCCTCCTCGGTGCTCATGTTCTAAACACTTTGCAACGAGTGTGGTATCCTCTCTTTAACACCCCCTTCTACCAAACCCCACCATAGCGTTACTCCTTACATACGTATGTCCATGCCCTCTTCTCCACTACCGCCTTTATGTGCCGCCTTTACGCTAAATTGCGCGGTTGCTCCGTGAACTGCCAGGCCTTCCTGGCGAATTTTGCGTGGCCAACTCCCGTCCACTTGAGCATTAGAGATAAGGAGAGATGTTGGGAGAGTAGAGGGAGGGAAATACCCGAGGACGGGAAAGCCCCTTTCGCCTCGGAAAATTTATGGTAACGAACCGGCGAAATATGTTTTCCATTTCCTCCCAACGTCTCTTTTCCTGAGCAAGTAAGAGGCTAAAGTTTGGAATTTCTTCGATCTCGGCCTCGCCTTCTCCCTCGCCAGAAAAGTACGCGATCCTCGTTTCATTTCCACCTAAAATATGATCTTTTATGGTCGTGCTATACCTTTTAGGCCGCCTTAATTTCTTTCTCTAAATGAGATCCTCCTACTCTCCTACGTCACTCCTAGATTTTTCGATAGGTTGGGTTCGCAAAAACAGAGACGAAACGTGGAGGACAATAAGGGCAACTCTTTATCCCAAATGTTAAAAGTAGAATCTAGTTAAGCGACGACATTCATTTGTTTCATCGTGAGAACAATTTTTCCTCTTATTCAATTATATCCTACTTTAAATACATAAAGCGCTTAAGAATTGGATCGATCACAAATTTTATTTTATCGTATATTGTGATAAAGTTTGAAAAATTAAGATATTTTCTTCAAAAATTAAGATACATATTTTTCCGTTTGTCGATCCGCCGATAAATCAAAAACTGTTTGCGGTAAAAAAATCGTCAGCTTTAACCCTTTCAGTTAAGTGGATGACGTCAATAATTCACGTGTGCAGCAATAATTCTTACAATTTCCATTCTTGATTGGAAATTCTCCGAACTCATGTTAGAATTTTCATCGGTAAGTTTCATACCTTTTCATAGACACTTACAACTAGTGATACGCTCGACTTGGATTTAAAATCTCTGATTTGAACAGCACTATGCTGAGTACTAAGAATGAGTAGTATCAGTATTTCGTGTCATACCGCCAAAAATGCATCCACGAATATCATCCTGAAATTTAAACTGCTGGTTTGACGGTAAAAGAAGATGTACAGCCGTGAATTTACAATCGCGTGAAGGAGAATCATCCCATACTTGGTCGTTAGCAAATGGGAAAAAGGTCGATAGTGGCCCTCGCAACGAAATAAATACATAATGACTTTTAGATTCAATACTTCATAGTACCACCAGGATGAAAACGAATAATTCACCTCACCTATTAAGCTGCGACTATGCGTTGGATGTTTAGTGAAACTGCATCTACTTAATTAAGAAATAAGCTTGAATAAAAAAATTAAGCTAACATTTTCGTACGCAGGAATGACTCATTCAATTAGACCCAAAAGAGCTCTCATCTGATCAAAAAAGTTGTTCTTTTCATTTCGATGAAACAAACCAGTAGTTTTACACACGAAGAAATTAAATACGTAATATATTACAGTATATTTATTATACGAAGTCCAAGTTTTTTTTTTGTTTTCACTAGGCCTTCATCATGCAAGTTCCGCAAAAAATTGTTTTTCACCTGAAGTTTACACGGGTATTTTCTCAACGGCGGCTTTCGAGGATTCACAGCACACACTAAAGCGAGAAAGGACGAAGAAAGCATGCAGCTTTGACGCAGGAGCGATGCAAGTTGGCCAAGAACAGATGGCACGGAAAAAGAGGGTTTCATCACGGTAGGAGTATTGCAGCACAATAGCCGCACACATAACTCGAACAATCTACGCCTAAGGTAGTTGTCTCGCATTGTGCCTTTCGTCGAAAGACGAATCTAAACGTCTTTGTAGTAAACACTGACCTACTCTGGTCCTTCAAAGATTGTGAAAGAGAAAAGACCCGTAAAAGTGAGCCTAACGTGAAGTCAGCGCTAAAACGCTGCCTCACTTTCATTTCCCTGCTGCTCTTTGCATACGCAAACAAAAAAGTTACGTTTGTACCTTCTGCATCGCATTTTTCTCACATGAGGTTCATCTCCGGTCTTCGTTTGCGTTCGACGTAAGCCGACAATTGTCGCCACTCAAGTGCATGACTTCAAGAAAAAAATCAAACCACAACTTTTAATTTTTATCTTTTATTTAATCTTTATTTTAACATTTATTTATAACTTCCGAAATTGAATTGATATATTAGATGGATGTTCTCAGAACGTGCTCGTTTTAACAAAGCTTAGCACCACACAATGTCAGCATCTACTACGCAAGTTTACATCGGTAGAACTGAGGACATATGTAAACATATTTATGTTGACTACTATGGTATCGATAATAATTTAAGAAAATTTATTTTCTGAATTTTTGAAGTACCGTTCACTCCCAACTATGATTAAAATGTAACTTATCTTTTATATTTTCACTAAACACACACACACATGGATCAAGAAAGCAAGAAATTTAAAGGATCATTCTTCTTTGGTAAATAGGTTCTAGTCTCCTTTTCCAGGATAGAAAAAAACTCGTATATCATTATTGATGTAAATGAGACGATCCGGACAAAATGTTCTTCGGCGCAAAAGAAAGAGTCACGCAAATTTCAAGAGAACGTAGCGTCTATGCATCAGCATACACAGGTAAGTAAGGTGATATTTTTTCACGGCGCTCGGAAGTCAAGCGAGGTGATTATCCCTTCAGCTCCTCTCCCTGCAATGCGCCCAATGATATCTCTCGACGACGGAACGGTGTGCAAAATGCACCAAGTTTCGGACGAGAGCAGCAGTCGTCCACGCTACCGAGACGCTGTACACTCGGCGTCTCCCACGGCGCTTAATGGCAGTACAACTGCAAGGATCCCTTCCCATTTACCACTCCTCACCCTTCCACCAACCCTTTACGAGGTGCGCTCTCCCCATCCCCTACGTCACCTGACCCCCTCTCACCCCTTCCTGCAAGACTTTTCCTCCCTCCACCACCCCCATATCTCTCCACCCTTTGCCTCTCCGTTTCCTCTGCTAACATAAACGACACTGGCTCTTGTCCACTCTACAAGGTTCCCTGCATCTGTCTCTCCGCTTTCTTGCGTCCACTGCCTCGGCTCTCTCTCTCTCTCCACCGATACCCTCTCCCCTTGAACCAGCCTCCAAAACGTGGTACGGACGATGCCTTGAATAATTTAATGTCTTTCCTCCCTCACATCACCGAGCCCTACTATCTAACTCTTCTCTCCTCCTTATACTCTGCTACTCCTTCCTGTCAAAGGAGGTGGGGCAGGAGGACGACAGGAACGAGGAAACGGCGATGCAATAGTGAAGAAGACCGCGCTGAATGGTCTCTGTAATATTTCATTTTCAGCATTGCCCGTGCGTTGAGAGTCCTTGATTGACATTTCATCTCAAGATTCATGTATTTCAATTTGTTGAATTTATATAGTTTTTCGGTTAGACATAATATTTATACCTATGTAATAAACAATTTTAAAATTACAAAAACAGTTAAGCAAGCAGCGAATAGCCTGCTATTTGCCCAAATAGATTAAATAGAAATTATAATTACCTCCCACACACGTGACTGGACACAATTTGCCCACGGAAGACAATTCCTTTCCATTCTACTTCCTCATGAATCCATTATGCATACCTACCTGTTCCCTACACCTTAAGAATCTTTTGTTGGAAGGAGACGACCCGCAAGTGATGTTGCTCCTCTCACGGTCTTCCGAAATATCGGCAATGCTATCGACCCGCGGAAAACTTCCGAATGGTCCTTCACATGCTTTGTGAGTGTATGCACGGCTTAATTTGGGACGGGTTGAGCAACGTTAATGCGGAAGGAAAGATTCAAGCCTTCTTACGTGCGAACTTGCTCCACGAACCAGGCCGGTCAAAATCTTCAACATTTCCCAGAAATTCTCCGTTCTCTGATGTTCACGGCCCATGTCCCTAATGTGAGGGCTTGCTGTGTTTCGATGAACTGGATTCAGTATGCCGTTATCTTTTTCCTCATATCAAATTCTTTTTGGCATATTGTCTTCTGCTTTTTTATCATTTTATATGCTTGTAATTGATACACCTACGGTGGAAATGCCTTTCAGGTTCTTTGATTTTCGACAATTTTTTTCCCAAAATCCGTAGTGGATGGATTATTACTGCGCAGCATTACATAAATACATACTTGCAGTGTAAAGAGAGCTGCATGAACCCAATTAGATAATTAGGATGGCGAGGAATTTCGTGAAAAGCCTTGAAGCATCTCCTGGTCGAATTTTGGAGATGGGGTTTTGCTGTTTTGGGCAAATCACAAATAATTTAGTCACTCAGATGAACCCACCTATTTCAGGATGTCTTCATGGTTCGCTCGACCTGATAGCAACTGATAATTTTGCTGGTTTTTGAAAGAAGTCTGAACATCTTAAGTTAGTTTTAAGGTGCGTAGTAAAAGCTTAACATGCATGCAAGGTATATTTATTGCGTTTCATTTTGTTTGGCTAAAAGGTACCTAATTGTTGAAGAAATCCGATTTCTTATGTAATTCCAACCCGTGTTTTCCGCATAATTTATCCTTAATAAATGTTCCTACCTGTGACGTCTTTCTTGTGTCTTAAATGAAAATGATGATACCACAATATGGTCTACCCATCTCAGGGAACGCGACACAATGCCGAAAACTTTGACTTGGTCTTTTTTAAGTTCCTACCCGGGTCGTCTTAAATGGCAAATGACAGAAATAATATATATTTTAATGATTCTGCTTTTATACATAACTTTGCTTTCGCATCTTTTTATCATCAATTCATAGCATTTCATGATTCCTAAGCTATGGATAAAATTAAATTATTATGTATATTTTTTTTCAGCGATAGTCTACCTGTATGCGACCTACTGGTCGGTTAGTAAATCTATCGGAAATGAGCTAGGTAGAAGACATGAAAAATTAAGAGGCGAATGGGTTAAGCAGTTGATTGGAGCACCTGGGCTGAGTCCGGGGGTTCCAGATTCGATTTCCAGTCAAGAAAAATGATTCGATAACATTACTTCGTGTATAGTCGGGAAGAGGACTGAGTACTGCAGCACATGGCGACCGACGTTTCGACTCCCTCAGGGCTGAGTGAGTCTACTCTTTAATCGATACTTTAATTTCGATTCGCCAAGAACTATTCGAAATGACACAGTGTGCCCGAGAGTGCTGCTGTGCCCAGTGTTCCCGCGAATACATACTCACCAATCAGCGGGAAAGCCTCAGGAGTTAATGATTCTACACGATGATAACGACCGTTACTGCGCATGCGTCATAAAAGACAAATAAAATGGCAACAAGAAAATTATTGGCCGAGCGTTTGGCAGTGACATAGAGCTCATAAATATCGCATCAGTCCGCATTGCTCGCGTTTGGTGTGCGCGGATGGCGGGTTTTTCGTTTGGGAGACTTCAGGGCACGTATCAAGAATATGAAAACAGCCTCTGCATTATACAAAGAGCATTAGGATCTCCTATTAGGGGATTTTTAAATACTTGATCGCTAACTCACTCACTCATTTATTGAGCCCTGCAGTAGCTTTGGATAGGTGAGGGCTGAGCCCATTCCGGTTTAAATCACAGGGTAGGAGGGCCAGTTGCTTTCCCTGGACCTCATTCAAATTTGAGGAAACGAGTACGAAGGCTTTAACTGGGTTTTGAACCCGAGACATCTCTATCATTAGCCCAACACTCTACCCTGTGGAAAACCACGCTCCCGACGTGATCATATGAAACAGGAAATGGAGGATTCAAACAGTACCAACTAGAGCTTAATTTCCTCTAGAACGCACCAGAGTGGCCTTTCGTCACCTCTCAGAGAAAATTGGGTTATATTGATAAAAATCATTTATGATTACCCTAAATTAATACAAAGTTTTAAAAATGTCATCGTTTTTTATATTTGGTTGAATATGATGTGTGGTTGTGCGTTCCGGTACCTAAAATTTTATAAATTGAGCACCGGTACCAACTACGAGCGAAGCATTGAGAAGAAGAGACGAAAATTCATCGCATTGGAAGACTGATGCGGAAAAACCCAAAGATTCAACACGGAAGAGAGAGATACAGAATGATTCCCCCCGTAATGCATCGCAGGAGAGACGGCCGACAGGACTCCGGTTAGGGGAGGTGGACGAGAGTGGGAAGGGTTGGGAAAAGAGAACAATGGGGTGAAAACGGGAGGCAAATACTTTGATCGCCCTTTAATAACTAAAGAGCCGAAGAATTCCCGTCCCATTAACCCAATTCCGCCAATGCTCTCTCGGTCCAAGTACTTCCTCTTTTCCCCCCACTGCATACCCTTCTCCTGCCCCTGCTGGAGGCGGGTGGCGCTTAGAAGGGGGGGTGAGTGGAGCCCAGCGGGGAAGGCGGCCGGGGGAACGATGGTAAGGTCTGGGCGGCATCTGGCCGATCCCGGACCCGTGTGGTTTGCGGACCCTACGAACTCACTCCTGTCCGTTGTTCCTCCCGTCCAAAACTTTTTAATGTCCTTGACCCCGTCAATCAATTTTTTTTATCTCTCTTCCTTAATTTTTCTTAAACCCAGCCTGTGCCGCATCAGTTTTTTCTCCCCTTTGGATTGACACAATTACGGGCAGCGGAGCCAAAAGAAAAATAGATAGTTGGAATACTTTCATGGGACTAGGAATAAAAATAATAATTTTAACCAGAGTCCTACAATCCTCATATGATTCCCGAAATAATTCATAACTCATTCCATTATCGACGATGCGGAAAGTAAACTAGACATACTTTTCTACTTCCAAGTGCTGCTGATATTGTAACTCGTAATTGTAACTCGTAGATTCCCAGCTACTGCAACATTTATAGGGTCAATAAAGGGATATTTTTAACGCATGAAACGATTTGTTTCATAGTGATATAATTCCAACTTGATTGAGCCTTATTAGGCAAAGCCTAATTGCTTAGGCACAGTGAATTACATTAATGACATTACTTAACACGATTAGCTAAAGGCAAGGATACTGCATTAAAATACGTGTAAAATTAGAAAATTATTCTCGCATTTCTCTCCATGGAGCGTCGTTAATGCTTCATTGGAATTTCACACGTTCTCATAGAAATGCATATTTCGCATAGCTAGACAATATCAAAAACCTTAGCAAAATAAGGAAAATGGCATTCATTAAAAAGGCATGTTACTCCTTTTCCCAAAATTACTAAACCTTAGGGTATGAATCGTACAATTTCAATTCACCTAATTTATGATGCAAAAGGAGGTTACGAGAGAAAACACGCTAAATTATAAATGGGAGCTATCCAAACTTTTCATACCATCTACTATACGTAAAATACCTAGTGAATATCAAGTGGTAGGTCTGAGGCCAAGGAAGTAATAGAAATTTAATGGATCCATATGAGGTCGCCTGAGGCCATGTTTAGGTGACATGCGAACATTTTCCATTCACCTTAATAAAACAAATATTGGCCCTGAAATATTTCATTTGTCTGAATGACTATGAAATGATAAAAAATCTGATGAGTAAAACCAAAACCGCTAAAATTGTGAACCTCATTGCTTAATTGAACTCTTTTATATGTTGAATTGCTACGATTTTTTTTGTTCAGGAATGACTTTAATTAAGATGTCGTTCGACTCTATAATTGGAGAAATCGGCAGGAATTGTCACCCCATTTTAACTAGAGTAATATTATGAAGTGGATAAACATAATAAAAAAACACCGTCATTGGGCCTAGATTGAAACTATAATGTCCCTTCTTCTATTTAACCCCTCGTTATTAAACTAATACTAGATAATACTTGCATAGTCAAGTCCAATAATGTATGAAAACACTAAATATAGTCAAGGATGAAAACATAAATTGCACCAAATTCATGGTGATATAAGGAATAACTGAAAAAGAAAGGATGTCAATTTACAGATATTGTGCAAAATTGTGCATACGTACTATAGCTTAAGTTAAAGATTAATTTACGGATATTTCAAAAACATTATTTTCGGTGCGAGCGAGAGCCAGAAGAACATTCACCCTGCTCTAAGGCAATGGATAATGAATGTGGCCTTGAGTGCAACAGCAACATGAAAATCCGATTGTGTACCAACACCAAACTAACGAACAGATGGTGGACCAAGTACGAGAATGTGATGAGCAAGAAGTTTCGCTATCGGCCAATCTCCACACACGAATAGCTCGGTCGCTAATGGATGAGGCGAAATACACAGATCCACAATCCAATACGCGGGGCGGCGCTCTAGGAACGGCAACTACGACAGCCTAGTGACCACATGCTACATTGTGGCGTGAAATGACCCAAAGGGATTAGCTACCAAGGGCATGTTTCCAGAGTACGACTGCGGACCTGTGATTCGGGGAAGAGATATTCTCGGCCAAACAAGAGCAGACTCCACCCCACGCTGTGAGCATCGATCCTGACTTCAACCCCCATCGTTGAGATAGAACAGCATTTAACCTATGCCCACAGAGCAAATGAGAATGAGGAGTCATAGCATTAAAAGACAGCGATTCGTTTGAGCATGGTAATTTCGATAAGTATGGCACTGATGCCTGTGTTTTACTACATTTTGTATTACATGGCTGGAAGTGGTTTACATAAAAAAAGCATTATTTTGACCACTAAAAAATAGGGAGACGATATGATGTAATCATCTTAAACAGATGTTTTTGATGTTATAAATGTATTTACGATGCCGCACAGTCTGTAAGAGTATCCCATACGCAAAAACCCGTAGAGGTATTTATCAGTACAAGAACAAAATTACGACTTCATTTGTTGTAAGAAAAAAATACTAATTTCATTTTTCATTTATTCAACGATTCATCATCACTGGTCAACAATCCTAGGATTGGTTTGACGCAGCTCTCCACTCAGTTCTCCTATCAGCTAATCTTTTCACACCTACGTGTTTCTTCTCTTTCACATCCTTCTTCACTTGTTCCATATATTTTGTTCAAGGTCTTAATTTTCCGTTCTTGCCTTCCACTTGTCGACGATTGTCTTCATCAGGCCATCATGTCTCAAGATGTGGCCTATAAGGTTGTTCCGTCTTCTTGTTAAGGTTTTCATGAGGCTTCTCTTCTCTCCTACTCTTCTTAGGACTTCCTCGTTACTAACTCGGTCGATCCATTTGATTTTCATCATTCTTCTGTAGCACCACATTTCGAAGGCCCCTATCCTTGCTTTCTCCGCTGCGGTCATTGTCCATGCCTCACTTCCGTATAGGAGCATACTCCCAATGTAGGTTCTTATAAATTGTTTCTTTACTTCTATATTTAAGTTTCCCGCTGTAAGCAGGTCTCTCTTTTGGTGGAATGCTCTCTTCGCCTGGGCTATTCTGCTGATAATTTCTTTCTTACTTCTCCCGTCACTAGTTATCTTGCTTCCCAAATAACAGAATTCATCCACCTCTATCAGTTTTTGCTTCCCTATTTTATTCATCGATTAAAAAAGTTAATATTAAAGATTAACATCACGTTGGAGGGTATACTAGTGGAGGGGTCCCTGTTGTGGCTTCCCGATTCCCTAAAACCAACACAGTGAGCGTTCCTCTCTTCTCTCTTTTGTACTGACAAATGGTGCCAAGTTTTACGGTCATCGGAGACTATTGTTACTGTCAAGCTATAGAGCTCAATTCCCACACTCAAATTTTTATGGCAAATGTATGGAATATTCTTCTAACGAAGATGATATAACGGCACGCAACAAGCCATTCTTTCATGTAACACTGCATTATTTTTCGCTCCCTTTCCTCGTTTTTCCTGATATTTCTTTCAGTTTGGCTAACTTGGACACCATCGCTTAAGTGACATTTTTAAATATACCAATAGATGGCTAATTTCACATATCATTTTAATTATATTCAATTTTTGAACTAGGTATTTTACCTTAAAATCGGTAAACTCGAAAAAATTCAGGAGCGTAATAGGTACTCAGGTAACGCAACATAATCTTTTAGGGCAAGAGAGGATACTATTAGTAAGCTGGTATTTGATTAACGTGATTCAATAGGTAATTGCAGTTGAAAGCCAGGTGCCCCATTATCTGCATTTACTACAGCATATACATTCGAACGGCCTAGGCCCGCAAGTACACTAGCGGGAGGCAGGATAATCACAGAATGTTACTTCGCGCTAGCCACGGTAATGGAGAGCTTTGACCATATCCATCATACCTGATGGGCTGCTCAAGCGGTAAACAAATTTGATTTTGCTAACCTCTCACAATATCCCTTAACTCATTTTATGCAGGAATGAAGAATTGGATTCAATGACTAAGGAAATAGTGGAATTGTTATAGTATCAAATTCGAGATATAGATAAAAATATCTTCAAATAACATCATTGAAATACTATTTTATAATCCAAACGTGTTTGAGATCCTCAATAGATAATAACAGAAGAATTAAGGATGAAAAAGCCTTCATTCAGAATTCAGGACACAAACCTATACTTTCCGATGTAATAGATTTTCTCCGACAGAAACGGTCGAAAATATGATTTCGAAGCAGAGTAAGCATATTAATGAAATTAACTCAAATCACAGGAAGAATTAGTAAAAATACAGTCGACACAAGAAATAACACCATTCGTTTACTCCCGTGATGTCAGCTAAGTTAAACAAACAAAACATTTTCTCACTGAGTAAAAGACGCACACAAATTTTAAACAACCGAGGCTCAAAGCGGCCTTCAAAGTATTCAACGCATAGGTCATACCCTAAGACTATTCTACCCTAAGACTATTGTACCCTAAGACTACTGGCTTTAAAAAAATACAATTCTGAGAGGTGTCCGTGGTTAATGGATAACTCGTTTGTATCAAATATCTAGGATGGACCTTTAGCCTTTGTCTTCGGAACTTCAGAAATTTAAGATGAACAGCATTCCTTTTAGATTAAGTTATTATAATCGAAGGTTCTAACAGCAGCCGTTAGAAAGGAAGTACTGGGTATCAAAATTCTTCCAAAAGACTTTTCGCGTAGGGAGCCATTGAATTTTACATTTGTACAACCATCTATGAATACCTTGCACCGTCATCTCGCGTAGTTAAAAAATAAATCATCAAGTGCTTGAAAAACTAAACGGATATTTTAGGCTAGCAAGAGGAAAGCGGTTCATAACGAAATTCGAAGAAATAAATATAGATGGGATCAAATATGAAAAGTTACCTCACAAAATATTTTGACCACATCAGTTACATGGCGACAAACAATTGGCAGAAACGGTAGAGGGAGATATTTTGAAACAATATTTCGACAGCAAATGACAAGGTTGATAAATTTGAGTGTTTAAGAACCTATCTATTCCGCGAAAAACATCAATTACAGTGAGCTGTGCTGCTTTACTACGGATAAATAATACACAGGGGAAAAAATGGACCTAGAGTAAAACAGACCCTAATTCACTTGCTGAATATGCGCACGCGATACTCTCATTTAAACATCTTGCACCACCGTCGCATTTTTTGTACTCTTACCCATCAATCATTAACAGAACAAGATACTTTGAGATTAATATCCAGCACGTGGCTTTGAACAGAGCTCGATTTTATTATTTTCTATAGCTCGTACGGATAGTGCAACGCTTTTGCTACCAAACGCTTACGATTAAAATCGCAGCTTATGAAAAAATATTACCTGAAATTATTAATTTATCACCTGTTAGAGTCTGATATCGTTGAAGCCCCTAATTATTAATTTCGTAAACTAGGAGAAATTTTATTTTACTTACTTCGAACTTTTTTATTTAAGGAACAAAAAATACACAAATCGCAGGTATTGAAAGGGGAAAGTTCTACGGGTCACGTTACTGAGACGCCAAAATAATTTCTCCGGAAATTCAACCATAAAAATAAGCGAATTCATCAATAAAAACACGAAAACGATTATCATTGAATGATGTCTTAGAGACACACAGAAATTAAATGTTTGGTAATAAAATTAAATGCTCAAGCCTAATTTGACTGACAGTGAGGCAACTTTTTTCATAAGCGTGCAACGATCTTATTTTAATATTAATTTATGGACTTTTTCATTCAGTATATGCAGTGAATGCTACTTTCTATAAAAGAAAATAGATCATGTTTCCACCGAATTTCAAAAATGAAACTCCCGCAGCCTTCTGAGCTCTGCGTGACACGCTACTCTTAGGGTCATATCCTGGCACCAAGGCTCGCCGTGAGGGTATTTCTTAACGACAATAAAATTGCAAATCTTTCATTTTATCATTTACATCGTGGGCATATTTTCGCCCGCGTTTTCTCTCGCACTCTCAAGATGGCAGGAATGTTAATCCCCCTCTCCACGAGGCTTAATTCTAAGAACGATCCCCTCATTACTTCTGGATTACGCCTCCTCCCCTTCAGCTGTTATTCGCTCGTTTCCCGCATGTCCTGCACATAACCCCTTCCTCTCACCGGCCCTCTTATTCAGCCACCGCACACAATTATCTTTCTCCTCATTAGCGCTGCTCTGAACTTCTTACCTTGCCTAACCCGCACCGGAGCGTTTTTTAAGTGGGACACCATTTTTCTCAAGATCCCTCTCTCGAGGACTTCGGGAGGGTTTATTTTGCTTGTCTCCATAAACCACGTCATTTTCACATTTCCCACTCATTTTTAAACTCTTCCACCCTCTTTCTCCTTTCCTTCTTGTTTTTTTAAGCGTGTTAGCGAGATTTGATAGTAAACGCGTGTTTTTTTAACCCCTCGTAGCTGAGGAAAATTTTACACGTGGAATAGGCAGCTGTCCACACATCAACTCCCGTACGCGTAACTCTGTAAATATTTTTTTCCCACGAAGCCAAACAATGGAACTCTAAAAATAACGATGGGGCCATAGCCCTATCATAATATAAAAAATAACTTGGCTCCTTCAAAAAATATTCTAGGCGCGACTCCGATTTTTTGCTGCTAAAATCCCATTTTGTTTGTTGCAAGACGCATGCTGCTCCGAGGCTGTGCAATTTTTCAAGGCACCTAATCCGCGAGCGACGCTTTCCCCGACGAGGGCAGCTCAAAATACCGGCGGCACCGACCATTCCAATTACACCCAAATGGAACTGCGCATGCAGCGGGGTATATTAGATAATTGGATGGGATAATCTAGCTGGAAGAACCATGCACTTCATCACAGAGGAGTCGCCTCCAGAATCATTCGTGGCAACCCTAAAATAAAGTTGATGAAACTCATCGATCACAGACAGCAGAGCTACACGCGATACCACTGCAATTCAACACCATAGTGCTGCAGCATGTTTCCTGCCGACGGAAATCTGGGGAATTTTGGCATATAAACGTGATTACGAAGTGGTCACATGATCCGTCTGAGGCGAGAGGATGCAGAATATTTGCATCATGTGCAATGGTATTCCAACCTCATTAGTCAGAAAAGTGTACGTAGGCATTGCAGGAATTTATCACAAAGTATGAACAGATTCAGAGTTAATATGGAGGAAAGACGGAAGGCTATTACTATAATAATTATTCAGAGGAAGAAGTTCACGGATGCACATCGATTTACACATTTTGATTAAAACTCCTGTAGAATTTCCGAGTAAAAAAAAGTCAACTAGCCAAATTATGCGGAGATACGTTCTGGTTTAATTTGAAGAGAATTCGTTTTTCATTTCACTTTAAAATTTCTCAATGTTTCCATTTCAAGGAAATTAGTTCCGAAAAAATGTACTCAATGAAGACCACACGAAGTGTGAGGGAATACGAATGTGGTAAAGTGCCTCAAGGATTTCATTTAGTACACGACATATTTTAACTGATGTTTTTACGTCCTATATTATTTTATATTGCATCTTTTATCTCTAAGCCATAAGAGATGAAAAAATAGATCTTTTACGGAGGATAAATTTCCCTTTAAATGAGTCATTTAGATTTTTAAAATGAGACCTAGTTTTAGCGTAAAATAATTGTTTAACTCATCAATAATTGGGCGTTATCAAATCTTTCTGCAATGCATGGGAACAATCCAGTACAAAGTGCTAACAAATATAAATATAAACAAATGCACAAGCATGCTGATATTTCAATGTAAATATTAAATTCATTACTAAGGAAAGGTAATGTATAAATACTAATAAATTCAGCAGAATTATCATCCTACGTTAAGTCCTCATTTTCATACCACACAGTTACTTTGTTTTTTTCGTGTTAATTTCGAGATTGCGTATTTCCAAGAATCTCAGTTACCTTGCTCAAATTCCACACCAAAATGTATACCTCAACAAATCGATACCTCCTCTGGGCAAACGCTCAACAATCGCCCCCCGAATCAAATCCGTTCATCTCATATGTCTAGTAGTACCAATGAGCGGATTTGATTCGGTGGGCGATTTTTGAGCGTTCGTGCAGTGGAGATATCGAAATGTGAAGCTTAATAAATGACTGAGATCTACATATTAAATTTCTTCGCATTGTAGGATTAATAATCATTAAAAGAAGTTTAAAGCAACCTTTTAATAACGCATTTTTATTAAAATACTTTTCCGAGTAGAAATACGATAACGATGAATTCTCTGGAGAAGCAACATTAATCTATCATAAGAAGATTGTTTCATGATTAATAAACACCTCTCCAAGAATCCTTTTAAAGGAAACTTATTCCAAGAAAATTCGAGTTGGAAGTTCTTCAACTCCGTTGTCATATTAAAATTCAATCATGCAGAAATGCTAAAATTTGCGCAAAACAGGATCCAAGTTTTTTTTTAAACGAGCACCTAAATGAACAGGAACGCAAACGGCAAGATGAACGCGAAAGGGAAAATGAAAACGAAAGGCTGGACTAAACGAACGCCTAGATGAAACCAACGGCCAGTTGAAAATGAAATATCAGACGAACCGTTCGGCAGTTAATCTGTTTATTTTTGTCCGGTCTCTTATCCTTTCCCGCGAATTCGATGCAAGACGGAGGGCCGGAGAGGAGAAAGAAGGGGAGCGGCTCGATGATCTATGACGCAGCTTCGGAGGCCTTGGATAGCCTGCATCATATCCGTCGTATATTGTACCCACAGTGCACTCGCTGAAGTAAGCTATAGTGATTCTAGTGATTACGCGGCAATTCAAATTACCTCTCGGTGAGCATGCCTACTGACCATTATAGTCCACACGAGTGCATTGCAGACATAAGTAGTGAGCGGGGAGTTTTAGAGAACTGTTCATTTTCTAACCGGTCCATTTTAGTGACCAGATCGTTTTTTGCAACCCAATACAACCCTGGACCCAACCCTCACCCATGGCTCGTTAGCACACCTGACAACAGACCTCCCCCGTCCTGAAAACACCAACCGACCCAAAAACAGGTTACAAACCCACCTCCAAAAAATATCTTTAAACAAGTTTCTTTAAGATTCTTTTTACAGCGGGTGTCACTCTTATTTCATTTCCACTGATATTTTAAGAAATTATTGTACTCTTTTTATTTTTACTCATAATTATAAATTTACGGGCTCCCATCCACAAGGTCGTTACGAATTTACTCTGTAAAGTTTATAATCTACTATCTAGAAGGATTCCAAGTTTCCGCTTGACAATTACCAAAGTGAATTTCCTTGAATCTAGAAAGTCCACTCAGACACATGACGAAAAATGCTATTAAGACAGTAGGTAAATAGACTGAAAAATACACAACTCTTCCCCAATGAAAGATAAGATAGCAAAAATGTTAAAAGCTATTTATACTTTCACCAATAAATACAAAATATTGAATATTATGATTTATTCTGTGTACTAAAAGAATGAAAAGAATTAACATTAAAATTATAACTAGTACAGTACTGTAGGAGCTGCACCCTTAGTAACATATGACTTTTTTTCAAGAGGATTACTAGAAGGAACTAGAAAGCTAAAACACTTAAATTTTAAGTAATCAGTATAACAAATTACTGAGAGCTCTTCGGATAAGAGATGCTTTTGGAGATATTAAGAAACAGATTAGAAAGAAGATATTTTGGGAAATTAATACAAAACAAGAGAAGAAAAGTTGAGAGGCTTCTGGGCCTACAAAGGACATTAACGTTTTAAATGTAGGCCAGCAATCTTTCCCGACCTGAGGTTCACATGTTCAAATAATAATGACTACGTATGATGAGATTTTTTGTGCATTAAAAGACAATTTTTAAATAAACAATAAGGCTAAAAATGTAATTAATTAATCCTCTTCCAAAATATGCACTCTCATTATCTTGAGCATTAGAGTAATTAACATCTAATTACTGTTCGAGCTGCCGGCAAGGGGGTAAACAAGCCCTATGACAAAGGTTGGAAAGGCTTGAAAGAATAGTACAATTATGTAAAAATTGTTAGCGATGGAATATTGGGTTAAAGGCTCTCATACTCAGTAAATCAACATCCTAAAACCTAAATAAAGATTTTAAGACAACTAAATCTGAAAACAACCTACTTCCCCATATAGGGCAAGGATGAATGTTCAAGCAAGCAATGGCATCCCATTATTCCAGGATTTTCAAAATTTTCATGGGAAATTCCATTTCAGCGAAAATCGCTGGAATCGAATGACCCATGTGCACCGAAGTGTGGAAGTTAAAATCTTTGAACTCAAAATTTGAATTAAAAAAACATAAAATACCAATGTTTCTCGGGAAGTCAATTTTCATGGTTATCCATGCCGCTATGGGTAGTTTTATACACGAGCATCCATAAGAGGTAACTCACGTTATCCAAGTCGTGCAGACTACAAAGGCAAACGTATAGAAAGGATTAATCCGCAACAAATGGCTAGTATTTGCAAGTGGCCACTTGACTGTATAATTTTTATGAGACCAGCAGACTTTAATCAGGCGTAAAAAACTGTAGCTATACCATGCGCAAAGAGGTAACAAAAGATTACATGTTCCTAAACTTGGACATAGCATCAAATTCCAATCGGTGCAGAGCTAATTTATGATCGCTTTTAACTTTTTGTAATAGACATGTTTCTATTTTTGCAAATAGCTCGAGTTTTTCTGCCAAAATATTACCAACCATATCAACTCTTATTAAACAAAATTTTGAAGCTGTAACTCTTCATACTCTTCATAAATAAAATCAAACCATTTGAGCCGTACCTGGAACGGAGCAAGGTTCACGATGAAGCAGCAATCACTTGCCGACAGTGAAACTCATATCACCACGCTGTGCGCTTTACGTCTTTTTACGAGATATGACGACAATGAAAAAATTTGGCGACTTGATGAGAATTTAAGCGTCATGAAACAAAAAACTCATAAACCTCATTGTCGACGTTATTGATACTCCTAGTTCGTTAACGAACTTCTTCCCAGGCTTATTCACATGCCTCTACCACCTATTCACCCGCTTCAAATTCATCTTTGATTCAATTCAGCCAATCCGCTTCAAATACCGGCCCAGTCACCCAGTCCTCTGGATGGCATTTCTCTTACACTACTCCCTCATAGGGTGTACTATGTATTGTAATATCGACAATCCAGAGGACTCTGCAGTCACCTACTTAACTGTGTCATTTACCTTTCCCTTTAAGCCCGAGTGAAACCCCTTTAATCCCCACCGACCTTAACAAGGACAGAAAGAAGTACCCCCCCCCCCTCAAACTTTTTCCCTCCCGCCCCCTCTAATCCATTTACGGCTGATGACAATGAGGGACCCTCGCTCACCCAGGACATCTCCGGGTCACCACAAGGATTTCCTGCAAGAGGAAATAAGGGATCGTATAGCAAGGAAGGTGTCTCAAAAGCAAGAGAAACGAAGCCAATTCGATTGTATTTCATCGATATATGTTCGTAAAAAGACAATCCATTTTCTATCATCATGTTTCGAATTCCTTCTTAGACGTTATGTCTTCCCAGTTCATACATGACACCGCAATTTCATTTGATGAACGAAAGATGACGCAGGGGCATGCGACGGAGTGGAGAATAATTTGTTTTCTTTTTAATTCTATGAATTCATGATAGACCAATACATTTCGTTCACGCGACTGACAATAAGCAAGCAAGTGCCTGCAAGTAGCTTTTTAATTTTCCTGTGAGTGTTTATTCCATGTAAGAAACGGAAATATTAACCTCTACTCTTTACATTGTATTACATAAAATTCCTGTTTTGCATCCATACGCCGGATTTTTCAAATAATGTTGTTCGATTAATTGGTTAGCTGCTAATTTGAGTGACATATATTTCATATTTATATCCGTACAACGATCGGTGCATAGTGTTTTCGGTGCCGTAGTAATAAGAGTCACTCTGGACTCACTTTAAGCATTTCAACCTTTAGTTTGGTATTTAACATGAGTTTAAAGCTCACTCTAAAAAAAACACATTGGTCTATGAATTGAAGGGTTTAGATAATGAAATTGGCATCCCTTATTTTAAATTCTAGCAAACTTTAAATGCGAAATTATTTTTTCTGGTAAATGACTTAATTTGTGAGCGGATTTTTTGCACATTTTCAGATAGCTCACAACTTAACCAACGGCAATAATTTCCACAGATTAAATGTTTATACTTCCGTACAAGAAATTCTAATAAAATATTCAGAAATCATGAAAGTAGGTACTTTCATGTATGTGTAGGTAGGTAAATTTTACATGACGTAAACACACTTTGTATAGTATCTTGGGGATAACAGCACCTACCTAGCCACATTTCTGAAAAAGAATGTGATCGCACCACGAGTATTTTCTAGAGATATCTAAAGAGTACACCTAATCTCTCCCATGAAAACACCATTCAGTATAGGATAGCACGTATAGTATACGTACTAGGTCATCACTCACTCAAATCCGCACACAATCCACGATATGCAACGCTTGCAACTCGCCTTACGGACAACCGATTGCACTTTTTAATCTTCAATTATTAGGGTCGTACCTTCCTTCAACCCCTTACCACTGGGCTTCGCTTTAAAAACGTCGAGAGTTTATATTTTATTTATTCTTTAGGCAGGGCCCGAGACAGCCAGCCGCTGCTGTGCCGCCCCTACCGCTTCTTTTCTCGCTTCGCCGCGATTCCCGCACCTTCCCCAGTGTCCCGCAACCAGCCACGCCCAACTCCCGCATACTTCCCACCTGGATTTTTTACACTTCTATTATTTTCCTCGGTACCTACCGCGCCTCCTTCCCGGGCACAGCCTGCCGTCTCCTCCGCCTCCACCCGTTTAATTAATTTCCGCCACGCTATGACATTCCTGCACGTCCCATAAACCTATGCCGTGGCGTTCCTTCCCTTCAAAAAAAAAAGAAAGAAATCCCGCGCTTTTGCACCTAGCTACACACACCGCTTTCCACCCATTTTCTCCCGAGCTCCCAAAGCCCACCCTCAAACAGAGTCCGCGCACGGCTGAACCGACCTAATTGCTGGTAAGTAGTCCTCTGTGTGCGTAGGGGAAAGAAGGGGAGGTCACCGTAACTATTTTTCCCCGCACATAATAAGTGTGGGTGGGGATTTGGGGGATTGGAATACTCGCGGGTACGTAGGTTGCGCATGCAGCAGAGTTATTCGTCCCATCGGTTAAGCCACCCCTATTTCAGCGCGGCGAGAAAAAAGAAGAGGTGAGGGAAAAGGTGGACTTTTCTTCCAAATGAGCCGGAGAGAGAGGACGGATGTGGGGCCGGTCTAACTACACGAATAATTCCTTAGCAGCGGACAATTTCACGCGGCTGCCCTAAATTTGGAAAAATCTCGTGATTTCTTCAGAATTACTGCCCATCGGAATAACCACGTGTTAAATTTTCCCCCGTGAATAATGAGATAACACCTGTCTGAGTTGAAAACAAATAATTACCTGTATATAATTTGGAGGGGACGCAACGAACCCGTTTGAACGGTCCTTTTTTGTAATTTATTCCTCGTTTGATATTGGCGCTATCATCTTGAAATTTTCAGGGTAGACAAAGTGTGCTCTAGTCAATGTTCACCTCAATCTTTAGTTAGAAATTCACCCATGTATTTCTACGATTTCAAATTTATTTATTTATTATTTCTTTGTTTATTTTTTTTATTTATTTCTTTTTTATTTATTTTTGTTTATTTATTTATTTATATTTTTTGTTCTTTACGGCTTGAGATTTTCAAGACAATACCCTAAGTTTTAAACGAACAAAAACACCGCTGGAGCGGAAAGGATGCGTCCAATAAAATTAATTTATAATACTGTAAACTAATAATAACTATGATTATTTTCAAATATCTTTGCGACTGATCCCGTCGTGCAAGCTCGGAATGTTTCGAGCGGCGTCGCGTTAGGAGTTGGGATTTGGGATGGGGAGAGAGAGACGCAGGCGTTGCCATGTTTTCTCAAATGTCTTTGACAGTGCATGGAAACCCTCTTCCCACTTGGCAACACAGCTAACTAACTTACGAGGCGTATACCACGGAGGTCTGAAACCAACTGAATTTTCCGGAGGCTAGGCTCTGCCTATCGCATTTTGGTTGGCTATCATGAAGTAACTTGCCCTCCGCCCCCACCCTCTTCTACTCATCATTTTAATTCGAGAATTCCACTCGTCAGTGCGAGCGGCACTTGAATGCGGATTACTAACGGATTCCACTATAGTCAGTACTGATTAAATAATAAGAGGAGAAAGAGAAAATATATGTTTTCTGGAGGCATTTAAATGACAGCATAGTGGGCTGCGTCTAGAAACCTCATGGTCTACTGAAGACAATCACTGAAGGATTTGGCTATGGGAGAAACTTTTTAGGTAGACCTCAAATTATGCAGATAGTACACACCAAAAAGATCAAACAAAAAAGTCAAAAGATAGAAATTCAAATAAGAACTACCACTGTCGATAGACTTCATTTGATATAAAAATAATGTTTTTAGTACTAACTAACCGGCAAATTGCGAAGGCCATAGCCATGTAATGAATATTTTATTTCAATATTTAAAGTAAGTATTTTGTAAAATAATTGTAAAAAATAAAAAATTTGGGCTATATTCTATGTAACGCTTAATGTTCCTACTTCCCACTGTTTCCCAAGTGGTTTTAATCATCATACAATTCTTCATGTCCATAAAAAGTCTAATAACTTCAGAGAGTGAGACAGACTGATCTCAGCATTAGATTACATAAACATATGTTTTGACGATACCAGGATAATTATTTGGCGATAACTCCACAATATACTAGTTATCCCGGTGTCATCAATTTCCCTGCTTTTATCCTGCATCCAACACACCGTCGTTAGTAAAAATAATATAAACCTTTTGTGAGGGTGCATAGCTGCTCCCTAATCATAATCCTATTTTCAATTCATCATAAGGTCCATTCGTCTACATTCTATTTGCAAAACTTATTAAATACCTCCCCATTCCCCACTTGCCTCTCCTCTTAACCTCAATCCATAAGGCATTTCCATTCTCCATCAAACCTATATCTTGAACGCCTTCCTACGAATCTTTTCATATTCTTCTCAATGCATCCGCATCGAAAAACGCTGCACTTCACACTTCACTGGCCTTTCCTTTACATTTCTAACTGACGATCTTCTCGTTACTTCCGATTAATTAACCCCTCTTTGCTATTGGAATTCTCTTCCCGGTATCCTTGTAAAATACGTATCTACCAATCCTAATTATATAAAATCCCCCAGGTCATTCTCCTTAAGATGCACTTTAAACTGGCCCTTATTTGCGGTATAGTGAAGCAATTTAATCCTCCAATATATAAGACATTAACCTATTAGGATATCAATCCACATATTTTACCTTTTACATCTGGAATGAAATAAAATTCATTAAAAATTTACAAGGATACTTTCAAAACTTCTGTAATTACTCGACTTGTGTAATGGCTACTAAATTACAATATTTGACAGATTTGTGGCGATAATTCAACAATTTACGTAATCTTAATGTTATAAATTTCCCTTCTTTTACCCAGCGTCAGCAAATAAATATGATAGTATATTTTTATGGATTTGCACATATTTTCGTAAAATAAGAGTAAAAACAAAATTTACGCCACAAGAAGGAAGAATGTAATGATCAGCTCTAATATGGTAAGTCTTTAAATAAATGATAGCTAGATTTTAAATAAAACTTTTTCGTCCCAAAATGAAGATGTTAACATCGGTAACAATTTCAATTTTCGCGTATTGATGCGTAGTTTTCCGCGGCGTTGTCTAGATGATGTCTCCATGTTTCTGGGTTTCACCGCGTGGATTTTCTTTGTGACGACAGTTTCTCCGGTATTCCAAACGGCGTCTTCAGGTCGATGAAAGACAGTTGATCGACCTGAAGACGCCGTTTGGAATACCGGAGAAACTGTCGTCACAAAGAAAATCCACGCGGTGAAACCCAGAAACATGGAGACATCTTCAATTTTCTATAATTTATTTAATTTTTTTTATTTAATTCAATTTATTAATATCAATGATTAATTAACTAACAGAAAATGTTTCAGCAAACGAAACCTGGGAAAACATTCCAAATTAAGACTCGTATTAACTTCTAGATTTTACTTCTAGAATGATCACCTCTTGCAGACCACGATACTACTTCACTTAGGTAGTTCGTTTTTATGCATACCACCACTGTCTTTCATAAAACTACTAAGCTCTCCTTCACTTCCTTTTAACTGTTTTTTTCTAAAGCCTCACTTCATCCAATTTATTCGAAGGAAACTCTTTTCGTCCCTCATTAATTCACCCTCTCAATGATCAACCGAAAACACTTTCTATAAAAGCAATTCTTATCTTCCTTAACTAACAACATTCCGAAATCATAAATATTCATGCCTTCATTAATCGTTTCATTTCACTTTCAATCGGACGCAGACATCTGTTGACCCGTTTCACTCTCCTAGCGAGGGTATTTTTGCCAAATCAATAGTGGCTCTTTAGCCCTTGCTCTTCCTCTGCACATTTTACCACGATCTAAAAGTGAATGGCAAGAGGATTCGAAATTACTAAAGGACACACTGATTCCACATTATTTGGTTTTACTGCTGAAAATGAGGATAACCTCACAATTCAATGTATCAATTTTCATCCTACTTTAACAGAAAAATCACTCAAGGTGAAAGGAGGAGAAGCAAGAAATTTTCGGTTGTGTAATTTTAGGATTTTTAGAGGCATTTGGCTGAGAAGATACCGGACTGCAAATTTCCCGATTATCATTCCTATGCATAGGATCGCATGTCGACAGACAGACACCACTGTACTTGTCGGATCATTAACTAACTTTTTATGGCCTCACATAGCGTAAAGTTATCAGGAGCCATAAAAAATAATGCTGAGGATTATTACTCAGCTGAGTTTCTTTTATAGAGTTTCTCCATTGTGCTCTTTTATCGGCTTCACATAGATTTATGTTTATAAGATTTTCATTTTTAAGAAGACATCTTTCACATCATAACAGCAGGAACATTTGTATCTCTACCACACGTGAAATATCTGTCACATTACGGCCTAAAATTTTAGCAACCTCACTGTCTATTCAAAGTGGGGTGAAATCGTGTGAAAAGCGTGACCCATAGATAAGCAAGCGCAGGAAGATCTCATACAACAATATTTGACTGGTGCATCCAGCCATAAGACAGGGGAGGCTCTACTTCTGCAAATGTTCCACCTGCGGTAAATCCGCCACCCGTTGGATTCCAGCCAGAGTTAACGTTTACCGTTCTCCATCTTGGTGCCTCAAGTGCCAATATTCGCCTAATACACCCCAAATTCCTCCAAAATATAGCTCTAGAGGATAGAGAACAATAAAATATATATGCCTTTTTTTTAACTATACACGAATCCACGAAAGTGCGCTGAGCATGTGAGGTCTACCATCGAATTCAGGGTAAACTTACACCTTTAGCTTAATAAAAAAAATGAATGGATCAATATAACATTATAGTTTAAATTTTCATCGGTGAAAATAAACCTTTTAATACGCTTCGAAAAAATATGAAAAGATACTATAAAGTCTTAGATACTCTTGAGTTCTCGAAAATTTTTATCAAATCGCATGCTTTTCCCTATCTAAATAAGTTCTTTTTAAATATAGAGACTTAAACTCCCTGAATTGAATTTATGGAGTAAGAGTAAATAATCACTTAAGGTTTCCTTAAGAGATCTTGGATAAAGCATTAAAAGTCATGCTGAAGGCAAAGACAAGGCAACAACCTTCACGTTTTTGGGGATATATTTGCCCATTACCATCAATCAGTTGAGAGGCAACATTCATTGAGAAATCGAGCGATAAAAACCTGAGGTAGACTTGAGAGAGTAGTTTCGACTTACCCGCAAATAAAAATGAATTAACCATGACGACTCACTTTACCATCGATTTTTACCATGCAAGTCGTCAGGAGTACTGAATTACTCCTTCTCAGCGAAATTCTCTGAGCATAAAAAAACAGCGCGCAAACAACTCTTTACACAAAAGTCTGTGCGCATTGTAAGGATTGTTCTATTTTTTACAATGACAATGTAGGATATGATGGTTATATTAAATTTTACAGCTTATTTCACAACTAATCTTACAAAAAATACCAAATTGGCAGTCAAAATCAATGTATTTCATTTTCAAGGAGTTGTTCATCAAAACTACGGCTAAGTCTAGGAATGGCTTACGAGCGAATTCAACGCTCTTATTCGCATTAATTCTTTGATCTAGGATTTAGGACATTGGGCATGTTTTGATAGGGCTGGTGTACTGCCGCTTGCACTGAGTCAAAGAGAATTATACCCATTCGTAAGCACTCGAAAAAATAGGAAGGACATTGGAGAAGCGCCCAAAATAAATACTGCTTCTCTCTGACAAGAAATACAATCTCTGGTTTGGCAAGCGCGAAACAATTTTATGACCACGGAAAATTAATCCTGGCGTCTGAAGAGCACTCACGACTTCACAGCCCAGACAGAAAACTTTAACCACCACTGTCGAAGAGGATCATACTGAGTTATGAGAGATATCACAGTCGGCCTCCTCTCCCCATGGCATATCGAAAAGGTCGTAGTTAACCCTTCTTGGGGCTGTTTTATTTTTCTACTCGTGCAGTACGCCGAGCAATGTGTGCACAAGGCGTGGTGCACCAGTTCAACTGCACGAACAGAAACGCCACGAGACGATATAGGATGTTAACGATGTGTGGGCAAACCTTTCGCGGAATTTAAGTCGCGGTTTACCTTTCTGCGATCTCGTTATCATTGAATAACTCCCATGGGAGTGGCCCAAAAAAAGAATGAGGACCAAAGAAAGATACATTACGGTGGCCCTAGCTCTAAAGACGAGGAGAGAGATACGGAAGGCAAATATGAGCGGGAAACACGAAATAGCCCGAATAGAATGCCCACGAATTCCCAAGAACATTTAGGCGAATAAGCACTATGCTAGGTTTTAATAATTGCGCCACATTGAAGTTCTCCTTGTGTACTGTGCCCAAGAGCGTCAATTATGGTTATTTCTTGAGTATACCCACAACATCATATAATAAGCTTCAGGCCAGTGGAACCATGGTTACCCACCCATAACCACTCGTAAATTGGACATACAGTTAGTCCCCTTCCTATGAACATTCGATTTACGTACATTCTGAGATAGGAGCATTCGAAGATTTCAAATCTCGAATTTGGTGCCTTTCAATTTGGCCGACGCGATGTGCAGTAGAGGAACTTGTTATTTGGGTAAATTCTGAACAAAGTATCATTGAATCCAGTGTGAAATAAGGAACTGTTCACCATTTCGCCCCTTTGTGCATTCTACCTTAGTGTATAAAGGGAAATCAAATGCCAAATTTCTTATGTTATTCATCGTTCTTCTCGTTTGTTATCTTTCCCTGTAATGAGGGCGCCAGCGTGGCAGCATACCTTCTGAACTGATGGCACACATTATTTCTTTATTTTTTCTATGCCGTGTTCTTAAATATTTTTATTATTGCTGATATAAGCTGGTGATATATTATTCCATCGGCCTGGGATATTTTGTGTTGTGAAAGATGAAATGGGAGCTGAAGTGTGAAGAAAATAAGTAAAAAATTGCGAAAAAAAAGGATAGGCTGATAATTTGAAATGGGTTTGATGAATTCAATTGTTGAGGCCTTCACTTTGTAGAATTCCATATTTAATGTTTGGAAAGGAAATTGCTTAGCTTTTCTACAAAACACACACTTTATTGCCGACTAGTTTCGGTTACACTGTACCATTATCAAGACTAGTGATACACATCAGAATTTGCCGGTATATATACTCTGTGGTCGGGTGATTGGAGGGGAAGGGGAGGGGGGAGAGGTAAGTGACGGGGAAGGTGAAGGAGGGAAGAGATAGGGAGAAAAACCAGAGGTAGTTACAAAGTAGAGCGTGGGTTGGCGTCACAAGGATTTTTTGGGGTGTAATAGTGGAATGTCTAGAAGGGGGGAGTGGAAAGGGAAAAGGTGGTCATTAGCAATGGGTTCTTTCCTCTTCAATGGTTTTTTTTTTCAATTATTTAACGGAAACTAATCCCCCCAAATTTACATCCTTACCATTAATTATCATGTTTTAGAGCTTTTCACCTCTCAAAAAACAAATGAGAAGTACAAATACTGATATAATCCTTTTCATTCCTCCAAATTATTACAAGTGATGAAAATTAGAGGGTGGGCTCCCCCCGGAAAAGGTTGTTGATGGAGAAAAACGGATGTCATATCCGGATTCAGAACGTCATTTTTCCGAAGAATCATCAGGAATGTTATTAGGGCTCCAGAAAAAAGTTATTTTTGCCGTCCAGTGAAATCAGAGTTGGTAAAATTGCTATTTCAAATACATACAGTTAAATATATTTCAAATGTTTTTGAGTTTTCTTTGCGTTATGGTAACATACTATATTAAAAGCTAAACCTTTTAGTATTCCATACAGTATTTATGAAAAATCCCAACCGGTTTGCATATTTTCAGGTCTTTATCAAGAGATTTACGATAATGACAATGACCTGAAAAGGTGGAAAGCGGTTGGGTATTAATTGCATATTGTGTTGAACACAAGAATGTTGTGTGCATATTTGTGGCCTTCTTTTCATATTTTCGTATTGATATTGAGAAGTATGAAGATATTAATGTATCGAGTGCTTAAAGAAGATGGGATGATGAAAACAGTGCTACGGATTGAAATGTATTACGAGGTTACATGAAGTGTTGGACGTGGTGGGTAAGGACTGGCATTTTCTATTAAAGATAAGGAGAAGTATGAAGATAATGTTGTATCGAGTGCTAAAATGAAATGAGATGTTGAAAACAGTGCTATGGATATAAATGTATTACGAAGATACATGAAGTGTGTGACATGGTGGGTAAGGACTGGCACTTTCTACATGAGATAAGGAGGAGACTGAAGATATGGATGGATCGAGTGCTTAAAGGAAATGGGATGTTGAAAACAGTGCTATGGATATAAATGTATTACGAAGATACATGAAGTGTGTGACATGGTGGGTAAGGACTGGCACTTTCTACATGAGATAAGGAGGAGACTGAAGATATGGATGGATCGAGTGCAAGAAAGTAAAGGGGAATGAAAGCAACGCTATGGATTAAAATATGTTACGAGAAAGTATGAAGTGTTGTACTTGGTGGGTAAGGACTGGCACTTTCTACATGAGATAAGGAGAAGTATGAAGATATTTTTGTATCGAGTGCTTAAAGGACATGGGATAATGAAAATAGTGCTATGGATTGAACTGTCCCAGATAACACGGCATTTGCATTACATCTGTATTGCATCAATATTACACAAAAAATACGTGACCAAATACATATGTATAAGATGGAATACGATCGTATTACATCAGTATATTTCACGTAAAAGTGGTTCAAAAGTCCCTATGGATGTATGTATACATGCGTATTACAAATTGGAAATCTGAATACCCATACATGAAATATACATATGTATAAGATGGAATACAATCGTATTACGTCTGTATATTTCACGTAAAAGTGGCTCAAAAGTCCTTCAGGATGTATGTATACGTGCGTATTACAAATTGTAAATCTGAATACCTTTACATGTAATATACATGTATATCTGCAGGCCTTCGTACATGAATTATACATATTGATTTTATGACCCACATCCACTTAATATTAATATGGATCAAATGGATGAATAAATATAAGGAAACCAGAACATACAGAGAATAAAACATTTATTTAAAAAGAGAAAAATAAAATAATTCACACAAAGAACAAGTGTGGCCATGAATATTGCTAACAAGCAACAAGGGCCAGCAAACAGGAGGTGAAACTTAGATTTAAAAAATGGCACAAAGATAAATCAAGTACAAACAATAGTTTTAGTTGGAAAATAGAAAAAAATGTTGACACGGAACAAACGTTATAACCCATTGCACAAGATGAAACCTGAATTCAGGAAACCAACTCTGCACCATCAGCCACTTCCTGAAAGGGGAAAAGAAGAAGTCAAGTTTAAAAGTGATGCAAAAATATATATTTTTTGTAAGATCTGAATAGGAGCTCAAGGCCTTTCAATTTTTTTTTCAATTCATATTGGCAGCCAGTATTATGTGAAGTCTGTAATTTTAGTACTAATTCTGTATTCTGAATGCAAATGAAAGTTTGGCTTCTCTGCTAGATTCTAGACATAAGTTTTAAAAATTTTCATTTACCAATTATGTCAAGGTCCCAGCTAGCACAGATTTGACCTTGTCCTTTGAGAAATCAGATATTTTGGGGATATGCTTTCATTTTAAAAAATTAATAGCCTTTCTCTTAAGATGAATGAGAAATATGAGATAAGATCATATGACTACTTTTAAATAAATTAACAAGGAAAAAGTGCATCCATTGGTAAGCTTATTTAGTACATGATAATACTATATTAGTATGTACCATGATTAAGTAGCGGATGATTCACACAGAAAAAGATAAACTTGTGATATCAAATTTTAAAAACAATAAATTTCATATAACCGATAATTTCAGGCTTAACTTTAAGAAACCTCTCCATTATGGATAAAAATAATTTTTCCCTAAAACCTTACCTCAGTATGAACAATTCCACTTGGTCTTCTGGCTTTGCGTCGTCGTTTTTTTTTCGTAATCCATTCTCCTCTTGTCCAGGCCAAGCTATTTACATCGTCGCCTGCTGGGTATGCGCGAAAGAGCATGAAAAGAAAATAATAATTAATTAATTTCGCCCCTACGCACCTTTTTCTTACATATAATGACAAACGTTGGCATGAAAGTTACGTATTTATCTTGTGCTAATAATAATGACGACATGCACCTTGATTGACTGCATTTCAAGATTATAGAAATGATACATTTTGCTTTCAGAGAACCGATATTACACGACCAATACTTCTTGTTCGTTAAATAATTAGAAGTAGTGGGCAAAACGGTTCGGAACTTCGTGAAATCTATTGGTGACAAGGCTACGCTGATAAGTCTACGGTCAAAGATGTTTTGACTAAGCATAGGAGAACTAGGAATGCAAGAACTACAATACCGTGGGTTGTGGTAATAAACAGCAATAAAATAACTCTCACGTGAACGAAAACATTCCTTTAAACAATTTTTTCTGCTCTTAATTAAGAGCAGAAAAAATTGTAACCCATTGCACCCATGGTCAACACATTGCGCCAATAGTTGTATCCAAATATCCTCAAATAACATAATTAATGTAGTCTATGTAGGCGTACAATATAATTGCGACGTAATTTTGCCAAATTACTAATAAATAGAAGGTTTTAATCGTGTAGTAGCACATCTTTAGTCAAAATCAAATATTGAAGAATACGCGTACGAAAACACTCTCGTGAAACACTGGAGAACTATTTGCATGGTTTACAGTGATTTCAATCATTTCACCCACAATAAAAGTAAAATCAAACCTTACCTTAATTATCCAGTGACAGGAAACTGTTGGAGTTGGCTTGCACGAATCGCAATAACGTGCGGGATTGAAGCAGATTTCCAGCAAAACATAGCTTCGGGTTGAGCACACAATCCACACGCGCCGGTTAGCGAGGATTAAAACACTATGTCAATTCTTCCAATACGTATAATAATACAAATAAATATAAAATTAACTATACATAAGTAGCCGGAGTCGGCCGTAGTTCCTCCTACACAGCTTGCTCCTACAGCACGTTCTCGTAGTCTCGAACGAAATGCCGAGCTTAACTGTTAACGAGATTATAACTGTATAACTCCCACTCACTTCCCTCATTGCGACTGTGGAGGCGCAGAATTGAGAATTTAATTTTTTTGTTTAAACAGTTATATTAAAATATTGTTTAAAAAATTTAACTTCGCTTTAACGTTTGCTCTGTGCAAGAACTATTTTTTTGTATTTTTCATGTATTGTGAACCATTTTTCCATGTGTATATTTCGCGGGTGGAAACTGAATTTTACATATGTAATACGTCTGTATTTCGCGTGCATTTACAAATTAACATAAATCTGGCCGCCATACTACCCTTGCTCACATCGACCAGTATATGATTTATTTTTAAGCTTTCTGGGTATAAATTCGAAGGGATGAATGATCATTAAAATGAGGAAATCTGGCGTTTGCAGTGAACATATTATTTCTGGAAAAAATGTTTATGAACATTTCACAAGACGCCACGAAAATCCACCTCTCAAAATTTACAGGAAATATACATAATGTATATTTAGTGTATTTTTGACCACATTTACATATGTATTTCCTCTGTATTCATACATATGTAAAATTGGTACGCGTTACACGATAAATACATTTATATTTTTTGTGTATTTTTGACCACATTTACATAAGTATTCAAATTTCAAAAATACACAAAAATACAAATGTATTTATCGTGTAACACGTACCACTTTTACATATGTATGAGTACAAAGGAAATACATTCAATAATACATATGTATTACAGATATAATACATAACACAAATACACATGTATTTGACCCATGAAAAAAACAATATAAATACATATGTATATCCAAATGTGTGTTGTTGGGGGTATTTCGAGGATACATGAAGTGTTGGACATGGTTGGTAAGGACTGGCACTTTCTATATGAGATATGGAGGAGTATGAAGATATTGTTGGATCGAATTCTTAAAGGCGATGGGATGATGAAAAGAGTGCTATGGGTTGAAATGTTTTACGAGGTTACATGAAGTGTTGGACATGGTGTGTAAGGACTGGCATTTTCTGCATGAGATAAGAAGGAGACTAATGATATGGATTGAACGAGTGCAAAAGAGAAAAGGGATGATGTAAACCAAGGTTCTTAGAGTAAAGGTTGCCTCATTCGCGACTCGGGCTCCCATTGGCTTGACGTCACTGTAGACCCAACTTCCAGCGCCATTTCAAATTCTAGCCTTTCCGCGGGCGTAACTGCTTACCGCAGCGAGTTCTTGAAGTTACCCTCTATCGAGCGGTACAAGCCGAATTTTAAATTGAATGCCGATTTATGAAAATAATGATGTTAAGTCTTAAAAAAAAGATAAATTCGTGTATTCAGATGCTATAATTTCCTGATGAAGTGATGAAATGGAAAGGTTTGCGTGTTAATTCCGTGTCCACACTTCCTTCCTATAACTCTCAAAACAATGTTTTCCTTGCTATTTCCGCAATATAATTTAAACTAAGATTAATATGGCTGGGAGGATAATACGCAAAAAAACGAATTAGTTACTTCAAAAAATTACAGTTCCGCCACTTTTTAAACAGAAATTATGCTCATTTTCATTCCTCGCAGGGCTTTGAAAATATATAAGATAAATAAAATTATTCAAGAGGACATTGGAATTCTTTACTTCAATGGGAAGGCAGAAATAAGCATATAGAGTGAAAAGAGTTGTAAATTTACCGTTATTGCCATTTTCAAATCATTCGCAATAGGAATTCAAATTGATCATACGTTAAGCAAAAAGTCATACAGATGAAACGGTACTAACTTCAATATTATGCTGAGAGAAATTAGATTCCCCGGTAAAATAATTTCTAGAAATGGAAAATGAACCACCAACAATTGCCGTTATCAAAACAGCACTATAGTTGCCCGCTTGAGTGGAGAACAGCCTTCGAATCAATGCCTCTTCTCTATCTTAAATCCAACAGAAAGTTTCCACTGTAGCCTTTGGTCAAAATTCCTTACAGAAAAATATTTCGTGACACCAAAAAGCACTGCAGGAAACAGATTCGATAATTTCTGTGACAATTGCTGAAAGAAAAACTTAAACTAATGCATATCATATCTCCGGGGAAGACAACATTCCAGTAGACGCGATTTTTCTTGATTTCAAAAAGGCATTTGATAAAGTACCCCACGGAAAGTTAATAATAAAACTAAAATCTTATGGTCTAGGCGAAGATGTCATTTCCTGGATTAGAGAATTTTGGAGCGACCGCGTCCAAAGAGTAGTATTAGAAGGTAGAGTCTCCAATGAGGTTAGAGTTAATTCTGGCGTTCCTCAGGGTAGTGTCATTGGCCCACTCCTATTCCTTCTTTATATAAACGACATTTGCGTAGTAGTACACAGTAAGTTACGATTATTTGCTGACGACGGTGTAGTTTACAGAATCCATTCAAGCAAAGATATAGACAAACTAACGAATGACCATGCTGCCATCCAAGCTTGGTGCGATGCTTGGCAGTTACAATTAAATTTGGAAAAATGCGTCGTAATGAATTTTTGGAATAAAAATAACTCCCTACAGCGTAACTATATCATTCGAGGCACCCAATTACAGGCAGTTGAATCCGTGAAATATCTAGGGGTTACCTACCTCCTATCTATCTAGAAGGAAGGGGACGAGGGAGAAGGAAGGGGAGGAGGGAGAAGAAAGGGGATGAGGGAGAAGGAAGTGGATGACGCAGAAGGAAGGCGAGGAGAGAGAAGGAAGTGGAGGAGGGAGACGAAAGTGGACGTGGGAGAAGGAAGTGGAGGAGGTAGAAGGAAGTGGAGGAGGTAGAAGGAAGTGGAGGAGGTAGAAGGAAGTGGAGGAGGTAGAAGGAAGTGGAGGAGGTAGAACGAAGTGGAGGGGGTAGAAAAAAGTGGAGGAGGGAGAAGGAAGTGGAGGAGGTAGAAGGAAGTGGAGGAGGAAAAAATATGTTTAGGAGGTAGAAGGAAGTGGAGGAGGTAGAAGGAAGTGAAGGAGGTAGAAGGAAGTGGAGGAGGTGGAAGGAAGTGGAGGAGGTAGAAGGAAGTTGAGGAGGTAAAAGGAAGTGAAGGAGGTAGAAGAAGGTGGAGGAGGTAGAAGGAAATGGAGGAGGGAGAAGGAAGTGGAGGAGGTAGAAGGAAATGAAGGAGGTAGAAGGTAGTGGAGGAGGTAGAAGGAAGTGAAGGAGGTAGAAGGAAGTGGAGGAGGTGGAAGGAAGTGGAGGAGGTAGAAGGAAGTTGAGGAGGTAAAAGGAAGTGAAGGAGGTAGAAGAAGGTGGAGGAGGTAGAAGGAAATGGAGGAGGGAGAAGGAAGTGGAGGAGGTAGAAGGAAATGAAGGAGGTAGAAGGAAGTGGAGGGGGTAAAAGGAAGTGTAGGACGGAGAAGGAAGTGGAGGAGGTAGAAGAAAGGGGAGGAAGGAAAAGGAAGTGGACGTGGGAGAAAGAAGTTGAGGAGGTAAAAGGATGTGAAGGAGGTAGAAGGAAGTTGAGGAAGTAAAAGGAAGTGAAGGAGGTAGAAGGAAGTGGAGGAGGTAGAAGGAAGTTGAGGAGGTAAAAGGAAGTGGAGGAGGTAGAAGGAAGTGAAGGAGGTAGAAGGAAGTGGAGGAGGTAAAAGGAAGTGGAGGAGGGAGAAGGATGTGGAGGAGGTAGAAGGAAGTGTAGGAGGTAGAAGGAAGTTGAGGGGGTAAAAGGAAGTGGAGGAGGGAGAAGGAAGTGGAGGAGGTAGAAGGAAGGGGAGGAGGGAGAAGGAAGTGTACGTGGGAGAAGGAAGTTGAGGAGGTAAAAGGAAGTGAAGGAGGTAGAAGGAAGTGGAGGAGGTAGAAGGAAGTGGAGGAGGTAGAAGGAAGTGGAGGAGGTAGAAGGAAGTTGAGGAGTCAGAAGGAATTGAAGGACGTAGAAGGAAGTGGAGGAGGTAGAAGGAAGTGGAGGAGGTAGAAGGAAGTGGAGGAGGTAGAAGGAAGTGGAGGAGGTAGAACGAAGTGGAGGGGGTAGAAAAAAGTGGAGGAGGTAGAAGGAAGTGGACGTGGGAGAAGGAAGTGCAGGAGATAAAAGGAAGTGGAGAAGGTAGAAGGAAGTGGAGGAGGTAGAAGGAAGTGGAGGAGGTAGAAGGAAGTGGAGGGGGTAGAAGGAAGGGAGGAGGGAGAAGTAAGGGTAGGAGGGAGAAGGAAGTGGAGGAGGCAGAAGGAAGGGGAGGATGAAGAAGGAAGTGGAGGAGGTAGGAGGAAGTGGAGGAGGTAGAAGGAATTGGAGGAGGTAGAAGGAAGGGGAGTGGGAGAAGGAAGTGGAGGAGGTAGAAGTAAGTGGAGGAAGTAGAAGAAAGTGGAGGAGGAAAAAATATGTGGAGGAGGTAGAAGGAAGGGGAGGAGGTAGAAGGAAGTGGAGGAGACAGAAGGAAGTGGAGGAGGTAGAAGAAAGTGGAGGAGGTAGGAGGAAATGGAGGAGGTAGAAGATAGTGGAGAAGGAAGAAGGAAGTGAAGGAGGTAGAAGGAAGGAGAGGAGGGAGAAGGAAGTGGACGTGGGAGAAGGAAGTGGAGGGGGTAAAAGGAAGTGAAGGAGGTAGAAGGAAGTGGAGGAGGTAGAAGGAAGTGAAGGAGGAAGAAGGAAGGGGAGGAGGGAGAAGGAAGTGGATGTGGGAGAAGGAAGTTGAGGAGGGAAAAGGAAGTGAAGCAGGTAGAAGGAAGTGGAGGAGGTAGAAGGAAGTGGAGGAGGGAGAAGGAAGTGAAGGAGGTAGAACGAAGTGGAGGAGGTAAAAGGAAGTGAAGGAGGGAGAAGGAAGGGGAGGAGGGAGAAGGAAGTGGACGTTGGAGAAGGAAATTGAGGAGGTAATAGGAAGTGCAGAAGGTAGAAGGAAGTGGAGGAGGTAGAAGGAAGTGAAGGAGGTAGAAGGAAGTGGAGGAGGTAGAAGGAAGTGGAGGAGATAGAAGGACATGAAGGAGGTAGAAGGAAGTGGAGGAGGTAGAAGGAAGTGAAGGAGGTAGAAGGAAGTGAAGGAGGTAGAAGGAAGTGAAGGAGGTAAAAGGAAGTGAAGGAGGTAGAAGGAAGTGGAGGAGGTAGAAGGAAGTGGAGGAGGTAGAAGGTAGTGGAAGACGTAGAAGGAAGTGGAAGACGTAGAAGGAAATGGAGGAGGGAGAAGGTAGTGGAGGAGAGAGAAGGAAGTAAAGGATGGAGTAGAAAGGGGAGGAAGGAGGATGAAAAAAAGGAAAGGGAAAGAAGGAGAAGAGGAGGTGAGTGAAGGAGAAGTGGAGGAGGGAGAAGGAATGGGAATAGGGAGAATTAAGGGTAAGAGGGAGAAGGAAGGGCAGGAGGGAGAAGGAAAGGGAGGAGGTAGAAGTAATTTGAGGAGGTAGAAGGAAGTGGAGGAGGTAAAAGGAATTGGAGAAGGCAGAAGGAAGTGGAGGAGGTAGAAGGAAGAAGAGGAGTCAGAAGGAAGTGGTGAACGTAGAAGGAAGTGGAGGAGGTAGAAGGAAGTGGAGGAGGAAAAAATATGTTTAGGAGGTAGAAGGAAGTGGAGGAGGTAGAAGGAAGTGAAGGAGGTAGAAGGAAGTGGAGGAGGTGGAAGGAAGTGGAGGAGGTAGAAGGAAGTTGAGGAGGTAAAAGGAAGTGAAGGAGGTAGAAGAAGGTGGAGGAGGTAGAAGGAAATGGAGGAGGGAGAAGGAAGTGGAGGAGGTAGAAGGAAATGAAGGAGGTAGAAGGTAGTGGAGGAGGTAGAAGGAAGTGAAGGAGGTAGAAGGAAGTGGAGGAGGTGGAAGGAAGTGGAGGAGGTAGAAGGAAGTTGAGGAGGTAAAAGGAAGTGAAGGAGGTAGAAGAAGGTGGAGGAGGTAGAAGGAAATGGAGGAGGGAGAAGGAAGTGGAGGTGGTAGAAGGAAATGAAGGAGGTAGAAGGAAGTGGAGGGGGTAAAAGGAAGTGTAGGACGGAGAAGGAAGTGGAGGAGGTAGAAGAAAGGGGAGGAAGGAAAAGGAAGTGGACGTGGGAGAAAGAAGTTGAGGAGGTAAAAGGATGTGAAGGAGGTAGAAGGAAGTTGAGGAAGTAAAAGGAAGTGAAGGTGGTAGAAGGAAGTGGAGGAGGTAGAAGGAAGTTGAGGAGGTAAAAGGAAGTGGAGGAGGTAGAAGGAAGTGAAGGAGGTAGAAGGAAGTGGAGGAGGTAAAAGGAAGTGGAGGAGGGAGAAGGATGTGGAGGAGGTAGAAGGAAGTGTAGGAGGTAGAAGGAAGTTGAGGGGGTAAAAGGAAGTGGAGGAGGGAGAAGGAAGTGGAGGAGGTAGAAGGAAGGGGAGGAGGGAGAAGGAAGTGTACGTGGGAGAAGGAAGTTGAGGAGGTAAAAGGAAGTGAAGGAGGTAGAAGGAAGTGGAGGAGGTAGAAGGAAGTGGAGGAGGTAGAAGGAAGTGGAGGAGGTAGAAGGAAGTTGAGGAGTCAGAAGGAATTGAAGGACGTAGAAGGAAGTGGAGGAGGTAGAAGGAAGTGGAGGAGGTAGAAGGAAGTGGAGGAGGTAGAAGGAAGTGGAGGAGGTAGAACGAAGTGGAGGGGGTAGAAAAAAGTGGAGGAGGTAGAAGGAAGTGGACGTGGGAGAAGGAAGTGCAGGAGATAAAAGGAAGTGGAGAAGGTAGAAGGAAGTGGAGGAGGTAGAAGGAAGTGGAGGAGGTAGAAGGAAGTGGAGGGGGTAGAAGGAAAGGGAGGAGGGAGAAGTAAGGGTAGGAGGGAGAAGGAAGTGGAGGAGGCAGAAGGAAGGGGAGGATGAAGAAGGAAGTGGAGGAGGTAGGAGGAAGTGGAGGAGGTAGAAGGAATTGGAGGAGGTAGAAGGAAGGGGAGTGGGAGAAGGAAGTGGAGGAGGTAGAAGTAAGTGGAGGAAGTAGAAGAAAGTGGAGGAGGAAAAAATATGTGGAGGAGGTAGAAGGAAGGGGAGGAGGTAGAAGGAAGTGGAGGAGACAGAAGGAAGTGGAGGAGGTAGAAGGAAGTGGAGGAGGTAGGAGGAAATGGAGGAGGTAGAAGATAGTGGAGAAGGAAGAAGGAAGTGAAGGAGGTAGAAGGAAGGGGAGGAGGGAGACGGAAGTGGACGTGGGAGAAGGAAGTGGAGGGGGTAAAAGGAAGTGAAGGAGGTAGAAGGAAGTGGAGGAGGTAGAAGGAAGTGAAGGAGGAAGAAGGAAGGGGAGGAGGGAGAAGGAAGTGGATGTGGGAGAAGGAAGTTGAGGAGGGAAAAGGAAGTGAAGCAGGTAGAAGGAAGTGGAGGAGGTAGAAGGAAGTGGAGGAGGGAGAAGGAAGTGAAGGAGGTAGAACGAAGTGGAGGAGGTAAAAGGAAGTGAAGGAGGGAGAAGGAAGGGGAGGAGGGAGAAGGAAGTGGACGTTGGAGAAGGAAATTGAGGAGGTAATAGGAAGTGCAGAAGGTAGAAGGAAGTGGAGGAGGTAGAAGGAAGTGAAGGAGGTAGAAGGAAGTGGAGGAGGTAGAAGGAAGTGGAGGAGATAGAAGGACATGAAGGAGGTAGAAGGAAGTGGAGGAGGTAGAAGGAAGTGAAGGAGGTAGAAGGAAGTGAAGGAGGTAGAAGGAAGTGAAGGAGGTAAAAGGAAGTGAAGGAGGTAGAAGGAAGTGGAGGAGGTAGAAGGAAGTGGAGGAGGTAGAAGGTAGTGGAAGACGTAGAAGGAAGTGGAAGACGTAGAAGGAAATGGAGGAGGGAGAAGGTAGTGGAGGAGAGAGAAGGAAGTAAAGGATGGAGTAGAAAGGGGAGGAAGGAGGATGAAAAAAAGGAAAGGGAAAGAAGGAGAAGTGGAGGTGAGTGAAGGAGAAGTGGAGGAGGGAGAAGGAATGGGAATAGGGAGAATTAAGGGTAAGAGGGAGAAGGAAGGGCAGGAGGGAGAAGGAAAGGGAGGAAGTAGAAGTAATTTGAGGAGGTAGAAGGAAGTGGAGGAGGTAAAAGGAATTGGAGAAGGCAGAAGGAAGTGGAGGAGGTAGAAGGAAGAAGAGGAGTCAGAAGGAAGTGGTGAACGTAGAAGGAAGTGGAGGAGGTAGAAGGAAGTTGAGGAGGTAGAATGAAGTGGAGGGGGTAGAAGGAAGTGGAGAAGGTAGAAGGAAGTGGAGGAGGTAGGAGGAAGTGGAGGCTGGAGAAGGAATTGGAGAAGGTAGAAGGAAGTGGAGGAGGTAGAAGGAAGAAGAGGAGTCAGAAGGAAGTTGAGGAGGTAGAAGGAAGTGGAGGAGGTAGAAGGAAGTGGAGGAGGTAGAAGGAAGTGGAGGGGGTAGAAGGAAGTGGAGGAGGTAGAACGAAGTGGAGGAGGTAGGACAAAGTGGAAGAGGTAGTAGGAAGTGGAGGAGGTTTGTTTGTTTGTTTGTTTTAGCTTTTTATTTTACCTGGCCCGGGTGAGGCCACAATCCGGCCCCCTCTTCCCCCGGGCCAGGGCTCTTTTACAGAGTTTCAGTCAGGTTTACTTTAGTTTAATATATAGCATCAGCTTAGGTAACCGGCACGCAGGCCAGGTTTTATTTCATGTGTTCTGCTGATGAGCCAAGTCAGGAGGTGGTAGCTGGTGAAAATGGTAACTCCCATCCGTCACCTTTGTCAGAGATATTTCAGGCCACCATTGCTCTAGTACTTGAAAAATTATCATAGAAACAAATACTCATTAGTTTAATTCAGTCAAAACATTTTAAAAATGTGGTCAATTCATAAATGTTAGAAAAATTTTGAAGCATAAAACTGAGTGTACTACTTAAATTTTGGTAAAACAATTAAAATGGAAGATATTAACAATGATATTTGAGTTTGGTTTTGACAAAAAAAGATAACTCTCAAGTTAAAACATTTTAACTTAAAATTCTATAAGCCATAAGAAGATATAGGAATGAAATAAAGGCTTACAAGATTTGAATAAAGATTAAATATGAACAGTAGAATTGCAATAAATAAAAGGAATAAATAGCGATCATGGGAATAAATAGGTATAAATAGGAATAAATAGGTATTGATAGGATTAAATATTTGTAAATAATTACATTACGGAAGAAAATTTGAATTGATGTACCATAAAACAGCCCTAGGTACTTTACTATTACCCGTATGTCTCGTAATAGATAATCTGATTTATTGATAGATACTGATTGTGAGGAAATTAGTATAAGGACATAAGGCACAGTAAAAACATGAACATTCACACGATGATAGAAGTTGGAATTAGCACCTATGGATGAATACAGGTACTACTAGGGAAAGAAAGTGTACAATTAAAAGTATTGGAAATATTGATACATATGTTCTCTATAAACTGTATCTTTTTAGAAGGTACCTTGTCAGGCTAGGTTTGGTAAGGTTGCTCTTTATCTCCTCGGGCAACGAGTTATATTCCCTGGCAAAGGTAACCAAGAATGATCCCGCCATCCGTGAGGACCTGTGGTGGGGGATTCGGAACGACGACAGAGAGTGTCTGGTGTTGGCTTGGTGGATTTGCCCGAGGAGTCGCATATTGATGTAAACGTATTTCGGAGTCTTATTACTCCATACCTTATAACCTGTCGTTACCATGGTCAGTATTTTTCTTTCCTGGATTTTAAGAATTTTTTCCCTGGAGTAATAGGGTGTCATATGCTCTGCCCAACCTGGACGCAGCGCGTATCTCATGCACGCATTCTGCGCCACTTGGAGTCTGTAGACGTCATTTCCCGAGAGATCGCTGCAAGGGACCATGGCATAGTCCAATATGGGGAATAACAAAGATTTGATTAAACTTATTTTAGTTCTCATACCAGGTTTGTACTGCATACCGCGAAGGCGCCGAAGACAACAGTGTACCCGTGATACGGTTGAAGATACCATAGGTGTCCAAGAGAAGTCACAGCTGATTAAAATACCAAGGTATTTGAGAGTAGAGACATACGGGATACCAATACCATTAAGCTTAACAGGGGGAGTACGTGGACCAAAGTATCTTGCCCTGATTCTTTTCTGACCGATTACCATGGCATTACACTTTTTGACATTAATGGTAAGCCCCATCCCTCGAAACCATTCATTCACACAAGCAATATCTTCATTCATACTCAGCACGCATTCATCCAGGGATGAGGCATCGGAATCGGTTACCAAGAGGACGTCGTCAGCATAGAGCATGATTCTGCATTGAGTGTGCAGTCGTGACACCCCATCAATAAAAAGATTAAAAAGCATGGGAGACAGACAGGAACCCTGTGGCACTCCAGTCGGGAAAGCGCGCCAGGTGGTCCGCATGCCCTCAGGACCCCGGATGGCTGCCGTCCTCCCCTCCAGATACTGTGCCATCCAGTCGATCACCTCAGGAGCAAACCCCAGCGCCCGCAGCACGCCAATCAGGATACCGTGGTCCACCGAATCGTACGCCCTGGAGACGTCCAGGGTCGTCACCAGAGCCAAGCGCCTTCCATCTATAGCCTCCCGGATGGGGTCAAGGACACCTACGAGTGCTAGTTGAGTACTGTGAAATGGTCGGAACGCCGACTGCGACGCACTCAGCATTTCGTTCTGTAGCACATGGTCAGAAATCTGCTTTAACACAATCGAATCGAAAAATTTGCCCAGGCAGTTTCCGATGGCTATGGGACGGTAATCCTTGGGTGAAGAAGGGGATCGCACCTTGGGGAGGGGAATGATGGCTGATTTCTTCCATTCGCCTGGATATGTCCTTGTCCGTAAGCTGGCATTATATATGTTGGTAAGGGGCTTCTTCAGAGCTGTGAGAAGGAGGCGCACCATCACGGGGGTTATCTGGTCGGGACCTGGCGTATGAGATCGGATGGAGGTCACCGCTGACTCCACATCCGACTCTGTAATAGGGGAAAACTCAAAGGTGGGGTACTGAGTAGGCGTAAAATCCGGACGAGGTCTATCCCGTACTTGTTCACCATCAGCCGCAAACCAGTCTAAAAGGCGCTCCGGAGGGATAGTTACGTCTTCCAGCGGGCCTCTTCGGAGCCCACCCTGGGACCGTATGATTTTCCACAGATCCGCCGAACCACCCGTAACTTTTCCTGTGAAATATCTATTTTTTGCGTTCCGGATTTTTTGTTTGGTGGAATTCCTGCACACTCGAAAAGCCTCCCAATTATCGGGGGTTTTATTAGCCACAAACTTTTTAAATAGCTTATCCCTCTCGGCCATACACATCCTAATGTCTTTGTTCAGCCAAGGTGCCGGTGGTTTCTTAACTTTGACCAGCTTTACTGGGGCGTGTCGGTCAAATATGTCCAGTATTACATTCCTGACGAGGACCGCTGAGGCCTCTGGATCATCCTCAGCCGTTATCGCGTCAAGTCTCTCCAGAGCAGGGTCGGTCAGAATAGCAGCACTATCCACTAAATGTAGATTCCTGGTGAGGAAAGTCCTGGGAGGGGTACGTAATACACGGCCTGGAACGGAACAGTAGATGAGGTCGTGCCTCGATAACCCCGGTGCGGCCTCCTGGCCGAACCTCAACACACCAGCATCGCCGGCAGCGAACATCAAATCGAGTGCATTGTGGGACGTCTTGGTATGAAAAGTTGGTTCCCGGGAGACCAGACGGAGCCCGTAATCTCTTGTGGCCCGGAGGAAAGCGCGCGAGCGATGATCGTCCCGGTTGACTGCAACATTGAAGTCGCCCAGTACCAACCCACGCTCGAACGGCACTGCTAGCTCAGAGAACTTCTGTAGAGCCATTTCAGGTGTTCGCATTTTTGGTGGGCAGTAGACTACCCCGAGCAGGAATTTGTGTCTCTTTTCGCCGACTTGGAGAAATAGAAATTCCCCACGGGCCTCGTGAGTAGCACTCGATGTATAAACCACCCCGGCTCGAAGACCGTCACGCACGTACACCGCCACTCCCCCTCCAGCCCTATAAGTGCGGTCGTTGCGGAAGATGGAGTAGCCGGGAATCATATAGGAGAGATCGCTGTGATCCGGATGTAAGTGGGTTTCGCTGATGACCATGATGTCGTCCGATCTCCTCAACATGATGGAAGTGAAGTCCGCCCAGTGCGCCCTGAGGGACTCTGCATTGACGTGGGCTATACGGAGGTATTCGACGGCTGGAGGTGTTATCTCTCCGTCTCGGGGACCCGCCATTATAATTTTAGTTCCCCACGGAGCTTCTGGAGAAGGCTACGGTAGCGGATTCCTCTCTTACCTCGCTGCTCCTTTGGGGGCATGTCCACCAGGGTGTCCTCCAGCTTGCGATAGAATGCCATCGGTTGAACCTTAAGCGACCGGAGATAGGCAAGGTTATCTTTTCGGCTACCAATATCCCGCATGATGCGGGCGAAGACTTGCTGCTCGGAGGGGTCGTTCGTCTCGTCCTGACTGATGTCGGGGGCCGATCGATCGGACCCAGCGGTCGTTACTGACAATCGATCGTCGTCGTAGCTGTCAGGCTCGTGCTCCGTTGCCATCTTCTTTGACGCTTCACGGGGGGGAGTTTGTATGCCACGCTTTGGAGCCCTATGGGCAGTCTCTGCGATCTCCATGGTAGGCGAATCAGCATTGGGGGTCTTCGTCTCCGCCCGGGATTCCTCCTGCACGGAGATCGGTTTAGTTGGGGAAGATTCGGGGGATCCTTTACTTTCCGTTTCAGCTTCTGCGGGTTTTTCCGGTTCTGGCATCGTAACATTGACTGGGGCGTTATCTGGTACCACACTGGGATTCCCGGCGCTGGTGGCCGTAGGCACACTATGACGATCCACATTGCGTGCGGCATGACACCGAGATTCATGGTGCCCCGTCTGTCGACAGATGGAACAGGTGTGGTCGTCCAAGTTGAGGAATACCATGTGAGTTGTACCAGCATGGTGAATGGGTACGGCGTAGGGAAGCACCGCTAAATTTTCCACAACCACGTTTGCAAGGCGACGGAATCCTTTCACGTGAACCAGGCGATGGTCGCGGCAGGAGGACTTGACTGCGGAAATGGACCCGACTACTCTGCCATACTGTGACAGCATTAGGTGCAGAGTGGACGCTGGTATGTCAGGTATTAGGTTCGAAAGGAAGATTCGCGTAGCCCCAGAAACGTACTTCCGGAACGCGAACTGACGCCCACCATAATGTAGAGGAGAGGAATTCACTACCCGTTCAGCCAATGCTATTCCCTTTAGATAAATACACACCCTCCCGTGGCTGATGCGCGCGGCGTGAGTAATATCCGACGGCTCCACCACCGATAGCATGGATAATAGATAGTCATCGAGAGGAAGCCCTTCCATGATGTCGCAGATCACCGCTGAACGTTTATCCGGTAGGTCTCCATCCGGTTGCGGAGTCTCGTGGTGGGAGATCGACTCGCTCTGAACAGCGGCCGAGTACGACCGTGAAGCTTCTGTGGTTGTGGGGGTGGAGTTAGAGTCGTTGGTGGAGGCAGAAGAAGTGGCGGGGCCATGCGTGGAAGGGGCCGGAGGAGTTGGTGGCTTGGGGATCTGAACGGCCATGAGGGCAGGGGGCATTGGTGGTTGGGGGGTGGAGGGTGCTGGGGGCTTGGCGATGGTGGTGTTGGGGTTGACTTTACTGGGGCCTGCTGCCGGAGGAGCAGCAGAAGTAGATGGGGAGTTGTTCCCGACGCCGTCGGAAGCTGTCGCTGGGTGGTCCCTCGATGGCGGGCGCGAGCACCCCGCGTCCGCAGGCTTAACACCCGGGTCCGCCATGGTGCGGACCGGGGGAAGCCTGGCACCCTCTCTGTGCACTCGATCAAGAGTAAATTCCAACGGGGAATCACAAATTAAACGAAACAAAGACCCAGATGAGCACAAAGAAGACCACTTGTAGAAACTCAACACAGGTGCACAGAAACGTGGGATTTGCACCAGGGGTGCATAAAGAAAAGCACTATGGGAATCTTACAAAGTGTTAGGGGCTAAAGCCCCCCCTAGACATAGGGGGACTAGCAACCGGGATCCGACTGACGGCACTGTAGAGCCGGACGAAAGTAACTTGAAATTTTTAAAATTGCATAACTCACCCTCTAACCAATACACAGCAGTCGGGTTTGCACCTAACCACACAAAATTAATGCACAATTGATTAAGGTGTCCTAAAATACACCCTTCTAAGGAGATGGAGTCACTCGAAACAAAAGACGATCGCTCCCAGATGTAAACAAACCCTAAAATATACGAAATTAACGAAGAATATAGGAAAATAAGCACTTTTAATTGTCACACATTGTCAGAGGAGTATACACGCACTTCTGTAAGGCCCTTGGAAGACACTTAGTGATATATTAGCTCAAATTTATACACCAAGCGATCGTGAACATGTGCTTACGACCGAAATATATAATGTAAAAAATAATGAAAACTACGTCCTAGAACACAAAAAATAGCACTGTGGAGGGTCAGAAAAGACCTCCGAAAGACTGATGAACCTCGATCGAAGGAGATTTCCAACTGGAAATAATAAAATAAACGAAAAAAAAAAAAGACTCCGATGAGCACAAAACAAAAAACACTTGTAGAAACTTGAAAAAGATGTAGAAAACCGTTGGATTTGCACCAGAGGTGTATACACACAAGCACTGTGGGTTCCTTGCAATGTATTAGGGGGCAAGGCCCCCCCTTGGCCACAAGGACTTGTTGTTTGGGAAAATCACCGGGCCGACGATGATCACTAAAATGCTCGTAAAAATGCCAAAAATCGTCGGATTTTGATGACTCTGGTACCGAACGAGACGTAATAACTTCACACAGGTACTAAACACAATAATAAGCAGAAATTCGCTTCAAAACCACTCGAAAACACTCAAACTTGCGGAGCGACGGAAAACACGTCCGACCACCACGAGGTAGAAGGAAGTGGAGGAGGAAAAAATATGTTTAGGAGGTAGAATGAAGTAAAGGAGGTAGAAGGAAGTGGAGGAGGTAGAAGGAAGTTGAGGAGGTAAAAGGAAGTGAAGGAGGTAAAATAAAGTGGAGGTAGTAGAAGGAAGTTGAGGAGGTAGAAGGAAGTGGAGGGGGGTAGAAGGAAGTTGAGGAGGTAGAAGGAAGTGGAGGAGGTAGGAGGAAGTGGAGGCTGGAGAAGGAATTGGAGAAGGTAGAAGGAAGTGGAGGAGGTAGAAGGAAGAAGAGGAGTCAGAAGGAAGTTGAGGAGGTAGAAGGAAGTGGAGGAGGTAGAAGGAAGTGGAGGAGGTAGAAGGAAGTGGAGGGGGTAGAAGGAAGTGGAGGAGGTAGAAGGAAGTGGAGGAGGCAGGATGAAATGGAAGAGGTAGAAGGAAGTGGAGGAGGTAGAAAGAAGTGGAGGAGGTAGAAGGAAGTGGAGGAGGAAAAAATATGTTCAGGAGGTAGAAGGAAGTGAAGGAGGTAGAAGGAAGTGAAGGAGGTAGAAGGAAGTGGAGGAGGTAGAAGGAAGTGGAGGAGGGTAGAAGGAAATGAGGAGGTAAATGGAAGTGAAGGAGGTAGAAGGAAGTGGAGGAGGTAGAAGGAAGTGGAGGAGGGAGAAGGAAGTGGAGGAGGTAGAAGGTAGTGGAGGAGGTAGAAGGAAGTGTAGGGGGTAAAAGGAAGTGTAGGACGGAGAAGGAAGTGGAGGAGGTAGAAGGAAGGGGAGGAAGGAAAAGGAAGTGAAGGAGGTAGAAGGAAGTGGAGGAGGTAGAAGGAAGTTGAGGAGGTAAAAGGAAGTGGAGGAGGTAGACGGAAGTGAAGGAGGTAGAAGGAAGTGGAGGAGGTAGCAGGAAGTGGAGGAGGGAGAAGGAAGAAGAGGAGTCAGAAGGAAGTTGAGGAGGTAGAAGGAAGTGGAGGAGGTAGAAGGAAGTGAAGGAGGTAGAAGGAAGTGGAGGAGGTAGAAGGAAGTGGAGGAGGGAGAAGGAAGTGGAGGAGGTAGAAGGAAATGAAGGAGGTAGAAGGAAGTGTAGGGGGTAAAAGGAAGTGTAGGACGGAGAAGGAAGTGGAGGAGGTAGAAGGAACGAGAGGAAGGAAAAGGAAGTGAAGGAGGTAGAAGGAAGTGGAGGAGGTAGAAGGAAGTTGAGGAGGAAAAAGGAAGTGGAGAAGATAGAAGGAAGTGAAGGAGGTAGAAGGAAGAGGAGGAGGTAGAAGGAAGTGGAGGAGGGAGAAGGAAGAAGAGGAGTCAGAAGGGAGTTGAGGAGGTAGAAGGAAGTGGAGGAGGTAGAAGGAAGTTGAGGAGGTAGAAGGAAGTGGAGGAGGTAGAAGAAAGTGGAGGGGGTAAAAGGAAGTGGAGGAGGTAGAAGGAAGTGGAGGAGGTAGAAGGAAGTGGAGGAGGTAGAAGGAAGTGAAGGAGGTAGAAGGAAGTGGAGGAGGTAGAAGGAAGTGGAGAAGGTAGAAGGAAGTAAAGGAGGTAGAAGGATGTGGAGGAGGTAGAAGGAAGTGGAGGAGGTAGAAGGAAGAATAGGAGTCAGAAGGAAGTTGAGGAGGTAAAAGGAAGTGGAGGAGGTAGAAGGAAGTGGAGGAGGTAGAAGGAAGTGGAGGAGGTAGAAGGAAGTGGAGGAGGTAAAAGGAAGTGGAGGAGGTAGAAGGAAGTGGAGGAGGTAGAAGGAAGTGAAGGAGGTAGAAGGAAGTGGAGGAGGTAGAAGGAAATGGAGGAGGTAGAAGGAAGTGGAGGAGGTAGAAGGAAGTGGACGTTGGAGAAGGAAGTTGAGGAGGTAAAAGGAAGTGAAGGAGGTAGAAGGAAGTGGAGGAGGTAGAAGGAAGTGGAGGAGGTAGAAGGAATTGGAGGAGGTAGAAGGAAAAAGAGGAGTCAGAAGGAAGTTGAGGAGGTGGAAGGAAGTGGAGGAGGTAGAAGGAAGTGGAGGGGGTAGAAGGAAGTGGAGGAGTTAGAAGGAAGTGGAGGAGGTAGGACGAAGTGGAGGAGGCAGAAGGAAGTGGAGGAGGTAAAAGGAAGTGGAGGAGGTAGAAGGAAGTGGAGGAGGTAGAAGGAAGGGGAGGAGGGAGAAGGAAGTGGACGTGGGAGAAGGAAGTGGAGGGGGTAAAAGGAAGTGAAGGAGGTAGAAGGAAGTGGAGGAGGTAGAAGGAAGTGAAGGAGGAAGAAGGAAGGGGAGGAGGGAGAAGGAAGTGGATGTGGGAGAAGGAAGTTGAGGAGGGAAAAGGAAGTGAAGCAGGTAGAAGGAAGTGGAGGAGGTAGAAGGAAGTGGAGGAGGGAGAAGGAAGTGAAGGAGGTAGAACGAAGTGGAGGGGGTAAAAGGAAGTGAAGGAGGGAGAAGGAAGGGGAGGAGGGAGAAGGAAGTGGACGTTGGAGAAGGAAATTGAGGAGGTAATAGGAAGTGCAGAAGGTAGAAGGAAGTGGAGGAGGTAGAAGGAAGTGAAGGAGGTAGAAGGAAGTGGAGGAGGTAGAAGGAAGTGGAGGAGGTAGAAGGAAGTGGAGGAAGCAGAAGGAAGTGGAGGAGGAAAAAATATGTGGAGGAGGTAGAAGGAAGGGGAGGAGGTAGAAGGAAGTGGAGGAGGCAGAAGGAAGTGGAGGAGGTAGAAGGAAGTGGAGGAGGTAGGAGGAAATGGAGGAGGTAGAAGATAGTGGTGAAGGTAGAAGGAAGTGAAGGAGGTAGAAGGAAGGGGAGAAGGGAGAAGGAAGTGGACGTCGGAGAAGGAAGTGGAGGGGGTAAAAGGAAGTGAAGGAGGTAGAAGGAAGTGTAGGAGGTAGAAGGAAGTGAAGAACGTAGAAGGAAGGGGAGGAGGGAGAAGGAAGTGGATGTGGGAGAAGGAAGTTGAGGAGGTAAAAGGAAGTGAAGGAGGTAGAAGGAAGTGAAGGGGGTAAAAGGAAGTGAAGGAGGGAGAAGGAAGGGGAGGAGGGAGAAGGAAGTGGACGTGGGAGAAGGAAGTTGAGGAGGTAAAAAAAAGTGAAGGAGGTAGAAGGAAGTGGTGGAGGTAGAAGGAAGTGAAGTAGGTAGAAGGAAGTGGAGGAGGTAGAAGGAAATGGAGGAGGTAGAAGGAAGTGAAGGAGGTAAAAGGAAGTGAAGGAGGTAGAAGGAAGTGGAGGAGGTAGAAGGAAGTGAAGGAGGTAGAAGGAAGTGGAGGAGGTAGAAGGAAGTGAAGGAGGTAGAAGGAAGTGGAGGAGGTAGAAGGAAGTGGAGGAGGTAGAAGGAAATGAAGGAGGTAGAAGGAAGTGGAGGAGGTAGAAGGAAGTGAAGGAGGTAGAAGGAAGTGAAGGAGGTAGAAGGAAGTGAAGGAGGTAAAAGGAAGTGAAGGAGGTAGAAGGAAGTGGAGGAGGTAGAAGGAAGTGGAGGAGGTAGAAGGTAGTGGAAGACGTAGAAGGAAGTGGAAGACGTAGAAGGAAATGGAGGAGGGAGAAGGTAGTGGAGGAGAGAGAAGGAAGTAAAGGATGGAGTAGAAAGGGGAGGAAGGAGGATGAAAAAAAGGAAAGGGAAAGAAGGAGAAGTGGAGGTGAGTGAAGGAGAAGTGGAGGAGGGAGAAGGAATGGGAATAGGGAGAATTAAGGGGAAGAGGGAGAAGGAAGGGCAGGAGGGAGAAGGAAGTGGAGGAGGTAGAAGTAAGTTGAGGAGGTAGAAGGAAGTGGAGGAGGTAAAAGGAATTGGAGAAGGCAGAAGGAAGTGGAGGAGGTAGAAGGAAGAAGAGGAGTCAGAAGGAAGTGGTGAACGTAGAAGGAAGTGGAGGAGGTAGAAGGAAGTTGAGGAGGTAGAAGGAAGTGGAGGGGGTAGAAGGAAGTGGAGAAGGTAGAAGGAAGTGGAGGAGGTACGAGGAAGTGGAGGCTGGAGAAGGAATTGGAGAAGGTAGAAGGAAGTGGAGGAGGTAGAAGGAAGAAGAGGAGTCAGAAGGAAGTTGAGGAGGTGTGTTTGTTTGTTTGTTTTAGCTTTTTATTTTACCTGGCCCGGGTGAGGCCACAATCCGGCCCCCTCTTCCCCCGGGCCAGGGCTCTTTTACAGAGTTTCAGTCAGGTTTACTTTAGTTTAATATATAGCATCAGCTTAGGTAACCGGCACGCAGGCCAGGTTTTATTTCATGTGTTCTGCTGATGAGCCAAGTCAGGAGGTGGTAGCTGGTGAAAATGGTAACTCCCATCCGTCACCTTTGTCAGAGATATTTCAGGCCACCATTGCTCTAGTACTTGAAAAATTATCATAGAAACAAATACTCATTAGTTTAATTCAGTCAAAACATTTTAAAAATGTGGTCAATTCATAAATGTTAGAAAAATTTTGAAGCATAAAACTGAGTGTACTACTTAAATTTTGGTAAAACAATTAAAATGGAAGATATTAACAATGATATTTGAGTTTGGTTTTGACAAAAAAAGATAACTCTCAAGTTAAAACATTTTAACTTAAAATTCTATAAGCCATAAGAAGATATAGGAATGAAATAAAGGCTTACAAGATTTGAATAAAGATTAAATATGAACAGTAGAATTGCAATAAATAAAAGGAATAAATAGCGATCATGGGAATAAATAGGTATAAATAGGAATAAATAGGTATTGATAGGATTAAATATTTGTAAATAATTACATTACGGAAGAAAATTTGAATTGATGTACCATAAAACAGCCCTAGGTACTTTACTATTACCCGTATGTCTCGTAATAGATAATCTGATTTATTGATAGATACTGATTGTGAGGAAATTAGTATAAGGACATAAGGCACAGTAAAAACATGAACATTCACACGATGATAGAAGTTGGAATTAGCACCTATGGATGAATACAGGTACTACTAGGGAAAGAAAGTGTACAATTAAAAGTATTGGAAATATTGATACATATGTTCTCTATAAACTGTATCTTTTTAGAAGGTACCTTGTCAGGCTAGGTTTGGTAAGGTTGCTCTTTATCTCCTCGGGCAACGAGTTATATTCCCTGGCAAAGGTAACCAAGAATGATCCCGCCATCCGTGAGGACCTGTGGTGGGGGATTCGGAACGACGACAGAGAGTGTCTGGTGTTGGCTTGGTGGATTTGCCCGAGGAGTCGCATATTGATGTAAACGTATTTCGGAGTCTTATTACTCCATACCTTATAACCTGTCGTTACCATGGTCAGTATTTTTCTTTCCTGGATTTTAAGAATTTTTTCCCTGGAGTAATAGGGTGTCATATGCTCTGCCCAACCTGGACGCAGCGCGTATCTCATGCACGCATTCTGCGCCACTTGGAGTCTGTAGACGTCATTTCCCGAGAGATCGCTGCAAGGGACCATGGCATAGTCCAATATGGGGAATAACAAAGATTTGATTAAACTTATTTTAGTTCTCATACCAGGTTTGTACTGCATACCGCGAAGGCGCCGAAGACAACAGTGTACCCGTGATACGGTTGAAGATACCATAGGTGTCCAAGAGAAGTCACAGCTGATTAAAATACCAAGGTATTTGAGAGTAGAGACATACGGGATACCAATACCATTAAGCTTAACAGGGGGAGTACGTGGACCAAAGTATCTTGCCCTGATTCTTTTCTGACCGATTACCATGGCATTACACTTTTTTACATTAATGGTAAGCCCCATCCCTCGAAACCATTCATTCACACGAGCAATATCTTCATTCATACTCAGCACGCATTCATCCAGGGATGAGGCATCGGAGTCGGTTACCAAGAGGACGTCGTCAGCATAGAGCATGATTCTGCATTGAGTGTGCAGTCGTGACACCCCATCAATAAAAAGATTAAAAAGCATGGGAGACAGACAGGAACCCTGTGGCACTCCAGTCGGGAAAGCGCGCCAGGTGGTCCGCATGCCCTCAGGACCCCGGATGGCTGCCGTCCTCCCCTCCAGATACTGTGCCATCCAGTCGATCACCTCAGGAGCAAACCCCAGCGCCCGCAGCACGCCAATCAGGATACCGTGGTCCACCGAATCGTACGCCCTGGAGACGTCCAGGGTCGTCACCAGAGCCAAGCGCCTTCCATCTATAGCCTCCCGGATGGGGTCAAGGACACCTACGAGTGCTAGTTGAGTACTGTGAAATGGTCGGAACGCCGACTGCGACGCACTCAGCATTTCGTTCTGTAGCACATGGTCAGAAATCTGCTTTAACACAATCGAATCGAAAAATTTGCCCAGGCAGTTTCCGATGGCTATGGGACGGTAATCCTTGGGTGAAGAAGGGGATCGCACCTTGGGGAGGGGAATGATGGCTGATTTCTTCCATTCGCCTGGATATGTCCTTGTCCGTAAGCTGGCATTATATATGTTGGTAAGGGGCTTCTTCAGAGCTGTGAGAAGGAGGCGCACCATCACGGGGGTTATCTGGTCGGGACCTGGCGTATGAGATCGGATGGAGGTCACCGCTGACTCCACGTCCGATTCTGTAATAGAGGAAAACTCGAAAGTAGGGTACTGAGTAGGCGTAAAATCCGGACGAGGTCTATCCCGTACTTGTTCACCATCAGCCGCAAACCAGTCTAAAAGGCGCTCCGGAGGGATAGTTACGTCTTCCAGCGGGCCTCTTCGGAGCCCACCCTGGGACCGTATGATTTTCCACAGATCCGCCGAACCACCCGTAACTTTTCCTGTGAAATATCTATTTTTTGCGTTCCGGATTTTTTGTTTGGTGGAATTCCTGCACACTCGAAAAGCCTCCCAATTATCGGGGGTTTTATTAGCCACAAACTCTTTAAATAGCTTATCCCTCTCGGCCATACACATCCTAATGTCTTTGTTCAGCCAAGGTGCCGGTGGTTTCTTAACTTTGACCAGCTTTACTGGGGCGTGTCGGTCAAATATGTCCAGTATTACATTTCTGACGAGGACCGCTGAGGCCTCCGGGTCATCCTCAGCCGTTATCGCGTCAAGTCTCTCCAGAGCAGGGTCGTTCAGAATAGCAGCACTATCCACTAAGTGTAGATTCCTGGTGACGAAAGTCCTGGGAGGGTTACGTAATACACGACTTGGAACGGAACAGTAGATGAGGTCGTGCCTCGATAACCCCGGTGCGGCCTCCTGGCCGAACCTCAACACACCAGCATCGCCGGCAGCGAACATCAAGTCGAGTGCATTGTGGGACGTCTTGGTATGAAAAGTTGGTTCCCGGGAGACCAGACGGAGCCCGTAATCTCTTGTGGCCCGGAGGAAAGCGCGCGAGCGATGATCGTCCCGGTTGACTGCAACATTGAAGTCGCCCAGTACCAACCCACGCTCGAACGGCACTGCTAGCTCAGAGAACTTCTGTAGAGCCATTTCAGGTGTTCGCATTTTTGGTGGGCAGTAGACTACCCCGAGCAGGAATTTGTGTCTCTTTTCACCGACTTGGAGAAATAGGAATTCCCCACGGGCCTCGTGAGTAGCACTCGATGCATAAACCACCCCGGCCCGAATACCGTCACGCACGTACACCGCCACTCCCCCTCCAGCCCTATAAGTGCGGTCGTTGCGGAAGATGGAGTAGCCGGGAATCATATAGGAGAGATCGCTGTGATCCGGATGTAAGTGGGTTTCGCTGATGACCATGATGTCGTCCGATCTCCTCAACATGATGGAAGTGAAGTCCGCCCAGTGCGCCCTGAGGGACTCTGCATTGACGTGGGCTATACGGAGGTATTCGACGGCTGGAGGTGTTATCTCTCCGTCTCGGGGACCCGCCATTATAATTTTAGTTCCCCACGGAGCTTCTGGAGAAGGCTACGGTAGCGGATTCCTCTCTTACCTCGCTGCTCCTTTGGGGGCATGTCCACCAGGGTGTCCTCCAGCTTGCGATAGAATGCCATCGGTTGAACCTTAAGCGACCGGAGATAGGCAAGGTTATCTTTTCGGCTACCAATATCCCGCATGATGCGGGCGAAGACTTGCTGCTCGGAGGGGTCGTTCGTCTCGTCCTGACTGATGTCGGGGGCCGATCGATCGGACCCAGCGGTCGTTACTGACAATCGATCGTCGTCGTAGCTGTCAGGCTCGTGCTCCGTTGCCATCTTCTTTGACGCTTCACGGGGGGGAGTTTGTATGCCACGCTTTGGAGCCCTATGGGCAGTCTCTGCGATCTCCATGGTAGGCGAATCAGCATTGGGGGTCTTCGTCTCCGCCCGGGATTCCTCCTGCACGGAGATCGGTTTAGTTGGGGAAGATTCGGGGGATCCTTTACTTTCCGTTTCAGCTTCTGCGGGTTTTTCCGGTTCTGGCATCGTAACATTGACTGGGGCGTTATCTGGTACCACACTGGGATTCCCGGCGCTGGTGGCCGCAGGCACACTATGACGATCCACATTGCGTGCGGCATGACACCGAGATTCATGGTGCCCCGTCTGTCGACAGATGGAACAGGTGTGGTCGTCCAAGTTGAGGAATACCATGTGAGTTGTACCAGCATGGTGAATGGGTACGGCGTAGGGAAGCACCGCTAAATTTTCCACAACCACGTTTGCAAGGCGACGGAATCCTTTCACGTGAACCAGGCGATGGTCGCGGCAGGAGGACTTGACTGCGGAAATGGACCCGACTACTCTGCCATACTGTGACAGCATTAGGTGCAGAGTGGACGCTGGTATGTCAGGTATTAGGTTCGAAAGGAAGATTCGCGTAGCCCCAGAAACGTACTTCCGGAACGCGAACTGACGCCCACCATAATGTAGAGGAGAGGAATTCACTACCCGTTCAGCCAATGCTATTCCCTTTAGATAAATACACACCCTCCCGTGGCTGATGCGCGCGGCGTGAGTAATATCCGACGGCTCCACCACCGATAGCATGGATAATAGATAGTCATCGAGAGGAAGCCCTTCGATGATGTCGCAGATCACCGCTGAACGTTTATCCGGTAGGTCTCCATCCGGTTGCGGAGTCTCGTGGTGGGAGATCGACTCGCTCTGAACAGCGGCCGAGTACGACCGTGAAGCTTCTGTGGTTGTGGGGGTGGAGTTAGAGTCGTTGGTGGAGGCAGAAGAAGTGGCGGGGCCATGCGTGGAAGGGGCCGGAGGAGTTGGTGGCTTGGGGATCTGAACGGCCATGAGGGCAGGGGGCATTGGTGGTTGGGGGGTGGAGGGTGCTGGGGGCTTGGCGATGGTGGTGTTGGGGTTGACTTTACTGGGGCCTGCTGCCGGAGGAGCAGCAGAAGTAGATGGGGAGTTGTTCCCGACGCCGTCGGAAGCTGTCGCTGGGTGGTCCCTCGATGGCGGGCGCGAGCACCCCGCGTCCGCAGGCTTAACACCCGGGTCCGCCATGGTGCGGACCGGGGGAAGCCTGGCACCCTCTCTGTGCACTCGATCAAGAGTAAATTCCAACGGGGAATCACAAATTAAACGAAACAAAGACCCAGATGAGCACAAAGAAGACCACTTGTAGAAACTCAACACAGGTGCACAGAAACGTGGGATTTGCACCAGGGGTGCATAAAGAAAAGCACTATGGGAATCTTACAAAGTGTTAGGGGCTAAAGCCCCCCCTAGACATAGGGGGACTAGCAACCGGGATCCGACTGACGGCACTGTAGAGCCGGACGAAAGTAACTTGAAATTTTTAAAATTGCATAACTCACCCTCTAACCAATACACAGCAGTCGGGTTTGCACCTAACCACACAAAATTAATGCACAATTGATTAAGGTGTCCTAAAATACACCCTTCTAAGGAGATGGAGTCACTCGAAACAAAAGACGATCGCTCCCAGATGTAAACAAACCCTAAAATATACGAAATTAACGAAGAATATAGGAAAATAAGCACTTTTAATTGTCACACATTGTCAGAGGAGTATACACGCACTTCTGTAAGGCCCTTGGAAGACACTTAGTGATATATTAGCTCAAATTTATACACCAAGCGATCGTGAACATGTGCTTACGACCGAAATATATAATGTAAAAAATAATGAAAACTACGTCCTAGAACACAAAAAATAGCACTGTGGAGGGTCAGAAAAGACCTCCGAAAGACTGATGAACCTCGATCGAAGGAGATTTCCAACTGGAAATAATAAAATAAACGAAAAAAAAAAAGACTCCGATGAGCACAAAACAAAAAACACTTGTAGAAACTTGAAAAAGATGTAGAAAACCGTTGGATTTGCACCAGAGGTGTATACACACAAGCACTGTGGGTTCCTTGCAATGTATTAGGGGGCAAGGCCCCCCCTTGGCCACAAGGACTTGTTGTTTGGGAAAATCACCGGGCCGACGATGATCACTAAAATGCTCGTAAAACTGCCAAAAATCGTCGGATTTTGATTACTCTGGTACCGAACGAGACGTAATAACTTCACACAGGTACTAAACACAATAATAAGCAGAAATTCGCTTCAAAACCACTCGAAAACACTCAAACTTGCGGAGCGACGGAAAACACGTCCGACCACCACGAGGTAGAAGGAAGTGGAGGAGGTAGAAGGAAGTGGAGGAGGTAGAAGGAAGTGGAGGGGGTAGAAGGAAGTGGAGGAGGTAGAACGAAGTGGAGGAGGTAGGACGAAGTGGAAGAGGTAGTAGGAAGTGGAGGAGGTAGAAGGAAGTGGAGGAGGAAAAAATATGTTTAGGAGGTAGAAGGAAGTAAAGGAGGTAGAAGGAAGTGGAGGAGGTAGAAGGAAGTTGAGGAGGTAAAAGGAAGTGAAGGAGGTAGAAGGAAGAGGAGGAGGTAGAAGGAAGTTGAGGAGGTAGAAGGAAGTGGAGGGGGTAGAAGGAAGTGGAGGAGGTAGAAGGAAGTGGAGGACGTAGGAGGAAGTGGAGGCTGGAGAAGGAATTGGAGAAGGTAGAAGGAAGTGGAGGAGGTAGAAGGAAGAAGAGGAGTCAGAAGGAAGTTGAGGAGGTAGAAGGAAGTGGAGGAGGTAGAAGGAAGTGGAGGAGGTAGAAGGAAGTGGAGGGGGTAGAAGGAAGTGGAGGAGGTAGAAGGAAGTGGAGGAGGCAGGATGAAATGGAAGAGGTAGAAGGAAGTGGAGGAGGTAGAAGGAAGTGGAGGAGGTAGAAGGAAGTGGAGGAGGAAAAAATATGTTCAGGAGGTAGAAGGAAGTGAAGGAGGTAGAAGGAAGTGAAGGAGGTAGAAGGAAGTAGAGGAGGTAGAAGGAAGTGGAGGAGGTAGAAGGAAGTTGAGGAGGTAAATGGAAGTGAAGGAGGTAGAAGGAAGTGGAGGAGGTAGAAGGAAGTGGAGGAGGGAGAAGGAAGTGGAGGAGGTAGAAGGAAATGAAGGAGGTAGAAGGAAGTGTAGGGGGTAAAAGGAAGTGTAGGACGGAGAAGGAAGTGGAGGAGGTAGAAGGAAGGGGAGGAAGGAAAAGGAAGTGAAGGAGGTAGAAGGAAGTGGAGGAGGTAGAAGGAAGTTGAGGAGGTAAAAGGAAGTGGAGGAGGTAGACGGAAGTGAAGGAGGTAGAAGGAAGTGGAGGGGGTAAAAGGAAGTGTAGGACGGAGAAGGAAGTGGAGGAGGTATAAGGAAGGGGAGGAGGTAGAAGGAAGTGGAGGAGGTAGAAGGAAGTGGAGGAGGTAGAAGGAAGGTAAGGAGTCAGAAGGAATTGGAGGACGTAGAAGGAAGTGGTGGAGGTAGAAGGAAGTTGAGGAGGTAGAAGGAAGTGGAGGAGGTAGAAGGAAGAAGAGGAGTCAGAAGGAAGTGGAGGAGTTAGATGGAAGTTGAGGAGTCAGAAGGAATTGGAGGACGTAGAAGGAAGTGGAGGAGATAGAAGGAAGTAGAGGAGGTAGAAGGAAGTGGAGGAGGTAGAAGGAAGAAGAGGAGTCAGAAGGAAGTGGAGGACGTAGAAGGAAGTGAAGGAGGTAGAAGGAAGTGGAGGGGGTAGAAGGAAGTGGAGGATATAGAAGGAAGTTGAGGAGTTAGAAGGAAGTGGAGGAGGTAGAAATAAGTGGAGTAGCTAGAAGGAAGTTGAGGAGGTAGAAGGAAGTTGAGGAGGTAGAAGGAAGTGGAGGAGGTAGAAGGAAGTGGAGGAGGTAGAAGGAAGTTGAAGGGGTAGAAGGAAGTGGAGGAGGTAGAAGGAAGTGGAGGAGGTAGGAGGAAGTGGAGGTGGGAGAAGGAAGGGGAGGAGGGAGAAGGAAGTTGAGGAGGTAGAAGCAAGTGGAGGAGGTAGAAGGAAGTGGAGGAGGTAGAAGGAAGTGGAACACGTAGAAGGTAGTGGAGGAGGTAGAAGGATGTGGAAGAGGTAGAAGGAAGTGGAGGAGGTAGAAGGAAGTGGAGGAGGTAGAAGGAATCGGAGGAGGAAAAAATATGTTTAGGAGGTAGAAGGAAGTGGAGGTGGTAGAAGGAAGTGAAGGAGGTAGAAGGAAGTGGAGGAGGTAGAAGGAAGTGGAGGAGGTAGAAGGAAGTTGAGGAGGTAAAAGGAAGTGAAGGAGGTAGAAGGAAGTGGAGGAGGTAGAAGGAAGTGGAGGAGGGAGAAGGAAGTGGAGGAGGTAGAAGGAAATGAAGGAGGTAGAAGGAAGTGGAGGGGGTAAAAGGAAGTGTAGGACGGAGAAGGAAGTGGAGGAGGTATATGGTAGGGGAGGAGGTAGAAGGAAGTGGAGGAGGTAGAAGGAAGTGGAGGAGGTAGAAGGAAGTGGAGGAGGTAGAAGGAAAGTAAGGAGTCAGAAGGAATTGGAGGACGTAGAAGGAAGTGGTGGAGGTAGAAGGAAGTTGAGGAGGTAGAAGGAAGTGGAGGAGGTAGAAGGAAGAAGAGGAGTCAGAAGGAAGTGGAGGACGTAGAAGGAAGTGGAGGAGGTAGAAGGAAGTTGAGGAGGTAGAATGAAGTGGAGGAGGTAGAAGGAAGTGGAGGAGGTAGAAGGAAGAGGAGGGGGTAGAAGGAAGTGGAGGGGGTAGAAGGAAGAGGAGGAGGTAGGAGGAAGTGGAGGTGGGAGAAGGAAGGAGAGCGGGTAGAAGGAAGTTGAGGAGGTAGAAGGAAGTGGAGGAAAAAGAAGGAAGGGGAGGAGGGAGAAGAAGGGGAGGTCGGAGAAGGAAGGGGAGGAGGGAGAAGGAAGGGGAGGAGGGAGAAGGAAGTGGAGGAGGTAGAAGGAAGTGGAGGAGGAAAAAATATGTTCAGGAGGTAGAAGGAAGTGAAGGAGGTAGAAGGAAGTGAAGGAGGTAGAAGGAAGTGTAGGAGGTAGAAGGAAGTGGAGGAGGTAGAAGGAAGTGGAGGAGGTAGAAGGAAGTGGAAGAGGTAGAAGGAAGTTGAGGAGGTAAAAGGAAGTGAAGGAGGTAGAAGGAAGTGGAGGAGGTAGAAGGAAGTTGAGGAGGTAAAAGGAAGTGAAGGAGGTAGAAGGAAGTGGAGGATGTAGTAGGAAGTGGAGGAGGGAGAAGGAAGTGGAGGAGGTAGAAGGAAGTGAAGGAGGTAGAAGGAAGTGGAGGGGGTAAAAGGAAGTGGAGGAAAGAGAAGGAAGGGGAGGAGGGAGAAGAAGGGGAGGTCGGAGAAGGAAGGGGAGAAGGGAGAAGGAAGGGGAGGAGGGAGAAGGACGGGGAGGAGGTAGAAGGAAGGGGAGGAGGTAGAAGGAAGTGGAGGAGGTAGAAGGAAGTGGAGGATGTGGAAGGAGTTGGAGGAGGTAGAAGGGAGTGGAGGAGGTAGAAGGAAGTGGAGCAGGTAGAAGGAAGTGGAGGAGGTAGGAGGAAGTGGAGGTGTGAGAAGGAAGGGGAGGAGGGGAAGGAAGTTGAGGAGGTAGAAGCAAGTGGAGGAGGTAGAAGGAAGTGGAGGAGGAAGAAGGATTATTGGGTGAAAGGTTAGCTCCTCCAAGCTGCTTCGATGGAAGAGGTACGAAGGCTAACCTTATGGGATTTTTTGTACTACTGTGAGCTTGTTGGGAAAAAATTTAACTGTTTGAGCATCAGTTTAGCATAGAAATAACCAGACCACTATCAAACTGTTTTTAATTTATAGCCAAACAAAATAATCCGTAGGAATCAAGTGTCGCTCACATTTTATACCGAGAATTTTTCTTTGCTTTTTCAATTATGTTTATCTTTTCGTTTGATTGGTAAACAAGATTTAATTAGTAAACAGCCGACAAAATTTTTTTAAATGAAATCTGAACGTACTCTGAATGCCTCTTTGGCATTCAGGACTTCAGACAATTTTCCGGTGAAGGTCTCTTGTCCCACAGGCCTTGACTACGGCCCCATTTTATAACATTACTTTACCTATGATCTCATATTTTCTGCAAAAAATATTTTGCAGATTGAATATTATTATTGAAAGCAGTATTGAAAGAAAATGCGGAACAGTAAGAGAATTATCGATTGGAAATCATTTGGGTAACAAATTTTTGAGGTAGTTACACTGAGAAGGAGGATTGGAAAATCCATTTCCCTTCCAGCGATAGAATTTTGTAAGACTCACTTTATCTGTGTAATGTATTTACCTTCCCATAGTTCACATAAAGCTTAGCCAGTAGGTAAAACATTTTTTGGTCCTCTGAAGGGGTATTACATGTCTGAGTATAAAAAATGAATGACGTCTAAACCCGGAAGAGGAATCACCCAATTCCAAGTATCAATGTTGTTTGGGAGGGCCTTTGAGAAAGCAGTAACTGTCATGATTGTAGCGAAAGGATTATAGGCTTACGGTATTTACTCATTTGGTTCAGACGTGTTTAGTGAGGCTAATTTCCTGCCTCCATTGGTCACAGACTCAAGTTGGAGATGAAATGGAAAAAAGAGGGAACTCCGGGAGATAAAATGGACTTAGAAGATGAAGAAGATTTTTTACCATCAGGTATTCCTCCCTTTACTCCTTTCACACATTCATATCGATTCAATTCTCTTCAAACCTTCCACCCCTGAGAATAATTTTCCCCGCACACATCGGGAGGCACATGTTTCTCTGGAGAGCATTAAGCCATATGCAAAAGCATTGCAAGCGCAAAAGAGGCGTAAAAACTCAAAGCTGTTTGAAATTCTTACCAGTTACCCCAACACCCAGAAATTAAACGTAAATATATCTAAAAACAAGGTAAAGGGTTACAGTACTAAGCGGCGATCTGTGAACGGCAAACTTCACCCCACCGTAAAAACTGATTATGACTGTGGAAGTTATGGAAAATTGTACTCAGATCCACCGATTTTTTATTGGATAATGTGTTATGGATGTAAAACGTGTAGGAAGGAACCTTGCACCAAATATACAGGAAATGGAAAGTTCTCGTGTGAAACTGTAATTAGGACTCTTGCCCCATAAGGGGCGGACAATTGCCCACCGTGAGGCGCAAGATTCCTATTTGTTTTTCTCTTCCATTTTGATTAATAACGGCAGTTATTTATTTTTCTGCAGCAATGGAAGATAATTAATGTAGGACATGCAACAGAAAACGAATAGTTTAAAAATAAAAACTGCTGCTTGAACGTGAATGCATAACTTCTATAATTGTTTGTTAGATGCGTACCCTTGCCCCTCATTCCCTTACTACTAACTAAATTTCCAACGCAAGATGACCATGTAAAAGCTAATTTTATAATTTTTTATCCCATTAACATCAAATTATTCCACATTTAATGCTTCATTTTTTTTAAATTCGATGCCAATATTACTAAAACTTATACATTAGGTGAATTCAACTGCCGTTCATAACACGATCAATGGGAACAGAAAACCTAATTTCACTCCACAGCTATTTGAGAATAAGAGTGAAAATATTCAACAGTCTGAATAAAATTATACTGATTAAAATTATTCCTTATATAATTTTATTGTTATAGCAAAACAAGAGCCGGAACATTAAATGCATGAAATCAAAGGAACTCGGGCTATTTTTTTTAATTTCTGCTGTTTGCAACTATTTCAGAACCTTACCAATAGATATCTTCATCAAAATGTGTAGCTAACATATCATGAAAAAGAAGGTAATGACTGCATGGGTAAAAACTAACAGAGATTCGATAAAATTGCGCGGTATATAAATGTTTATTTTTTGGTAAATTCCAATCTGAATTCATTGCAAATAATTTAATTCCTTAGTATCTTCCCGAAAATAATATTCTATCTTATTTAAATGCATTCGCCCCAAGTCAACCATCACGTCAATTTTCAAAATTCCAACCCTGCCCTCTCTCAAGGGTAAAAAAAAGGATTTAAAGAGAGACCCTCATCAACCTCGACGTTTCTCCCTTTCCCTCAGTGCCTTCATTCACACCCATTAACTAGTGCCCCATCTGCTTCAATCCGCCCGAAATGAGTGGTGGTAACAGGAAATTTCACTCGGTGGGAGAGAGCGCGGGGGAGACGAGGCAGAAATCGGAGAGGAAAAACAAATTTCGAGGAAAAAAAAACAATGAAAATAATAATAAAACAACAAAGGCGTAAAAACACGCTGCCGCCGCCCCCGCTTTGCGCTTACGAAAATAAAGTAAGTTAACAAATAAATAAATAACAATTCTCCTTGAACATAAGCGAGTAAAAAAAATGAAGAAATAAAAGCTTGGGTAGCGTAGGCGACGGCAACTGCTTTCGAACAATAAAACCACGAGTTCCGCGTGCGAAGGCTCGTATAAAAGGCTTTTCTGGACCGCGGATTTTTAGGGAGCCCAGTGGAGGAGGTGGTGCTGTTGATGGCAGTAGTGGGCGTTAGCAGGAACAACGCTCGTTAGCGGCAAGTGAGGGAAGCGTTGGAGAGGGGTGGGAAGGCGTATATATATGAATATATATATACATGTGAGCATGGCTAGCCAGAACGCCGAGGGAAGAGAGGGAGGTGGATGTGGTGGTGGGAAGAGGGTAAGAGAGTTGCCACGAAGAAGGTGTCGAGGCGTTAAGAATCGCGGGGAACTCTGGGAAGAGGAGTGTCGGAGGCAGGGAAAGAGAGCAGGCGAGAGAGAAAGAGAGAGCGGTGAATGTGAAGGGTTGGGGCCACACTTGTGGAAGAAATGGAATGGGGAGTTTTCGAAGGACTGGGTTTGGAGGGAGAGTGGTGAAGAAAGAAAAAGGTTGAGTGAGCATTTACGAAAATAAAAAAACAAGCGAAACGACAAAGAAAGGGCGAATGTAAGACTGAAGGAAAAGGAAATTGATGGATACACCTACGTAATACTAATAAGTATGGAAAATATAATAGGTAAAGCAGTCAAGGGGATTAAGCTTTCAGCATTTAAGACGATTTCACAGAAATTTGAACGACAATAAAGGTGAAAGCTATCCAACAGAATTATCCTAGGTAGTTGTTCAAATTCAAATTCACATTCGTAAAAAGATGCACCATATCACAAAAACAATATACAGAGAATAAAAATCTATTCAAATTTAATCGTTGCTAATTTAATTCAACTATTTCACGAAACGAACGTAAAAAAAAAACTCTAACACAAATGGCACTCAATACTTTCAACAACCGAGTAGAAATTTTAACAGGATATAGCAAAAATCACAGAGTTGACAGTAGTTTGAACTACATAAGGATATTAACGAGTGCTTCACACCTCTCATAATCACAACGACTTCATATCCATGTGCAGATATGGCTCAAAGGTAAATTAAAATGAAGATAAAAAGGCGCCAACGGCGAAAAAAAAGAATGGAGTGGGGATTTCAGAATGCAAGATTGACGAATAGATGCCAGTAGATGAAGAAGGAAGGCATTTCCTCGAAAATCACTGAAAATAGATAAAACTCTCGAGAGAGAAATATATACGTGCTAGTTCTCGCAAATTTCCATTCGATCTAAGCCTCGGAATAATAAATTGGGGGAAAAATTATGACATTAAATCAGGGAGCGTTCCTCCGCTTCGCTATTCTCCGGCTGCATTTTCGGAGCGGAGCAGTTTAATTATGGACATATTGACTAATATTAGTCTACTTTTAGAGCGTTATAACTATGCTAAGAATCCGATATTTCTTTATTAAATGATATATTCTAAATATAAACATAAAAACACGAGGTGAATTGTAAATAAATCTGGCTTTGCCATTACATTCGAGTTACTCTTCATTTTATTTATGTGCGATTAGTTATAGTAAATTCCAATTGTAAAATACGCACCAACTGTTGACATTTGTAATTTTCAGTTGTGTTTTGTCTCTGTTGGTTGGTTACCAAGATTGTTTATTGATCTGTATTTGTTAACAATCCTTATGTGTGTGAAGTTAAAATACGGTACTACTAAAACTTTTAAAATATGAAGAGTTATTGCATTTAATTCATTTACAACTACCAGTGCTTTCCAATAAAATACCAACAGAGGTTATGGGCCCAGCACTGGTAAATTATAAGAAGTAAGTGAAGTCTTCATAATGTCGTCTGACGCATCCGGTATATCGTCTCACATTAAGCCGTTGTGTGGGCGTGAAGGATATCCAACTTGGAAATTTAAGCTGAAGGCGTATTTAATAGATCAAAACTTGTGGCATGCTGTTGATGGATACCCAAATGATGATCATACTGATGCTGCTTCAAAGTCCAGGAAGGATGAGCGTGCCCTAGCTAAGATTTGTTTGTGCGTGGACGATTCCGCTATCATACATGTAAGAAGATGCAAAACAGCTGCTGAAGCATGGAAAGTTCTTGCCGATGCCTATGAAGATAAGGGTTTTGCCCGGAGACTTAACCTTCAAAAGACTTTGTACCGGTTATCCCTCGGAGATTATACGTCCATTGAAGAGTACCTAACTGCCGTAATGGATACCGCTCAGAAGCTTGCTGATATTGGGAAGGAGATTCCTGATGAGGATTTAGTTGCTATTTTGCTTGGAGGTCTTCCTTCACATTACGACCCCCTAGTAATGGCACTCGAGAATTCTGGAGTTGAAGTAACGGTGAACATGGTGAAAACTAAACTCTTAAATGAAATGTCCAAAAATGATGGTGCAACTGAGACTGCATTTGCATCCAATGCGTCTCGAACTATTCCGAAGAAAAAGAAGTTCCCGAAACGCAACAACTCTCAAGATGGTATCGTCTGCTATGGATGCAACCAACCCGGCCATAAAAAACCAGACTGTCCAAACAAGACCAAGAAAACGGCACAGACATCGAGTTCAACCCACAAGCAGCTACACAAGAAACAATACACTTTATTCTCGGATTTAGGTGTTGGTGGTTGTGCTCAAAGCAATAAAAATGATTGGTTTGTGGATTCCGGGGCAACTGCCCATATGACTCCTCATAAAGATATTCTGTTCAATGTTAAAAGTAACTCTGGTTTGGAGATTGTGTGTGCTGATAAACGTAAGTTGCAGAGTGACAGTATAGGTGATGTCATGATTCACAAAAGTAATAACAACAACAGTATTAGTAGTATTTCTGAAGTTGTTCATGTGCCTAATCTTGCTACAAATCTTATATCTGTGTCAAAATGTGTTTCAAAAGGTTTTATTGTAGTATTTACGAAAGAAGGTGCTAAATTTTTTCATGATAATGATTGTAGTATTTCAGGGAATGTTTTAATGACTGCTCTTCCCAGTAACGGGTTATATAAGATAGAGTCACAGGTATCAGAAAAGTCCCTGGCTGCTACAACTAACCCTTCTCAGCAAACTCTTTGGCATTGGAGGTTGGGACATCTCTGCCGCTATGGTATGAATCTACTGAGAAATGGATTAGCTGATGGAGTTGATTACGCCCCTGAGGAAAATAGAACTGTATGTACTGCATGTCTAGAAGGGAAACAGAGTCGAGAACCTTTTCTTAAAATCAAAAGTAAAAGGGCGACTAAATGCCTAGAGTTGATTCATTCTGACCTCTGTGGACCATTCAGTGTAAAATCATTAGAAGGAAATAAGTATTTACTTGTATTTATAGACGATTACTCTAGAATGATATTTACCTATTTCATTAAAACAAAAGATCAAGTTAGAGTAAAGTTTCAAGAGTTTAAAAACCTCATGGAAAAGCAAACTGGCCAGAAAATTAAAATTTTACGATCAGATAATGGTTCTGAGTATGTTAATAGGGAATTCTCAGATTATCTTAAGTCAGAAGGAATTATTCACCAGACTTCCATACCCCGTACTCCTCAGCAAAATGGTGTTGCTGAAAGGGGAAACAGAAGCATTGTGGAGAAGGCTCGTTCCATGTTGCATAGTGCCAGACTACCTAAGTCATTTTGGGAAGAAGCTGTGAGAACTGCTACGTATCTCAAGAATAAATCACCTCATAGATCCGTTACAGGAATGACTCCAGAAGAAAAATGGACAGGTGAGCGTCCCAACTTGACACACTTAAGAGTATTTGGCTGCCGAGCTTTTGTACATATTCCAAAGGAGGAACGCAAGAAGTGGGATAGCAAAAGCAAGGAACATATATTTGTAGGATATAGTGAGAATAAGAAAGCTTACAAATTTAGGGATCTTTCTAATTATATGAAGGTAGTCCATGCTAGAGATGTTGTGTTTTTAGAAAATAATTTTTCCGGTGAGAGCAGTACTGATGCTCAAATTCCTTTGGATTCTTACAATGAAAATGCAGATTCAACAAAAGATGAAGCTGCGGCTGCTGTTAAAATTCTTTTGGATTCTCCTTGTGAAAATGCAGACTCAACAGAAGATAAAGCTGGGACTAATGTTCAAGAAACTGCTAAGAGTCCTAGATATCCTCAAAGGGTACGTAACAAGAAACAATTTCCTGATCATGTTGTTTTACAAGCAAAAAATTTCTTTGACAAAGAACCTACCACATTTGAAGAGGCTATGCAAAGTGAAGACAAAGAGCATTGGATGAAAGCAATGATGGAGGAATTAGAGTGTCTTAGAAAAAATGAAACTTGGAAGCTAGTGCGAGTTGCAAATAAAAGTGTAATACCATGTAAATGGGTTTACAAATTGAAAAGAGACAATGGTGGTAAGATCATCAAGTACAAAGCTCGTTTAGTTGCTAAAGGTTTTGCTCAAACTCATGGTATAGACTTTGAAGAAACTTTTTCTCCGGTAGTCAGAGGTTCAACTATCCGTTTGCTGTTGGCTATGGCAGCAGAACTGAATCTTGATGTTGAACATCTGGATGTCGAAACTGCTTTTTTAAATGCCACTTTAGATGAAACCATCTATATGACACAACCAGAAGGTTTCATAGCTGTAGGTGAAGAGAAGAAGGTTTGTCTATTACAGAAGTCTATTTATGGACTCAAGCAGGCTAGTCGTGCTTGGAACAAAACAGTTCACAAGTTATTGTATGAGATAGGGTATATTAAATCAAAACATGAACCCTGTGTCTACTTTAAACATATTGGAACTAAAATAGTTATTATTACATTATATGTTGATGATTTCTCTATATTCTCCAATGATGAGAAAGAAAAGAAGAAATTGAAGGAAGAATTGAAGAAGAGATTTGTCATTAAGGATCTTGGCAAGATCAAACATGCCCTGGGAATGAATTTTACAAGAGATGAGAAGAGGGGAGTATTCAAGATAGACCAGAAACAATACATTAAAGATGCTTTAAAGAGTTTTGGCATGGAAGATTGTAAGATTGTTTCGACCCCAGTTGACGTTAGTCAAATGAAAGAGAAGGGTAAGGATATCATAGATGTCCCGTACCAGTCATTAATTGGAACTCTCATGTATCTCTCCGTCAACACGCGGCCAGATATTTCCTTCATTACTAGCTATCTCTCCCAGTTTAATAAGAAGCATACAGATATACACTGGAAGATGGCCAAGCGGGTACTTCGTTATCTAAAAGGTACTATGGAAATGGGACTCACATACAAATGCACTGGGAAGCCTATTTTTGGTTTTTCTGATGCAGATTTTGCAAATGATCTAAATGATAGGCATTCATACTCTGGATATGTTTTCACTTGTGCAGGTGGACCAGTCTCCTGGAGTAGTAGAAAACAAAAATGTGTTGCCCAATCGTCTTGTGAGGCAGAATATATTGCTCTTTCCGAGGCTACTAGAGAGGCTATTCATCTAAAACATCTTATTTCCGAATTATTTCAGGAACAAGAAATTATTACTATTTTTGAGGACAATCAGAGCGCTCTCAAGTTAGCAGAAAATCCTGTTTTCCATGATAGAATGAAGCATGTAGATGTGAAATACCATTTTGTTAGAGAACAAGTAGAAAACGGTAATATAAACGTAGATTTTCTCTCCACTGAGGAAATGACAGCTGACATACTTACCAAGGGCTTAAATCGTATAAAACATGAAAAATGTATGAGAGGTTTAGGCATGGTTTAAAATAATTTTAAAAATTTGTAATTCATTTGATGGAAATGCTAAAGAGCTGTTTCAGCACATCTTCAATTACGGGGGGGTGTTGACATTTGTAATTTTCAGTTGTGTTTTGTCTCTGTTGGTTGGTTACCAAGATTGTTTATTGATCTGTATTTGTTAACAATCCTTATGTGTGTGAAGTTAAAATACGGTACTACTAAAACTTTTAAAATATGAAGAGTTATTGCATTTAATTCATTTACAACTACCAGTGCTTTCCAATAAAATACCAACACCAACGAGTGGCAAAAGAATTTCTGGAACAAGGTTAAATTCATTGAGATTGCGAAATACTGGAGCGGAGCAGGATTACTCTAATTCGCTCCGCTCCGGGGTTGCTTCGAAATCCCGCTCCAGCCGTGTGCTCCACTCAGCTCAGGCCGGAGCGGAGCAAAATAAATTTTAAAAATCCAAAATCGCAGCTCAAAATGCAGAAATACCGATTTTTTAACTTTTTTCCCTTGCGCTTAAAAAATTCATATGAATATGACAGAAATATATGTATTTACAGAGATGAAAGGATGTCAAAATTACACACAAGTCTTTGAAGTGTTCCTGATGAAAATCAAACAAAGCTTAAAAAGCTAGCATCTGAAGGACCTTGAAAACGGATAAACTTTCGTACACGTTATTCTACAAGAATTAACGTTTTCAACAAACTGCTCTTTGAAGACCGCTTTTGAATGTTTATTGGAGCTTGCAAATAAGATAACGAAGGCTATGTACATCACTGACCCCACTTGTTTTCAAAAACAATACTTGTGAGGAGAAGCTGTAAATTATGAAGAAACACTAAATAAAAAACTGCTTTTTCAAACGGCATTTACTCCATCACAAACTGAACAGTATGTTTCACTTATAGTAAACTGGAAGCAACTCCAAGTTAAATTAGTAGGTTTTGAGATCCCTAAAAAAAAACTTAGAATTTCACCATACCATTCATTTACCATCATACAAAATAAATCGAAATTTCTCGATAATTTCATGAAAAATGGCTTCTCAGCCGATACTTATGTTGGAAATTCTAAGATTCCCATTCAGTTTCTTAAAATCGTATTAGGTACCGAAATTACAGTCACTCCATCACAATTTCACAAATAGGTCCTATTCGTAGCCATTAGCATTAGATATATTAATTAATTAATTAATTCCATCATCATCATATTAATTATTTCCATTTCCATTAATTTGAATTTATTCCATAGGCATCCATTTTGTTAGCGAGGGCCAATGGATTAATTCCTCCTTCCCAGTGTTGAAATCCAGTCTGTGCTCGTGCCCTATTACTAATGGTCCATTTTTTCTCGATTCGATCATTACAGCACATTCTTCATTGGATCACTTCGCCACTACCCTCGTCATCAATGCATATAATTTCATATTTATTTTTATAACAATGTTCTATCTAACAACTATGAATAGTGACCTATCTAGTTCCTCTATGACGAAGAACATGACGGACCTCGAAACGTCAAATACCAAGAACTTTAACAAAATGCCGGAATAGCAAGAAAACCATCTAATTGAGCCGTAGGTTAAACAGGATACACGAGGTGAAAGAATACATAATTTAGGAATAAGTAATTCAGGGAAACTAATGTCATATTTTACAAATGTTTTATAAATGTTTTTGTTTGTCAGAGGAAACTCCTTTATTCGGCCTATTACTGTCACCCATTTACTTCTTAATTCTTCTCCTGTGGTGGGCACCTTAATCGGTAGAATACTGTAATAAATAAAAAGGGGTGTTATGGAGGGCCAGAGCATAGATCCAAATGGCCAAAATTGCATATTTTTAATCGCATTTTTTCGCGATGTTCCACCGCCTAAAAATTATTTTTTCAATACGCCAGCCGAAAGGTATTAAAAAACACCTCCAGAAAACGTTTTTTCTTTTTGGCCTTCTCAAACATATTTTATAAAAACATGCGCTAGAAATTTTCAAATCAACGCCATATCTTCTTGTCCCACTCAAAGTTCTTGAAAAAAATTGGATATCTGCTCCATTAAATAAGGTTTCAAAAGCCGCAAATTGCATTAAAAAATATGCCTTCTTGACTGATATATTAAAAAAAGAGTGTAAATCGTATTTTAGATCTAGCCGGCCCTGGTGGGCCTCTAGCGGGCTGAAAATGTGGAGAGGTTTGTCCTATTTGATCCCAAATCGCATACTCCAAGTACGGGAAAAATCCCGGAGGGGGACTTTTCACCCTCTTATTCGGCTATGCCCGCGAACCAGTGGCGTGATGAGGGGGTATCCGGACCTCCCCCGAAATTCATAAGCACCATTACTTCGTTTCATGATAAAAGAAAACAAGATATGGAAAAATCATGAATTGACAAATTATTTCTTTGAAAAAATGAAGTTTTGTCGATTATGAAAAGAATGAAAATTATTTTAAAACGCTCTGCTTAGTACCCTATTTTTCAAAGATTTTCCATCGGATCCCCCCCGCCTGGTTTTGAAACCCCTCAATCCCCACCCCCCGAACGAAATTCCTGGCTACACCGCAGCCGCGAACTCTTTTACCAATCTCTCACGCGCCGAAGAAACGTCAAATAATGAGTGAGCACAACAGGTGGATGAGGGTGAACATTTTCCGCGGTTTGTTTACTAAACAGATTCGAAACAAAATCTTATCCAATTCATTCCCCTTCTTTTTGAGCCTATTTTATCCAGCCTCTGTGAAAATCTGGGATGCAGGCAGCGCCACCGACGCGAAGTGGTAACGTCAACAGGTCTGCATCGATTATCACGCTCTACTAGAATGCCGCGGAATCCCTCACGAGCGATTTGTCATCCTTTGAAACTAGCGCCCTTAGGGGACAGCGAAAGCTTTGCGCAGTGCCTTTCCTGAAAGTGACATGTCTATACATGCGTAAAAATTTCAGCCTTTGATAATGGCTTCCTAATTATCCAAAATAAGGTGAATTTTTAATGCCATATTTCGGAAGATTGATGTTAACGTTTGAGGAAAATCATTTTCCTGTGACTAACTCCATGTGTTACAGTGTTTACGGCGTGTTCCCGTAAAATGAGAGTGTCATTCCCGTCTCATATATAAACGTGAGGACGTCATAATGATGCTGAATTTTCCTCACAAGCACCAGCTCGAAATCAAGTACGGTGCCACCGAGTAACAGAGGATGTACTTTAATCATTATTATTATACTATAATTATTACTAGGAAGATAGAAATAGAAATATAGAAATACTATAATTATTGTAATAAAATTATATTGTGGTAGACAACTCTAGAGAAATAATACCCTTCCAATAAATATGGAAGCTAAAAGCTAAAAAATGTACAATAAAAAAGAGCTTAGGTCTACCTTTTTGACTTATTTAACTCCAATTTTATCGAATAAATAGTCATAAATCCCTTCTCTTCCATTGATTCTACCCCGAAGTTTTCTTTTTTCCCTTCAGTTATGCTACCTCCGAATTCTTCCGCTGTAAGTATGACTACGAATACCGCACTAAACTTTTCCTCTCACACATCAGCTCTTTTAATGTTTCTTTTAACTTCACCACTCCGAAACAGCGCATTTAAGGCCTAGGTAGCGGAGGAATATTACGAACAACTTAGGACGATCACGAACACTCATGCCTTGGATAGGGGCCAGGGACGCCGACTTACAAAAAATATTGGGGGGGCCCAAACCGGGGATCTTGCCCCGGGAAATATTTAAGTAATGAGTTTTAAGTTTTTTAAGCATTTTAGAAGAGTCGTATGATCAAAATTAGAACCTTATAACTCAAATCTCGATATCTGGACACTCCGGGGAAAATCAACAAGCCTTACACATTTTTCCTGACAACCATAACTAATTTTTGAGGGGGCTTGGGCCCCCTCAAGCCCCATGGAATCGGCGCCACTGATAGGGGCAATTCCTGCGGGACTCGAACCCGCAACCTTCGGTTTAATAGGTGATGACCTCGCCGCCACCGCTGCCGGTGTCTTACCTCTATGCCCAGTGGATTAAATCAACCCTCAAGACAAAATGTTTTGATACTTCTACCGCGTCCCTTCTTCCTAACTTTCACAAACAAAACATTGGTGTTCAATAAATTTCAAAAGGATAAAACAATAACTAGGGATGTGCGAATGGTACTTTTTCATCTCGAGTCGAGTTGAAAACTACTCGCGATTATCGAGTCGAGTCGAGTATGGTAATTTCTGGACCATACAATACAAAAATGTATGCTCCAGCATATTCTCATTTTTCCTATCCCCGTGCTGATTTTCTATTCTGAATGCTTATCTTTATGTCTACGGAAAAGATTATTATGGACATTGATGGCTATTGCGCGTTAATTTGGAGATGAATTAAAATGAAGACTCTTAAAAAGTTCCGTAAGCACTAGTGAAATGAATTAACCTCTAGTAATATGTCGCCCATTTAATGAATACATGTATCCAAACTGCTAGAAAGGGCTCTGAGTAAAGGCATTTGCATAATTGTAATATACATTAATACGTAAATGAATGAAGTAAAATTTGAATATTTCAGATTTTCATGCAGAAAATCAATTGATCTAAATGCTCAGGCCGCAGGTTTCGACGTATCCATGTTATAGTATTACTACTGCCTGCTGAAAAATATCTTTGCCGCATACTTGTGCGGCTAACAAGTACTTTCTTGACAAACTACAATATTTGGGACTCTTAGGATTCTTTATTAAAATCATATCAACTGCAATCATTTTACTATGACACTCAGATCAAGGCATCGTAACGACTTAAAAGCGATATAATTACATGAGTTTCATGATATTACCTTCTGTCGGCAGATTTCTGAACTTTTTAGCATCGACAGCTCTGTAACCGGTCCTACTAGACTCGACTCGACGTTCGTCATGTTATACTCGAATCATTCGACTCGAGTACCAACTACTCGACTCGACTCAAGTTTTCGAGTATTCGCACATCCTTAACAATAACCTTTTTTTCATTGTCAAAAGAAATTTGTATTTCGCATACTCCTCATCATAAGCGCAGTGATTTTATATTATAAATTACATATCAAAGTTAGGCACTGCTGCATTACTCGCTTCATAATTCCCTATTGTCCGCCCTAATCCACATTTCACAGCAGGCATTATAATGTCTCTCTACTAAGCCTTCTTCTGGGCCATTTTCCCTTCTTCGTCCAATGCTTTTTATACTTTCTTCCCGACCCCCTCCATTTTCTTAACCTTATATGCACCCATTTCCTTCCCCCTATTGTTCGTCAAAGCAAATTCCTCACCTTCCACTCGCCCCAATGCGTCTCCCGACCTTTCCCCCGCTTCAACGCCCCTTCAACCCACCCGTCAACCCTCCGGGCCAGTCGACCAGAGCCAGATACCACGCGCCGCAACGCTTCGCTTCCATTTTACGAGAGCGCGCGTCACGGCCGCACCCGCTCTTGGTGCGTGAGTCGCCGCGGTTAACGCTGGGCTGAGCACACGACGCACTCCCGCCAATCTATCTCCTCCCCTAAACCCAATTCCACTCTGACTCCGCAACTAAAAAGAGCCGTCGTGGTTTGCGATCAACCTCATTTAACGGCGAATTCCTATACAGGGTCTTCCGATTTCCCCGCGCGCAGGTCAGTGTAAGTCCGACAGCGTTTCCGTTAAAAAAATTAGGTTTGCGCAAGTCAATCTCATTTTCATCAATTGTTGGTAATAGGGAAGTACACTAGTGTTTCAAATGCACCAAACACATTTTTTAAATTAGAGTTCAGAATAACATAATGTCGTGAAACCACAGTTTAAATCCTAATAGTGAATACTTGATTCGAGATGACCGTCCGAAATATGGAAAAATTCAAAGGCCGCTAAAACGGGTGTCCATGTTGAATATTGGCCGTGACGTCACAAGGCAGTAGCAGAAGGCAGCTTCTACGCCGTTTAGTTCTACTACTATTATTGCATAGAAAAATTACAGAATTTGAGGGTATCCGTTTTTTTGCTGTCATAAAATATCTTCAGAATATATATGTGGCTGCTTCTCTTTTGAGTAAAAGACTTCATCATTGCGTAATATATTAATATTCATTTACGTGTCAACTTCAAGTTTGGAAAGTGTAGTACGAATAGCACATTGAATCTTTAATAAATAGATGATGGTATTTATTTTTCGCCGGGTAGTTTTTGGCACAATGCCGTTTATCATGCCAAAAATTTATTTTGTAAGAACCGAGTCAAACTAATAAACCTATTTCAGACGTTTGCTGCAAGACATTCGTTGCGTATGTATTCACGCCGGCCGGAACGTTCGCCCTTCGCAACTAGAATCATGGGATGCTAGCCTTATTTCCGTGCTGGCTGGTTGTTGCAATGGTTCGCTGTTCAGGATGGGTTCAAGAAAAGATAATCTTGGTTGGGAGAAGGAAAATTCCAACGATTTATAAATTGTATACCAAACTTTGATGTTTTTATGGTCACTGAATTTTTTAAAAAGGAGGACAGGTTCAACGCTCCATAGAAATGCGAGACGTTAAGGCTAACAAGGGGAGACCACGTACCTTGCTCCATCTTTTTCAATTAGGGCCTTAGTTAGGCTGTAATTAATTAATTTTCATGCGTTATTTTTCACAAGTCATATGTATATAAATTTAAAATATCCTCTTCTACTTAATGGGTCGGTTGGGGTAGTGGTAGCGTATAAGATTACAAGGAAACATTCCCACCCTAAGGACCAGGGTTTAAATTACGTCTTGGCATTATTTTTTGTTGTCTTCATTGTGATCATACGGCGTCAAGTTTATCATTAATTATAATTGCAGCAATCATTGACATGAGACAATTTTTTTATCATCATAATGGTGTTTCGGTATTTTAGCAGTGTCATTACAAACGCAGAGATACGATGACTACAAGGGTTGGTGTGCGCTAAAATGTTAATTTTTTCTTTGCTTATACTGACCAACTTCCACATTAAAAATTAAAACCACTCTTACAATAGCACATACCATTAAAGGCTCGCGGCAAGCAATACTATGCGTACAGACATAATTAATAAGAACACAAAGCGAATATAAAATGCCATATATCTCGAACACTTGTAATTCACATTACTCCAAAGGGAGTTTACTTATTCAGTACCTACCTCAGTACCTTGTACTCAGTACCTACCAGTTTACCTCAGTAGCAGTGCTAAAATAACCATTCCGAAATATAATTTCAATTAACAAATAGGATGAAATAAAAGTTGATAACCCTGGACCGGGCGCGCTGGCGTATAAAATACGTCAATCTTTGAAAACCATGGATTTCAACATTGTACGTACATTCTGGGCTAGAATGGTCTCGTGTATTCCTACAATGTACGTTGACTGCCTATACTGCGAGTTTACAAAGTTCGAGGTATTGTAGCTAATTTTTTAGATCAGCAAGATGAACCCGTCACCAGTGGAGTACAAATTACGCCGCGCGACCTGCCGTGTACATTTATATCTGTATCACCTATAAATGAACTAATTTCAACAAATAAAGATTAACTTTAACAAAAATCGTTTGTTATCATATATGCACATATCATGGGCAAAGTACGCATTTTGCCCGGCCGTGTAAAATAACAGTCGCGCCATAATTATTTAACCAAACTACTTTTAGTTTATAAATTACGTAGGTCTACGCGGAAGATGCTATATTTTGGCTCAACACACTTTCTGATGTGACTGAGGTACCTATTAAGTAAATTATACTAATATAAATATCAATTTGATCTTACAATACCTTCAAATGAACTTCAAAACAGAATATCATCGATAGGTAAGAGTCAGGAGTAGTCTTGAACCATTTATTCCGTATAGCTTGTGCTTAAGGCACGGGAGTGAATATCTTCTCCAGGCTTTTGTTTCGACGTCGAGATGAAATTTGGAACAAAATATCATTTATAATTCTATTTAGAATTCTTGTTTTCGGTACTAGACGACATTTTTAGGAAGCAAACTCCACCGATTCCCGGAAACTCGCCGCGCTAAAGAAGGCGACGGAATACAGCGATACTCCACTGGTGACTACTGCCTTGTGACGTCGCATCTCAATCAAGATGGAGGCACTGTGTTTCAGCGCAACATGAAATTTTCCGACTTTCAAAACGTTTTAAAGTGCATACCCCAGATGCAGGAAATAAAAGTGACTATACTAATGTTTCTTTTTTAGGCTAAACTTTCAAATTCAGCAATATAAAAAAATTAGTGCACTTCCCTATTCCTGAAATGTCAAATTTCCCTTAATTTACGACTGTCTAAAATAGAGGTTTTAACTTTTCACCGCCTGGGTAGGAATATGCGTATCGCAACAGCGTCATGGCTTCGGATCAATGGTGCAGCGAGGGGGGAAGTTTAATCTATTTTACATCACTGGATTAATACTACTAACATATCAGTGTAAGGATTAATAAAATATCCATCAGAAAGCCGTAAAACTCACCATTTTGAACCATTTATCGTAAAAAAAAATCTTATGGGGGAGGGCCCCCGCACCTTCCGCTTACCCTGGCGGGTATTCCAGACCCCCAATTTTAGTTGCGCCTAAACCCCACCCCCTCTAGCCTTAATTCTTTGCTGCGCCTCTGCTTCGGATATTTAGGGTAGAACATGGCTATTTCGATCGTATCACAATCATCCTGACGTTGAGAACGCAGCGACAATTTTTGAAGTGAAAACTTTTTTAGCGGCGTTAAGCACTTTTGCGGGATGGGGAAAAAGCATAGAATTCGCGTGAGCGTCACCGACCCGACACCGCGATCGCTACAGCGAGATATACATATGTATAGTGTGTATAGTGTAAACAATGGTACAGGTTGTGTCACCGCTATACTTTTACATACAGAATACTGGCATCTGTCTGCTTCTAGTACTATACTGTAGGTACATACGTACTTTTTCTATACAGTGCGTATTATTTTGTAGACTGTTAATAGAGATTAATATATAAAGTTTGTTAATATATTTTTAATATATAGACTGTTGAAGTCTTTTTGTTTTAAAAATATTAAAATTGAAAATAAAAATCTATAGTGTATATTGTATAAGTTCATTAAATATAAAGAGCTCGTGTATGAACGTGCAGAAGAGTGCACACGCTATTAAATTACAGGTCAGTACAATTTAAGGCAGTTTCTTTTATGTGCATAGTGAACAATTATAGGTTTAAAGCATATTAAATAAAAGAAATTAAAGCATATTTTATTTTAATGCATAAATGATGTTACTTTCTATTCATACACATCGTATTTTTAAAATATGTATTAAATAATAAACAGTTTGCTGAAAAAAATAATTTCAATTTTAGTTGAAAATGAGTATTACTGGAAAAATTAGTTCTTTAATAACATTAAATCTATATAAAAAATAAATGGATTATAATTTTTTCAGTTTTCACTTCTGTCGGCCAGTCCCACGACTGCCCCTTTTTTATAACTATTAATTTGCATCATATTATCTTAAAAATTACTTAAGGTTGTGTATATTCTGATCAATTTAGTTTGAATAGGCATCGAAAATTTAAACTGAATCTGTCTAATTTGATCCTGAGAAGGAAAATAATCAACCACAATTATGCAAGAAAAAGTTCAAAATCATGATAAACAATTTTGAAGAAAATTTTAAGCACTACTTACGCCAAATTTATTTGCCTTGTGGATGGCCCCAGAGATTTAAATGCAGCCTTCAATATCGTTTATGATGGTATTTTATTCCATTAATTTGTGATGAACTTCGCTACCTTTACAGCTCCGAACTATTTTTCAAAATGAAAAATGAGCATGGAGAGGTTATTACTGTCGTAGGACAGAGCCCCGAGCCATGATAGAGAAATCAAAGTAACCCTGTAAGTTTTAATGCTAAAATTTTTCCTAAGTATTCCCGTGAGACACGCTAATTAATTATTCAGAAGTATTACATTAGAAACTTTCCATTTTACTGTATTATTAAACTTTCAAAACCTTCGTCAAAACTTCGCTTCTGAAAATTACCTTCGTCAAGTGTAATTTTATCATACTGATAAAACGCAAAGTTACTTCAGGGATTAATGAAATATTCATTAAACGGTGATAGATACGTAATATTTTACACACCTTAATGCACGCATCGGTCTCGAAGCTTAATACATCCTCTTCGACGTAAAATTTCCCAGAAGCCACAAATAGCGTGAAGTATGCCGCGAAGCATTTTTATTTGAAGCATGCATAACAACTGTTAAATTAGCCCACAAATTAATTTATACCAAAAACTAGATCGAAGTCAATTAATTTTTTTCGGTATTATAATGCTAGTACGATAAAATATCTCAGTGCAAGGCAGTTTCTTTCATTCCAATTCTATTACGAAAAGGCTTTGACCGAAATGAACCTCATTCTAGTCAATTCCAGGGTATTTTAACGAAAAATATGGCCTTGATTAGCACAGCGGATAGGTATTTTCAGTTTCAACGACCTTAGCCATTTGTATTCGAAGGATTGGTGCCGAATATTTTCATAAGTACTCAAACATTAGGCAATGATTCAAAGCCAATTGAATGCCGCTTCAGAGAGCTAAAGCAAGAGGTAACGACATCTTCAACAAGTAGCTAATTAGCATGTTTTCAAGTAAGTTTTTTAATCGCTCTAATGCGTACTTGCCTACATATTCCACTCATGAACGACAAATAGAATTATATCGGCATAAGAACCAGCTTCTGTTTGCCAATCCGACTAACGGTTTCGGTGATAGCAACGCGTTGAAACAAAAATTTTGCTTGGCGGCCAATCAAACGCCAAACTGGAATTCGTAACTTGTCGAGCGATTTCTGCAATCAACTCTTGGATTACGCGTAAAGCAGGAAATATTTATATTTATAGAAGATAAAAATGGATTAAGTGTAGAGAAAAACTAATAACTCAAGAACAAATTAAGTAAATTCGCGCTTATTCCGGTATTCCTTATTTTGCGAACACAAAAAGTGTTATTGCTATCCCTGTCTTTCCAGAAGAGTGGGCAGCCAGAGGTGACAGACATATTTTATACGGCACCAAAGCTTGATTGGATTTTAGTCGCATTCTCAACTATATACGATACGCTTGAGCTAAATCAAATTAAGGTGCAGGTAATCCATCTGAGGTTCTCATTAATAAAGTACAAAATATTGAAAAGTTCCAAATGTTCTGCAAAGCAAAGAACAGCATTACAGTCATTAATTTGAAAAATAAACATTTTATTCTCAAGGTTTTGTAGGTAAAACGATGCCTTGATATACGACACCATAAGAGTTTCGAATACAAAGTCACTAATAATGAACAACTAACTTTCTTAATTCGGCCTGAAACTTATAGTACGTGGTGTTGCGGTGTTGTTTAAAAGGCATAATAAAAAACTGATCGAAAAACAAAAATAGCTTATTAACTTACACACCATCGCTCATGTCACATTTTTGAACATACCAGCGAATGGCTAATTCCACATCTTTTCAATCATATTTAATTTTTGGACCAGGTGATTTGCCTTAAAATCCGTAACCCCTCGCTCCTAAAATTTTAAGGATGCCGAGAGTTTTGAAAAACTATACGACATTCAGGAGCGAATTAGGTACTCAATACTCATATAACGTAGTATAGTATTTTAAGGCAAGAGAAGAAACTATTAGTAATCTGCTATTTGATAAACGTGATTCAACAGGAAATTTCAGTTGAAAGCCAGGGGCACCCATTGTCTGCATTAACTACAGCATATACATTTGAACATCCTAGGCCTGCAAGTACCAGCTGAAGGCAGGGTAATCACAGAATGTTACTTCGCGCTAGCCACGATAATGGAGAACTTTGATGACATCCATCATACCGGATGGACTGCTCAAGCGGTAAACAAATTTGATTCTGCTAACCTCTCACTGTCCCTATGAAACGCGATTGCAGACCCGAGGAGTGCGGTGACGTTTAAAAGGTAGAAAGAAAAACCGATTGAAAAAACAAATACATATGATTAACAAAAAAACCTGTCGTTAAAAATCCCTCAACCCCGAATTGTGACCGGCTCAAGGAAAGCAAACAGACTTGAGAGATAAGGGAAGATAGGGAGTTTGGGCACGTTATTACCTTGTCTGCAGAGGTAGCGGTGGTCTTCAAGAAGGTGCCGTGGGTCCGTCTCTCGGGAGCAGCTCTTTTAGAGTCGAACACTCGACGAGTGCCTCACCAAAACAAAAATGCCCAATGCTCGCAGGACTACACCGCTTAATACATATATCTTGGGCCCCATTTGCCCCCTGGTATCATAGGCCCCTTTTGACCGATGTCTTGCCCGGCACTGTGGCGGAGGATTACACCACCCGCCAAGAAGCTCCATCTTTTCCCTCAGACTGAGGGACGAGTCAGGCCTCTGAGTAAAATAGCGACAAAAAACAATGGTGAAAATCAACATTTTCGGACAGCGATGGACATATTTTACGTGAAATGATCTTATAAATAGAATTACAATGCATAAAAATGTTTTCATTGGAGTTTAACAAACCGTGCTTTTCAAAAATATTAAAAGAAATATAATTGTTCATCAAATTAACGTATTATTAAGCTGTCTTCATTAAGCAGTCTTAACATAAATATGGAACCGACATGACATTTTATTTCCCACAAATATTATTGTTAAATCCATTATGTTATCGCTACCCAACCTACTAATCACTTTGGAGACATATTTCAATTGGCTACTTAGATGAAAGCTCAAAATAAATGACAAACATAAATAGCCTAAGCTACGGAGTGATTAGAATGAAAGATAGACTTCGAGGGTGTGAGATCAATGGAAAAGAATGTCAAGTGATTTAATACTCTCCCATCAAGGCTGGAAAGTGAACCAAAATATAGTTGGAGAGGACCCCGGGGGACTTTTAACTAATTGCATGCATTTAATTCAATACATTCATGCATTCTGCGGCAGACGGCCTATTAAGGCTACAATCATCGTCAACTCGTTGATATTGACTGGCAGACAATATTCTACAAACTCTTCCCAATGGAACTTCTGATAGTGGATTACACTACTAACAGGGGCCCACGCCGTCTATAGTCGGTTAGCTCCAAAAAATAATATCAGTTTATAAAATATCCATGAAAGTATGAGAATGCCAATGGAATAAAGTTCACAAAAATCATTGTATTCATCATGACTTGCATTAGGTATAGGGAAATAAAGTCCAATAAAATGGATGGTATTTTCGAATTTTACACTCTAAAGCCCCAGCACATTTTAATATTCGAATTTTCAATGAACTGCAAATACTTAGTCATTATTCTATACGCCTATTTTTCTCACACATCGATAATTTAAGGCAAAATACCAGCTTTTAGACTTTACATGATCGTTATCTTACGATCAGTTGCAATTTAATAGAGGGGAATGAGTTAATTTCCCAGCAATAACAGCTGCATTGCCTGCTGCATGTCCCTGCCTCGGAAAATGACTGACAAAACCGATAAGAATTTCATCATCAGTGGGTTTACTTGCCTCTGTATATAATACGGAGCGTGAATAGTAGTTGAGTGATGCACTTGTTCCTGAACGAAGATTCCTAGTCACAAAATCTCCCGTAAGGTCATCAAGCAAAATTTCCCGTAGTATCACTGAGTGCCTGAACGTATGATAAAACCGGACGCTCCTCAAGAAGATCCTCAAAAAATTAAGTGCCAAATTACATGCCAAGCAGTTCACCATAGTAGTGCCTTTCGAAATGAGGGCCTCGGCGGCGGCGGTAAAGGTAAATTCCTCGCCTATCAAACAAGAGGTCACGGGTTCGAGTCCCGCCTAGGTAGGTTCCCCTAATCCAGAGCACGTGTAATTGTTACCTTATTGAAAACCTAGACGTTAAAGGCCAATATGAGCTGTTTTCTGTGGTAAGGGAATAGTTAAAGAATAGGTACATATTATTATTTTTCAAAGGATTAACATTGATGTATTCAATTATTCCAATCACCTGAACCATAAAAACAGCTCACACCACGTCCACTTATAATTTGTGCCCACTAATTACAAACCGACGATTAACGTATGGCGAATTAATGTATGTATATATTTGTTAAACCGAAGTGAAAAGGCCAAAAATATGCGATTAATACATAATGGTATCCTTCCTTAAACGTCACAGACTTACAGAAAAATAACGGCAGGTATCATGGCCGTGGTTACAACACTACACGCCAAATATTTTTCCCTGATTTAGCTTTATTAAATACTTCCTTGAAAAGTGGTATTTATCAATAAATGTTAATGCTTAATGTTTACAGAAAATTCAGCCCTGAAACCAAGAGGATATAAATAGCTAAAAAACATAATTTTCAAATTAATTCTTATTCATTAACATCATTCTTCAAATTATTAACATTCTAGCCAAGATGCGTTGCTAAGTGAAAATATATCAACAGCACGGTCTTAGAATATGAGTTCTGGAAACTCTCCGTCCAGGGGCCCTATGCTCGAAAGCGCACGAGCTCCTCCCTTACAGTCTTCGTTTCGTACGGTCCCATCCGTAGGGTCAGCGAGCGGAGGGGAAATCGGTATGCTCCAGTACCCTACGGATAGGCCCATGCGAGGGGAGCTGCTATACGTACGGCAAGAGTTGGCAACGTCGGGCCAAGAAGGCGTGCGGAAGACTTCAGCCAATCACAGCCTCCAAAATCCGTGATTCATTCATTTCCGCGAAACTTTGTTTTGAATCCTCCTTCCACCCTCACTAACAACGTAGCTGTAATCCCTTGGAGTATAAATGCAGTTTGGTGAGTTTGTTCATTTTAAGAAGTAGTAGCCATACAAGCACAACGTGAAGAATGGCTAAACTAAATGAGGAGCAGAAGAATATCCTGCTAGAATTTGTAGGTCAGTTGATTTTAAACATACACCTAGTGCTTTTTTTGTACTTAAATGCTAACGGATAATTAATTTCTTACGATATAAATATTTAATCTTACAGGTAACGCATGGTCATTTAATGAAGCCGTTTCCCGTTTAGGCCGGTAGGGGCGCCACCTATCCCGAAGGGCAAGTTCCCTACGTATCTGTATACGATACTTCAGTAATTATGAACTAATTTATGGCAAAAATGAAGATAAACTCATCGACAGTGGTTATTAGTTAACAATTTCATATGCACTTAACATCTTATAGCGAAACATGCCTTGACAACGTTCTCATACGTGAGTATAAATCAAATGGAAGGCGTTGGATTTCAGCTTCGTCTGCTTCCATACCTTTGTATTAAAATCAGTTGCAGCCATAACGAAAGATTGCCAGCAGTTAAAACCTTATTTAGTGAGGAAAGGTATTTTTAAGGAAATAATTATTTATAACTATCTTGTGGTAAACGTCAACATAAGTTGTCATAGAAGCAACGTACGCACCATTGCCTCTGACAATGAGCCCATTGGCATGTTTCCGCGGCCTTATAAGAATATAGATGTTATTCCTTGCTTTCAAACACTATTCACAAATATAATATCAGAAACGCAAACGGCTTTTTACCAAGGCCGAAGTGAAATACTTCTTATGAAGTGACATATATGTTAATGTTTTTACTCTCCCCTACAAAAACAGAAAGGATTAAATCTGTATTAAACACGTATTTTGAAATCCACGAAATCTCAATAATACCTAGATTTAATCTGTTGCAAAGGTGTTGCTATGTCCTCTTTTTCTCATATTATATCTAGATTTAATACATGAAATATCTTGCCCCACAATACAGATTTTTCAGGGATTAAATCCAGATTTCAGTATCTAGATTTTCCAGGGATACATTATAGTACTGCTTTTCATTTGAACTTTTATCAAGGAACCTTTGCGTTACAATTAATGAAATATATTGAGGAAGCTTCCCTGAAGGGAAAACCCTCTGACCACCACAATAAGATCTCTACCTATTCACCCCTTAGCTCCAACAATAATTATATGATCAAGCACCCAATAAGCAAAATCTTTAAAAATTAACTAACCACTATGCAATAATAAACTGACTTGAAGGAAAAATATTGTTTATTTGGATTGAGAAAACATGACTCATAATAGTTGATATTTTATTAAAAAGGTACAAATATCTATTTATATCACATACAAATTCCAAGCATTTCAAATTACAGTGAAATTAATAATTTATTAATTCAACTAGCTTTTAATGTGCCCTAATCAATGTCATAGATTTTTAGGTGGAAAAATACATTAAGTAACCACTTCGCAATAATACACTGACTTGAGGAAAAAGGTTAATAATATGGATTAAAAACATGAGATAGAGTAATTGATGCTTTATTAAAAAATCACAAGTATTTTTTACTATCATTATATATGAATTCCAAATTATCATGAATCTAATTGATGTTGAGCATCATTTGCCTCCTCCTGCCCCTTGCACTGGCCTGCCACAGCCAGAAAGGGAGGAAAGATAAACACAATATACTACATAGAAAAGTGGCAGGTGGATAAAGTGAAAGGCTTTGCAGTCAATATAAAATAAATTTTTAAAGTACTAGTTCAGGGAGAAAGCAGATCAATAAAAACAAAGGCATTGAAATCAACAAACATGACGACACTCACGGCAGAGTTAAATGCTTATAATACAAGGTTAAGATAGAAAGCAGATTCATAAAAACAAAGCCATTTAAGTCAATATAAGTGAGCCCATTGAAGTCACAGTTTAACCATGGGCCCAATAACCGTCACTCTAGTGAATTTTTAGGGAGAGAAATGATAAAATTTTTATATTGCAAGGTTCAGTTAGAAAACAGGTTCATAATAACAAAGCCATTAAAGTTAACATACCTGAGGACACTAAAAGCACAGTTCAACCATGGGCTTAGTAAGAAAAAAGTTAATGGAGAAACCAGGTTCAAAAGAAGGAATCTGAAGGGAATTATGGAAACGGAGTTCAGACTTCAGGGTTCAATAAGCCCACCAAATAACATTGAGAAACGAAAAATTTCTCCTCGTCGTCGTTTTTGTTGCCAAGACCATCCCTCGTTACTATTTTCAGAGGCACTTTACAAATTGAAACATTACGATACAGTCATAAAATGAAGCTCATAATGAACCAACGTAATAGATAAATGTACACCAACGTAATGGAATATGGTTTTTAAAAAAACTATGCATGTATATTGAATGATAAAGTTCACTACATACGGAAGATCCAGGTTACTGTGAGGTGCAAATACGATACTTATGCAATCGATGGATATTAAGGAAAAATATAACAGATAATGGAGGAAATAAACCATATGCAGCTCGTGTCGGTCAAAACCAGTCGTTTAGTAACAATAACAAAACACACTTTCACAGTTCATCACTAATGTTTCGGCCATTTTGCAAAATCACGTCACCGACGCTAGCGCCGCTAGTGGCGCAGAAACTTCGGAAACAGATTTAATCCGTATTTAAAAAGGATTTGGAAATCTAGATTTGATGTATTATGAAATCTCCCAAAAATACAGATTTGATCCTTTTTGTGTTTGTAGGGTCCTGAGTCTCGATCGAGTGATAATAATAAGGCAGTACACAGCAAACCTAAAAAACAAGGTTCTATCCTAGGGACGTTTTGCGGGTATAGAATGCGCATATTTAAGCGTTGAACAGGGTGAATAATTTCCGGAAGTAGTATTATTACCGTTAAAGACTATTATATAACGATGCTTTGTCTACTCACCAAAGGAATAATTTGAGATTTAAGGAAGTAAAATACCATCTGAAAGATATAAGAACGAAAGAGATTTTGCAAATAATTTCCGAATAAACTTCCAAGAAAACAGTACAATGGATATAATCCGAGGGATTTGCGGATGTGTGATCAATTGTAGGTTGCTGGAAAATCTGAAATATTATTCCTCCCAAAAATAAGATAAGTATACGACAGAAACCAAATAGGCTATAATAAGCAGTAATTGTACTTTTCATTAGTGTTGCCGCGAGACGAGACGAGACGAGACTTTCGCCAGTCTCGTCTTAGTCTCGTTTCCTGACCTCTGGTATCGTCTCGAGTCTCGTCTCGTGAACCCTAGTCTCGTCTCGGTCTCGAGTCTCGGACGAGACTCTCGTCTCGTCTCGTTTCCCCCACACTAAATTTAGCGTCGTTTCCATGCGTAAGCGTGCTGAATCGCTTAATCGATAGTCTTAAAAATAGTAGAGCCATTAATATAAATTGCAAGCACATATTTATCCGGACACCAATTGCATCAAACTGGTGCTAAAATCATTGATTTTATTGATAATCAATGAATAAAATAATAACATAAAACGAAAAATGTCTAAAAATGGAATGTAGACATAATCCTAATCGATCACCGAAAAAAATTCAAAAAATTATATTATCTTAAACATTGTTTGAACTTGAATATTATTAATACGTACTTACAATTTTCAGCGCCGTTTACTTTTGCCTGCTCCCTGTATGCCGTGTCTAGTAGTTCAAAAGTCTGTGGGGTTTCTCAAAACACAGGTTCCTGGGCAGTTTTACATCTGTATCTTGTCTCGTATCTCTTTATGTTTATGTCACTCACTGCACACTTTCTTCTTTCAACCCTATATGTTTCAATTTATGGGTTTTGTTGAACAAAATATGCCGTCTGGTCGATCGAGCACATTCCGTATCGATATTCTAGAACCGTCCTTTGTGCTGTTCTAAATTCTGTCCTGCTATAATTTTGTTCACTAAGATTCAAATATTCACTAATGGGCGAAAGGTTATAGTGAAAGCGCATTTTTTTGGAATTTTCTTTGTAAATTTTAAAGAAACTATGCCACGTAGCGGTTTGTCTCAGTCACTATAATTGTAATTATTTCATCATCGAAAAATAACTCCAATTCCAAGGATCCTTTTTACACGAATAGGCGATATTTCTTTTCAACTAAATCACACGCAAAGGTTAGAGGCGCGTCTTCACGGCCGATCTCTTCCCAATTATTTTCTTGAAAATTCACGGAAAAATTAGATGCTATAAATCTTCGAACCTGGACTCAAGGGAGTATCCAATTGTAATTTACGAAATCGTATCAGAACATTCTGCACTCTTTTATTCCAGAAAGTCAAGCACACTGTGATCGCACCACTCACGACAGCTAGAAGGCATGGTCAACTAAGAAGGGGTTCAGATACGGAAGGGGCCCAAGGCCGAAAAAAATAAAACCACCAAAGCAAACGCAAGCGCGAAAAAAAACTCCAACCCTCAGCTTCCAACGTCATAAATAAGATACCAGATGCTGGCAGGTCTTCGAGGTTCCGAGAACTATTGAGTGACAATGCCTGGACGGTCCAAGCCTTCACTATCATTGCCACGATGAAAGAGAAAGGAAAAGATGAGACAGAAGATGAGATGATAATGAACCACAGAGGAAGGCATTCAGCGTCCCCACATTGAACATACAATCGCTAAGAAAGCACATAAATCGGAGCGTAAGTGGTAGACTATCTTCCATGGGCGTCCACCAGTCGCCGCTCCTAGAGGAAGCATCCTGGCATCAGCTGGAAAAAATATTCTAAAAAAAGTCGACCACACAAACAGAGGCAATTAAGAGGCACAGAACGAAATCAGACAGATATGTCTCACATATATACTCACTGAAAGTACATATATGGAAGATTAAGAGATAGGAATACCTAATGAAACTTTCAAACTCATACAGTGTGTCTTTCACACTTAGGAACGACCACGCAAGGGAACGACCACGGGAATTTAAAGTCACGCTTGAGGGGTTAAATAGCAATAATAGTACTCCCTCGTTTGTACCGGCGAAAAAATACCTGTATACTGGTACATTCATAATTTATAAAATTTGTTAATAAGTTGAAAATAAACGTTCGTATTAATCTATTAAAATTATCCGGTGTTTCCGAAAATTAGATTATTATACAGGACAATTTATTTATTTATTTATTTATTTATTTAGTCCAAAAACAGCACGAGGCCAATTACAGAGGACTACAATAACAGGAGAAATAATACATAACATTAAGCAACGTAAACAACAAAAACAAAAAATATTCAACAGTATTTACAAATAATAACAAAGAATTGTCATCGGGTGGTGCGAGGAATAGGGGGAAAATTACGATAGTGATGGTGCAAGTTGGGTGAGGGATGAAAAAAAGGATCAAAATTTGGAACACATTTGGCATATGAGTTAATGGAAGAAGGAAGTCTGAATAGAAAAGAACGTTTAGAAACAGAAAGGCGGGGGGTGAAACAATGAAATAGGTCACTCGACCTCGTCGTGCGCGAAGGAACACGAAGCGGAAAAAAAGAAAGAAGGTCTGATGATCTGTATTTGCCATTAATGATATTTAAAAAGAGTCTCCGGTCATTGAGGGTACGGCGATCAGCTAAAGTAGAAATGCCAAGAGAGGATCTAATCTTATTGAGGGAGAAGTTACGAAAAGGCAAGTGGCGGTAGCGGACAACAGAAAGGAAAAAATTCAATGGACGTTCCAGGAGCTTTAATGAAGAAGGTGGTGCCGAAGACCAGATTTGGCTGCAGTATTCTAGGACCGGAGATACACAGGAAAGGAAGAAGGTGCGTAGAGCAATTAAATCCAACACCTCACTATGGCGATACATCATACCCACCAAAGACATAGCGCGGGTGGAAATGGATTTAATGTGCTCACGAAAGAGCAGCTTAGAGTCAAAAATAACCCCTAAATCCTTCTGAGAGGTGACCGAAGGGATATGATGTCCAGATAATCGGTAATTTCTACTCAGGATAGACTTGCGTAGGGTGAATGGTAGAATGGTAGACTTGGCTGGATTAATTTTCAGACTCCAAATCTCAGACCATTGGTCTATGGCATCAAGAGCCTTCTGCAGAGCAAGGCAGTCATTCGGGGAATCAATCTGTTTAAAAATTTTGCAGTCATCTGCGTATAATAAAATTTTGCAATTGGTGGAGGAGATAATGTCAACTAGATCATCTATGTATAATGCAAACAGTAAAGGCCCGAGGACACTCCCTTGTGGAACTCCAGATGTAACCGGTGCCATCAAAGAACGCGACCCATTTACTATTGTGTGTTGTTGCCGGTTCTGAAGGAAAGATGATAAGATAGAAAGAAAATTACCATGGACATTATACCGATTCTCTAATTTGAAGAGCAGTAATTGATGGTTAATTTTGTCAAAAGCTTTGGCAAAATCAATGTAGCATACATCCAGCTGTGATGAAGCCTCGAAAGCGTCAATGCAATATTTGTGCAAAATGGACAGATTTGTTACTGTAGATGATCCGGGAAGGAAACCATGCTGTTCGTCAGATATTAAGGGAAGAGAGAAAGACAACAGACGTTGATGAATGATGCGCTCAAAAATAGTCGATATAATTGGCAAAATTGAGATAGGACGGTATGATTCTACAGAAGATTTCTTTCCGGATTTGAAGAGTGGAAAAATGCTGCCAATTTTCCACACTGACGGAAAATATGCCGTTGAAAAACATCTATTAAAAATGATGGATAGGGGTAAAGCCAAGGAAGGGGCTGCATTTTTTAGGAACATCGCGGCCAGCTGATCTGAACCAGTTGCACGGTTAGTTTTAAGGGATGACAACAATTTCAAACATTCATCGGGAGAAGTGGAAAGTGAGGAGAGAGAGTGGGAACTAACACATTTAATATCAAGAACAGAGGTATCCAAAAGTTGATTAGAGGTGAAGGTGGATGAAAAGAACTTGGAAAAAAGGTCAGCACGCCCAGGACCAACAGCAGTTACATCACCAAAAGACATTTCCATAGGCGTGGAAGCAGAGTTACGCCTGGAGTTGATCATAGACCAGAACCGTTTTGGGTTGGAAACACATTCGGAGGAAATTGAGGCTATATAGTTGGTAAAGTCTAAATTAGTCAGATAATTGGCATGACGCCGAAGGTTCTTGAAAGTTTTTAATGTGTAGGGGTTAGGAAAAAGTTTGTACAGGCGCCAAGCACAAGTACACTGAATAAGTCATTCACAGGCATTTATACGAAAACCCAACGGAAAACTTCATCAGAGGCTCAATTATCGAATTGTTGAACGGTGATAACGATATAGTTGTCAAAGGCAACGTCATACAAACGATTTCGGGGCATACGTTTTAATTTTTGGTGTTTTCCTAGCGAATGATAAATTTGAAGATCTCTCAGACAAGAAAAAGACACTGTCAGCAGAACGTCTTCTTATTCAAACACCCGACGGTGGCAATCCGACACAAACTTTGGCTACTTATACAACAACCACTCACTTGGTGCCCGAGAAAGCTTTTGTCATTTTAATTTCTGCTGTATTTATGTGTGTAAAAATATTTTTACACTTGTCTCATGTAAAGACATAGTAGTTTTTACATTTCTAGAATCGGAATTAGTTATGCCTAAAATACTGCGATCGAATAAAATTAGATGTGTAGGTCACATTTCTATTTAGGTTAGAAAAATATATATACATTGTACGGTTCAATAACATTGATTTTCTTGCCGTCTGTGGCTAAAAAAATCTTTTATGGCCATAGTGATTAAGAGTCAATCATGTTGCCATAGTCAAAACACGTAATAATTTTGAACAGGATATTTGGCTGAAATTCCCGTAAAATTACTTTGCAAGTCATATTTAATTCGAATATTTTCATTTATAATTGATACTATATTTATCCCTGTACATCGCGGCGCGGCCAACAGCAGCCTCCTGCCCCCCGCCACAGGCTTTTCCCGGCAAGTGTGGCATAACTGTGTACGACACATTTTTCCACCGCCAATTTTAAAAATTTATTAAAATTGTAAAAAATTTAAGTACGACTTTCTCTCCATAAGTCCTTACAATATGCAATACATTGAAATAATTATTAGCTAACAGCCGCGCTAGCCACATTGTTTTGCAATTACATGCGGATCAAATGTTTCCGGACATGGCCTTAGAGATGGGACTACAATAGGGTAATGAGATAGCAATACACGAAGATACTAATACCACCTCGAAATACCCTCTACCAATTATGAACCGATTCGAATTTTTTCTCCCAGAAAAGATAAAATGCTGAGGCACGACTTTCATTTTCTCCGAGTATCTTCAAATGAGTGAGATGAAAAATTGAGGATACCATGACTCTTCAGCTTACTGAGATTTTAGTGCCGATGACAGCACCACAGACTTCATAGTTAAGAAAAAAATGAAGTTGGCAGGATCTCAGAGGAGTTCAGCTTGAATAACTATATATGAATTTTAATGAATATAATTATAAACACGTTTATGTCTCTCATGAAATTCACTAATTGTAAAAATTTTAGAATTTTAATATATTTTTCTTACTCAATGCATAACTTGGAGTTAGCACGGCGTGTGAAAACCTTTCACCAATGGAGTTGAAGCGATCGAAATAGAGGTAATTTAGGATTCCTCTCAGCTGCAATAAAAATTATATTGTCGTTGCCATTTTAGGAAAAATTTAGAAATGAAGGGCGCAGTAATATGTATTACTGAAGTAATATTAACGTGAATTTTCTGATGGATTGCTAAAAAAAAACGGTAGAAAGAAAAAGGAAACAGCAATTTGCGAAAGTCATACACGATTTCTGGCGTTCTCGTGAAAGTCATACACGATTTCTGGCGTTCTCGTAACGATCTATTATGTTGTACAGTATTGCTTACCGACGCGGAATAAGTCTCGTCATGCGTCCTAATTTTATATTTGTATAATGCAGTCTTTTGTTTACGATACTTCGATGCTTTCACAAGTGCAGAATGAAGAAAGACCTTGGAACCCTGAAGAAATCAAGAGGAAATAAATGCAGGAAATACCCAAAGCAAAAGATACCGAGCGAGGGGCTGACCACCCAACGTAACACATTTTTGTAACACAATGCTGTGGCTCTCGAAAGTTTAGCCAGAACATTTTTTACATTAAAATAAGGCTCCAATTTTCCAAATTAATTATCCCAGGAAACAAGGAAAAGTAGTCAGCCATTAACACTCCCTTACTTGGCTCATGCATTCAGAAATTGGTTTTTCAGCAAATATTCTAGTTTATAATTTGATCATCTATCGAAAAGTTATTATTCAGCTGTATTTAAAATATAATGCTTAAGAATAACGTAAAATGTGTTTCGTCCTAACTGAAGGATATAGTTTTAAGCATAAACCTATAAACCTATAGGCATAAAACTATACCAAATATCAATTGAGGACGTCCATCTAAATTTCGAGACTTTCGAGAGTCTCGTGGAAGTGGTATCGTCTCGTCTCGTCAAAAGGTGGTCTCGTCTCGAGTCTCGTCTCGAATTCTACCCTACGGTCTCGTCTCGAGTCTCGTCTCGAAAACGAGACGAGACTCGAGACGAGACGAGAAAGTCTCGAGTCTCGCGGCAACACTACTTTTCATGAGAGTTGCACCATCGATAACAGCTGCATTAAAAGAAATCATTGAAAGAGGTATTAAGAATGAAAACGATTAACATTTTTCCAACGTATATAATGTACACACACATCAAATCTACATTTCCAGAATGATTACACGATTCTATTGAAACTGAAATTATTTATACAATCAATGCAAAATAATCTCATTAAAAATAAATTTTAAGTACACACAATTTAACATTTATATTAAAATAGATTCAATTTAGTAAGAGAGAATGATGAGAGCCGTCGTACATCTTGCATTTTCTCAGTGTTACTTCATTCCTCCACTGTGAATGACATTGACCACTGGAACAGCAGAACCTGTAATTTAAAATATGTATAAATTTTGGAGCTTTGGCATACCAAAAAAAGGAATCGCACAGCTATTTCATCGCTTCTCAGGATCCTTGGGGACTCTAAAAAGCGAAATCCCGGAAGTCCAGTGGCCATAACCAGTGGTGCAACGCGGTACCACACACGTCTACGGCATTTTCCTTTTTTCAGTAAATCTATTATATATATCCACGAAATATTAATGTAGAACAATAAGGAAATAATGCAGAAAACTAACATACGAAAATAAATTAAAACTAAATCTTAATTAATTACAAAAAATCACCATTTCCACTCACCTGTAGCACGCGCTCAACGATAAGGAAATGGACTTACCCGCTAATGCTTGCCCTCCAGAATACGTGGCGCCGCCCCGGCAAACGTGCGGCAGGTTGAGGAAACGACTTCAATAAAAGACCATGGGTTCCCAATGGAGCGGGATAGGGAGTGTCATAGGGCTGATCAACAGTAAGCTCAAACAACTGAAGGTGTTAAGATCATTTCCATTCATATTCATGAAAGAGGTGCGAGGTTACCAGAGTGGAGGCTTCTCAAAGAAGATACGCTTTAGACCAAGGCAGGGGAAAATAGGTATCTATCTTATCATTTGTCAAAATCTATGATTTTGACAAATGATAAGATATTTATATATAAATTCATATGCATACATGGAAAATTTTATTTTAGCAAAATTTACCCCTTAAAGCCGAATTATGTCATCTATGAATGTAATCTTAAAAACAAATATTTCTAAAAGTTGAAAATATGTGTTTGTTTGGATTTGGGAATTGTGGCTCAAACTTCAACTTATTTTCAGCCCGCCTGACTATAAAGGACGGCTTTAACACCGAGCTCATTTTGTATCCGTCACTTCATCGGCACGAACTACACACCCAAATCGAACAAAGGAAATATGCGTGGCCAGGAACTTGATCCAATTACGATCGATCGCGCATCCTTCCCCGATTCTCTCACGGTTGGACTGCGTTACGAAATTCTGACCTTTTGCCGAACGAAAAAAAAATATTTTTTTACCCGAACATTGATTGCTTTTTTTCTCTCTCCTCCATTCGATTTCCCAAGCTTATTTCGCTGATTCGTTTCATTTCCAGGCTCAAGAGTGTTAATATCCTAATTCGCTTGCTCTTTCTCTGATATTTTTCATTGACACTCCCGCCTCGGCGAAATGGGGAGAGTAGGTTGACCCGCCAAAATTGGCCGACTGATTCCAACGCAAGCAAAGCGCTATCTAACCACGAGTTAACTGGCGTTCGAATCGTATAATTTCCAGGCTCCTCTTTTATTTTCAGATCGGAGTTCTCAAATTACCTCGCTAAAATTTATATTTTTATCCTTTCTGGAACTGAACTGCCGTGAAAATATGAAATAATATTTACCCTCACATGAGGCTCTCCAAAAATACATTTCTGTGAAACACGCAGCAAACATCGTATCAAATACGTGGCAAACATTCCATAGAAGCCAGCAATAAGCCTGTACTTTCACGCTCATCAACAAATATTCACATGCAAAAACATACCACACCATGTAAGTGGCACCTAAAACTCCAAGCAAATAATTTAAACATTATTTTCATTAGTCATATCTATGCTCACCTACATAATATGGTAAGCGGTCTATGAATTACGTAATCCAATGTAAAACAGTAACATAAAAATGGAATATTATTTGCATGATATTAAGCAATACATTCCATCTATTTATCGTGGACTTGAACACAGAATGTCTTTTGTATCAAATCGCGTTTCAAATACCACATCAAGTTTGTAGGGATCAAGATTAAAAGAACATTTAAATATATGCTAAATGAGACGAATATCATCTCTGGCGAGTGTTAACATAGCTTATGATCTCTGAAATATGACCACAAAAATAAAGTAAGCTATCTCTATCATTCATGAATGTATGAACAATGAACATATTTTACTCAAGCCTTGTCTAAAATGAGCAAAGAAATCATCGCGACTTCGATACCGCATTCATCCACAAGAGAGAGCATGGAACAGCTTTATAAACTCCTAGGGTGCGTCACCCGCTATCAACAGTTACGTGCACAAATAACTTGAGTCGCGCCGTGAAGATAACAGTCTATAAGACGGAGTAGGCAGTCATGGCTGAACCCATGGGCGACCGACAATAAAAATAAAACACGCTCGCACTTAAGAGTTCATTCAAGAAAATATATCACAATGAACGCATCCAGGAAATGAAAATGGAAGAAATATATCGAAAACCATTGAAAATCCACGGAGAAATGTTTATGAATTAGGATTATATGATTTCAAAGCAAGAACTTCCTCATATTAAATTTTAGCCCATTATTGAAATAATTATTTGCAGTAATTTTAGCTAGGCATCCCCAAACTTCCGACCATATTTACGGTGAGATATGAAATCAGTACATTATTGACGACAGACCTCACCTATAAAATTGATGGTATTGCCCTCTTAAATATGCCTGGATCCTCACTGATTCGCAAGTAAGCAGAAAGTATCATTTATAAAGCATGGCTATAAGACAACTACAGCTAAGGTCGTAATCAGCTTGAGGGTCAAGGGGTACAAGCAGACCACAGCCCTTTAGACGCCTCAGGCACAGCTATCCGACGTCGCTCGAACCTGAAACTTTTTTATATTTTTTTTTCTCGCATTTCGCACATTTTGAGAATACGAACTTTTAAATCGGATCATTTTGAAAAAATAAGCGCCGGCCTTAGCCCATATCCTGTGTTTTTTTGGAGATATTATAATGTTTACCCCAGTGTTTCATGGTGCCGGAACGCCGTTAACATAAGGCATAATAGTCAAATAACACTTTTATCAATTTTATTGCCTCCAAATTTTTAATATATGCATTCGTAACCAAAACAAAAAATTTTGTAATGAAATGTAAATTATAGCTTGTTATAAAAATAGAGACGTAGTAATATTTCACTTCTAAAAAAGTTAAGGAATGTGCGTTCCAGCACTGCTAATTTTGGAATGATGTCAGTGGTATACTCCCTATACATGACCATCCCCCATGCGAAAGCTTTTTTGATACGGCCTTGATTCAAGCTGTTTGTAGTAATTTATACCCGTAGGTATAAATTAACTTAATGGTTTGAATTTTATGGATCAATACAATAATCTGTCTACAAAAATTCAAAACGTCCAAAGAAAACCGGCCTATATCCATCAATAGCTGAGTACATTGCCCAGCTATAAATTTCCCAGTAGATACGAACTGATAATAACCACATAAATAAGGATATCAAAGATCTTGTGACCTCGAGTGTGAAAGGTCTTAAATACGCTCTTCTTCGCACTCAAGCTCCACAGTCACATTTCACTCGCTTCCGCTTCTAACTACGAACTTAATACGTGATGAAATATGTGTCTCCAACCGCTCTGAGATTACTATTCTTACTATGAGAGTTAGCGGTGAAATGAAGTGGTTGAATACTATTCCGATGGCAATAATTATGATACTAGCACGAAGATAATGAACTATATTCACTCACTACACCGTAAAACTTACAAAAAATACAGCGATGGCGCAGTCTAAATAGCGAAAGGAATCCTTCGAGACATATACACCCAGGTACATAATACCCTGCGAGCCACCTCCAGGGTGTTTGGCAAGGGGTGATCAATCACCAGCATGCAAGAGCATTCCCACTTGCACACCACACGGCGATAAAATGTTACGCATACTAAAAAAGTATACTTCCACACTCATGCAAAGGTAAAACTTGCCAACTACGTATGAAGGTTATTTGCCAATATAATTAGAACATACTAAACATTCTGTTAGAAATACTAAGAAAATTCAGAAACATGCATTAAGGAATCTATAAATTAGTAGGCTAAACTACAAGTTAACTAACCTATTTGTAAGTTTTAACGTTGCCATTATAGTTTCTTATTGATCGTGGAAAACACGACATTCTGAATGTATCGGTTCTTCGGTCTATCTACTTTATTTTACTTATATGATCTGATCTACCGTAGTATGTTGGCGTTATTAATACATGGCTAACTTGGTTGGAAAATACACTGATTTTGAATTCAAATGCTAGAATTCAAAGTCTATTTTTCAGTCTAGGGTCTGGCAGCAAGACCTTATATTTGAGATGGATACTAATGCATCGACCTAGGAAATCATTATGCAAATAAATAAATGAGTCGTATACTGAAGGCCAAAGCTGAGTAAAGCTTTATAGATATGAAACAAATGGACTTTACAGACAAAGACAAACAGAGTAATCAAAAATACTTAAACAAAGCTGAGAAAATAGGAATAATCTAAAATAACGCAACAAGGTAAGCGGAATGTAGTAAGTATCTAAGTTTAAAGAGTTATCGTAAATGCGTTAGAAATGGGTCAGAGTTGTTAAAAAAAATCCAGCATCATACCCATTATGATGATGATATATCGAATGAACACAAATATCACAATCCAAAAAGGTACATCGCGAACGACTCATAACGCATGTGCGACGCGACCCCGGGCACTGTTTAGGCACGCTAAAGAAATATGATTCCGTCAAAAAAAAGCCAATGCCACAAAAAATTGAAATTTAATTTAGAGAAATAATTACGAATGAAGGATGTCAAAAAATTCCTGAAACCTGTATATAGTGCCGTCAGTATCAAGAGTATTGAACAGGTAGGTAAAATAAAAGTTGGAAATGTATTACCGTTAATAAATAAATGCTAATAATTTGGCAACCCCACAGTGAATAAATAAAGACTTCATTGTACTTCAAATAATCTGTTGGTGGAATCAAGGACATATCTTAAATCAAATAAGAATAATATGAGAGAAAAACAAAAGAATATTAGTGCTGTATTGAGGAAGATCTATCAGGGAAGGTATAATGGGGGAGGCAATATATATCTCAGGATACCTAGAGCTTCAAAAGCAATAGACTCGTTCAAACAGGTATTCAATATTTTCGTGGGGCTCAAGGCATTCTGAATATTCGATAATATCAGTACCTTAATGATACACAGCTCCCCCCACATTGCCTTGAAAGAAATTTTACCTGAGTGCAGTGGGAGCAGCAACACTGACTCTGAAATCCTAACGTTCGTGATTCGACTTCCGGAATAGGTCAAAATTCTCCTCGCATGATTGAACGAGTATTTCATTGCATTTCAGACGGGTGATTCTTTTCAATCGCATATTTTGAACTTTTAACCCATAAAATTATAAGTGATGATTAGAAATCCTTGCCACTACGCAGGGATGCCGACTTACAAAAAATATTGGGGGGCCCAAACCGGGGATCTTGCCCCGGGAAATTTTATAAGTAGTTAGTATTAAGTTTTTTAAGCATTTAAGAAGAGTCATAAGAACAACATTAGAACCCTGATAACTCGAATATCGATATCTGGACACTCCGGGGAAAATCGACAAGCCTGACATATTTTCCTCCCATCCATAACGAATTTTCGAGGAGGCTCGCGCCGCCTCAGGCCCCATGGAGTCGGCGCCACTGTAACTACGAATTAATCAGTGGTTAATGAAATTTGGACAGCAATTCATGACGGGTGAATAGTAATCGACGCTTTTTCTGAACTGCACAGGAGTTACGGCTAAACGAGCTTGTAAAAGATACAAAAATAGGCACAAGTTTAAAGCCCGGAGGGCAAATTAATGAATTACTCCCAGTCATTGAAAATCATGTTACTATAAGGGGCGGTCTGGGGCGATTGAGTTCCCTCGGCTTGGACTCATGACGGGGCCCCGCTTACCGGTGAATTCGGGGGTCCTCCCCCGGAATTTTTTAGGAAAATGCACGCCTGAAAATAGATTTTGACGCTATTATGGCTCTTAAAAATCAGATAAAAGTTAACAAAAAATTGTAATTGCTTAAGAAAAAATACTTAAAAAGTGAGAATTTCAAGTTTATGAAATTTAGTTATGTATTACGGTTCTATTATTAATTATTTAGGGAATTTTTCCTCGTAACTGCGCTGAAATCTTCAAAAAAATCTAAAATAACCTTTCCGAATAACACTTCCAAAAAACCATCAGGTTCTCTTTCATCATCTGACACCGTTATTTTTTATATAATATTTTGGGGGCGTCCATCAGCTACGTGAGGTGATCTTGGCGATTTTTGGACTCTCACCTCTCCCCCTTAATGAGATATCGAGAGATTTGACTCGACCCCCTCACTCTAATACCTCGTGAGATTGTTCAAAACGCCTATTTTCAGCGTAAATACTTTGATCTACGCTTCATTGCGTTGGATTTATTAAAATAATTGTTTAATTATTTTACTTAAGATTACTTAAGACTAGTATTTAAGATTTCGTAGTGAAGACTAGAACTTAAGACGGGACAACTTATCGGGCCACATTTTGAGACATGACGGCCAGATGAAAACAATCGTAGAAGGACAGGTGGAAGGGAGGGGGCAAGGGGACGTCCCCGAATGAATTACATAGGACAGGTTATTGAGGATTTAAAAGAAAAGAAATTCGTCGTTATGAAAAGGCTAGCGGATAGGAGAGAGGAATGGAGAGCTGCGTAAAACCGATCTTAGGATTGTTCACTATTGATGATGATTATTTAAGATTACTAAAATCGTTGTCTAGAATCACATTTTGCACTGTTTCTTGCGTAAAAAACTACGTGACACTTGCCGCAACCCTCCCTCTCCCCTACGTGAGATTGGGTGAGAATCGCCTTCACCCCTTTCTCCTATAAACGCCTCACTTAATAAATGGATGCCCCCTTTTACACTGAAAATGCATGCAATGAAAAGCAACTAATGAATACGCAGAATTTATAATGGTAATAAAAACTTTGATTCAAGTAATCTGAGTCTTCTTTTAATTAGACCTTCTATATACGCTTCGCGATAGACGCGAGCGTTGTGAGGGTCCCCTGAGCTCGGAGCCATCGGCGATCGCCGACCAGCCGACCGCCCCTGATGTTACTACTCCTTGCATAAAATACGCATTGTCAACTCAACAGATCGAATATACTTCCGTTTCAAACGCCGCCACATCAAAGCTTCCATCGATTCTTTGTGACTTCTTTTTTATTTATAGGATATTTTTAGGGTTCCCAACAAAGTACGCCAGAGTAAATACAAGATAGAATAACAACAAAGCAGACACTGCGGTCGGATCGTGCAAGGAAAAGCGGTCCGATAAGACGCATAAGTGATGCAAGACAATCATCTTGATAGCCTCTCAACCTTGAGATTTTCAACTTGGCCTCGCTGTGTCACGCCAGCGCCGGTGTTCACCGCAGTGCATCACCGTCCGAGCAGCTGCGAAGAGTCGTACGTTCGATATCGCTGCGAAGAAGCACAGCCAAACATGGGGAGAATGAGAGCACTGAATTTCGATCCACGCAAAAAAAGTTTGACAAGCGTTTTCAAGGAGGTACCGAAGGCGATTACTCCAGAGGATGTCGTGGTGCGAGTTGCTTTCGCGGGAATATGTGGGACAGATCTTCATATTGCAGAGGTAAGCTTAATCTATACCAGCGCTCTTCGTATGATTTCTGAAAAATCATAAATGCATTGTCCAATCGTAACCGCAAGGATTACCGCAGTGGCGGATCCAGGATAGGGACAAGGAGGGGCCTACTGGGGGGTAACCTCTCAGCAATAGTGGGGATCCGAACAAATTTACCATTCTATCTAGTGTAAATTGGATACCCTCTCTGTATTTGCCACTGGATTTTAACATACCAAAAACGTGTAAAATCGGCCCTAAATTTGGGGCTAATTTGTATTCCAATTCATTGAAGTAGGTAAATATAAAAATATAGTGAATAAAATAAATAACTAAATAGTTTTGTACAAAGTGACAAACTCCAAAAGTTTCATTTTTATCTAGAGTATATTTTGGTCCAAACTGGGGAGGGGTATACCTTTAGACCCCCCCATGCATCCCCCACTGCCAGTGGTGTCGTGGGTACCACAGCAATCATGCTGGTTTCTGGAGAGGAGTCGCAGATTTGGCACATGCAGACTCGACTATGATTGAAAAATTGCCTAAGGGCCTATGGGTGTCTGCAACAAGTTCTAGATTTATAATTATCTCTGCACAATGTACCGTTCTCATGGCCAGGGATATTGAGGGGTCTCATTCCCCTCCCCGAAATGAGGAAAGTCAAGAAAAATTTAATTACAGTGGTCTGAATTAGCTTAATGAATCACGCATGAGGGCATGGCTGAGACATGCTGTGATACCCCTTCATATTTATAATTATTCCATATATTTAAAAATAAAATTTTATGAGGTGTCCTTCTGCAAATAAGTTATGATGACCTTGCATTTATTTTTGCCCACCCCAATTACTATCAATTCATCATCTTAAGTCACTACCCAGCACTATTAGCCCCAGGAATGGATTCAGTTCGCTGTTTTGGGGAGCAAGGTGAAAGGTTCATCACTTTCAGCGCCTCTCAGGTATAATGCATTAGAAGCCTGATATGCATAGACAAGCTTGTTTTAGATGTACATACATCACTTATTTTTAAACATTGTTTTTTAAGCTTGCAAAATAAAAAATTTCTTTGGAGAGCCGCCGTAAAGGTTGCTATGTTTTCAATTTTTCCAGAAATTCGGGTTAACCTATTTCCCTCCCTCTCGCTCTCTCTCTCTCTCTCTCTCTCTCTCTCTCTCTCTCAGCCATTCTCAGGCTAATCAGAAGTGGATTAAAGGGGGGTGGTCGGAGGGGTTGACCGTCCCCTCAATACTAATGAACCCAAGTACACCTGAGGAAGAAGTTAGCCTGAAGAGCTGAAACCAACTAAATGAATTTGATGAATAATCCTATAGTATAACGATTGGCATGATCACCTCTTGTCACTGAGGTTAGGTGCCAAACCAACAATTGGAGTTGCAAATGGTAGTTCCTTCAGGGCTAAGGCCTACCATATGCGTTCCATCCTGACCTCAAGGCTTAGCCTCGAGGCCAGAACTGTGCAGTTTGGCCGAACTCATTGGTTTCCCATCCGGCCGACAATCCGCCTCAAGGAATCGCCACACACTGTCAATTCTTCCCTAAGTCCAGGACTGAACAGTCCAGACTTTGAGACCAAACTGAACGTGTACGGTAGGCCTAATACTTCGGAGGGGGCATAGTCACCCCAAAATTAGGATAAATGCACACCAGTGTTGTATTTATCATTTTTTTAGCATGGTGGCCCATTGGGTAGAGCGTAATCTATGGATCCCAGGTTCAAAGCCCAGGTGAAGCCTTCAGTTACCCCACTCAAAACATCATCTTAGAATAAGTGGAAGTTATGATAGGGAAAGGATGGCCCCAATACCATGAATGTGTGAACTTTGCACGCTTGTGGCTTCATCTGGAATGAAATATATTTTCACCTGCCCAAATTAACTTCAGGGTTGAATCACTGACAATGAGTGAGTGCATAATCTCGTGAATATACTAGGATTTTTTAGGAGAATAAGAGAGAAGTCTCCTGAAAACCTTGGGAAAAAGACAGGACAACTCAATCAACCACAAAATGAAACAGGCATGGGGTAAAGGTAGGCCTAAGATGATATATAATGAGCAGAATAAAACAGAATTATTGAGTTAGTATTTATAACTTTCATGATCATAAGAGACGTTTTTTCCCATAGCAAAGACATCTATTATAACAACTGTTTTGTAGAGTTATTTTAATAATAGAATAAAATACTGCAGAAACATTCAAACCAATCGTTGATTAAGTGGGTGGAGAGGTAACATCAGACAGGTCTTGTATGCTGTACTTTCCCAGAGGCCAATATACCATACATACCAAAGGATCCATGAGTCATCATGGATGAGAAATTTATTAAGAGAAAGGCACTATAGCTTCTTCACAGATTCATCATTTAGATCACCTATTTTATGCCAAAGATTTCATACTTTTAGTCAATGGTTTAGATCAAGTTCAACTTTCTCTCCCTAAGGATGTATTAAATTGGTAAATTGTAAATTAAAAGATAATAGAACTAAAGGTCCCCCATTCTATTGCATTCAGGATGGCAGATGAACCCAATCCCAATCAAAAAAGTTGAAAAATTAGGATTTTTGGTCAAAGTAGTGAAGAAAAAAAACTGCACCCTTCACTTATTTCTCACCATATTGTTCACACAATAGAAACTTTAAGAAAATACTTATGGATATCTATTTGAACTGAAAATTTAATGATTCTATAAAAATATTTGCCATCCAAAGACATGGACAAAAGAGCAGTTTTCACACATGAAAACGAATGTTGTTGATAAATAACATTTTCAATCTGCAAAACATGCCCAGGACAATTATCATTAAGGGTCACGATTTTAGGTCCCTAGGTTACTCCTCAAAGTAGGCATCATTAATAATAATAAATAATAAATTTTTTATTTGTCCAAGGATCTTATGAATACAACATAGATATAAGACACGTCAAAGTAATCAACATAACACTTAAAAATGTAAAAATGGTCAGAGTTCATTTGTCATTTAAAAATTCATTTACACTGTAGTAGCACTTATTAATTAAAAATTTCTTTAAAGAAGATTTAAATTCCCTATTAGAATTAATCAAATTAATACTTTTGGGAAGGAAATTAAATATTTTTGATCCCATTGCAATGGGACTTTTTGCTGCTATACGTTTTTTATGGAGGGTAACATGGATGTGGCGATGAGACCTAGTTAGGTGCTCATGTACATCATTATTAATTGGTAAATCATTAATATTCTCTTTTATCAGTAAACATAGTTGGTATATATATATACAAGGCACTGTTAACAAATTCAGTTCTTTGAATAAGGGTTTACAAGAATAAGTATAAGGCTTACTCATTATACATCTTATAATCTTTTTTTGCATCTTGAAAATTGTATCTAATAGCGTTACAGTTGATCCCCAGAATACAATACCATAAGTCACTCTACTTATAAAGTTGCAATGGTAAACTGACATCATCGCCTTGTGAGGTAAGGATGCTTTTAGGAACCTCACACTATACAGTACTCGGGACAATTTCGAACACAAGTCTTTTACATGGAAGGACCAGTTCCCAGTATTTTCAATTTGTAGCCCTAAGAATTTACAAGTTTTAGTTAGACTCAGTGTATGGTTGTTCAGTGTCAATGTTCCAAAATCTTTGGAATGATTCGGGTTAAACAGCATAGACTGAGTTTTTGCACTGTTTAATTTTAATTTGTTGGAAAGACACCAATTCCAGACTAAATCTAATATATGCTGACCATAGTGATGCACTTCATTGATGTCATTAGCTGAAATTAGGAAGTTTGTGTCATCTGCAAAGAGGACTGGTTTGACATGGATGCTATTAACAATCAAGGGCAAGTCGTTAATGAATATCAGGAAGAGTAGAGGACCCAAGATGCTACCTTGAGGGACACCTGACGTTATCTTGTTTTGGTTTGATTTACATAGTGTGTCACTAAGTCTCATTTCAACACATTGCATTCTATTGCTAAGGTATGATTTTAGCCACTCCAGTGCGACTCCTCTGATTCCATTTTGGTGACACTTGTTTATGAGTATGGAGTGATTAACCATATCAAATGCACAAGAGAAATCAAAAAATAATGCCAAGACCTGTTTGCCATTATCCAAAGAATTTGAAATAAAATTCCAGGCAGTGATGAGGGCATCCTCTGTAGAACGTCCTTTCCGGTATCCCCACTGAGAGTTAGAAAGAATTTTGTATTTTTCCACAAAAGAAAGTAATCTGTTGTAATATATACGTTCAAAAACTTTAGAAAGCTGTGTTAAAAGTGAGATAGGCCTATAGTTGGTTATATCATCCTTATTACCTTTGTTTTTGTACACAGGTATTACTTTGCTCAGTTTTAGGGGTTCTGGAAAGATCCCTAGCCTCAGCGATTCATTGACTAAAAATAGTAATGGTTGCACAATAAGTTCTTTTAAATCCGCTACTAGTCGACCAGGTATATTATCAACTCCAGGAACTGAAGAGTTAGATAATTTATCTAAGCACATTAACATTTCTTTTTCATCACATGGATAAAGGTAAAGGGAATGCACTTCACTGGTGTAATCTACTAAACAATGGTTGTTATTATTGTTTATGAGCTGGGATTTAGTTAAATATTAATTATTCTATTATTATCTATACAAAGCTCATATACCTGGGCAAGCTCACATGCAATGCTCATTCCATTTAAACCTTCAATGAATTTTTTTTAATTTAATGGGGCATTGCATTTGAAGCAGTGGAGTTAATTCCAAGCAAGAAAAACTGGATCTGAGAGGAATAAACTGAGATGTTTGGGATTAAAAGTGCATTAAAAATTGATGTTGGGTCCTCCTAGATTGAGAATTCCATGGAAAAAACTTGAGCGGTGCAAATAAACCCCTCTGACATGAGGTTTTTAAGCACTGATGCCAAGTTACTAATCTGTCGATGCAAATGCCTTTTAGTTTTAAGGGCACTTCCATTTTACCCACCAATGAGCTAAGCAAAGTATGCAGCCTCATCAGAAATATGAACTGCTTCAAATATGAAATTTTAACTTAAAATTTGATATCATGCAGACAATGAAAAGAAATAGCTAAAAACCGATCTGCACAAAGAACGTGGCCATGATTTAGCCAAACTTTGGTTCATCAGCAGCAATTATGGATATGGCAACACACATTAAGGCTATAAGGTCAAGTTAGGGTTAGCAACAATTCATATCGCCTTTGGCAACCTAAGCACTCCAATTGTGCCAAAATGAAGGCACAATAGTATTTTCCAAGGATGGCAATAATAAGCACATCAAAATATAATTTCTGCACTGCATATACAGGCATAAAAAACAAATATTAGAGAGCGAAAATTCCACAGAGGAAAATCATTTGCCTTGACCGGAATTGAGCCCATTATTTCCCGAAATTGTGTTAGGTGTTCTAACTTGGGAGAGCCAGCTTCGAATCTTAGTCAAGGCAGATCATTTGCTCTAATGCATCTTTGCACAAAATGTGCAATTCTGGGTGACTCTATAAAGGTATTAGGAATAAGTGTACATTGGAACATAAACAAATGAACTAAAATGCAATTGAAGCTGAATTAAAGGCCGATAACTTAAAAATATTATTTTTACATATTGTAATCATAATAAAAGTATATTCATTCAGAAGTGTGTGAATGAAGTATTTAACATTTACCTAACTGGAAATGCTTACTTGGATCCAGCTCTTCTCTCATCACATCTATGCAAATATCTTCCCCCGGCACAATACTTGCCACATGTTTGTCCTCAATTGTAATGTGCAATCAAAATTCATTCACCCACCGAATCCCTTGTACAAATAAAATTTCTGCCATTACTGCCTTTACTGGTGCTCCAGGGCAGAAAACATCAACTGAGTAAAGTCATGGGTTGCAGTGCAGAACTGCCAGCAGCTTTACAGAACCCTTTGGCAATGAATTTCAGAAAGCACGTATCATAATGCTTCTTTATTTGTGTAAATATTATGCAAAATGAAAGCTGAATCTGCTTTTCTTCCTTTCTCTCTTAAGGGAACATTCCCTTGCAAAGATAGTGACTTCACACTTGGGCATGAAATAAGTGGAGTCGTAACAGAAGTTGGTAGCAACGTTGATCATATTCAGTGCGGAGACAATGTAGTTGTGGATCCTAATAGGTAAGTTCAAGGTGATATCATACGTATTTTGCAAAAATTAATTAAACGACCACATGGAAAAAATAACAGCTAACTTTAACTATCTCAATGATAGTAAATTTATGGTGAAAGTACATATTTATGGAGACACAGAAAATTGTTATTTGTTTAACTGTTCTCTTTCTGATTTTACGGCATGGTGAATTATTATTAAGCAAGGGTTGAAAAAAGAGAATAATGCATTTCAAGATCAAACAAACTGTGATTTTTCTAGCCATTATGTCCAAAAATCAATATTATTTGCTAGTCTTGCATCCCACAGAAGTAAGAAAATTAAGATTTGACAAAGAGGTTTAAATTGGCTCATGCATGTAATCTATGTAACTTGAGGGTAGGATATTAAAAGATTTTGAGAGGAGAAGGTAAAAATATGTGTCAATATATGGGATGGAAAAATTTAAGTCATTTCTGAAGACATTACGGACTTGCAGAATTGGAGATAGGAGACACGCCAAATAGGAGGAGAGATATATAGGGACAAGACAAAAACTACTCCCTACAAAGTTTCTTACATTATCACAGTGGATATAAGTTAAATACGCCAGCACTAGATTGTATTAGACACAGCCATTCAACTGTGGCATGGTCCCTTTGGAAAAAGCTTTATGGCTCTTTTTTCACCTTTTAGAATGTATAAATTTAATGGATTTTTAAAAGGTGGGGGAATTTCAACGAGTTTTTTTATACCCCTCTGATATTAGAGACTGGGACAAGGAGCCAGCCCTTTAATCATTCATTTTCCCCGATCCCAGTTCTCTGATGTAGGTTTAAGTGTAATGTAACTACACAGATGTAAACATTGATAAGGCCACTCTTTTTTCGAGAAGTTGGCTTTAAATCCAAAGCCAACATATACATATACTGTGAATGTGGTCACCCTTTTTAAATTATTACAATGAAATTCTTCTGAAATTATGGAGCAGACAGTCATTTTGGCAAGGTGGGGGAATGTCACAGCTGGGTACCTACGAACCCTATTTGTTCTGGTGCATGGAATTTCATAATAGGCTTGCCCCAACCTGTGAGAAAACTATACATATATCATTTCTTAGGACCTGTCTCAGATGCCGTGAAAGTGGTGGCCTGGGGCTAAGTTCAGTTTTCTCCATTCTTACGGGTGGCCAAGTGAAGTTAGGGCAAGTCCTAAACCTGTATGAAACATTAGATGACTCAGCATTCTCGATATTTGCCGATTAATTGGTGGCAATGGCCATGAATAAGTAGCAAACCACCCCTTTCCTTAAGAATGAAGTTTTCATTAAATATTTCATGCATTCCAAGTCTACCCAGCAAGGGCCAGATATGGTAATCATTTATTATGGGTGGTTGTCTTGGGTGGGCATCCCCCCCCTCAAAGAGCTTGTGTAAATCCCTATGGTGGAACCCAAACTTGCATCCCTATCATGCATAGCCTTTGCTTCTGTCATCTCATCTATAATAATGAATTGTAAATACCATCAGGATGAATGAACACTTTAATCCTACTATCCCTAAATAGTAGCATACCTAAAGTTTCTTGAATAAAGTACATTTTCTAACAGGCAATCTAGCTCTGTCCCATTAGCATGTAACAAATATTAGATTTCCAAACCACCAAAAAAATTTGGTAGTTATGTATCTAAATAAATTTATGACCCTGATGCTTGAGATAGCTGGTCAGACATTAGAGTATTCAGAGGGGAAGGTGGTTGCTCCTCTCCCCAAGCCAATAAATTAATTAACAATGGCAGGAGCAGATACAGTGTGAGGGTGTTGTCCCTAGCACAAGGTTTCTCTTCTCCGAGTCATCCCCATACTAATGGGTACTCCCCCACCACTCATTAGTTCGCCTACTCCGACCCAAAAAATCTTCAGGTAACACCCCCTCCTCAAGAACTTCTAACATTTATCCTCCACAATTAAGGGTTTCCTTTATCCCACAGGGATGGCTTCCCGTATAGCAATGAATGTCCCGGAGACGTCTCATCATAGTCTCCAATACTTCGAATAACGCGAATGTCACTGAGACTCAGAGAGGTAATTGTGAGACGTTCCGAAAAAAAATAATTTTCATGATTAAAGAGAGACATAAGGGTGTTTACCGTGCACTTGAAGAAGTGGCTAGCAGTTGGTCATGAAATGTCAGGGCAATTCCGATACATCGACGTGGCATACACCCGTATGTCTCTCTTTAATCACCACGAGCTACTGAAGCTTTAATCAAGAAATAATTTACATGTTTAAATGCCATCGACCCCTTCCCTAACTTTTTTTCTGAAGTTTTGACCATTAAAATTGCAACATGATCGTTTCATTTTTACATTCAGAGCCTAATTGAATTGGTTAGCATTTGAATTATTATTGAAACAATTGGTTTGATTCTGCCGACATTCTAGTATTCCATCATCCTCCAATAAAGACCACAGAAGGATTCAAGCAATGGAAGAAGAGTGATAATATGTATACTTATCATATTTCTTGTAATACTTATTTAATTGTTTCAATATATTAATTAAAGAGGCAAAATTATGAAAAAATCATTTGGCTTAGCTGAAATACAATTTTGGTTCTTCTGATCGTCAGGCAGACATGCTACCATGGTTAGCTGCAGTAACACCATCAAACCATCTTCTTACAGGGCAAATTTCATAAAGGGCTCACTGAGCAAGCTGTTAGCATATTAAATCCATATTATAGTACAGGAGACAGAGTTTGTGCTTACTAAGCCACTGCTGGAGAGAAAAGTAAGATTTTTTAGGCAAGTTACAAAAGTGAATATTTTTGACAATTTAAAACATGAAAAAAACACATTTTTATCTTTTCTAATTTCTTTGAATCGTTCAGATATGATACTTAGCATAGAGATATTTCTTTCACTTGCTCTCAGTTCTTGCCATACAATATGTACTTATGAGGTAGAGCCAATTGGCATTCTTTATCTTTTATGACATTAATGTCATAAAAGATAGAGAAATAGATTGGTTAGACCACCATTCAGTAGCCAGCCACCTAGATGTGAGGCAGGGTGTAGTTCAACATTCAGGAATATAGGTGCTCCAAGCTGTGAATACTAGACTTCTGCAACAGCACAGAAACAGAAATCAAGGCTAAGCCCCAAGGGCGGATCCAGAATTTTTTTCTGGGGGGGTACTGTGGTCTGACAGGCAAATGGTCTTCTGATCTTTGAGATTAAAAACTACATGCAACAATTACTATACGAAATGTACTCTTAATTTTAATATAAAAGTTATTAATATGTAAATATTTATTACTTTTATATTAAAATAGAAAATTTATTGATACATATTAGATAGTATTAAAAATCTTGTCTATTTTTTAAGCATCTCGGGATTTCCCCCCTAAATCTGACAATGGGGGCCCAAAGGGATGCACTCTAAAGGCCAGGCTTAAAAGTCATGAAATTTCAGGTCAACTATCCTGATGCATCATCTCGCACACACACACACATATGTCTAAGTAATAGCAACAGAAGCTTAAACCCAAGAAGCCCCATGGAAATGTGGACAGGTGAAATTGCTACATGGCCAAAGCATTGCAGAGTGGTAGGCCATTGAGGAAATGTGTGCAGCCTGAGTCATAGTCTTCAAAGTTTAGATGGTAACTGATGCTCCTGTTGCCCTCATCTATCAGCATGATGTCAGAGGAGACTTTATCATTGAAGCAGATGAACAAATAAAAGACGTCACGAAGGGTCAGTGTGACCATTACCTCTGCTTATCCATCTTTGGGTTTCCTAGCCCAGTATTCAGTTGATTGGCAACAGGGGCGCAGCTAGGAATTAAGGCTGGGGGGGGTTTAAGTGAAGCTAATACCGGGGTGTGTTGGGGTATGGACTACCCACCAGGATAAGCGGTAAGTCTGATATTAATAAATTGCGGAATTTTAAGAAAAACTGTTCAAAATGGTGAGTTTTACGGCTTTCTGAGGGATATTTTATTAGGTAATCCTTAAAATATTTTATTAGTAATATCAATCCAATTAATTAAAATGGATTAAAATTAAAAATTTCTCTGAGCTCTGGGGGGGGGGTTTAACCCCCAAAACCCCCCCTCGCTGCACCACTGATTGGAAAGGCCTCCCTCACTCTGGGTTACTCAAACCCTGCCTTCTCTGATCCCTGCCCTTGGGTTTTTGGGAAGGAGTAAGAATGTCAGAATGGGGAGGATGTTACGATGATTGAGTTGTACGGTTGACAGAGGTTTATGATTTTGCATTTGTACACTAAAGATGATTGTTCACTTTATTTGATGAGTGTACAATAGAGCCTTGATCATCCATTGAATGATTAACCACTCATTGAATTATACTCCTGACACTTTCCTATCAACTCCCCCAAAACTCCCCTAACATCACTTTCCCACGTAAAAAAAAACTTTTTCAATTGAATACATACAAAAGATTTAGAGGGAGCTTAAATCAGAAACCAAAGTAAAAATTTCAAATTACAAACCTATCTCCTCTTTTGAGTATCCATTTAATCTTTTCTCTCCATTGGAACATATAACCATAACACTGCTATGTATAGGTATTTCTTGAATTGTTCAATGAATATGGGAGCACGCAGTCACCTGCATGTTTTGTGATAATTGTGACTTTAATAACTTTACCCATATAATTCATTTTCTTCCTCAGTGGCTGCAATAAATGTAGGTCCTGCACCAATGGAAATTATCATCTTTGCATGGTCGGTGGAATAAACAACACAATTGGTATCTTTCGAGATGGAGGATGGGCTGAATACCTCGTGGCTCCATCCACTCAAGTCTACAAATTGCCTAGCAACATTCCTCTTCAAAGAGGTATATCTGATACCAAAGTTCTGTTAATTTAATTGATTACCTGGAATTCTACAATTTTTTTGCCTTATCATTAAGTTAACTATATTTAAGATTTCAAGCACCCTTAAATTTTTTTCATAATTAGCTGTAATGTGCGAGCCATTATCCTGTATATCTCATGGATGGGAGCGCCTGGGAAATGTATCTCCTGACTTCAAAATATTGATTGTTGGTGCTGGGATCATTGGTAACCTCTGGGCTTGTCTATTCCACCTCAAAGGATACAAATATGTCACTATGAGTGAGCCTCAAGCAGAAAGGCGTAATTTATTCCAGAAAATTGGTAAGTTTAAAAGTCTCATTTAGGAGCTGCTTCGATTCCATTGGAGCATATCTAAAGTTTCTTTGTCAAAATCACTAGTTACTCAAATTTTATCAATAATTTTATTCATTATTATATGACTGTACTACATACTTAGGGCGTATTGCAGCCAAGAGACCAGAACACTTGCCTCCTGAGCAAAGGGTCCTGAGGAATATACTGGCTCGTGAAATATATAATATGATTCATATCATAGGCAGCGTCATACTATTATGAGCATTGCCAAAATCTGTTCAATTGTTATCTTCTATCACATTTATCATGTGTACTGCAGAAGATTACCCACATAGCACAAAATATCTTCTAGATATCTAGAAAATATCTTCAATGTCTTGTATACTTTAAATAATATATCCTACTTATCATGCCTAGAATATTCTTGTGTTGCACAGTGGGTACCAGGAAGTTCGGACCTCCCCTACCCCCCTCGGAATATTAAAACACATTTACTTTGCTTTATAAAAAAAAATCATTAATTTTTAAATTTGGGGGGTCCAGGAGTCCGGACCCCCCCTGAAAAATAAAAACACATTTACTTTGATTCATAAAAGAAAAATATCATTAATTTTTAAATTTGGGGGGGATTCAGGCATCCGAACCCCGCCTGAAATATAAAAACACATTTACTTTGCTTCATAAAAGAAAAAAATGAAAAATCATCAATATTTATATTTTGTTGGGGGGGGTCCGGACCCCCCCCCCCCCCCCCCCCCCACTCCCCCCGAAATATAAAAACACATTCACTTTGACTCCTAAAAGGAAAAATTGAAAAAACCATCAATTTTTATATTTCGGGGGGGTCCATTGGGTCAGGACATTTCTTGCCTTATTAAAGAAAATAAATTTGAAATTTGGGTGGGGAGAATTGGGGGGGAAACGGACCACCCAGACCCACCCACTCGCTATTCCACTGATTGAGGCTCTGTAATACACAAAATAAAACGGTCATAATGATAAACTCTGTTGAAATTCTTGCCTAATTTTAAACCATCTGGGGGGGCACATGCCCCCTTGCCCCCCCATAAATCCTCCTATGTTGGCTGGGATCATTAGCGAATCATTTACCCTGAATTTTCCCAATGGATCCAATTTGAATATGATTGTCTAGAAAATACCTTCTCAAAGATATCTTTTAGATATAGGTAAAGCGGACATTCAGATATCTAAAAAATATCTAGAATATATCTAGAAGATATTACAAGATATTTTCTAGACATTATCTGAAGACATTCTAGATGTTTTCTAGACATCTAGAAGATATTTTGTGCTATGTGGGTATAAAGTAGAAAACTTAATGTTTTTCTAATTCTTTTATTTATAATGTTCAATTATTATTTATGATGGTTACAAATGGATGCTTTACTCTTATCACAAGGGACTGGGTATGAAGCAGTGACACCTGATCAGTTACTTGCACAATTCCCAAAAAAGGATGATTGCTTGAAGAATGGATTTGACTTGTGCGTTGACTGTAGTGGAAATCCTAGAGCCATTGAAAAAGGGGTTGACCTACTTCGCAATGGTGGGAAGATGTGTATTTTTGGTGTTGCTCCTGTGCAAGCTGAAATAAAGTAAATATCCTGCTTTCGTTAGTTACTTTTACATCTTGTATCATATTTATACACTACTCAAGAGCTTTCAGGTCCTCTTTTTGTAAGCTTTTGAAATGCATATGTATGCAAGAAAAAGTGGAAGATCCTAGACTTGGTAATTTTTGCTAGCTGAAAAGAGAGACCGTAGTGAGATTAGCTTTAAACTTTGGAATCAATTGATTTGTTAATACAGTAAAACCTCCAGACAACCATGCTAGAATTCCACAACAACTCCTTTATTGGAGCCTACTAGTGTATACACAACAAAAGGAAAGCGTTAAAACATGTGAAATTATTGACTGATTCTGGAAACACTCTCAGCTTGATTATTATTGGAGTGGCAATTCCAGGACTCTATTCAAAGAAGTCCTTTAGTTCTCTCTATCAGATGCTAGTTTTTCTCCTCTATGAATCTCCCTATATCCTTCACCGAAATGCTATCCAAGATTCTTCCTCATAAGACTTTTCTTTCATTTTCTTCAATTAGGTAATCTGCATTGCCTTTCCTCATCCTATTCTGCTGTATTCTTCCTCTTTCTCTCACTTCAGCCACCCATTTTATCCGACCCTCAGTATCCTTCTCCAGAACCTTGTTTCAAACTAGGTTTCTTTTCTCATCAGCTTCTGCAAGGTTCTACTCCTATGATCGGTGAAGTGCCATTGTTCAAAAGAGTTTTTTGTTCCTTAAAATTCACAAGCTAAGTTTGAATCTCCCACTTTGGAAGTAGATGTCAACTACTCTCTCTTCAGCATTCACTTCTTTCAATGGTAAACCTAGAAATTTATTTCAGAAGAATTGAATTGAATCACCACCACGTTACCATAAATGAGATATTTACCATTTTATCTCAAATTTTCAAGGGAGGATGTATCCTCTAAACTCCCTCCCAATGTATCCAACCTTACTTGCTGGATTTAGTTCTGATATCTTTAATTTTCACTTTTTAGTTGAATTACTTTCTATGAAACATCTTGTAGGACTTCAAAAGTACAAAATCTTACACACCTTGCTCCATTCACATTGTCAACCATCATCTCCAATTTTCATCACCATCGATTGGTATAGGATCAAGAATGGTTTTATGAAGCTCTCCACTCAATCACCATTGTGTCAATTGTTGATAAAGCTTGTAAGATAAAGAGACCTATATTTTCATGTTTATTTTTTTATCTGCTGCCAACTTCTTGAGCTATTAATTGCTGAAGTTTGATAGCATCAAGCCTTCCACAGATCAGCTGATGAAGTCATATACTCCTACCGAGTAGTTCAACACTTCTTCGGCCTTGCTCATCAGCACCAATTAATTTTTTTTCGCCCTTGTCAGTGATTCCTTCCCTCAATGAACGGTTCCTATGAACGAATTAATGAAATGTAGTTATAATGACGTTACCAATTCATGCAAAGTGGTCAGAAATTTTTGCCTTTCTTTTATGGTCTGAGACGATGGCTGAATAAAGATAATTTTGCTCATTTTTACATAGTTTCTATTACATCTTCTTTGATGAAGGGCATTTTTGGGCCGGAGTGAATGAACCCATTTTCCTAAGAGCTAATTTTGTCATACCTTACTAATTCAATTTAACATCTTCATAATTTTTTAACATTTCATCAGAGACTTTCCTTTGCCATTCTTGCCTTCCACTTCCTTTCACAGATTGCCTTCATCTGACCAGGTTTCACGATGCAGCTGATTAACTTGTTATGCCTACTCCATAGGTTTATCATGAGGTTAGATTCTCTACATTACATCAATAACCTGTTGACAGAAAGATTAGGAGGAGATAAAAGAATATTTTTCTGTACAATTTTTATTTTAACTTTGAAATGAAGCTGTTTTCATACTTACCTTAGATGTAGGTTATATTATTATGGCATAAGTTGTCATGTATTTGATTGACTCCTAACTTCAACACTGTATTGTATTTCAGGCTATCTCCCTTTGAAATCTATAAGAAGGAGATCACAATAATTGGTGTCAATATTAATCCCTTCAGTTTCAATAAAGCAATGGCTCTCCTGGATGCTTTCGGTGAAAGGTAGGTTAATTAAATTAGGAATATCATTTGAGTATATAAGGATGACAATTTGCTTGAATAGAAATGGCTAATCGGAAGTTGATATATTTTATTAAAGGTATCTGGACTATGAAACCCTGGGAATCCAAACATTTAAGCTGGATCAACACCAGGAAGCTCTTGAAAAATTAAAACAAGGAAAAATTTCAAAGGGAGTTTTCAAGATTTAGAACATCAGAGGAAATGGTAAATATGTATGTATTCCTGAGTGAATTTAAGACATAACCCAAACGCAAAGGATTATTGCACAGCTTTATCATTTTTTACTTGTCCTCGGAGATGTTTTTCAATAAGTTGATGTTAATTCCAGAAATCCTGTTCATGTATTCTAATTTTTCTCTTTTGGTGAACCTTGTCCATTCCTTGTAACTACATTGGTGAAAATATGTAGTACATCCATTTTTATCGAATATACAGTGTGATTTTTTTTTGCCCAAGATTTCCAGAAATTTCCAGTCACGATTTTTTTCCTTCTATATATTTGAACTTTCATGTCAAAAAAAAAATACACATGTACAGTGACGGATCCAGGATAAGGACAATGTGGGAACTAAGGGGCTCTCCTCTCCTGTATATATTCAACAACTGAACAAAGTAACGATTTAATCTAGTGTAAAGAGTCTAGATACCCCTCTCTCTAGGTACTACCTCTCTGGATCCGCGACTCCATATGTATAAGAAAAGCATTTAGGAACATTTGCTTCAAAATGCATTGGAAAACAGAGGCACAACTGTATTAGGTACTATACTGCTTAAAAAAATACCACAACAGGTTTTGATACAGCTTGCATTCTTTCTTGTGGAAAATTTCCAGTCTCGTGTATTATTACAGTAAATTTCCATCTGACGTAGCCTGAAAACACACTCTTACTATGATCGATCTAAATTACAGGGAAAGGGCAAGGTAAGTCTCATATATTATCTTTTTTTGGGCAGGCTAGCGTAACCAAGATTCACAGTCAGTCCTGTTTATTTTAAAATTGGTGGCATTGACATTTGGTGGAAACAGACTGCTAACACGTTCACAAATGAGGGAAAAAAATGAAAGTTGGAGAGATACGCATCCACTTACTGCTTGCGACAAGTTAGTGGACCACAGCTATATGTCATATCTCAGTGGCGTAACTATGGGGGGATTAGTGGGTATCGATCCCCCCCCATAGAATCACAGAAATAAAAATAATATTAAACCTTTACTAAATTTTAAAGTAACCTTTCAATGAAACCCAAATTTTAAGTGCTAAAATAATGTAAAATGTATTTGCAGGCATGTCATTTTTCCAAAAGTTTTCCAAAAAGGGTGGATGGGAGGTCGCCCTTCCCCGTCCCCTCTCATCCCCCCCCTCCAAAGTATATTCCTAGTTATGCCACTGTCATATCTGATGGATGTACATGAACTTGCAGCGCCATTCACCATGCGAGCAAACAATATAGGATACTATCTGATGTTTTCTTACAAATCTCCAATGATGGTTCGACTAAAGACACAAAGGATGGGAATTGAACACTTCAGCTCACACAGCAACCAAAACCCCCTTGCTCCCCTCTGCATCAGTATTTATAAATACTACATATTTTAAAGATGCATGAAAAAGCTAACGAAGTTAAAATTCTTACATTAACATGAGACAAATATTCTTCATTGTGAGGAACTTCTGCAAATATTGAATAAAGGCAAGAAAAGAGAAATAATTCATATGTGCATTAGTAAAAATTAAGTGAGTTAATTTATCATTAATTCTAATAATACAACCAATGAAACTTTAAATTTTAAAAGCTAGTTTCAAGAAAATGTGCATTTCTAAGCATTCAATTACATAAGTGGTATAGGTACCTCTATAACGAAATACACTAAATCAACTTCTTTCATAATTGTGATACTTTTTGTCTAACTACTATACCCTGTGTATCAGTGTATCTTGATGAATCAATAACACTATTTAACTGTACTTTGAACAAATGCAATCATAAAAGCAGAGACCAACTGATATAACTCAGGGCACACTTGCTTCAGGCTCTTTTCCATAACTTTTTCATCAACTTTCACCACAAAGGAACTGATTCCGGATTCCATTCTTGTCCAATAAGTCCTGACACTAGCCGGCTAGTCATCTCGATATTGATTTCATCTTCCTCAACAAGTGAGTCCTCATTCACACACAGTCTTGAAAGACGTGGCCCAACACGTCCAGCAAATTCCACGAGGGCTTTACAAGAAATTTCACAGTCTCCAAGGCCAATGGCTGATAATTGAGGGCAACCATCAGCTATTGCTAGTAGCTCTGCATCCAGCAATGATCCTGTCCAATCACCTCCCTCACAGTTACCACATTCAATACCAGCAGCAACAAGTTCTTGGAGGCGAGGACAATGGTGCGCTATGCTGGCCAAAACCGATTTGGGGGCAACACTCCCAAAATAAAGGTGAGTCACGGGAACATATGAGGAAAAAAAATTGCAAGGCTGGGGTGAGAGTGCATTCTGAATTGCATAACTGGACTCGTATTCAGGAGAAGCACTCCAAGCATCATCTCCATCAAAAACGTTGATAACTAGAGCTAAATCTGGAGAGTGATTGATTAGGGCTCTCCAACAATCAGCAGAGGGTGGCTTCCACTTTTGACTGGATGCAGAGTTATCCACAACGGGGCAAGATCGATGTGATGTACACATATCAACACGCAGGTATTCCAGGTGGGTATGCTCCTTTGATGATAGAGCATAGATCAAGGATTCACTCAGCAAGGTCCAGCTGAGAGACAGTTCCCTCAAATGGTTGCAGTGGCCAGCTATGGTCAATATACCTAAAAGTAATTCCAAGACATAAGACAGCATATAAATAGAAAGTTCAACACAAAAGGAAACCTAAATTTGGATAAAGTGTCAAATTCAAATCTCGGATAAGTCACTCTGCAATACAACATAAAACTGGCTCCTGCAATCAGGCTTGAACACATTATAATGAAATTAAAAAACTAGTGGCTCAAACCAGCTGCACTTTTTATTATAAAAAGTAAAGTGTAAGATCCAAACATATTATGTATAACCAAAAAAGTAAGATCGATGAAAAAAAATATGCAAAGAATCATCAAAAGATAGGTAACTGGGTCTTGGACCAATGGTAGTAACATTTTACTTTACATTCTTTGATGGCAATGCATGGATCCCAATGCCTTACTCTGCAGTGCACTCAAGTCATAAAATGGATAAAAAATCTCAGTTCCCGAAGTATCCAGCAAACCATGGCTGCTAGTAGTAGGCAAGCACCTAGCTGTAAATTATCTTTGGGGAGAGCTTGCGTGTTATGCGGGTTGCCTGCAATGTTATTGTGTTGTCAATGTGCATGCATTGGTAAAGCGTACATTTCATTACATCAGCTTTGCATTACGTTTGCATACTGCTGAAAGTTAAACTAATCACCGAATATTGACAGGCATTATGAAATGTAAATATGTTTATCAAAATGGACAGTTAGGGGATAGGTGCCCCTGGGCTAGTGGTCTCCTCATCAGGTGTGATGCAGGTAGTCACTATATAAGGGGAAAAATATTGGCAGGTGGGGCTGAAGTCCTGTATGTCCCCCCTTCCCCAGGCTACAGGCCTGGCTCATAGCAAATCATTCATAGAGATATCAGAGTATCTAGTCTACCTTAACCCATTTATGCCTAGTGTTCCATTTTTGGAACACCTGCTATGACTTTCTAATTTAATGACTACGACTCATTATATACAAATATGCCACGGTTTTTCTTTCTGTACCTCTTTATAAAGATATATTGCATTATGGGGCGGAAAGATTCAGTCAGTTTTGCCAACCCATCGCAGCCAGTGTGTTGAGGAATATCGGTTTTTTTTTTCAAGGCAGTTTTTCTGTGACCATCTCTAATGGTATATTAATAACTATTTGCCATTACGTGCAAATGTTGTCAATTTTTTCCTGCATGTTCAGTAATAGTTAACCTACAGTGTTTACTGTAGAAATTTTTGAATCAGCGTATTTTGTTTTAGTTATAAGCTTTTATTTAACAGTGTTCCATTTTTGGAACACTAGGCAAATCCACTACTATTATGCATGCATTCATGGGCACTGAAAAATTCACTTTAATTTTAAATCAAGTAAGTAATTAGGCGTGTAACAATTAATTATCTTCCCGGTTCATTGCTGCGCGCTTCTGATCATCACATTCATGGTTCTTCTGACGAGAAGTTTTACCTTTTTCTGTAACCGGATGGTGATACTATTGAAAATGGCGGAGCATTGGCTTCCGCTTTGCCTCAACCTCTTAAAACCCCAAAGAAAAGACGTAACCAAAGTTATGCGCAAATGAAAGAAAGCCTATCTGACTGCCCAGCCAGTAGAAGGTAGAGTTTCAGAAGAGCAAATCATGAAAATGAAAACCCCTGCAGAATATTTAGAACTCTTTCTGGACATTGAAGTGAACCTTGAACTGGCTGTCGGTGTTTTTTGGGAGTAATTTTCCTGAGTGGTTACGTCTCTGTTCCAAGACGAAGTATGCTTTGGTAGCAAATACCAGATTCGTGTAATTCTCTAGTTAGCGGTGCAATGAGACGTGACCGATTTGAAACAATATTTTCAAATTTGCTTTTTGCTGACTACTCTATCTTGAACCACATGGACAAGTTTTCCAAGTTGCGGCCTCTAACTGAGCGTCTGAATGACAGATGTATGAAATTTGTGCCAAATGATATATACTTCATCAGATTTGATGAGGCCATGATTCCCTATTTCGGTTGTGATGGGTGCAAACAGTTCATTCGGGGTAAGCCTATTCGGTTTGGGTATAAATTCTGGTGCGTCTAGGCTACATTTGCTGGTTTCAGCCTTATCAAGGAAAAAACCGAACACTCAATACCAATAATATGGTGTAAGTGCTTCAAGTGTTTTGCAATTCACTGAGGTACTCACAACGCAGCATCCCGGTAAATACCAATTTGTGTTCGACAACTTGTTTACAAACATTGCACTCCTTGATAAACTTCATTCAATGGTCCATCAAGCAACTGGCATAGCGAGAAAAGATCGCGTAGACAAACCTTTACTATCTGATGCTACCCCAAATAAAAAATAATGGGGCACATTCGATTACCTGATTGATGGGAGAGACAATATTGTTTGGAGATGAAATGATAAAAGTGTTGTGACTGTTGCATCTTCTGGTGCCGGTGTCAATCCTTTGTAACAGTCAGTCGTTATTCTCAAAAGCAGAAAAAAAGATACAAGTTACTCAGCCAAATTCAATCAAGGTCTATAATCAGTATATGGGAGGAGTGCGCCGAGCTGATGAAAATATTGACAAGTTTCAAGCATCAAACCGTGGAAAGAAATGGTAGTACACGAGCCCTCCGGTATTCTGCTTTCAGCTGGCTTTACAAAATGCTTGGTAATTGCATAAAGACGATGTGAAGCCAATGGATCTTATTGAATTTCGTCGCCGTTTGACCTGTCAATATATAGAGACATACGGTAATTCTGTTGAGCCTGGTGGGAAAGGGAGACCGTGAAATCATGAAATCTATGAATCGTAAACTTGACTCACGTCATGACCTCATGAATCATCAGAATGTAACGCAGGGAAAGCAAACTCGCTGTGTCCAAAGCCACAAAAATACCACTTTTCAATGTAAAAACTGCAATGTATCCTTCCATGTTAAGCGTTAACCTGGATATCATTCTTAATAGTGAGTTAATAAAAGTCTGAATTAAAGTTTTTTCATGCTATCAATGAGTACGTCATAGTAGTGGATTTGCCTAGTGTTCCATTTTTGGAACACCTCGTAATTAATAATTGGCAAGAGATACATTGTTTATTCTTTCGGATATTGTTTTCATGCGTATTTTTATCGACATTATGTAAAAATCAGGGTAAAATTCGCATTTTTCAAACCTTCGGCATAAATGGGTTAAGGCTTTGCTATACTATGTACACATATACAATTTATTTTGTTGCTTAACAATTGTGTTATCATTCAGCCTAACAGGGTCTCTTACTACTGAAAGTAAAAAAAATCTCACTGAAATAGATCAGCAACCAAGATATTCATTTTCAAACACTATCAATCTAATTATTCATATAGCAAATGGAAAATGGTCGGTAAAGGAGGGTGGTCGCGAGGCCTGTCGTTTCTTGAAAAATAGAAATTTTAATGATTTTTAAGGTTAACTCATAGGCTTTTCAATCTGAGTTTTTATTTCACCTACTTATTAAACAAAAGTAAAAAATATTTGATTTTCCCCCTGCTTATAAACCCTACCGAATGAAATTTCTGGGTACTACGCCACTAATCTCAATGCACTACAAGTTTCTCCATAATCATTTTACGTTAAAAAATGTATTCAAATTCCTGATTATTCAAAATAAAATTGACCCCTTAATTCTCACAAAATGCGTATACGTGAAGGGGCATTTCGCCTCACATCACTGATTGTAAAACCTTTTTAAAGTAATTTTTGGATGAATTTCCTTGCCCTGTTACATAAAAACAGCATATTTTAATTAGGCATTTTTTAAATCATTTCTATCATTAAAGTACTATTGGTGAAGGTAACAGCTGGATCTAGAAAAGGTAGGCCATTAAATTGGGGTTTAAATATCTTTTGGACCCCAAGCATTTCAACAAAGTGAGCATTCAAATCTTTTAAACTATATCATACCCACAAAATGAGGTCAAAAACATTCATTTCAAAGTTAAAGGTCCATACACTCATCCACTATAGAATGTGTACCTTGTTTTGTGACACGTGAACAGTCTTTCATTTGCAAGAGATGAAGAGATCTAGGTGAACAAGACGACGCCAATGCTTGGAGAGAGAGGTCATCTACTGGAGCAGCATCAATGGCCAATGACTGCAGCAGATGAGATGACTTGTTTAGCATTGTAGTCACTGCTGAGGCAAAAGATGTATAATCCACACCAACAAATGGCTTTGAATTACTCGAGCTGACCAACGCCAGAGTTCTCAGCGGACAGTCAACGAGCTGAGGAGGAATGCATCTTTTAGTATGTTGAAATGTATTGCATGAATGTCAATAAAAAGTGACTTATAAATAAGGCTCACAAGATAAAGAGAGAATAGTGAGAATGGTATAATTTGGGGACTTCCAAATTAATTTAATCATTCATTAATATAAATTTATCTTCATGAAATAGCAGCACTTAATGCCGATGGCAAATATAAAAAAATATGTCGACTGCAGCAAAATGTTTTGGAATCTTGAATATTTCCAATCAAAAAAGAAGAAAACTTTTATTCCAGAAATATGACAAAGGGAGTCAAACACAAAAAAATAATTACATTTATTAAAAACAGCAAATGACATCCTTTGGGCAATAATAATATGTATGTACAGGTGTGTGCATACTAACTTCTCATTAGTAGTGTGGTCAAAGGTCAACATGGATCCACGAGACGCATTGCTAACTTTTTCATATTTCCATCCCATTACAACCCAAACTGCCCATAGTAATGCAAAGTTTATCAATACATACATATGTATATGCACCTGATTGAATGTTTTATTAGTATCCACATACACTGATATTATGATGCTTAAAATTTAAGATAATTTCTGTTTTATTAAACTTATTTGGCTCACCCTAGACAAAATGCGACATGCTGTTCTAGTAGACTCAGAAGAGGTATCTGTTTTGAAAACCACAAATTTCAGATGCTTTGAATGGTGAGCGATAACATGATCAATTAATCCAGGACTGGTAGGCTGAGGGTGAGACCTATAAAAAAAATGATTTTATAAAGGAATGTCAAATTATATTACAAGAAGGCTCCAGTATTTTACTCCACATGTGACCAAGAAGTTACAGTGATTACATGTATGAATTAATGTGGCTAAATACTTACACATCTGTGTCTCCTATAACAAACTCAAAGTGCTGCCATAGCTCCGCAAATTGAGAAGCTTGGTGCCATGAGCGACAAACTTGAGCAGATCGTCCAATATCTTTCATGGACAGCTTGGAGAATACATGTACCAAAGCTTCAGTAGGGACAGCAGACCACTTGGCTGAATGATAATGAGCATTGTCATTTTTTCCACTTGTCTTTTCATTCTCTGTATCTCCAACGCATAAAATTCTATGTCTTTTACAAGATGGCTGTTCTTCATCTGAAATTCTTGGGCAGCGTTCATTGTGTGCTGAAGAAATAAGTAATGAAGGAGGTAGACCAATCATGTAGGGTTGCACTAATACAATTTCAATTGGAAATGCCAAGGGTATCAGATTTTTATGACTTGTATCGATGATTTAAGCAATATCATTTTCTCAAATTGGTTCCAAACAATAGTGAAAATAAGAACCTAAGTGCATATGTGCCGGGATAATTCTCAAGAGCATTAACAATACTTCAAACATATGGATGTCTCTCAAACTTGCATTGTATCCACTATCTTCAGCTGATAGTAACTTACATATGATTCAAAAGCTTTACACATGCATTGAAAAAGTTGGAGCAATAAGTAAGGTGGGTACATGGAGAGATAGTTTCGCTATTTTTTTAGGATTTGAGTGGCTAGCTGCATAAAAATTATATAGGAAGTAATAATGTCCAGTGGATCATAACAACCTATTAGAGCAACATTTAACACTATCAGAGCACATGATGTCATAACATCACAAACTGCTGACAGACAACATCAACAGAACTTATAATAAGTAAATGCAAATGCCTATTAGGTGAACTAAAAGATCATATTGAAGTTCACAGACAATACTGAATGCCCAATGTGATGTCAATCAGTTTAACAGTTTTTGCATGAACTTTCATTGGTATTCGGTCAGTATTTTCCACTTTCACAAGATTGCTACCCTTCATTTTTTTGTGCCGCGTTATAGCAAAATAATTTGGTGTAATAATGAGTTTACATGCTCAGAAGGAGAAAGAAAATAATACTTGGTAATGTGAAAATGTCATTTGGGAACAGCAAAACATGAGACACTATCTAGCTCTACATTTCATAAGTGTGATCATATGGAGAAGACTACAATTACAATTCATATTAACTCTATTGCCGTACATCCATAAAGCTCTCTCGACCCTAATCGACCAAAGCCTGGCCTAAACTAAAGGCACTTCTCAGCACACTCTAGACATGTATCTGTTTCCACTTGAATTAATTTATCTCACTATGGAATTTCCTTTATCCTTCATTGCTCAGTGAATAAAAAGAGCCCCATAAATTTCGTCACCCACCATAACTCAAGGGGCAAAGTCTATATCATAGGACTGGATTTCTGCTGGACACAGCTATGAATTTCACTTCATTTTTTAGCCATTCATCATATATATGTATCAATATTTAAACAATGCATAGTTTATCTCTAATTGAGACTATCTCAACTTCTCGCAACCGATGAGCTCCTTTATTCTTAATCTGGCAAAATCAATCAGGACCAAGGTGCTTACTCAGAGGGGGGAATATGATGGATATACCATTAATTGGCTACTTATTTACTACCCCACCATAAGTAAGGAAACCTGGTATAAAAATGAGAATATTTCTCATAACAGAGGTATTTAGCAGTAGAAATGTATGGTATTACTAAGTTTCTAAATTTTCCTAGAAAGCAGTCCACCAAACATGACTAAGAAAAGGGATGTGGAGCAAAGGCTGGATCCAGAATTTTTTTCTGGGGGGCACAAGGGTCTTCTTATATTTGAGATTAAAAACACTATGTATACAACAATTATGATGTGAAATATTCTCTTTATTTTAATATGAAAGTTATTAATAGGAAATTAAATGATAAAAGCTCAGCTGTATACAAAACGAAACGAGTGTAATGATAGCGGCAATAAAAATCTAGTCTAGTTTTTTATGGTCTGGGGGGTACATGCCCCTGGGCCCTCCCCCCTTAAACCCGCCTATGTGAGGAGAGATGCACCATAATACCTTTTAACAAGAAAAATTGTGATAGAAAATTAATATTTAAGAGCAATTAAGGATGAGGACTCAAGAGGCAAATAGATAAAATGATTTTAAGAAAGTGAAAAGAATCAGTATTAAAAATATTTAAATGTCACAACTAATATCTTTTTTGTTTCAAAAAGTTATATTCAATGGTGTCAGGACTCTTACTGCTTGCTGTTAACTCCTTCATGATGGAACAAAAAAGGAAAGACAATGGCAGGTTCCACAATTTAATAAATACTGCGATTGGTTTCGAATACATGATGATACAATGTATTCGAAACCAGTTGCAGTATTTATTCAATTGTGGAACCTGCCATTGTCTTTCCTTTTTTGTTTCATCAAAAAGTTATATGACAAGGGAAATAAAAAATTATCCATACAGTCCAAAATTTCAATTGTGCACTTCAAAGCTAGTATTTCAGTTGAATGAATTCACTAAAAAGTAACTCACAAACTCTATACTCATGCTAGGCCAAACATTTTTAAAAAATTGGGTTTCCCAATTGCTTCGCCCATGATGAAAATGAAAAAATGTGTAGCTTGTTTCTTTACAATTTTACACCAATGAAATTCCAAAATTTTAGGGTAACTTACCACTACGTTCATTATCTCCTTCAACAACATTAGAGGGGATGTTGCTCCAGGAATGTCCTCTCTCTCTCAGAGAATACACTGAAGATAGGCCATGGCTGGCCTTCAAACAGGGTCTCATTTTTCTGACCTGGTAGTGATGTATTTCAGCAGTTTTATCTGTTGGATTTTTATTACTTAAAATAACTCAATTGAAATACTACTGCTTGCTGTTATCAAGTCAGATCTTATCAATTTCACAACATTTTAAACATATGTACATATAATTTCTGCTGATCCAAAGAAACGTTGAAAAATTACAGTGTTTACCATTAATAACTACCATGAGCATATGCAACCTTTAGTAAGTACATGTTAAATGATTGCATTTGCATCATAAATCCATGCACACCCCAAGCAATCATGCAAAAATGTTAGGAAAATCCATGGTTCAGAAAATAAATTTATTTTCACAAGCCCAACTTCAGATTACAGGAATAAACTAAGTAGCTTTTTCATTCCTTTCAATGGCTAAATTTTTGACGAGCTCATTTCACCAAGCATAAACCATTGGTAAAAGACGATTCCAAAAAATCATTAGCCAATGGATCAGTGGCGTAACTAGGAATATGCATTGGGGGGATAAGATGGCCTGGGATGGTGACCCCCTTCCCCCAGTCTGGGAAATTTTTTGAATAATGAAATGCGTGGATATCCATTTTACATCATTTTGGCACTAAAAATTTAACTTTAAGGAGATGCTGTTATTAAATTTCAAAACTACATAATAGTATAACTTTTTTACGAGGCTTTGGGGGGGATCTATCCCCTCATCCCCCCCTTATAGTTACACCACTGCAATGTATGCACATCATTAATTAAAACAAATTTAACAGCTAACCACCAAGGAGTCAGTATACTATTAGAGCAGTCAACAGCTGGGTATTGTCTACAATGGCTACTCAGCAGTCAGTATACCAATAGTGTTTTTGGAACATTAGTTAAGTAGTTTTCCATGTTATTTTTAACTAAGGTGGCCTTCATTTTCTTAAAAGCCAGTTAGTAATGCACACTGTGAAGTCATCCCTCAAACTCATCTCTCTAACTCCAACTGCCAACATTCATCTGATTCCCATTGCCTCAAAGATAGCATTTCCTCATGCATGCAGTCATGCCATGAAATTCTTACCTCCCTCACCACGATGAGCCATACTTTCATTTCTGGTTCATTTGAGCCTGCTCTGAAGCAAATCAAGAAAAACTATCAACTGTATTCATACCTATGGCTCACTTTCCATCAGATGAGCCATGCAAAGAGGGATATTAATTAGAGCATAATGATGAACTCGATAAATTATATGATACCCATAGAATATTAAATGGATACTTTATAGAAGCCTATCTTATACCATATCCAACATTTGAAACAAAAAGAAGACCACACACATATCAAACAAAGGACAAACAAACAAAGACAAACGGTGGATTGGAACACGGCCATTCCACAGCCCCCAAAATTACTGAAAACATTATAAAGATGCTAATCTTAAAGGTGACTCTCTGATAATAGTTTTTATTTCAGGTTCTAACAAACAATATTTAAAAATAATTGATGAATATCTAAAAGCCACTTATCATAAATCAGACCTCAAATACATTATTGCTGAGAGGTACTGCGTGTACTTTCAAGGCAGCAAAGAAATTAATGAATCTGTAACACTACCGGAGATACCTACCCTCAAAAACAACCCTAATCCACCCCAGTAATTGTTGGAGTATTGTATGGCTTAGGCATAAAACCTCAAAAGGAACCACAGTAAAAAGAATTCCTGAAGTTTGCAGATGCTAAACCCACCCTCTTATCCCATATCATCACATTTTCCCTTCATACTATCTAGAATGTGCTAAGCCCAAAAATGTGGTGGTCAAGGGACCAAGATGAAATTCAGTCAGACATTCTAGCCACTCCTTACTCAATACCTGAGATAATCAAGGCTGAAAAGTAGGATTACTTGAGTGAATTTTTTCTCAGTTTTTTTTCAGCTTATACGTATATATATAAGTTCCTACATGACGTATGAATAAGTCTTGCAACCAAGGAATTGCATTTCACATGCACTTCAATATTGAAAAGTCCTTAATTGATAAGTGCTTTGTGGGGCCTATGTTGTACCATCGACGTTGGTACTACATTGGGCTGATGTTGAGCTAACCTGCACATGGGCATACCCAGCGAGGGGCAGGAGGGGGCAGCTGCCCTCCCTCCTAGAAGCAAAAATCGCAAATGTCTTTAAGGAAGATAATATTTTTTTCCAACAAATAATTTTAAAAACTAATAAAGAGCTGTTAGTTTCCTTAAAATGTTAATTTAATTCACCTTTTCCATGCTTAAATTTTACCTACAACTTGAACAACAAGTGGCGTATCCAGGAATTTCATTCAGGGGGGTCCAAAATCGGTGGGGGAAATTTTTGAAAAACAGGGTACTAAGTAATGAATGGGTTTTAAACTAATTTTAACACTTTTCATAATCAAAAAACTTCATTTGTTAAAGAAATATCTTTCAAATTCATGATTTTTCAATATTTTGTTTTCTTTTACGAAGAAAAATGATTGGGTTTTTATATTAAGGGAGGTGGGGTCTGGACCCCCACCCCTTAACTTCGCCACTGTGAACAACCATGTCTTGCCCCCTCCCCCCATAGTTTTGATCCTGGGTGCGTCCTTGAACATGCAGCCAATATATGCCGATGGCATGCCAACATTGGAATGCTACCTGAGGTAGACCCAAGTATAACCAAAGATGTTACCCAGGCTAAGTTTACAAAATTAAAATGATAAGAAAGAGCATTAATTTGACCTAGGCATGAATAGCTAAGTTATACCATAGAGTAAGTATATTTAACCTAGATTAAATTTGTTTGAAGCAAAAATTGTTACATTATTCTGCTGGTGTATTAACTGTTAGATTCTGTTAATTACAACACATTATCGCAACTCGCAAAAAATTCTGATATGGACCCAAATATTTTAAAAGTATATTGGCACAGTTAACACAAATACTTACATCAATGTAAATATTTGCCTGTAAAAAATCAAAAGAAATATTTTCAGATGAAGGTAATACCAAGTTGAATTTGTTGCTTATTACAACTAGTAAAAAAAGATAAATTTTCTGACGCACAAAGACCCGTGCAAAACACTCATGTTTTTCATTTCAAGTAGCAAACATAAAGAATTACTACAAAAATTACCGCAACAGTACATATTTATCCTATGAAGCAATAGCGAATTGAATTTTGCGCTGATTGTACCCCAATAGGGGCAAACTTTCGATCACGAAACAAAAAAATATATAATAACCTATAATGACTAAAGGATATTGCTTTTAAAAATTACCGAGAAAATGATATCCCAGTTATAGTTGCATCCACAATAAATACACTATCAAAAGTTGCCGCAGCACTTGGTCCATTGACACGCACTGAACATCCGCAGACAGTCAAAGGGATAATATATCCCGAGGATTCAGCGCGCAACTTATCCGACCCCTCCCACTCCACTGAGTGTACACACGAGAATTCCCGTTCATCGGTCGGCGCGCCACGTGCGAAGTCAGCACGTGAAAACCAGGGTTACCGGAGCCAACAGTCACAGGAGGGCGCAAAGAGGATCTCACATCCAGAAAAAAAGGATGAGTAGGCTCGGTTAAATATTGTATTTACCTAGCCTCAAAGGCAACAATGAAACGCATGCGGCAAAAAAATTAAAGTTTAATTACCGATAACTTCGTGTATAGAGGTGTCTCGGGATGAAATCACTCCGATGCGAGATCAGTTTCCTCCGAAATATCGCCGAACATTCCCCCGCATACCACAGCAGACTGTAAGTCAAGGGGACGTCGCTGCAACTGATTCGCGTCATGCCCTACCGCCCCCCTCGAAATGCTTCGCGGGATTCTGAGGCGAGAAGTTGCGCGCGCAGATCAATATAGGGGGAGCTTTTCGCACGTGAGAGTTCAGCACGTTGAAATTGTAACAGCCTTTGAAAACCCTACGTCATCAAACAGCTGAGACTTTCGTGGATGATTGAGAGAACCAGGGAGTTATTTCAAAGCCGCATCTCGAATAGTCCGTCTGTCGGTGACGGCGATGCCTTCATGATCAGCCCAACGATCGCAGGCTCGATAGACAAAAGCGATTCGACACGGCCCAGGAACGCAGGCAAAGGAGTCGCATAAAAATATTGCCCCACAACTCAACGTCCGGAGGAAGGAAACGGCTTTAGGAGCGCATTAGCGCATTGTGTTCCAGGGACGCTATTCCGACTGAACTTCAAAAATAGGCGCGCAAAAATATAAAACAATCTCGCGGGAGGCGGAAAAAGTCCAGGACTCAGCAAAAATTATCACATCCCAAGACTGGCCTTCGCGAGTCGCATCCAAATTAATTGACGCTTCGGCCCCTTATCGGTGGCAAAATGTCATTGTTTGCAATACAATTATAGGCTGCTATTTCGTAAAAGGGCTTGAGTAACTCATAAGCTAGTGCGATCGCTTCAATAAGATGTCGTTCACCTCCGTAAATCACTTCTACTATATATAGGGGATGAAATTCCGAATGCAGACTGAAAAAATTTCACATTACACTAAACCGTTTAAAATTCCACCAGTAAAAACCACTTGCCTTAACTGGGAATGGAACCCGTATCTCACCAATTCATCCAAATGAGAAGGATCCTAATCAACGCAAGTGGTTCAGTACCTGACACGATATCACGAGTTGGAATATCAGTCGATGGACATGATTTTTGCTCTTGCGGGTGACTCTGAAAATGTAAGGTGGCTAGTCCTATCTATATACAGCCCTTGTGGTGACTGACTGACTGATGGATACAAATTCCCGACCACTTCTAGTGCTGGAGAGCTGAAATTTGGCACGCGTGCGGGGAACCCGAAATGATCCGGAGGAAAAATCCGAAAACCGGAAGTTTCCGCCACGTGTCGTCACTAGGACGACAAAATGGCCGAAATCGGGCTTTTTCCGGTGACCGTCTTTCGGTTTTTATTTTACTGCGCGCGGATCGTGCGTGCCACACGAGTCGTTAATGCATTTTTTGAAAGCTGATGAACGAAGGCACGTAATAAAGTAAATTTATTAGTTTCCGTTTGAGAAAATTACAGCCAAAATGGCGTCCAAAAATTGATTTTTCGAAAACAATTTCAAACTTTCCCCTCCCCTCGACTTAATTTAAGTTGTTAGATGACGAAAATGATTATTATATATGCTCATAACATCGTCTACGAAATGTAGGTAACAATTTTCTTTCATCGTGCTTGGTTACTCAGAAAACAATTAAAGTATTCCGAAAATCACCGAAAATTACGATTTCCTAAAGATTAACACAAGGTTTTGTCAATTTATACCCGACTGATTTCTTTAAAACTTTATAGTTACATACAACTTTGCATTGCTTTTCAGAAAACATAAACATCTAGTAAATGATTTAATGGATTTAACCGCGAAAAAATAAAAATGGCGGGCACTACTCACTTTTTTCGGGGACTGGATTCCTTTTTTTTTTGTGTTACTCCTGAAATATGGATGTCATAGGGCACACTACTGTTAGATATGACAGAAAATGAATGTGACCATATGGTATCGTCATCTTTAAACCCCCCAAAACCCCCGTAAAAATTAAAATTTGCATATAAGTAGCCTTTTCGGGTATTTTTGTCACGATTCCGCCGCTTTTCCAATCCTTACCACTCATCGCTACGGAATTGATGTGGACGATTGATGACCGCTGGAAGAAAAAACCTAAACCCCCGGTAAACCCTCAAACACCCCCCCAAAAATAAAATTTTGCATATAAGTCTACTTTTTGGGCACTTTTCGTGACTATTCCACCGCCCTCAACGACTCATCCCCCCGAAATTTATGTGAATAGATGGTGACCGCCAGGAGTACACACATTTAAACCCCCGGTATCCCCCTGAAATCCCCCCCAATTGTAAAATGTGTCATTTAGTCTCCTATTTGGGAACTTCTCGCAAACATTACGCCGCACTACCCGTCCCCTCTGAGCTCTAGATCCGGAATATTTGGTGAGGGCGAGCCACCGTAAACCATACGGGAAAAAATACCAGAAAACCCCCGATTACCTCCTGGAAAATCGCCGAAAAAAAAATAAAACAAATTTAAACTTGCCTCTCCGAATAGTTTTCGACACAATTTAACCGGTGCCCCTACAACTTATTAAAACCCCCGATAACCCCGTGAAACCTCCCAAAAAATTTCAAATAAATAGCCTCTCCAGGTAAAAGAATCTTCAGACCACTCTTCCGGTCCCCTATGACTTATCGGCACGGATTTTATGAGAACGATTTGTGTCCACTGGTTTAACACAAGTATAAAACCCCCGGTATTCCGTAGGAACCCCCCGAAAAAAAATGAAAAACTTGCCATTAAGTCTTCTTTTATGGGTACTTGTCGCCACTATTAATCCGCATTGCACTACCTTTTACAATCGTCGCTACATGATCACTGTGGACTTTTGGTGACCGCATGCATAACACATTAAAATCCCCGTAACCCCCTGGGCACCCCTCTCGGTGGGGAAGACCATTTATGAGGACCAGGCGGAGCAGCCGCGGGGGGCTCCTCAACCCCAAGGCGGCGAAGCCGCCCCACAACGAGGAACTGGCGTAGGCGAGGGGGAGCTTCAGTAACCCCCGGGCGGCGAAGCCGCCCCGATGTTCAAGCGGCGCAACCGCTGTGGACTCCCCCCACCTCTGGGCGGCGAAGCCGCCCCTTAAACGAATAACGGTGAAACAGTTCCGAAATGCCCTCGCCCTCTGGCACACTAAACACCCGGGCGGCGAAGCCGCCCTCCAGCGAGGAACGGCGAAGCCGTTCCGAGGAATGAGTGGGGCACCTCCCTACCCCCTGGCCGGCGAAGCCGGCCCCTAGCCGAGTTGAGATTATTCGAACTTCAAAAGTCTTCGAACGACCACAAATGTAGACGGCGAAGCCGGAACCGGGGTTTTAAGGGGCGGAGCCCCTTAACGAGCGCGCGCAGCGCAGCGAGTCCGCGATTATAACCTTGAATAACCTCTATTGGTTACAAAAAATAAGTATGTAGTAACTTATAACTACATCTACTGGTATTTCCCCCAAGAGCAAAACTTGTTCACAAAATATTCGAATTTACTTCAGCTGAAAAAAGAACGCGTATTTTTAATTGCCTCTTTTTAGGACAACACGCGCATTCCCGTCACTCGAAGAGGGAGGGGAGCTGACGTCACTGGCTCCTGACGTCCAGTGCAGACGGGCACTATTCTCATGCCCCTACTTTCCATTGAACGAAGTAGGAATTTACCAGCTTGCATAAAGCACTACAGCCACTTCTTAGCGACTCCATTAGAATTGTAAAAATTCGAAGGCACGATTAACATCCCCAGACAGCTAGAATTTCCTGTAATTTTAATTACGGCGAAATTTCTTAATGCCGACAACCTAATTTTGTGAAAAATCCACAGAGGAAAAATCATTCGCCTTGACCGGGATTCGAACCCGGATCCCTCGATTTCCGAATGACGCTGGGTAGCTTAACTGGCTAAAGCACTCGGCCGGAAATCGAGGGATCCGGGTTCGAATCCCGGTCAAGGCGAATGATTTTTCCTTTGGATTTTTCGCACTATTTGTGCATTGCGGGTGACTACGTAAAAGTTATCACCGAGGCTAGTCCCAGTATACCTAAACAAAAAAAACTAATTTTGACTTAAATTTAACTGCAATTACAACATGCTTAACGTTTAACAACCCCATTATTCCCAGCGCATGTATAAATGAAAACGAACTTATCATAGCCACAACAACTGATCGTTGTCTTCTACAAGTAAGCAGATGATTCCAACAAACAGAAACTAGAGGTAACATGCATCGTAATTTTGCAAATGTGGATGATAGTATTTCACTCTGAAAAATCAACAGGAATGAGTACTTATTTTTTCTCATTAAATTCTGCCAACAGTACTCGAGTTCATACATACTGACTTAGGTATTAACTAAGGCACATTGAAAACTATTTTGAACACTGGTGCAGCGAAGGGGGTTTTTAGGGGATGAGCTCAGAGAAATTTTTAAGTTTAATCCATTTAACTTAATTGGATTGATATTACTAATAGAATAGTGCAAGAATAAATAAAATATCCCTCAGAAAGCCGTAGAAATCACCATATTGAACCATTTATCTTAAAATTCTGCAATTTATTAATCTTGCACCTGCCTCTTATCCTGGTGGGTATTCCATACCCCCATACACTCTGGTATTAGTTGCACCTAAAACCCCCTCAGCCTTAATTCCTAGCAGCGCCCCTGATTCTGAATAGAAGCAAATTATGAAAATACATTTGCAAAAGCTACATGGCTCACTCTCTGGCCTCTTGGCAGTGAACTGCGCGATTGATCAAAGGGCCATTGTCAGACATGTTGACAATCATGCAGCAACCAGCCACCAAATGTGAATGACTCCATACTACCTAAGGAAGGGATAGGACAATAAGATATGACGTATAATTAAGAATCACCAAAATATTGTACTGACGGCTACACCAAGTATCCCTTTCTACCTGTTATAGACGTATAATTTGACTGATGAGATTCAACACCAAATACCACAATAATTGCAAAAAATGACCTCACTGTAAAAATCTGCCAAATTTGAGTGTTAGTAAGATTATTTAGACATCTTCACTGGTGGCAGACCCAAAATAGGGACAAAGAGGTGGGGCTAGATGAGGGTCCTTCGGAATTCAAACCTAGAATGCACTCCAATGACTTTCAAGAGATTATACAGAATTTACTGCTCTAATAATGAAACTGGTACTATTAAAACTATGTTAAGCAATAAAAATCACAGGGCTCTCCCCTTACTGCGAAAGATGCCTCTTACAGCTACAATTTAAACAATTGAACAGTGCCTTCAACTTTCGCATTCTCACAATTGGATTTAGTGCTTGAAACTAAACACCAATAAATAAAATAACCATACCCTCACTCATCACACCAACAAGAATTTGTAGCAAAACACACTGTAGTGAGGATCACTTCAAGCACCATAGACTAAGAGAATTTGCAAATATTCTGGACCAAACCTAAACTCTGCCATACAATAGCTAATAGGGTAGTTTCCTTCATCAAAGAAAACGAAAGGCATTGATTGCGATTCGTTACCCACCATTAGTGTATTCATAATACACAAATTATTTTGTTTTTGAAATACCGGTTTTGACGAATGGCAAGGGTCAAATTTTATCCTCATTTGAAAAAGGCCAGATTGGCGCCCATGCGATTCCACTCCACGTGACGTCACAGGGACCTAGTTTCTACACGAGAGGATAGGAGTTATACATCGTCTGAGGTTACCAATGCATGCATGAGGCACAGAGCTCAGGGAAACATGTCTTAATAATCACCTATTAAAACTGGCTCAGGTCGGAAAGTTTTCTTCGTTTGATAAGGTATTAATAAACCTTTTTTTGAAAACTTTCACTTTTCATTTAATCGCGAAAAATAGATATTGTCATTTAAAAATCTATAAGCGTGAAATACGTACTCCAGGTGTAACAATCTTTCGATTAAGGCAATAAAAAAATAATAGGAAACCACCCTATTGGAGCCAAACACCACCTCATGGTCAGCATGCATTTGTACACCCTTCCCTGGTTTAATCATTAATTATCTTCCCTATAGGATTATACATCATCCACCTGCAGCAGCTCACGAACGGTTTCCACTAATTTTTGCTGGCCCAAAAACTTTCAACAAAAGTAATTAGGACAGGATAGCACATACACTCCATCCTCCTCCCATACACCAATGAATACAGGACATACTTCCATTATCATTGACAGTAAACTATCAATTGATTCCCTAGCCTGTCTCTCATTACACTCCTTTTCCCCTCCAAACCTCAAAATACATTTCAAGATAGAATTGGCACAAAACATCCGAAGCCACGACTCTGAAACAAAATTTGCAAATGAAAATCAAGTACTGCTGAAATGTCACTTTCCATTATTTAAAACAATGCAATGAAATTACTGGTTTTGATACACTATCATTTTAAGTCTAATCAATTTGTTTAAACCCTTTTGTGCCGCACATCAGGTGGAGCCGACTGGCATTTCCAAATGCATAACACCTGACGTTGGGTATTGCTGTTGGGGATTTTACAATGCAAACGAACAGACGTTGCCTCTGGCCAACGTGAGGGAAGGGAAGTGACCGCTGAGGTAGCAATTGTCTGATGCATTCAGGCCCAGCCTAAGACCCAGTTAAGTGCTTCCTTACGGCCACTCCTCAGCACTCATTTATGATCATCACCACCGCAGGAATCAGTTGGCAAGTGGTTATATTGTCAATATTTTTTCAATGATATATTTTGTTGCATACTACTATGGTTTTTATATATTGAAATGAATTCTTTGCTTTCTTCTGTGCGTAAGCAATTTTTAAGCGAAATTTCAGCATAAAAAATATCAGACTTCCGGACTTAAGAGCCTCACCACCATTTATTTACTAACTTCGTTGTTATTAACGCTGGACAACCATTTAAAATTCCACAATGCACTAAAAAAATGTTAGTAATTCTTGTAGAAGTGAAAATAATTGCAAATCAGTAAAACGTTTGGTTGAAAAAAAACACTGGGAATGCAATAAGTTGACCATGGATTCATGCTAAGATTGGGTTAGTTCAGTGGCAGGGATATAGGATGGGTGCCCAGTTAAGCTGGGCCCCTAATGTGAGGGACGAAAATACCATGGTAACTCCACTTCCAAAGAGAGCCCCGTACAGGGAGGTTTAAAATATTCTCATGGTACTCATAGCACAGAAAATGTTTACCAATGGTAAGCACCAGCAGGAAAGGGTTAGAAGGTGGAAAATTGCATGCCATCCAATATATGATGGACCACTTCCACCACAGATATCTCCATAAATACGTACAAGGAAAAATATGATTGCAAATTGATGTTTTTCGAGAAACAATTTCAGCTTCTACCCTTCCTAATACTGAAGATTAACAAAAATCTCTTCTGACCATAAGAAAAAAAGGCAAAGCTTTCAACTACATAGAAACAGTAAATTTACAATCTCAATTGGGCATAGATAAAGCCTGTATCACAATCTAGGTTTTCGGTGATTTACGACCATCCTTGGATATCAAGCTGCCAGGAACCATGAAGATGAACTCTCAAGCTATCAATTTGTTGCTGCAAGGGTTAATCAATTTACCTCATTTTAAAAAAATATCCCCATCACATCCCAAGTCTTCAATGGCAACATGCATAACTGGATGACTGAATGTAGTCTATTAGAGATTATGTGATATTGAATCTTTTCATGGCCAAATTCCTAAGAAATCAAGTAACCCAATACAGTAATAGAATACTACTTCAAATACAGGCTTCATCTAATGCTAACACATAACCAAGAGAAAATAGTAAGGCCTCGAAATAATCTGACACAATGACATCGGGAATTAGCCACAGGTGTAGAAATAAAAGGCCGTACTGTTTTCTTAACGTTTAATTTCCAAGAATTTGACAAATATTTAGACAGTCTCTTGCACAGGTGGCTCATAGCCCTCTGGCCGATCTACTTTAGCACCTGCTTCATCTGTTGTGCCCTTCCCTTCCTCGTGGAGTTCCAAAAGCTTGCTCAAATCAAAACGTGGCTTTTTGAGGACTTTCACCTGTGAGGAAATCAACAAAAGAGCGAATTAAGAAACCATAACTACCGAGTGATAAGTGCAGTTTTTCTCAGACCTAGAATACCAACCTTGCGAATGAATACATCATGGAGAGGAAATATGCCTTGACATGCCTTCTCTATGTCCTTGGCAATACAGTCGGGCAACAGCTTGTTTACTACCTCTTTAAGGTCACTCTTGGAAATGTCACTTTGGATCATTTCAACCATCTTCTTACGGATAGCTCTAATCTAAAATAGAAACAAAACACCAGTCAGGCATATTCTTTCAACAATTCTTATGACAACCAGAAATTTCGAAAGAAAGACAAAAGTTATAGGTTGACCTGTGCAGAACACAATATTAGATTGGCACAATTCATTTATGTTAATCTGAAATGACCGTAACTCCACCTTGGCCCAGACCTTGATGGCTAGGAATGACTGACCCTCAAACTCTCTCAAAAGACATTAGTACTGACAAGATATGGAGGTATATAAAAATAACACAGTGGAACTTGGTTAGAACTTCCACCCATACACAGGAATTTCTCTCAGTCCCAGACCAATGAAACAACCAATTGACATACTAAGGTTTATAGTCATTTTCTCAGAGGAAACTGAGAGAAAGAATAAGTGACTTGGCTTAACTTGTCCTCTTCAAAAATGTATGACAAATAACGGGAGAAGGATGCAGTTTTTATGTGATTGCCCAAGTGAAACCTATGAAATATAATGATTCCATTCACATTGTTTTGGCAATGTAGAGCTCATCATCTTGATTTGAAATGTGAAAAGAGTTCAGGAAGGCAATCCTAGGGGAGCTTCATAAGGTAATTGTATTTAAGTAGACTTCTCCACAGATTAAAATTAGCCCAATTGCTATTATTTACTTCCCGTATTTGCAAGTTCATTTTTTGTGGTCCCTTTAAAAACGTATTTAACAACTTCTACTGTGCATCATAAATCAATAATAAACACAATATGAATCTCAGCAAAATTCGAAACTATTAGAAATCACCACACAAAGAACAAGACAATAAAATCAAAGATTTCAATATTTTTAGAAATGATATTACAGCACAATTCCGATTATACGGGCTAATGATGGGGAGAGACCGCACGAATAATCGGAAAACGGATGACCCGAACTTCCACTTTAATGTCCTGTAATGTTCATTATTTATGTAAAACAAACAATTCATTATTATTTATGCACTTATTCTGTTATTTTAGAGTGCTTTCCGGACTCATTGAGAGCTTTTTTTGCCAGTTCTAGATCTTTTTAGTGGCGATGATATAGTTGTACTCGTATTATTAATTCTCCACGTAAGGCCTTGTTTTGAAAACCACACATGCGCGATCACGGATACAGAAAAGTGGTTTGTACAAATTCTTGAAAACCACTGCTCAACGTCTGAAACGACACTGTCAGGCACCACTCCACGTTGTCGCCTCTTGCCTAAGTTTCCCAGCAACTTCTGTGGGACATGTACCAGTGAGCACAGAGCGTGGTCACGCACTGCGAGGCTTGGGAAACAGGAACACAGTGCTTCCATGAATGCAGCTAGTGCACAATCGCTTCCGTTTTCTGAAGGGGATTCTAATGGAAATTATAAGCCCAGTGTACCGTAACATTAATGCAGTAATTCCGGTGATTTTGCATCCTATTTTATTTTTAATAAAGATCACAGAAAATATTGAGCGAGAGTGAAAATCATGCACGGATAATCCGCAACACATTATACTGCAGCCAGATAATCGGGAGTCTACCGTACATAATTTTTCTAGTAATGAGCAGGTAGATATCAAGAGGCGATTAAAATGTTTATTCTTACTCTGCAGTAAGACTGTTTTACCAGGGGAACGTAATTGCTAAATCTGACATATGTACTAAGGTACTGTCAAAATTGTGTCATGCAAAGCGGTGAAGAGCTAGAATGCATGAATGTGAGATGGGAAAATAGCGCATGTTCTAATTTTGCTAATGCATTTGTGCAATTTCAAGCCTTAAGGCTGTTTTACATGGCACAAGGAATTGCGCAATCTGACGTATGTGCGAAGGCACAATCAAAATTGCATCGTGTAAAGCGGTGAATTGCTAGAACACATGCGAGAATGCGTGACAGCAAAATAGCCTGTTCTAATTTTGTTCATGCATTCGCGCAATTCCGTGCCATTTTAGAAATCAATGCAGCTCTAACCTGCATAATTCCGTGCCCCATGTAAAACGACCTTTAGTGAAAAAAAGTTAATGCAGTTCTAACATACTGCCCCATGAAATTACATAGTAGTGCATTTGGCTCTCCCTGAACATTTTGTTCAATATCCTTGATACCCAAAATATCAAAACCATGTTTCCCTTTCCAAACAAAAATTGCTACCTCCTGCACATCCATGCACTAGTTTTCATTAATAAATAAATAACTTAAAAATCTGAGACTGAGGCGATCGCGTGATAAAGAATACAGCAGATCAATAATGCTGAAATCTAAATAACAGAATGATATTAACAACAGAAATTTGTCTGAAATTCTTCATAATTTCCATTTCATAAAGTTGCATAGCCAAAATATAGATATATCATTGGTGTAATTGCAGTCTAAGGGCCTGGCTGCCTTCATGCTAATCCTGTGAGATCTATTCAACTACTCTGTAATTTTCTTCTGCAAAATATTTCATTATGTGATTTAGGATACCCAGATGCGATTCAGTGTAACAGAATTCACAGCATCAACGAATGATGTCTATTCCTCGAAATTTCTGAAAAGAATACACAGACACATTCTGAAGCAAGCCCTGTACACCTCAAAGATTAATAGGAGTTGTTAATAAATTGTACTTTTGAAATCTTAAATATTTATGATGAGCGATCAAACTCACTTGAGTGTGCTGGGCGTAGCATGTCTTCCGTTGTGACATGGAATCCTTCAGCGTAAACCCGATGCAGAATACTCTCAGGAGGTACCCATCAGTGGTTTTCACATCAACATTGGCTTCAATCAAAGTCTGTGGAATGAATGTATTTTCCATATTAATCCACCCAAAAAAACAAAGCAGCAAGAAACAGATCGAGACAAAAAACACCAGTGCACACATCCTTGGAACTATCAATGTTAGTGTAACATATTTCTTCATCTAAAAAAAGATGTTTTGCACCAGTTTAATACCACCCACAACTTCTGCTCTATGCAATGTAACATTAGTAATCTTAAGGCCTCAAACATGACAAAAGTAATACTAAATGGATATCGAAATGAACATAAGGCTAGTAGCACCCAGCTAATCTCATTCAGTGATAAAATAAGATAAACTAGGAAAACCACGGAACGACATCAGCAGGCGAGTGCCAATTAATATTAAACACTCATACGACCGCCTTCAACAGGATACTTAACAAAACTAATGACATGAAAACGCATTTAACGACTTCTAAATGGTGTTACCGACCAAAAACACGAGGTATGAATAATCAATAAAAATATGAATAACGAACTTACCTGCCACTTCTTCACCACGCTTCGAAGCTTATCAGTGGTAAGGTCCATACCATGGAAATTAGTGAGAACGTTGCGGCCCTGGACGTATTCTCCAATAAGCCGGAATTTTCTGAAGGACCTCTCAGCATCATTTTCATTTTGAAGATCGGCCAAAGAGACCTCAAACACTCGGTTCTTCAGACCTTCAGAGGCAATTTCTGAAAACAATAATGACTAGAGCATTACAGCAGGTCATCAACACGAGCATGACATCAGTTATTTTTAAATAATAGCCTGCAGTCAAAAATCAACCGCCCAGCAAACAAGTGTCATGCACACACAAGCGTTAAGCCATTCGGAATGGCCCGAGCGAGCCACCTTAAGGGTATCTGGCATAGCCACATCATCATGCTTCATTAAAAATTATTCCCCATGTTACGATTCGAAACCTAGCTCCGAAATGCAATTTCAGCTGACATGATGTACAAAATGTGGACTATACATCGCGAGGTCTCCGCATTTAGAAAGAATCAACACCCCATTACACCATGTACTCCTATTTACACCACTTTGAGAAGAAAATGCGTTTACTTACTTGTTCCCGTCGTTCTGTTGACTAACGTTTTCCCTATGTAACGAGTTGCAAACATTGATGGTGCTTTCACATCGTACCAATCTTTCCTCGTGAATGGGTCCACACTAAAATAATAATTAAAACATATGCTTAGAGCCCACAAATGTTAAAAACAAAATAATACGATGAAAATTTCACTGTCAAACGTATATCCATCACAAAAAAAGCTCTCATTGAGTAACTAATAACAATGAATTTATTCAGTGACCATGCCGGACATGCCCACGAAATCCAAAATTTTCTAATACATCATGCACAACCAGATGAATGCAAACGCTCAAACAAATAATAAAAAATCAGCATATGCGCATTTGATGAAAATTTTACTTACATCTTCTTTTTCACGCCCTTCTTTCCTCCTTTTGAAAGACCCTTATTCTTGCCTACCGCCATCGTCACGTTTTCAATATGGAGAGATGGTGAACGTCAGAGAAACATTAATCGAAAGAGTTTATGATACAATCGATTAACTTCAAAATCGAAATGGTCACTGCACATCGAAAAAATCGAACTGCTTCAATCGATAGTGTCGGAACTATCGATTGACAAATCGAAACAATCGAAAGTCAGGTGGATTATTTGCGATTTTCAGGTAATGGAAGAGGGATCAGACAATGTTTTCATATCGCATTAATAATTCAAGATAGTATTTACCTGTTTTGGCGAATGGGTGCTGTGTTATTGACACATATTGTTTTCAAGATCTTATAAAATTCGTCCTAGCCATGAATATCAAACTTAAATGGCGTATTCAGCTTCGATGAAGAGTTACTCGGAACTTCCCCGCATTCCAATGGGAATCCTGTGTTTACGCGAGTATTTTTCGTAGAATATTCGACATGAATTTGCAAACATTGTTCCAGGATTTTAATCCTAGGTAAACGCAGTGTTTTTCGCGTCTAGTCACTTCATCCGGGCGTTGTAATTCATGAGTAATTTAGCGTTTTAGTCATTAAACTTCACATCGTATGCTTTCTTTCCTTTTTTGCAGTAAATTCCTCGTTTATGTCTGCTTGATGATTTTCACTGCTCTGTTTGCCTTGAGGCTTGATGGTACGATACAGTGGAGTTATTGGACAATTTTCATTCCGATATGGTTTTGGAAATTCATGGTCATTACGGGGGCTACAGTTGGCAGCTATGTTTGGTGGAGACACCCTCATTTCCGGTAATATTTTATAACCTCTTGCTGATTTGCAATTTTAATTTTGTGGAACTGAAATTTATGCATTGCTACTTTATTTGTAGCCTGGAAGGGGAGGCGTATGTCCATTACAAGGCCATGTTGATCAGCCTTGCCCTTCACCTAATTCTGCTTATGTTTGAGCTTCTGGTGTGTGATAAATTGGAATCCGGGAGGCATCTTTGGATATTAGTATTTATTCCATTGATATTTATTTCAATAGTCTCAATAGCTGTGTGTATATGGGCGGTGAAGCATGACAGATCCTTTGAGGTAAGTTCTAACAGCCTAAACTTGTTCTCTGCCATTGCTCAATTATATTTCCTATCCAAAATACGCTATATTAATTGTAATTTTTTAATTCTTTTCACAAATAAAGGGCCTTTTCGTCTTCACATACCGGAAAGTTTTCTCCGGTTTACCATAGAATCTTATGTCTGAGATTATCCCCATCCACCAAACTTCCTTCTTCGATGTTCAATGATGCCAGTTCTGGTAGTCCGCCAACTATTCCATTGATAAAACACCTATTGTGAATTTCCTCCGATTCTAAGACCTAATTTTTGTTCTGTTTTTTTCTCAATTTTCTACTGTTAAGCACTCCCTGCTGAAAATGTCTACTGGCTTCATTGGGATTTTATTTCCTCTCTCCTAATGTAATGTACTTCACCATTATGTATCCTTCTGTTATGTGTGCAATATATTAACTGAATTCCAGTGGTTTCAGTAGCCCGAATCTATTCTAATGTATCCTCCAGTTTTCTACTGTACACATTCCACACTGATTTGCGCTGGTTACAATGGATGAACTGTACTCTTTTGGCTTTCATTGGCTTCAATTGACTTACTATCTTCAAATTTCACCTTAAAACTGTGTCGGGCAAGAAATCAATCAGGTTAGAGTTGACCTACTGTTGATTGTAAAAATCAGTCAGATTACAGTATATCAACTGGAAGCATAATGAGCTGTTTCAAAGTTTATTTTGCCTAATTGAATACAGCAGGAAAAAGGTTTTGCAGGGCTCTCTGTAAGTGATAGAACACATGACAGGAAATCAGAAGGTTGAGAGGTGCAAGTTGAAATCCCAATGAAGTTAATGTTTTTTTTGTCGCGAATTGCTTCCTTAGGTGTTTATTTTTTTGCACCCATGCACTATAATCTGTGTAATGCTTATGCGGTGCTTTGAAATGCATGCATAAATGTGCGAAACGTGGTCTCACCAAAATGTATAATAACAAAATTCCTTTAATGAGTCTTGATTTCAAACAACTCCTTCTTGCCCTTGCCATGTATTTTCCCTTCTTGCAATTTCACTCAGGAAACGTCAGGGAAAAATCCTATGTACGATGTGGCATGCTCCAGCATGTGGCTCCTTATTCATCGCGAGCCGCAAAAGCTTTAATCAAGATATAAATATCTGTAAATAATAATATACTCTTGAGGAGGTCTCACGTTATCTAGTCTTATTTTGAATGAGTTTATTTTATCTTTCCATCGTTTGTGGATGGAAAGATTAAATAAATTCATTTGTCATCAGTTATCATATGTGAAGGTCTCTTTACAGGGGCGGATCCAGGATTTCTCCCTGAGGGGGCACAAGGATACCTCGTAATACAAAACTAACGCAATGATAATGGGACTTTATTAAAATCTTCCATATATTTTAAGGGTCCGGCTGGGGGGGCACGTGCCCCCTCCCCTAAATCCGCCTATGTCTCTTTACATTGTCAAAGGGTTGTGTTCACTGTTACTAATGAGATTTTTACTCTTTTATTTCAGCTTGAGCTATTTTGCTCTGTCAATGTTTTGCAATTCATTTTTGGTGCATTACGACTTGATGGATTGGTTAGCTGGAGGTGGGAGGTGACCTTAGTGCCTCTCTGGGTTCTCATGTGCCTCTGCCTGGTGGGTGTTCTGTACTCGCTTGTATTTGCAGCCATTTTACTTAGAACCCCTCATGCATCGCCAGCACAACGCTCTGCCTCTCTCCACTCAGCCCTCGCGTACACTTTCCTAGTTGTACCCATTTTGGTGTTTCAGGTAAGTGCAGGCCACACACCTTTTGTATATTTTATATTTATTGAAGTTGAAAGAGTGTTGTTAAGGATTATAATGAAAATATTGTTCTAAAATTAATGATCTTTGAAGAAGTTTCTCAGCTTTCCCTCCACCTCAACTCACCCTGGCTTGCTAAAATCTATCCTGTACTTATCACTGAATCCATTTGTGATGAAGGGGTCTGATGGCACTCTAGTGAAGTAGGTTTAAATATGAAGTATGTACTTTGTTTGATATTGCTATTGCCGTGGTTCTGCTGCTTTTTTGCAGTATATTTTTTTATAATGAATATGTTATCAAATGGCATTAACACACCCTAGCCTATCTTTGGGACAGTAACCATTCATCCATTTATACAACATTTTAATTGTTAGAAAGTTATAAATTCATTGAAGGGGGAAAGAAATAGATAGTAATATAAAATCAAATCAACAAGTACATATATGTATATGTTGGTGTATTGGAAGATGATAGAAGCCCAAAAATCTGATAAAAATGAGCCATAACTGGTAATCTTCCACTTATCCTTAGTCTTTGTCCATGTTATGTGTTAACCCCTTCCTTTCCTCATTGGGGAATTATTTGTGTATATTCAGTACATTATCATGTACGTATAGCAGTATTTTAATTTTTATGGATTTTCAACAAATCTCTCATGTTAAAAATTTGCTAGCCATATTGAGGAGTTTTATGATTGGCCTCTTAAGGAACTCCAATGGAAGTGCCTAATATTATCAAAGAAAATTTTTTTGTAAATGATGCATAGTGAATGAAGGAAGTGGCGGAATGAGGTCATTGTTTTTGGAGGAAGGTAGTGTCCACAGCACATGGCTTGGTACTATCATAGAGTAAGAATATACTTACTCTATGGTACTATGCAACACCTCTAAATGATATTGTAACTTCTTCGGCAAATAGCATTTAGATATTCTCCTTCTTTCTCCATCTTTGGCTATTATTAATTGCTGATCTGATTGAATAAAAGTTTTAATGAAATAAATACCTCCCATGAGAATGGGATAGTGCTCTGTAGAGGAAATTGACTAGGAGGCGAGCAGTGGCAACCAATTACGATGTTTTGATGTGTTTCTCTAATTATTCAAAAGTCTAACTCGCAACAGCAGCACCTTTAAACTTTAAGGGTGCTGTGTCTTATCTGTGGGAATCATGAGAAGGAATTCTTCTTTCATTGGCCCTAACTATCCGTGAAATACATCCGGAAAACAAGCTCCCTCTCTACTTTCTTCTCAAATGCCATTTGCTCTTTTCCTTGGTCTTCCCTTGTCACTGTATTCACTGCAGGATCCTGAAGAGCCATGTGTTTAGATTGACATGATTTTCTACCTCATGGTGATGACTGTGAATTTAAATAAATTATGTGAACAGGAAAATAAAACGTATCAAAATTGAGCTTTACCTCAACTTGAAAAGCAAAGCGATACTTCCACTGCATAAACGCTCAACAATCGCCCACCGAATAGAATCCACTCATCTAGTATTATAAGTTGAAAGTATACTGGGACTAGCCGCGGTGATAACTTTTACGGGAGTCACCCGCAATGCACAATCGTGCGAAAGATCCACAGAGAAAAAATCATTCGCCTTGACTGGGATTCGAACCCGGATCCCCCGGTTTCCTGATCCGGTTTTCGATCTTTTGCACGATAGTATTATAAGTGCTATCTAGATGAGCGCATTTGATTCGGTGGGCGATTGTTGAGCGTTTATGAAGTGGAGGTATCGAAAGAGTCAGTGGAAAACTGTGTGCTAATCAAGAGTAGGCATTAAAGGGGTATTCTATTTAAAACCAGGCAGATTTTAAATAAAATACCCCTTAGATCAGTTAATTTTGACACTCGGTTTTTCATTTTCATGCTTATTTTTTCACTTTTTATTCTCCTTATGGTCGTGGATTCAATGGTTGCAATGGCAGAGGGGTGACAGGTGACTTTCATTCATTTCTCTGAAAGTTATATATGTGAAAGCAGTATCCTTATGATGAATAATGATCACTTTATCGTACAAGGAGACTTTGCTTAAGTGATTTCAAGAAAGAAGATGTAACCTTTTTATTTGAAAGTAGACACTTAGATAGGAATACTGTTGAAGGGTTTTGTCCATATATGCCCAGGTTTAAGAGAAAAAAGCATTTAAAAATTGAAAAATACATTCACATTGAATTTAATTAAAAAATCTCGTTCATTATATCAAGGCCAGTTTGGCCTAATGGTAGTGTACTGCATTTTCATTTGGAAAGACCAGGGTTCGAGACTATGAGAGAGTAAATTTTTTTCAGTCTGCCACCTTCTCCATTTTTTAAGAACATGTTCCATCTTCTTCAGATTTCAGACATTTTACAATGTTTTTACTTGACTCCTTTTTGAGAATAAGCCCTAAATGGACATTTATGTCGCTAGCTAACCCTTACTTCGAATTATTCTTTCCGTTGCCAAGATTCATCCAAGCAGGAGTGATAAAACTGCTGCTGGCATCAAAGTGAAGGGAACTCATTCCCAAAGCAAAATATTTTAAACATACTGTCTTCAAAGAGTTTCCCAGGTTCCTCCTGTGAGTAGATTTTTACCTGTCTACCTATATGATCAATTTTGAGTATTCCGAGTGCTAAATGTCTCTATTGCTCTTCTTACATTTGTTGCTGTCCAGTAGTCTATTTTTAACTTGGCAATTGTCATGAAATGCCCTTTTAACTTAATTTATGTTGCTTAATAACTTTTGCCACATGCATTTTATTGCCAAGAACCCATTCAAGCAAATTCTATGTGCGAGAGATATTGAGTTTAAAGTTAAAGGGCTTAAATTTTATTGTAATAGGATTTTGGAAAGGAAAAAAGAAATTTTGTCCTCGACACTTGAATAGTTGAAGGGCTAGAGGAGTAGAACAAAGGTTTTTTTACTCGCAATAACCTGGACAGGAGGTTCAAGTTCCATCTGCATTTTTTGTGGGAATTTTAAGTCTCCAAAAAGCCAATTTTGGCCACCCTGTCGACCATTATTCCCTATTCTTCTTTCCCTAACCGACCGATGGGCGAAGTATGCTTTCCTCCCCCAGACTTACTCTCCTCTCATTGTCCTTCTTTCCGCATATTAAGGTCCCAAGAGCTTTTAAACAAGCTGTATAAGCTGGGGAACAAATTTTCGATTCGAAATTGAAGAAACATTTAAAAATTCACTCTCCAGTTTCTTCACACACTCGCAGACCAAAATCACCTCCAGGTTCTGACATGCACAATAAAAAAATTAAGAAGCAGATGAATGAAAATTGTACTTTGTTTTACCACATATATTTATTTACACGTGACCGCAGTTTCGACGCACTGCATCATCATCAGGCCAGATGATGAAGCAGTGCGTCGAAACCACGGTCGCGTGTAAATAAATTTATGTGGAAAAACAAAGTACAATTCTCATTCATCATGAGCAACTTCCATAAAGTAACGCCTCAAACCGTCAACTTCATTAAGAAGCAGCTTTCCTGAGGCCGTAATAGCATACTGCACTGTATGTGAGTGTGTTACTTTACTCACACTCCGAAGAGCCACCTGAACAATTTTCTCTCCTTTCTTGGAGAGCGTTCACTTTATATCCCCCTCTATGGACACCTGGTCTGATCTGTATTAATTACGAAATCCCCATTATATTTGGAAATCAGGCTTTTTGTTTGCTTCTGAAACGTCATTGCCATTTGCAATATTTCTTCACCAGATGCAACCCAAGAAGCAGTGGCAGAAAATTCAAATCCTGGAGATATGTGCTGAAATGATGCTGAAGTAGCCTATTCTTGTGAAGTCCATGTCATCACTGGCTCATTCCTTTTCCTGGCTTCCATGAAGCAATTGCATAACCATCTGTCGATCATTTCAAGCTTGTTGAGTTTCTCTATCCCGGATTTTGTATCTTTCTCCCGTATGGAACCTGGGAAATTCTTCAAAGATAGTATTTTTTAAATCTTTTGCTTTGGAAATGAGTTCCCTTCACTTCGATGCCAGCAGCACGGTTTTATCACTCCTGCTTGGATGAATCTTGGCAACGGAAAGAATAATTCGAAGCAAGGGTTAGCTAGTGACATAAATGCCAATTTAGGGCTTATTCTCAAAAAGCAGTCAAGTAAATAAAAATGTAAAATGTCTGAAACCAACAAATCTAAAGAAGATGGAACAGATTACAAAAAAATGGAGAAGGCGGCAGACTGGAAAAAATTTACTCCAAGTCTCAGACCCTGGTCTTTCAAAATGAAAAAGCGGTCCATACACTACCATAAGGCCATACCAGCCTGGATACACAGAGCAAAATGTTTTAGTTAAATTCAATGTGACCATATTTCTCAATTTTTAAATGCTTTTTTCTCTCAAACCCGGGCATAAATGGAACTCTTCAACAGTATTCCTATCTAAGTGTCTACTTTCAAATAAAACAGGTTTCATCTTCTTTCTGGACATCACTTACTCAAAGTCTCTATGTTAGCTCAGAACTGAACCGTCATAAAGTTATTCTTTGAACATTGCTAGGTCAGGCCTCAAGAGTAAAAAATGAAAAACCACATTAATGCTGATTACTAAGTTGCTTCATTTTGAAGAAAATGCAATCTTGCACTTTCTGACATAACTTTAAGTAATTTGAAGTAATAGTTAACAAATAGGACTTGTTTAAACAATAAAAATTAGAAAACTGTACTTTGGTGACTTTTCGGTCATCATTTTTACAATGTTTTTCTTAACTTACTTTCGTGCCTGTCTGTTTATCTGTCTGTTTGTTACGGTGGAATTTTGTAACTCAATTTTAACAACCTTAAAGACTAGCATGTGCATTGAAACTTAATATCTAGCTCAGATCTTGATGACAATGCATATTTATGTGCTTTCTGTCATGATTCTGGCTAGATTTCAAAAAATATTTACAAAATTAATTTTGTATAGATAAGTAATTCCACATTTTGCCACCAGTGGCACGGAAATCACATTTTGGCAAATTTATTGTATGACATGTTGAATGTTGTGCAACATATAAGTGTGTTTTTCAGAAAACTTTTATGAAAAAAGTAAAATTTTATAAAACTTAAATTTAAAAATCAATAAAGTGAAATAACTTGGTTTAGTGAATTCAAAACTATAAATTATTAGTTATTTGAGTGATAGTGACATAAGGGAAGAGAGAGAAAGGAAGAAGAAAAGAGAAATAATGTATTATAAAATTTTAAGAAGTATCTGAATTATTAATTCATAATCTAAAATAAAATTGTGTGTATTGATTCAATTATAACTACGTATTTCATTGTATTATTGTTAGATTTTAATCATTTATTACTAAAAAGTAGAAAATAATATATTTAGTATAAATTAAAAAATTTAAAAACAGCATTTTTCTCGCCAACAAAAAGAAAATAAATTTCTCTGTCCATATCTGAGTCTCGATATGAATTGTTACTCAAATGGTGACATACATACTTTATGACAGTCAATACAACCAAAATGAAAAACGTTGAGTGCATGTAAGGTTACATTTAATATTTGCAATAGGTGGCATTTCTCTTTTAAATTCTTACTAAATTGCGATTTGATTTACCATCCATATGCTTATCTAAAATCAACACATTTGCGTAGTGGAAGACTTAATGTACTGATCTTTGAGAACTAAAACAGAATCAAAAGTGCTCAGATATTTAATCACCAAACAATGTGTCTCAGGTAAAAGCACATTCATGAATAATTGCTGAATACTTAAACATTAACTGATGACTTCTTGAATATTAACATTAATCAATCAACTTATTACTGTGCTAATTTCTAATACGTTCAGATTTTAAGCATTGAGCATTATCTTCTCATTCAATGTAAACTGAATTTTAAATTACGTAATAACAGTAGTGATTAGTATCAATTAGTAGCAGATACTACTATCAAATTACATAATGATGGAAAACCCAACTGTAAATGATAATAATCCAAATTCATATTTATTGCAAACACAAAATGTAACCTTACATTTACATTTTTCGTTTTGGATGTAATGATTGTCATAAAGTATGCCACCATTTGAGTAACAATTCATTTCCAGACTCAGATATGGGCAGAGAAATTTATTTTCTTCTTCTTTGTTGGTGAGAAAAACTTTTTTTTAATCTTTTAATATATAATATTTTCATTCATGTGGTAGATATTTGAATTGAAATTTCTTTTTTAAGCGTGACTGTTTTTTTTCAGGTTCTTCTGGCTAACAAAATGGATGAAGACATTTCATTAAGTTACTGTGCTGTCGTCTCACCTTTATTTATATCATATTTCACCCTCATTATCATGTCTTTCGCAGCCAAAGGAGGAAATAGATGTAAGTTACTTTTCTCTTCTTATTCAATAGAACATGTTACCGTTTAGGATTTGCACCCTTGATCATGTTCACCAATTTGTTGAATGAGATGTTTAGCATCCACGACATACATTGATAAATTTTTAGCTGTAAGATATCAGAAAGGGGGCAGAAGTCGTGCCAAGCATAAACGTTCTGTGAGAATGTATCTCCCTTCCAAGGACTGGTGGTTAAGTGTTCATTTGAATCCATGATGAGAAGATGTGGATGAGAGGTTTGGGTTTGGGATGGTGGCTACTGCATAGATTTGACAAGGATTCAAGGGTTGAAAGATTAGGTTGGTGGGTGAAGGTAGAGGAGAGATTAGGGCAATTGGTTGTGAAAATATATTTAGGTATTTGTCATCACTTTTGATAAACTCTTAGAGGGTGAGTGCATTATTGCCATTCAGGTAACATTTTCATTTGCTAATAATTTCTCTGGTATAGTTGAACATATGCTAATGGAGCAGGCTCCCGATTATCCGGATGTCGTTTATCTGTGTTACGGATTATCCATACATGAGTTCACACTATTTTCATCTTTTCCGTGATCTATATAAAAAATAAAATCGGATGCAGAAGCACCAGGATATTTGAATTTTAACGCAAAGGTACACGGATTACTATTTCCATTAGAATCCCCTAATTAACATGGATTTATTGCATATTCTTCCTGAAAAGGATTGTTTCAAGTTTACTTGGGTGTCTCCTCGAGCATTCCAGATGATGTTCAGCGGCGGGAAAAAATTCCTTATTAATTATAGAAGATTCTTCAGTGGTTAGCCATTCATAAAAATTTGTGAATGCAGCTGGGAAAAATGGATGTAGATATAGAATGAGTCATAGCCAGACACTCACCTGCATAGAAAATTTGCCAGGGCTTTGACTTCACGGGAGTTCCGTGTTCTTGTTTCCTAAGCATTGTGGTGCGCAATCATGCTCAGTGTTCACGGATACGCATCCCGTGGCAGTTGCCTCCAGGGCAACTTGTGTGATACACAACTACGCGGCCTGGTGAGTGTACTTTCCAACGTCGCTTAGCAGTTATGAAGCATTCGTGCACAGCACTTTTCTGAATCCGTGATCTCACAGCCATGGGTGAGTGGTTTCAGAAACCAGGTATTGCATGGAGCATTAGGAATATGAGTATAATCACGTTATTGCCACTGAAAAGATAGCGATAAAAAAAAGAAAGCTCTTATTTATTCCGGAAAGCTATCTAAAATAAAAGTCAAATAAGTAAAGCAGAGTGTATCCTACCCAATCACTCGTATTTCTACCATACTTCTCTCCATGCTCAGAACAGGTAGTGTACCCTCCTGAGTATTCAATCTTTTTTTATTGCTTCATTCATACATGTGGCATGCTCTTAGAAGATAATTATGCCAGTTTTAGTTAGATAATTTATGAATGACTGATTTTATCAGTGCTCATTCCTTGATATCATATATCTGTCACCCTTATTCAGTGGTCACCACCTATTGCTGCCACTTCTTTTACAACCTGTTTGGTGAAAAATTAGGATAGGTTTCATTGTATGAGGGTTCTACCAAAAGTAAGGTTCCCATATTTTTTACAAATACAAAACTTTGTTCATTGATATTAATCTTCACATCGTTGAAAAGATTACACTTTTGCCTATTTTTCATCATAGCCTCCATTTTTTTCGACACACTTTTAAAGACAGTGCTGCAGCTTTTTTATCCCTAAGTTGAAGAAGTCTCCCGCCAACCCGTTGAGGAAGTCTATGACCTCTGCTTGGACTTCATCGTCGCTCTTGAAGCGTTTGCCACCTAAGAGTTTTGTTTCAGGGATATAATGAAATACCCACGCTTCATCTCCAGTGACGACGATAGAGACCAACAAATTCTCCTTGTTGCCCCCCCTCCCCCTAAAACTGCTGAAGAAATTTGCGAGCACAGTTGCTCCATGTGTCCGTCAGTCAGCATCTGGGAGACCCCGCAAGCACACATCATGCAATAAACCAACGTTATTGTTAAATTTCTTTCAATTTTGCTGTGGGAAGCTTCAGGAATGCGTTCAACAAGTTCACTGGCAGTGACCCTCTGATCTTTGAGCAGCTCACTGTTGATCTTCAGGACAATCCAAAACTGGCGGTCTTTCACTCCGTTCTTCATCGTGAACTTCCGTGCGACCCTCAGCAAAAGCTTGCAACATTTGCGGACGTGCTGAACGGACATGCACTCTTCACCATATAGTTCAGTCAGTTGCTGATGAATTTCCAATGGCGGTAACTTCCTTGAAAGGAAAAATCGGATTACTGCTCGATCCTCACACTTGGTGGGAACGGGGATGTTCACTTTCATTGTTGACGGTTGCTAAGCCAATAATGAGCGACACAGTGAATCGCAGACTGGAAGACTCGAGAGTAGGGGAACCACTGCACATGGCACTGCTGTGGGATTTAGCCTAGCACCTTCGCTCAACATTGTAGCTCATTGGGAACCTTACTTTTGGTACAACCCTCGTAATCAGTGGATAATTGTTGTTCATGTTGCAGGAAATTATTTCTTGGACCATAGTTTGCCACCCCCTAAGATGCATTGTTTAAGTTTGAGTAAACTCATGGGTCTTCAGCAGACACAATCTCTGTAACGCACAGATAAGGGTGCCTTAGTGAAATTATAGAGTTTAAGATACGGTGGAGAAGGGATTCAAAGAGTTAACTACGCCAACTAATTGACTTTTTATCCGTATTTATCAGGGTGGTTTGGCATCAGGAAGGATTTCTGTCAGTTCCTGTTGGGAGTATGCCCTTGTCTTCAAGAATATGGTAATATTGCGTACAATGTTCAGAGCAATGAGGCTGCTAGGAGAGCTGCTGCCAATGGCAGTGTTAACTCTAATGGACAAGATGTTCCTGGTCAAGTCAATAGGAAAGCTGAGAAGAGAGTGAAGAAGGCAGACTTAAAGCCTGTGGTGCCTGTCCTGTCTATAGATATGCCTGATTAGCTTAATATTTATTACATAAACTAGTATTTACTTGAATAAAACTTTCAAGTTTTCTTGTGGTTAAATCACGAGAGTGAACAAGACTTATCAGTGTGAAAACAGTGATGTTGCATACAGACCTTGATTGCTGGGTTTATGCTTATTGGGTGCTATGCTGATGTGTGTGTATATTTTGATTTCAGGTAAACACTTTACACTTTCAGTTGCAATTTTTCAGGTAGATATTTCTTTGTATATATATTTAAATAATGGCAGTGATGACTCTTTGGCTATTGATTTAATAAATTGCTATGGAATATTTGTGATAATTAACAAGTATTTTTGTCGTGTAATTTGCAGCTAGTTTACATAAATTTTGCTGCAAATACTGCACAACTATTTTTATAATCATGAAAATGTGTTCCAAATTTATAAAACATTGAAAAGTTATTTTGTATTTGAATTTTAATGCCATGCATATATAACTCACATGTGTGTCACTTAACAATTCTCATAACTTGTCTTCATACTGTACTGACTCTGTTAGTTTTAGATAATTGTTTCATTGTCTACGCAACTATGAAATGAAGCTCTTGCGATGAAAGGTAGCTAATGCATGATTCTTTTGTAATTGTTGATATTTTACATGGCTCAATTATGGATTTAGGTATCATATTTTTATTTCTTAAATCATTTATTGCCTAACTGGCCTGATGCCTTTTATCAAGTTTTTTTTATCAATTTGACCAGAAGTAAGATTGGCCTAAAGTTTCAAAAAAGTTTAAAGTAATGCATTTCCTTTCTGGTACATGGTGTTTTTAGTCATCAAGTGAAAAGAATCCAATCAACCATTTGGAATACACATTCAATTCTTTCTTGAGGAGGTTTTCTAATGGCAGCTGAATCAAATCAGCAAATGTTTTTTATCTTTTTTATATAATTATTAGCACCTTTTGTGATCCATTGCATTTCATCTTCTTTAATGTTTGACCCTTGATAATTTCTGTTGGAGGTCATGCAATTGACTGTCGAAGTTTCAGATATTGTGTATTGTTGAATTCTTTTTTACATTTTTTATTTAGTGACTGATTATGAGTAGACATTAACTTGATATTAGTGATTTTAAATTAATATTCTTTTTATACATCTTTTTTAGATGTCAATGTATGATGAAGAACGTAGACGTTCTAAGGTTTATAATGATATTGTTGCATAATTATACCTATTATGTGAATAAACTTGTAACTTTATGTTACTTCTTATGACACCTATTGCAAATTTGATAATTCAACAGCATGCTTTAATTTCCGATACCAAATTATATCTCAGATAGCATTCAAGAAACAAAATGAATGAGAAAAAACTGGTCCTGAATCCACTGATTTGGATTATTTCTTTCTCGGCAAATAAGATATGTATTACGCAATGGAAGTAAAATAGAGAGCTCTGCAGAGCAGTCTTTATACATATGGTTGCTTTTGGGTATTCTTATGTTTGGGTTTATGCCACTGACGGCAGTTTCAGAAGCATTCCCTATCACTTCCTTTAGGAGAGTGGGCAAAACTTATTACAAAACAGCCACACTACTTCCCTGGATTTATCAGAGAAGCAATAGAGGTTGATGTGACCTCCAGTAGCATCAATAGAGAGGTCAGCAGCTCTATGCCTCACACTTGAAAATGGTTCCCTGTAACCCACATAGCACAAAATATCTTCTAGATATCTAGAAAATATCTTCAATGTCTTGGATATTTTAAAAATCTACTAGATTTCTAGCATATGTCTTTTTGAGTGGAGACTCTTTTTGTATATGTCCAGTGAAATCAGCCAAAAAGCACCCAAATCTTGAAAAAAAACTGTAACTGGTACGCTTTTTGGTGGATGGATAGATAAAGTCATTGTACGTACGTGTTCTCACAATGTGGCCCATGGTGAACCAGAACATGTGCGCACGGGGACGTGTGCCCCAGGTTATGCTTAATAAAAGGCTAGGACACCTTTAATCGAATTCACTTTATTTCGCATACGACTTCCGGCGAAGAGCATGGCAAAAAACTGCGTCCACATTCAACTGCTTTTCGAAAACACTGATTGACACCCACGCCAAAGGCAAGGGCATGGATGAGACAGGGTTACTGACCCTCGAGTAACGGCACCGCACCCCAAAAGAGTGCGAGTCAAGTCCCCTTGACGGAGACCACGAGAAAGGAGAGAAAGGGCCGAACCTGGAAAAACCCCGAGCACGGCGACACTCGCTGAAGGAGCCGACTGGGAAAGGGGAAAAGGGCCCAACACAGGTGTACTAAAAAAGCAAAGGCAACAAATGTTTATAAAAGCGATTTAAAGTTTTTAAAATATCTTCTAGATGTATATGTAATATGTCTACTCTATGAAAGTATGGCTACTGCTTAGCCTTCAAAAATACTGGAATTTTAGATACTGATAGTAATTTTTTTAAACGATTATTTAAAGAAATGATGCATATTTCAAAAAACAAAAATATTTGTGATGATAGAACGGACATCAATTTTTTTTTTTTTAATATAACATTATTTAATCAATAAAAATTGATAGGTAACTATGAACTGTCTCACCTTATTTACCATCAATAAACATCAGATTCAATGGAATTAATGGTATGTCAAAATTCTAGTCTCTGCTTTCTCTAATTACTTTACAACTAATATTGACATAACCTTTTTTCGTATTGTAGTGATGTACTCATTCATATAAATATCATTCATTCATACCCCTGATGAAGGTGTTTAAGTGCGTTGGCAAAAAATTGCATTAAAAATTCTTCAATACCTATATTTCAAGACACTAAAACAACATTAATTGATAATATTGGAGACTCCTTTGAGAAATCTAAAAGGAAACTGTAAGCTTCTTTGGTAGCTTAATATTTGGAATCTGAGGAGAAAGCCCCCATTAGAAAGAAATGAAAGCCAGAGAGGTTCCAATATTCAGGAAGAATCCCCAGAAGGCAACCTACCATCTTCTCAACCAGTAGGCTGTCAGTTTAAAATAAAATTGTTATACCGAAAGTAAGTATTATATTTTAGTCATTTATCCTGAATTTTCCCAATGGATCCAATTTGAATATGAATCTCTAGAAAATTTCTGCTCAAAGATATCTTGTAGATATCAGAAAAGCAGACATTCAGACATCTACAAAATATCTAGACGCCAGCCACAAAATGCAGCCAAATTTCATCAGTCCGCAAATCTTATCTGAAGATGGTAAATGGACACTTGCCAAAGTGCCATCATACAGAAGCATTCCTGAATTTACCACATCTCACATTAAATAGGTTGCCACATGATGAAGCCCTTTTGCCTATGTTTACAGCAAGTCGTGATTATCATGCCAAGGCTGCCACCAGCTATGAGTTGGAATTTCTTAGTTTAGGTTTATTTTTGCAAATATTTTCCCCACAATTTTCTCACTGCAATATGCTTGTGCTTTTTCTTTAACCTATACTTCCCCTTCTCTTTACAAAACATTTTTGTCACAAATTGTTTGAAGAAAGAAAATATGAGTGATAGTGTGGTTGCTGTTAGTTTATCAGCCTTGCAGGGGTAAGATGGAAGATAGGACTTTCTAGTCCCAATAAAGACAAATTATTATTATTACTGTTTTTACACTCTATTTATTTTTCATAACTTTTTATTGTCCTGTTTCTTTACTATATTTTATCCAGCCTTACTTTCTTGTAATAGGCAATAAATTCACACAAAAGTATCATCTCTTGGCATCTTGTAAGAGCTGTATTAGTTGGAGTTTTCAACAAGTCCAGCTTGACTTATTTCAGAAAATTTGCTGGCTGGGTGTGCAAATCCAATGGTGTACCCAGGATCATAACTAGGGGGGGGAGGGGCAAGCCATGGTCTAGGGAGTGGCAATCCAAGTTGTGACATTAGTTTATGAGATTATTTCCTTGAAAAAAATGTTTAATATTAGTTACACATCTAATACTCATACATATAATTTTTCGTGGGTTTAAAGAAAATTTGTTGAATACTTTCATTTCAATTCAGTACTGATTTTGCTTAAAGACTTTGGCGAGTTTTGCTTCTGGGGGGGGGGGGGGGCAGCTCCCCCCACTCCCTGCCCCTCGCTGGTAAGTCCATGTACAAGTCAATGGACCCTTGTACCCTGTGTCTTCAGAAAGGCCAGGGCTTCAGGTATGTTGAAAGGAAAGAGGCTTTGGGGACTGCTCAGGGCTATAATGGATTTGGTGTCAGAGAATCTCATACTATCATTTGGGCAGCTAACACTTGTGAAAATTGAGATTTTATGTTCCTAGAATTAGGAAAGACTACACTGTGGAAGTTATAGTCCTAACATGTTTTCTATATTGCCATTTTATAGTGCATTGAATGTGGATTATGAATTAAAGAATGAAGTAGTGAAGAAAATTAAATCAGATGCATGAAAAATAGGTTGTCTAGTACTGCCGTGCAATCATTCTCGGTTATAGCCTAGGCTCCATTTGATTGAGCTCACTCCTCAATTCTCCTTTCAGGAAATCATTTTACCCTGGCATTTATCTTCTTACTGCTTCTTTTCACTGCCTATTCCATGCATTTCATTGAAAGATCCACCCCAAATGCAGCAATTACAGACCCATCTATCTCTGTCGATAGTTGGGGAGCAATAGTTGATCACCAGAAGAACTATGGTTGAGAAGTAGGATTGGAGTGCCTTAGTACTGGAGATATCCATGAACGGGTAGAGTAGTCCTAAGAGTGACATGGCTTTAGATTTGATCGCATGAATGTGTTCAGAGAACAGAAGTTTTTGGTCCATAATAATTCCAAGATCTTTCATGGATGACACACAATTAAGAGGCAAAGGAGTAAATTGCATAATGAAAAAGGATAGGAGTTTTCTTTGCAGATATTGTCATTGTGGTGCACTTTTTAAAGTTCAATTACAGCCTCCAGAGAATGCACCACTCTGTGGTCTTTTTTACGGCATCCTGTAGCATATTACAGTCTGCGAGATTATTTATCTTTTTAAATAGTTTGCAGTCATCAGAATAGAGTAATGTATTGACTTGGGAAGAACAGACAATGGGGGCAAGGTCATCAATAAATAGGTTGAAGCTGGTAAGGTCCAAGAACGCTACCTTGAGGCACTCCGGAAGTAACGTTAGACCAGGAAGATGAGATACCAGCGAGTATTACTCTTTGGGATCTGTCACGGAGGAAACTGGACAAGAGACTGAGGAAGTTGCCATGGCTATTAAAGCGGAAGGCGAGTTTATGCAGGAGAAGTTTATGGCTAAGGGTGTCGAAGGCTTTGGAAAAATCAAGAAAAATGGCGTCAAGTTGGGAGTTTTCGGCCATCGATTGTACGGCATGTTGCTGATATATGAATAGGTTTGTAAGACAATAGCAACCCGGAAGAAAGCCGTACTGATCAGGGGAGAGAAAGGGAAAAGTAAAGTAGTAAAGTCGGTTCAGGATGATCCTTTCACAGACCGAGGAAAGAACAGGAAGTATTGAGATGGGCCGATAATTAGAGACATCATTTATAGGGCCAGTTTTATGGATAGGAATAACATTTGCTATTTTCCATTATGAAGGAAATATGCCATAGTGGAAGCAGCGATTTAAAAGGAGGGCAATGGGAACTGAGAGAGTCTGAGCACAGTTGCGAACGAATACAGGACTGAGACCATCAGGGCCAGGTGAGCGGTAGAGGGGAATCTTAAATAGATATTTTGCAACTTCCTTGGGATCTGTCCGAATTTCTGAGAGGCAGTGGCTGTTGACAGGGGAGAGGGAAAAGTCGTCTGTAAGTGAGAAATTTGACGTTGGTGCTTGACTTCCGGTGAAATATTCGAGGAAGAAGTTTCGAGGGATAGTATGGCGTTTATTGAGAAAGGTCCAGAATTTTTTTGGATCTGAGGTTATGGAGGAAAACAGTTCAGAGATATTCTTCTTATAGTCACGACATATTAGGGATTTCGATAGGCGACGAAGGTCCGAGAACGCTTTGTAGGTGTTTTCACTGGGGTAGTCTCTATATAGATACCAAGCTCGATTTGTTTTCCCAAGGGTATGAATTTGTGTCGGGCTTGAACCACAAAGGGAATCTTTTAGTCCTTGGGGTCACAAAAGGAACAAAGTCTTTTATGGCACTGTCGATAACGGAGTAGAAGAAATCCACTGCTTCATCCGGAGACAATGAGCTGAGGATAGACCAAGGGATTAACTCGAGTGCGCGGTGAAGGTCGTTCCAGGAAACCTTCGACCAAGCAGGGAAGGGTTTGTGGGGTCTGGAGGGTGCCCCGCGGCGATTCCAAGAGCCTTGGAAACAAAACGTAGCGTCGAGGGACTCGTGGTCGGAGTCGAAAATGTTTCGGCCAGGGGTGATGGAGATGATGGGGATGGGGAGGAAATGAGGAAATCCAATGTTGCCAGGTTTCTGGTGGCATGAAGATTAAACGGCGATATTAAGCGGAGTGCATTAATGAAGTGATTAATGAAGTAATCATCATGGGAATTGAGCGGTGAGCCTGAGGTGGGGGAGTCCCAGCAAATAGACAAGTTAAAATCACCAATCAGAATCACGTTGCCGATGTTAACAGCCTTTAGCACAGAGTCAAAACACTTTACGTGTATCATAGTCTCTAAGGGAGGGAAGAAAGGGGGGTAATCCATCCCATGCTCCACCTGCACCCTATTGGAAATATTCAATCCTGTTCAATTGAAAAGTGACAAATTTCAATTGAATATATTGAAATTCAATTGAATGTGAGGAACTTCCATTGAATATTGGCTCATTCAATTGAAATTTCAATTGAATCGGCAGATTTTTTCCCATAGAATAGTAACTACAAAAAATATTTGGTATGCAAAATAAGCCACTACTATATAACATCAATGGACAGCAGCTAGACATCATATTGAAATCAAAGGACATCATAGTCTGGCTATATCTGTCTTTAAATTTCTCTCACGGACAACGACCTGGCTGATGATCATCAAATGCAGGAATCAGTGGCCTCAAAATTTTCCAGACAAGAATAGGCCCTCCAGGTCTAGTTTTTCTCATTCCAAAAATTTAAATAAGATAAAAATTAAAACAGGATAGGGCCCGTATAGTAGTGACCCTGATCTTAAGGCATGCACAGGTACACCAACCACATGCCTTATGCGGTGGATACGTAACCACTTGAAAGTGGTGGAATCCGAGAAGAATTCTTCAGATCCATCTGCATCAGTACTTCTCATCTTAGGGACAAATCAGATTTGTTTCAATACCATGAAAGTTGATTATCACAAAGTATAAGAACACATAAAATAAGAGTTAAATGGTCTGATTATTATCACCTGCATTATTTTCTCGGATGTTTGCTAATTAATACGCCATAGTTTTGTCAATGACATACGCACAGGCTCAGAGGCGCAGTTTGGAATTAAGGCTGGGGGGAGGGGGGGGGTAAGGTGCGACTAATACCAAGGTGTGTGGGGGTATATGAAATACCCACCAGGATAAGCGGTAGGTTCGAGATTAATAAATTGCGGAATTTTAAGATAAACGGTTCAAAATGGTGAGTTTTTCGGCTTTCTGAGGGATATTTAATTAATCCTTACACTATTCTATTAGTATTATCGATCCAATTAAAGTAAAATGGATTAAACTTCAAAATTACTCTGAGCCCTGGGGGGTGTTTTAACCCCCAAACCCCCCCCCCCCCCTCGCTGCGCCACTGCACAGGATCATGTGCGTAGAAAAGATTTAAGATCCATAGCAGCAAAATAATTTTGTACGACCCGGAGTTCGGTATGTTTGAAAATGTTTTCTATGTAACGTGTGTAGCATACGTTGAACCGATTGACGTAGTTAACATTAAAGTCGTTAGATGTCAGAAGCTTCGCTATACGCTACAGTTCGTTTCGGTGGATTCGTTTCCATAGTCCTTGAGAATTCCCGTCTGACGCAATGAGTAAAATTTCCTTTTGTTTGAAACAATTTAAATAGATATATTTGTAGCTTTAAAAATCTTTAAATTTAAAAAGAGAATTTTTAAATCCTTTTATTAGGTTTTAAATTTCAAAGGGTATTTTCGAAATGATCACGGTTCCACGGTTGACTGATATGACTCACGTCATTCTTTTCATTTACCTCTTGTGAAAATGGCTGCCTGGTTGTATTTGATGTTGTGTTGAGAATTTATTGTGTGCAATGGCGTGCTTCGTGTTTTTTGTGGATCATACCGTTCGTGGAAGGAGTTGTCGTGATCAGCCCCTCGCAGCAAATGACAATGGAAATCCTACATTGGAGGAATTAATTGATTTGACGGACGATCGTTCATCATGTTCCCTCGTCAGAAGGCCAGATAAGTTTGGGAGGGAAACTCTTGATTCTTCTTGTGGAAGACAACCTGCCGAAGAAATAATGTAATTTCTGTTGCTATTTACTCGGATATGGTTGTTTGGTGAAAAGTGATAAAGCATCTTGTGGCATTAAGTGTTATATTGGTTTAAATTGTCTATACTAAGTTTCCAATATGGACCTAGCTCTAGGATTTGCCCCGCCAGCACGGAGAAATTCGAAAATGGTGCTGCCATTACCTTCATTCAGAAGTAAATCATTCGACGAATCTGTGTCGATACATATTCCAATGGGAAGTGACCAGCCCAACATTTTTTCATCACCTGGTACTTGTCGCTTTACTCGATTCGCCATGGGTCCACAGTATGATTCACCCAACTGCAATTACTTGCAAAAGTCAGCACAGTTTGGGAGAAGTAGCTCAGGCTTGCAAAAAATAATAATGCCAAAAGAAACTTCATTAGGAATATCAATAAGTCGACAGACCATCGTTGGTGGGTTTGTTGGAAGTAAAACTTATGCTGGGCGTTCAATGTTCGGAGACTCGAGCCAGATATGGGATGCTATTATTTGTAAATTCGTGGAACTAATGAGTCTGGTAAAAGATAAGCCTGCTTCTCCAGAACCCAGAAATAAAATGCCATCAACAGCCTCTGAGAACTATGTATCAAGCAATGAGAGTCATGCGTGGAAAAACAAAGCTTCAAATGACAGCGTTGGTAGTTCCAAATGTGTTCCGTGTCCTAGTTCTAATGAGTGCGTTCCTCGGAATATTATTGTTAGCAACTCAACAGAAACTTCTAACAAAGTTTCAAATGACAATATCCCTTTAGTGTGCAAGGCTGTGGTACCTGAATGTGAAGGGCTTGCCCCTAATCCTAGCGCTGAAATATTTCCGCATCACAAGGGAACCTATAGTTCAGTGGTCGATGGGTCCTTCAAAAATGAATGTGCTAGTAGTGGCCCATGCACAATGGCTAAATCAAATGAGAAATGTCAGCTTCCTGAAGACTCTCTGTCTTGTGTGCAGCGCGTTCCGTTTCAATCCTATGCGGACGTTGCTAAAATAATTCCAAGCAAACCTATCCCTCCTCCTAATAAAATTGGATGTCAAATACCTCAGAATTCAAGAAGTATGTGGATTTGCATAGAGAAAAGGAAGAAGAAACCTCTAAATAGAAATTATTTGAATCGTCAGGAAAGGGATAACAGAAATATAGCAATGGGTGATTTCCTTACCTGTGGTGACACCAGGTGGAAAGGTGATTGGAAATCAAAGAGAGAAAAATTTCAAAGGAAGTGTCCCGAAGTTGCTTCGTCGAATGTCTATTCCAGTTCGAGCACTGAGACCTCAGAAGACAGCTGCGCGAAAAGTAGTTGCATCAAAGATTCTGAAACTGATTCAGATGTGGAGTGCAAGAGGGTTGCTGATGAACGTGAACCAACCCGTCCTGGGTGCTTGAAGAATGGGTTTAGGGGAAGACACCCGTCTGAGTGTTCGCTTGACAGTGAAGACAGCTTCGTGATCTTTGAGGACTGTCCAGATTCTGCCTTGGGTACCTCTCCATGTATATCCATCGATCATAATTCGTTGGAAGAGTGTGGTTCTGAAGACGATGACAGTTGCTCTTCCAGTGGCAGCAGCGATGATGAGGTATGTGATCTCTTCGGTAGTATTTGTTTAGTTTTTTAGTCATAATCATTTATAGGGACCCTATTCCGTGTAATAGTTCCCCTTCGCCGGCACTGTCTTAAATGTGACATTGGGGAATTATTATAAATTTTAGTGGGATCATTCTGATTCTTGAATCGCAATGATCCCACTAAAATTTAGATTTTTGAAAGACCATCTTAGCTGAAATTTTATTTATTTCTTGTGTAGTTGTTGCCATAGAATGGTGACTGTAGGTACTGACCTACGTTTTAGTAATTAATGGAGATAAACGACAAACCTGTGCCTACTGTGATCTGTGGGTAAAATTAATGCATATTTACCTTTTTCTGTGCAGGATGACGATGATATGGAGAATGGAGAACAGGTGGTAAAATTTGACGGCGCATCGTCCAATTCTAGGGCGAAAGCAGACTGTATTTGGATGAGAGAATGCTGTGCTCAAAGTGTACCTGAGATATCCAAAGGAGTGAAAAGAAAAGCGGTGAGCAATAGTAACCTTACAAATGTTAATCACTTGGATGCTTTGTCTAAAATTATTGCATTTTAAAAATTCAATGTTTAATCCTTCCATATTTTTCACTTACACGTTTTTAACTTACGGATTGGTTCAAAATGGGTATTCCAGCCAATTGAGTTATAATGAGTGGGGGTTCTATGATGTATGTATCGTTAATACTAATTTTCTTATGATGATGTTGAGGTTGCTTAGCTAAGTGCACGAAATTTTTCTGTTCAGAGATTAATACTTTCTTGTTTCTGTCATCATTGACATTTGTTATTTCAGTGGATTCATAAATATTTCATTGAATATGTATATGGATTCATATCTGAGCACTTTCCTTTGTTTGTTTCTGAATACTCCCATTTTGCCAATTTTAGCCCAGGTTGAAAAAGGAGATTGTAATGCTGTATTGAGTATTTTATGGTCTGTGTACAGTTGGGGACGGGATAAATGATGGAAAGAAGGATGATGAAAGTGAGGGGATCGGGTTGGTGTGGTGTGGTGGCTAGAGTGTTGGCTTCCCACCGGGTGGGCTCGGGTTCAAATCCTGGCAGTGGCAGAGAATTTTCAGAGACTGACCGATCCCTGCTTGAGTGTTGTGTGGAGGATATTTCAAGCTCAACACTCCGTCCTTCGGATGGGACGTTAAGCCATGGTCTAATTGGCGCCTTTCATTAAGAGCAGGCTAATGCCGACGCCGGGTTTCTCTCCACCCTTCTTTCCATACCCTACCCTCATGGCGCAAATGACCTCGGCTGTCGGTCGCCTCCTCCGAATACCATACCATACTATATATACCATGAAAATGACTATGTGGTCGGATAGTAAAATGGTTGCACATCACTGTCTTCTTCTTGATCCCTAGAAATCTGTCAATGAATAACTCTTAAAGGGATAGGGAAAGAGATATTTTTTCTTATTCTTTAGTTTCATCAGTCTGTAAGTAACTCGTGAAACAATTTTTATTAGTTTACTTTTAGGAACTTACCCATATTAAATAATTGCACACTTTTCTCTCTTATTTAATTATTTAAAATTGCTGTTTATCTTTTTTTCATTTTCTTAGAAATCAGTTCATGTATCAAATTACATTCTGTTCGGTGACATCATAGCAAAATTAGCAGTGCCAGAGCACACTTTCATTAGAAGTGAAATATTACTGTTTTTTATTAAGAGTAATTATTTATATTTTATTGGCAAAATTTTGTTTTGGTTGCGAATGTATAAATTAGAAATTTTATGGCAATGAAATTGATAAAAGCGTTATTCGTCTACTATCTTTTGTTAACCAGTACTGGGACGGCATTCCAGCACCATGACACCTCCGATTCAGTTCTCAGATGAATTAATATATGCGCTATCTGTAGTATTTAAGTTATTAGGTCAGTGAGTATTTTAAAGTGTTGTCTCGTGACTTTTTTGTTTTTTAAGAAATAAATTCTACCAAGATGAACAATGATGATAATGGGCATTTTCAATGTCATCACTGAGGAAATGAGGTATCATCTATAGGAAATAAGATTTATTTTTATAATCTTTCAGGAATGTTTTACATTAATATGCAGATTATTAAAAGACACGATATTTCCTTGATTGAGAAAGGTTAATTTTCCTGTTGATAAAGTAGCTTCCCTAGATTAGAGGACCAAAGACATATTTTGAGTGAAGTATAAATTGACTGTGCCCTTGGCTTGTGGATTGCCATTTCTTTAGTGGATTATACTTTCAATTACATATTATTGAAAGTCATATGGTTATGGTTAAAATATTTTTCATGCTTAAATGGTGACATAATTCTAGGTGTAACATTTCTGGCTATGATGCACTACCTTTTCCCATTCCACTCCCCCCTCCTGGACATCCCAATTTTGCACCCGAAAAATAATCCCCATGACGCTAACCCACGCCGCCTTCCCTAAGTACGTTCCCTTTCCTCTCCCCCCCCCCTCCTACGCGAAGTGCAACAATGTAGCGCTCTACAGACATCTCCTCTCCACCCCTTACCCCTCCCCACCCCTTCCACTCTTTGCCCCCCCTTTTTGGTATATAACCCACAGCAACGCTACTTGCACTGCTAGTCCTATGAATATGATACAGTGTATCGAAACTAGTCAGGAAAATAAAGTTCCAAATTGTAGAAACAGCAAAGTTTTTCATTCACAAATCAGTAGGATTTCTGGCTATAATTATTTAGGCACTCATGCCACAAGGGTGTTAATAGGATAGTAACAAAATAGTCATTGGAAAGTTGATGCTGTCAGAGGTCTTCATCATTGATTCCTTTTCTTCATTTTAATTTTACCTCCCTATGGCATGCATTAAGTGACAAAAAAAAACTAGCTAGCAGAATGACCTTTTAGAAATAGTCGAACTGTGGGATGATATTATGACTCCAAGTAAGTTTAATAAAATTCATTGGTTGGTGATATTAGGTATGTTGATGTTTAGATGGAAACAATGGTTTATTACAAAAGTGATTGCCAGGTAATCAAGAGACTCACTTTTACCTTTGAGTGATCCGTTATATAAAGTGCATTATATAAAAATTGAATAATATTCTAATCCATATAAAAGTTCTGAGTAGCGTGGCTTGATTACATTTTCTGTATTTGTATTATCTCATAAATTATTCTTTGAAGTGCTGGAGTTATCTACGGGTATAGCTATAGTGCAAGAATCTAATTTGTAAAATGTATAGAGACTCTTTGCTTGGGTGTACAGAAGGGAACAAATAGATCATCTTCAATTCTTGCAATTGCAGTGTTTGTGTAAAGTATTTGTATTACATTCTTCCATTTATTTTTCTCAATAGGTCCACTTTGCTGAGGGATCTAATTTGGTGGTTGTGAGACCTATGGTTGCCTGGGATTTTGCATACCGAGAGTCACGTCGAGGACCATGGGAGGTACATGCCCGAGATAGAGCCAGATTTCAATGCAGAATTGCATCTTTGGCACCAATACTGAATGCAATTCTTGATCCTGTTCACAGACAGAGAGTGGAGTCGCGTCTGCATGATCTTTAAAATGATATACCTCATTTCAAACCTGGGTGCTTGAGGAAAAATGCTATTTTCATTACCATTGACAGTTTTATTTTCATTTTAAATTTGTTCTTTTGCTGCATCAAAAAGCCTCTGCCTAAACTTTTAGCCCAAGATAAAATTGCTTATGTTAAAGTTAGGAGGAAGAATTTGGCCCCCTGTAAGAGTTATGGGTTGAGTTTGGAGAAGTGTGAATGGTATATATTTGGTTGAATTAAAGTCAGACGTGATTGTTTATTCTTTGTAATTCTTAGAAAGAAGTGTATATCAGGTTTTGTGTTTTAATTCTTCAGGGTCAATGCATTTTACAAACTTTCAATGAGTATGAAAAGTAGCTTATTTCACCTATCATCACCTAGTGCTTAATTTAATGCTGTTTGGGCTGTGAGCTGGGCAATTTTGATTCATTGGTGATGTTTTCAAAGCAATGCACCAGGTACTACCTGTGATATTTCACGAGATATTATATGTATTTATGCAAAATAACTTTATATTTTATGGTTACCAGAAATGAATTATCTGTAAAAAAAATTATTATGTATTCGGTAGGAACTATGCAAGTAAACATTTTAAGTACATAATATTAACAATGTTGTTTGTTTCTTTGCCTGCTGTCATTAAATCTCTTCATTGGAGAGTAGAAATGGTATGCCTTTTTAACATATTTGCTGCTAACCTTGACACATTGTTACCCAAAAATAGATCTCACGTTATTTTCATTTAGAAAGATGTCACGAAACGTAGTAAATGTTAGCTCATCGCTTTGGTGATAGAATTGGAAAGAAGCAAAAGCATTTTATCTTGTATCAATTTTCTCAATACATATTATACAATAAAACTTATGCCTGGTAGCTGAAATAAAATATTACATATTTCAAGAAATCCTTTCTTGTACTTGGCTGCAGCAATTAGAAGATGAAAATTTTTGGGTGAAATCACTGGAAAATATTTTATTAGAGCCCGATGGAAGTGGGAGTTTGAGGAGTACATACATACAGGCTTCTAAATCTGTGAAGTACCGTGCAAGCCACCACCAGGTTGCTCGACTTAGGAAAGGAGTGAGGTGGCAGCTACCTCCTCATCTTCCTGATAGTGTTTGCTGCACGATAGCTTCACATTTATAGGGACTAATGTCAGAGTTCAGAATTACTGAGCATTCATCTAAGCTAGTATCTCTGATTTTAAACTATTTAATTTGATTTTACATGCAAAAATACAACAAAATTAAGCATACTGTCATTAATTTGAATATGTATGAAACTATTATCTTTAGTCATCTTTTTCTCTCTTCATGGTGAGTGGTAACACTATGTCACTCTTAAGCCAATTCAAATGGTCTAGGTTAATTTGACTAAGAAGAGTTATCAATTCAGATAGTGTGCAGCCTGCTTAAACTTTGAAATAAAATCCATGACTTACTGCCACTTTTCACCTCTCTTTTATAGTAAGTAACTTTTCTAGCAGGAAAGTCTTTTCCGGCTTCATAATTATTTAGATCTCGAATCCTTTTAGTAAATGTGTTGAGTATAATATTGAGAGAACTTTCATTTGTTTTCTTTGTTATTACATAATATTTCGTAGCCACAATTGATCTACATACTTGGGTCATCTTTTGGGGATCTTCCGATTTCTGTAATTTCAGTATTTCTTTTGTTTTTATTGTAATTTTCTTTCTTTTGTAGAAATTGCTGTTGTTTCTCGTAAATAGCTGATTTAGGTCTTTCAGTTCAGTGACATTGAATTTTCAGATTTTAGTTAGGTACCTTTGATTTCAACTCTTGTAGTGGTGTCACTGCTTGGAATTTTCCCATATCTTCATTGATTTTTATGGTCCATCTGATTGCAATCTTACTGTTCCTTAGTATTTTATATGTTTTCCATCTATTCTGGTTGGTGGTTAAGTAATTAGCTGCCCAAAGATCAAGATTCATTCTGTTTTATTTGTGCTCTTTGTCTTATTCTAGTATCACTTCCTGTTTATATAATGGAATAATTTTTTTCTATTACTGTACATGGATATAGGTATTAATGCATTGCTTTCAAAAATGTCTGTTCCTCATCTGCTTAAAATAGGGATGATTTTGCGAGGCAGTGGCTTAAAAGGCATGCTATTCTCCACTTTGCATTCAACTGTATTACTAATGCTAACTGGTTGTTCAGTTGGCTCTCATATGTGTAATGAAAATAATAATGGATGGAATGTGTGCATCCATTAACAATAATTCAGAGATCTAAGTTAGAATCCCAGTGCAATCAGATTGTTTTTCATACAAAATTCCTTCCCCTTGTATGTGAAGTCATATGGTTAAGTAATTACGGAGACTTCTGCGGTGATTAAATTGATGATTGGTTTTCGGTTTAATTCCGCATTGACACATTTTTGGTTGATGACAGTTTTGGGCACGTTCCAGCTCCCTTCTTCGGGTTAAAATGGATTTTGGAGCCAAAGAGGGGAGCGGGAACGTGCCTGAAACTGTCGTCCACCAAAAATGTGTCGATGCGGAGTTAACACGGAAACCAATTATCCATATGGATAATTATTTCATACTACTGTGCTCCATTATATATATATTTATGATACCGACTTTAATTGGGTGAATATTTGCATTGGTATTTCCCATTCGTACTTAAGAATTTGAGACTTTTCCTTGATTTCTTAATAATGCACTGATTCCTACTATCTATTTCTGGTTATCTGAACTTAAAAGAAAACATAAGCTACTCTTCCTGTTTTCCCAAAATTATTTGACGACAACCATTCCATCCAGCCCTACAAACTTAAAAGTTTTTTGTGCGCTAAACCTATGAACCTATAAGCTTATAAACTACTCTTTAGGATATTCTTTGTTGCCATAAATTTTTGCTTGTGCAGTTATGGATATAATATAATCAGGGAAGTCATATTAGCTACTGAATTGCAAAAAAAAATTGTAATATTGAGTCAACATCGTCTGCTCGTAATACAACTGGGACTGATAGGATTGGTTGTGGTCAAATAATGTGGGGAAAGTTGACTGTGACTTGACGTGTTTCCAGGCGCGCCGACTTACAAAAAATATTGGGGGGGCCCTAACCGGGGATCTTACCCTGGGAAATTTTATAAGTAGTGAGTTTTAAGTTTTTTAAGCATTTTAAAAGAGTCATATGATCAACATTAGAACCCTGATAAGTCGAATCTCGATATCTGAACACTCCGGGAAAAATCGACAAGCCTGACACATTTTTTCCTCACACCCATAACGAATTTTTTAGGGGGCTCGGGCCCCCTCAGGCCCCATGGAGTCGGCGCCACTGCATAATATAACTTAATTAATTTCTTGAATTATTGGGGGGGCTCCGCCCCCCCAAACGAATTATTGAGGGGGCTCGAGCCCCCTCAGGCCCCATGGAGTCGGCGCCTATGCGTGTTTCATTCAATGTAACCTAATATTTGAAGGGTGGATATACTCAGGGTCATACATTCAGCATCAAATTTTGGGGGATCATGACCTGTGTCCTGGGAGTAGTACCCCCTTGGAGAGGAGTGTTCTCCTGTGCAACATTTTCTTTAATACCCATTTTTTACCTATTTTGGAGCTTAAAATTTCATTTTATTCTTAGTAACAGAATAAATGTATCAATTTTTAAGCATTCAATGATACAAAATCTGTTTAAATAATAAAAATTTGGGAGGAATAAAATCAAATGATTTGGGCGTTACTTGTTGGAACGATGAAATATTCATGGTGAAACAAAAACACAGTACTATTCCAAAAAATTTATTTAAGCTGTCTACTAGTTTCGACGTTTACACCGTCATTATCAAGACCTTGATAATGAGTCTTGATAATGACGGTGTAAACGTCGAAACTAGTAGACAGCTTAAATAAATTTTGTGGAATAGTACTGTGTTTTTGTTTCACCATGAAAATTTGGAAGGACTTATGGCCCCCCACCCAAAATCTTCCCCTGGATACACTAGTGATAGGAATCAATTAAGTACGTAGTTAAGAATGTTTTTTCTTAAGTTCAAATAACCACAAATACCTGATTAAATGCTCTCAATTTTGTGAATTAGTATCGTAAGCATTGGGGAAAAGTGTTGACTTCTTCCACTGATTAAAGTTTTAGCTGTATCCCTTCATTTCTACAGTCCTCACGGCATCACTCGCAGCTCGAGTAGAACCGTCATGCGCGCGACGGAGCGTTTTTATCCGATGACGTCACGAGAATTCCGAAGAAGGGAACTAATCACTTTTTTTTAACATTTCGAATCACTAAATACAGACAGGGATTTCGCCGAAAATCTATTTTCAAATCCATCATGCTAATTCGTAGGTGAAATTCAGGTGAGGGTAAACGGTCTGCGTTGTCTGTAAACTTTTATTTCTGAGGTAATTAGCTCTCGTTAATTATTTTAACACTGCTCTTGTTCCATTGGCGAGAAATATTTATGGAAATAAGCGCCGCTCTTCTTCAATAAAATTCCTGGACAGCGTGGTCTGGCATACGTTAGCAAGCTCCTTGATTTTTCGACTGCGAGCTATTTTCCGGGAATGTGGAAATGTAGAAATTAAGGTGTAGTGTATATGTGCCGGAAAGAGCTTCGCGAAAGTGCCAAAAAAATGGCCACCGATTTAGAAAGCGAATTCCAATGCACTTCTGCTTTGAGAGTGGGAAGTTATATAGAGCCCTAGAAGACGTCATTATTGAAACTTCATATTCCACCGGCCCGTTGTATTACCAGTAGCGATAATAAACTCAACCGACTATCCAGCTAGCGTGATAATTAGTAAGTGGATGCAGATGCGAAGATTGCGAAAGTGCTGTAGGTAATATTGGTATTAGGCTGTATCATGTTATCTTCCCAGGATGGTAGGTAATATCTCCGTAAGGGATTTATACACAAAGAAATTTATGTATATATCTTGATACACGTGCAGAGAAAATTGCATCGTAAATAATTTCGAGAACAATCTTGTGAATATGCGAGACGCCTGATAGCCCCTGCTTTAATTTTTCGGAGGCACGTTAAACTGCGCACATGACTGCCATGCATAATGCAATACATTAAGTATTGCGTGTCGAATGGTGTTGTAGAATGCCTCTTCTGAATACAAGTTCGGTTCCTTGTCTCTGATGATAATCGTAAGTTTACCGTGCCTCCAATGTATTTGTTTACTTTTCCCTAGAGAAGTATGAATTGCGGCTCAAGTTTGTCTCTAATGATAAGATTTTATCGTTTTCCGAGTGTGTGTTTTCCCCTTGAAATATTTTAACTGTTAGTGCAGTCTTATGCGCCATCTTGTAGTGGGGAAGAAACTATTTTGAATATATATAGTGTAAGGAAAGACGAGAAAAGGATATTTAGTCGGAATATAATCACATAACCGAGCATACTTCTTTGTCGCATTAAAAAAGCTGCTATCGCTGGCTCTCAGCATTTGTATACGGCTCTTTTTATTTAGCCTTGTGTGCCCGCGTTAATATTAGCGCGGTAGAAATTCCGTTCGGAATTGCATCTTGCGCTTCTGCGCGAACACATCAAAGCCATCAGGGCAGGCCTTGAGACACACTTTCACTTTCTAGCTTGCTCCTTTCCCTGGGCCAACTCGCTCAAGGAGGAATAATTAGGGGGTGTTCGAAGCCTTGTAGACTCATCATCATTAGTCTTCAATCCGAAGATTGGTTTGAAGAAGCTCCCTCTTAATTCTATCAGCTTATCTTTCTACACCTACATAATTCGTCCGCTTTACTTCCTTCATCACTGGTCCGTATACCTCATCAGAGGCCTACTTCTGCCGTTTTTCCCTTCTACCTGTCTTTCAGTGATGATTCTCGTCCGACCGTAGTGTCTTTTGATGTGGCCGATTAGATTGTCCCACCTTCAATCCTATATTTTTTCAAAAGATTTCTCTCCTCTTAAAACTTCCTCATTACTCAAACGAACTATCCTTTTTATCTTCTCTTTACCAATGCATGTATACTATAGCCTCGTTTTGAATCACGCTTCGTTTAATCGTTTTTACGGTGCTTTATGATTCTAATTTTGTCTTAAGAACTTTGATCTGGAATTTTACTTGAATCCGTTCCCAGCACTTCTTATTGTACCTGCGGAAGCTTCCACATGGGCGTGGACCGTCCGCACGCAGCATTGACTTCCGCTTAGTTCCTCGCCGTCGTCCATTCGCGTGCGTATTGCACCTGTCTAATGACCTTCGGGGGCAGGCGGAGGAGCGGACAAAGCCGATTCGGGAGTTGGTCAATCCTCCAAATAATTTCAAACGTCGTCCGTCTTATCCGGTCTGAGAATTCCGAATATGCACCACGACATTACGGCAGATTTTTTGGTCAGCTTGCGCAGATCAGTTGGTGTGAAAGTAGATGCTAGTGCAAGTTTTGGGTATGGGACGAAAGATATTTTTTTAAAACTTGTCTTTATCGATTCTTGCATCTGCAAATAGTAACGAAAGTATGTATTGATTCCCCATATGCCGCAACATAGTGATCCCAAATTCGCCCATGTCCAATTATATTATGTACTTTATTTAATTCTCTTGTGCTGAAATAGTAATTGCATTCATTACATTTGGTTTTACGTTGTCCTTTGAGTTTCTCTACCACATCGCAGCTAATATTATGCCCTGCTCGAACTTGTCCGACATAAGGTGATGGGACTAAGCGGACCGTCCCCGTCCTTGAAAAACAGGCCGTGTCAGCCGGCCAGGGGTCCACGGCTCAGCATCTCTTCCGGCGGACAGTGTGTTATACTCTGGTGATCTCCTCACGTCATCCAAGTAGGGCTCGGATTGTCCATGCAAATTTGTCTTTCACCCTGGGATCTATTTCAGGCTTCGTCCAAGTAGTGCGTTATCCGACCTCCCAATGGGCGCAGGTCTTAACGTACCCGTCCTTTCATAGGGAAGTGGAAAATAGGCGGCCGCATCTGAAATACCAAGCTAGATTAGTACATTTTAGCTAGGCCACTTTTGTGGATGAAATGAATTTATTTCAAAGAGATGCATCAGCATGAACAAAACATCGCGATGAATGAAATCCCTTTCGGGCCATTCCGGAATCTCCGACTTTTATTATGCACTTGAATTCTCTTTTAAATTTTTTATGCTCTTAATGAAGTAAGTAGTAATTTTGCATTGTTCCGAATAGAGGTCCCATGTTACATGGAGCCAGTCTTGAATTTGACCTCGAATTCTCGCCCTTGCAAGCATAACACTTTCATCAGCAGAAGTGACCTTGCTTCATGCGCTCTTTACGTATTCGAGAGATTGTTGCGCTTGGTTTCCAGGGTCTAAGTAGGTTAGAAGACGCGGGGAAGGGAAGAGGCCGGCCAGCAAATCTTCTCCGCGAAACCCTGAAAATGTCGCGGTAGTAAATAAACGACTGTGCTTACCTCACGGCTTAGATCTGTAGATACAGCGAGCGTATTTTTTCGTGTATTCGAGATATTCTCACTTCCTGCCGAGGGTGCCGACTTACAAAAAATATTGGGGGGCCCAAACCGGGGGCCTTGTCTCGGTAAATTTTATAAGTATTGAATTTTAAGCTTTTAAGCATTTTAGAAGAGTCATGTAATCAACATTAGAACCCTGATCACTCGAATATCGATATCGGGACACTCCGGGGAAAATCGACAAGCCTTACACATTTTTCCTCACATCTGTAACGAATTTTTGGGAGGGGCTCGGGCCCCCTCAGGCCCCATGGAGTCTGCGCCACTGCTTCCAGCCATGAATCAATTGTATACGTTGCTATAAAACAGTGGCGTAGCCAGGAATGGGACTGGATGGAAGCCAGTGAAATAGCTCCTCTATCATGATGGCCACAGTCCCATGCATCTGTACAAATTAGAACATTAAGGCGAATTAATAAGGGGATCAGGCTAGGGTTCTTCCATGTCACCCCGTGGACGAGGGTTCAAATCCACGATTATCTCTGTTTACATTCTGTGAGGGGGGCAATGCAGGCACATTACTTCGACCGTCGGATAGTACGTTATTCTGCGCTATCCTTGGTGCCTTTAGCATGGCGATTAGATTTTTCTATACCCTTCCTTCATTACTTTTTTCATGCTGGGATTTATCTAGGCTATCGGTTGCCTCCTTCTTGCCAGTTACTAAATAGTGTCAAGTTTTATTTCAGAAAATTATCACCTTTACCAAGTTTGTTATTGCAGAAAAAAAATTGAGAACGATATTTTCCTCGAATCTCATTCCGGCTATCGACCTTAATCGAAAATTCATTTGGGCGGAGGAGATGTTTCGCACACCCATCTGTAATATTATCTATATATTTTCTGTTTGCTTCACCTGTCGGGTAGAACACTCGAGCAGTTACAGCCACTCGCTGGCTTGCGGCTATAGGACAAAGCTTCCTGTCTTGGTGAACTCGTGTGGCATAACTCTGAACGCGGCGCATACGTGACATGTGTCACGTATCGATTTTTGTTCGATGGTTAAATTAGTATCGATGAAATTTTCAACTAGCCTGGAGAAATGTGGTGGTCGGATTGGAGACGCAACAAATACGAATGATTTCACTGTAAAGACAACAGGTTTATGGAAGGAATTAGCTCTTATATTTAAATTAACTCTTGGTTATTGAAACCAATGCCTGCAATTTTTCACGATCATAAAATGTATTACGACATGTGTTTCATTGTGACTACATCATCTTCCATTTGTGAATATTGCGACTATTTGCTTCAATATGGAAAAACCCCGTCACGCTAACTTCTTCGGATTTAGTTAACTCATGGTTATTTTCATTCCGATGTGCCCTCTTCCTCGACTTACGGTTTGAATAAAAAATACGTGTAAAAGCACATTGAACACTTTAAAGAAATCACTAACACACAGCGCGTTCCGAAAATTTCACCCTGCTTTTCCTGTCGAGTAAAACTCGATAGGTCCCCGCGATCTAATTTGACTAGGCTCGTCGCGAATTTTTTTATATGAACTACGTCGCTGACATTTGGGTACTGGAATATCACGCTAAATCCTCCCTACGCATAATTCATTGCTATTTTTTATTAAAAAAAAACCGGCTTCAACGCGGCGATATCGCTTCTCGAGTGGAATTCTTTATTCGCCTACTGATTGTCGGTGTGTGTAGCGACCTCGACCAACGAATTATCGGCGAGAGTGATTCCGGTGAAACGTGCTACCGACGCGACGGCTGTCATAAACTAAACTGACAATTCTCGGTAGCCGAGTAAAGAATTGGGTGTTCAGCGTTTTGCTGTTCATGAATAAGAATAGTAAGCAATGTTTTTCCTCGTATATTTCGTGGTAATTTTTGATTTCATTGTCGTTTTACGAATTTTTTCTTCGTACTTCGTTCGAAAATAATGATTTCCAAACGTTTTGTTATGGGAGTGATATCTCTTAAAGCTACAAAATGGATGGAGGTATGTGTACGCGTGCATTTCGATAGCAAAGTTTTGCCTCATGTATCTTATTTTATGCCGTAAAAATGTCTCCGCTAGCCGACGCACGCTATAACTCAAGTTCCGTTTTTATTTAATTTATTAATTTCTTTCACAAACGACCGAAGTCATCACTATTCGGCCTTTAAATCGGGGTTGATAACATTTAACAATCAAGCGTGCACAAACATCCATGCCCTGGATTATGGTCACTTACCCAGGCGGGACTCGAACCCGCGACATTGGTTTGTCAGCCGAGGACTTTACGCCGCTGCTACCGTTTCGTATCAATGTGAACAAAAAATGGGTTGCCATACCGTTTCCCAGTCTAGTGCCTTCGATCAGATCATTTAACCATGCATGGCGTTTTGATGTTAGCGTAGCAGAAACATATGCCTGGATCTGTTGGATAATTTTGAAACTGGACGTTTATCTCGTATCACTTCTTTAATGCATTCCATTCCGTCAGCATATCGTAATTGTTATAATGTACGCCACGTGTAGGAGTCATGGTTAGAAAAGAAAGAAAATGCCTCACTTCATTGCCTGCTTCGTAATTAATCTTTCAAGAAAAGGAAAGGTTCTCATTTTTTCAACTGAATGTTGCTGGTGATGTTAAATTGCGTTTTAAATGTAATTGACGCAAAATATAAATAAAATGTGATTTGAAAATTTCATTGGGAAATATGTATTTTGCTTTCCCTATTCTTGCTTTTTAGGCGAATGAGGTATGTCATTAATGAAAACATTTTTTAAAGACATATATTCTAAATTTCGGAATTGTATGCTTATTTATTTTTAATCGCCAAGGCGAGTATCGCTCGACCAGTGTTACTCGGTGACGATTGCTCGCTTAAAACTTATCATCATCTTGAAATGTCACGGCTTGTAAAGGAGACCGTTGTCATTATTGGCCCTTATCTCATAATAGAAACACCTCTCATATCTCTTTAACCTTGCCATTATTTTCTCGGCTGTAATTTTTCAATACGTATTTGAGATGAATGCAGATGTTGAAATGGGTCTAATATACTCAGAAATTTTCAAGATAAAAAGTAAAAGTTTTACCCGAGTAATCCGTCGTCACAAAAGACCACCACAGACGCACTACACCCGCTCAAACGGTCGTATTTTATATTTTTTTCTTAACTGATTACGCTAGTTACTTTTTTAAGAACTGCGCTACGATCTTGAAATCTCTATAGGACATAGAGTAAATCTCGAACAAAAGATTGGTTTGCTGGTTTGCCGCGGCTATCCATTGCGATCTTCTATCTGCTAGCCTTTTCTCGTTGACGTATTTCTTCTCTGATAGTATCTTATGTATAGTATAGTATACTTCCCGTCTTCTAGTCCACCTTCCAGGATTGTTTTCATCTGAACATCATGCCTCATGATGTGGCCAACGAAGTTGTCCCGTCTTCTCCTTTGGGTTTTTAGAAGACTATGATTGACGTTTAGCTCTAATATAAAAGTTTGTCTTCTGATGAAATACTGAGGTGTCTACAGCGCATATGTTCGAGTTTACACGATATACCCTGAACATTTCTGGATAGTAACGTAAGTTTAAACATTTATACGTCAAAACAACGTCCTCTTAACGGCTCGGAGCGGTTGGTATTACAATTCCAACAGCCGCCAAGGGACATTTATTCGCCTAAGAAGCTCTTGATTTCTCATTAATCTCTGAGTGGAAACCACTTGCTTGACGCGTCGAGGTCGTCTAGTTTTCGAGGATGCCTGTCCCTCCGAGGGACCGGATCTCGGATGTTTGCTCTTCTCTCGGGCATACGGCTGGGATGTGCTTGAATCAAAAGACTCCCTCGCATGTTAAGTCTGGCCGGGTCGACAACCTCGATCGCCCTTTAGCCTTAAAGCTAGTTAGTTGTGTCGATGTCGTTCTGTGTCCCCGTATTGATATTTCACAGTCATTTCTCAAGGCCTCTACGTACCTGAGGTACTCGGAACAATTTCATTAGTAATTCCGTAGGTATGTAGTAAGATTATGTGAAAAATTGTGGCAGAGTATTACTGGATAAAATGGGAAATAGGAGGTGACATAAAAGCGTCGAAACTAGTTGCACTTGTAGAGTAAATGAAAGTGAATTTCATGACCCCTAACATTTTGTTATCGAGAAGGTATTTGGAAAGAGTTAGTGAAACATTCTAGCTGGTTATTACTGGATAAAATGAGCATCAGGAGGTGACGTAAAAGCGTGGACACTTGTTGCTCTAGTGGAGTAAATGAAAGTGAATATTGTGACCCCTATTATATTAACTCGTTAAACGCAGTATGTGCTCTAGGAGAGGGTGAATTGCTTAAGAGAACGCATCACTCCCCAGCGCGTAATCAGGAGGGGTGCCGTGGGAGCCTCATCCACCGATTTTTTTTACTCGTGGCGACTGCACGTCGTTCATCCCCTTGGGAGACAACTAGCTTTGAGGTACCTACTTATACTCTGACTGTATCTTAACAATTAAAGGTTGTGGACTGAGATCAGTGTATCAGATCCGCAATGCATCAAAATCGGATAATACAAACTACTACGGCCAGAGCCCTAGCGTTAAAAAATTTTCGAAAACTCAGGCGGATTTCGGAAACAAACGCCTGCGGAAACTGAGCCATAATTACTTCGGCCGTTTCGATTAAAACCATAGATGACTGTTAATTGCAGCAATATTCAAACGAAAGTTATCGTTTTTATTTTACGAAATTTGTGGTTTTCCGATGCGTTGGAAATGGCAAAAATTACCTGCGTACCACCTAAGAACCCTACATGTAGGGTTCTTGGCACCACGAAAGCTCTCAGGAAGTATATTTCTGGTTACCTGGATGATCACTATTACTCCTGCGGTAGTATTTAAACTCTTTTGTGACTTATCACTGGTTGGAATACAGTCTTTCATCCTGAAATTTTCAGGGTGTGCAGGTTTGGCTCTTGTCAAAATTTGTCTTCATCTCAAAAATTTTACATTAGAGAAAATACTGGGTTGAAAATTTCAAATTCGAGACTCGGGCAAAAATTTTGACCAAGGACTTCCTTCTCTTATAATTTGATGGCAATGGAGTAAGTTTTCAACGCGCAACAGGCCTGCTGAGAGAAAGTGATACGACCGCATAAATTGAGTTCATTTATTTAATATTTATGTAAGCAAATATCAGACAAAATACGTGTGTATAGCTTCACTTAGTCGCCTCATTTTTTCCGTGCGTTCGTAAGCGTAAAAAGGTTGCCGATTCCTGCTTCAGATTAATTTGAGAAACAACATGCCATACTAATGGTTAAAGTGTGAGGAGGGAATTGATTTGGCCTTGGTTCCATCTAAAGACGAAAGGTATCACTCGAGGATAATATAAATAATAGTCAAGGAATATTTTTTCGGGGAAATGTAGATGATGTACCTCAGTTGCGTATATGTGCTGCGTATTGTAAGGAATATTCTGTAACGTGCCGCCTCTTGAGTTAAAAGAAACTTCTATGAATTTAAAAAAAATGTCAAGACGCCATACAGTGGTGTTCCCTTAGGACCTAGGTAATTCTGTTGTTCACTATTGTGGCTCACTGCTTTTATCCAAATGCCGTATTTTTTTGTTTTTTCCTCCTATTTAATTAATTTAAGAGACCTTTGGAGGTCCAGGTCTACCTGTTGGTAATATTTCGTCATGGTCACAAAATTAAGTCACCAATTTCTTTCATTAGAAAAAAACTTCACGCACTTTGAATCCTCTGGTACTGAATAACCCGCGTCAGTATTCTGGTTTATCTCCCTGCATAAAATTTGTTATGGCTGGTAAACATCGTTAAAATTCTATTATTAATCATGTTACTGTTTGATGGTCGTTCATCCCAATCATTTTAGTCATTTAACTCATAATAAGCTTGTATTATGTTATCATATATTTGTAAATTGGGTATTTATTGCGATGAAAAATACTAAATATTGCCTTGTGATAACAGAAAATGGACTTGAAAGGCTACTGATCGTTAAACGTGACCCAAATATGTGACCATTACTCTGCTCTCATTCAGCATGACTTGAATCTTCGACATGGTTTCATCATTGTTTCTCTACGGGTTCCTTGCCCTGTCCTATCATCCGTCACCATTTCCTGTTGCGCAGTCGATAAACGTTTCCTTGAAGCATAGGTGTCGATTCTGTTGCGGAGGAGCGGCTTGGATGGAGGTAGGTAAGCGAAGTATCGTTTAGCTATTCAGGATCGCTACCGAGATGAAATGATTCCTACTTTGAATTTTGTTAAGAAGTAGATGTGCAATGAATGAGGGATGAAACCAGTCTTGGGATTTATTCCAGTTCTTTCGTCGCTAAGGGATGACTACGGCGTCCACTTCGAAGCCATTAAAGGATAATATGTACTTAATCGTAGTGAGTGTTGCTGATTTCTTCGCCAACCTGAGTTTGTGACCGCTAACAACAACCAAAATAAAAATATATAAAATAAAATCACTTTGTAAAACTACATATAAATTAATTTCCTGTGATCTAGGTTTCAACTTAAACGCTTATTATCAAGGTGCCTCCTAATAATATTTCAAGTTAAACCTGCGTCGGTGAATAAAATTTCACTGGAACTGTACGAAATGATTTTATTTCTATGTATCATTATTTTTCCTCCAAAGTGAAGCCTGTATATGTGCCGTATGTCAGGATAAAAGCAAACATACTTTTTTTTACCAAACACAAAGCGCACGGACATTTCCGTTTGGAAGTATGATTCCTGTGGTTCTATGAAACCATAGAGTAAGTATATTATACTTACTCTATGATGAAACTATTCTTTTTTGTGTAATATTGTTTATCGAATTCCCTTGCTGGTTTACATATGTGCAGCTTCGTTTTTTGCATACCTACTTTTAGAGACAATTTCTCTCCAATCTAACAAAATAACGAGGAAAAAATTCGAATGGCAATTTGAAAGCAGTGACCTTGAAATAATTTTAATCCCATCAAAGACGATCGTTTATATCTAGGTGAAACTTAAACAATTGTTTTGCCTGAATAAATGAATTTTTTTATAGATACATCGCTATTGCTTCCAATAGGAAAGGTTTTAATCATTGAGTGTTACAATGCTTTTTTGTCGCCGTATTTGTGGTTCATGCGAGCAATGTCCTTAAAAATATTTATACAAATTTATGTACTTTAAAATTTTATTGTACTTTGTGACTGAAAAGCATTGAACTAAAATAACCATGGCTTTTTCAAAAGTGGATTAAGGTCGTTGTTTGCGGGTGGCGGTTCATTACTTTCCGCGGCGTCTTGGTGGTCTGTGATAATGCGTCTGATTTCCGATATGCGAAGAAAAGTGGCTTTTACATACTCATCAAATATTTTCAAACACTTATTAAGCTAGAAATGTAAAAACTTTCATTGGAAAATGCCGTACAAAAATTACTATATTTTCAACTTTTATAGAAATTACGGTGGGCGGCTTACCACTACTTCCTTCGTACTGTACTGTAATCGCTGGTCTCATGGGGTTTCATGATAATAAATAACAACAAGACCATAAAATACCTTATCAATATTAGATGGAAGGACTGTTATAAGAAGAATTTGGGACTCATTTATCCTGTTGTTGAGGAAGTCACGGAAATAATTTATCTCACATCATTGTCTTCTTTTTTTTAATGATTTGAGTTAATACTGGCGAAAAAAAAGATAAAATGTTTTTCGATGTATTTAATCGGTAATGTTTATTATTATCAATAAAAACAACGAATATCGCTATCAGCCGCATTTAAGATGATTATCATCGAAAAATAGCCGGGAAGGTAGCAGTCCCACGGGCCCATAGATGCATCTATCCGACCCGTGTGAGTACTCATGACTTTCACAGTTCGTCTAACCTCAAACCAGTTGCAAGGTACTGCCAGGCTTGCATCAGAAAAGGACACAATTTCATCAGAAGGATTGTATGACTTACGAACTGTATTTTCTGAGAACAATCCCCGCGTTAGTTACTCACTACAACCTTCGCGTCCCATTCTGGGCAATAATGTGGTCACGGAGCATCAGACAAGATGATTCATCATGTTCCCGCGAGGCTCACAGTTCCCTCACCCCTTCTTGGCTAAGGAAGTCTTTTCCTCCCACACAACCCTTTCAAACTAAACAGTCCACGAGCACTCTCGAATGCGTAGACCACGTGACCTTTTTGTTTTGGTCGCAGTCACGGCGCTTGTTTCCCTCCTTGATGCCCTCATACGTTCTCTCTGCGTTAAAACTTTCACTCAATAGAGAAAGCTCGCTCGAGCCTTGAAGCTAGTTGCACATCTTCGATGTGCCGAACGCTTGGAAAATATTTTAGGTAAATTTTCTCTTAATATTTCGTAGAAAGTGAGTATAAAACGCTTTTCATGTGACTTTGAAAAATATGATCCTGGTTCTCTAACATGAGGTAATGAGCAATAAGGCAGCCTCAAAGTCAGTGGTTATAAAATTAATAATAATTGAATAGTTACCACCATTATCTCAGGAAAAACTATTCATGTGTTTCGTCATAAAAATATGGAGGAATTATTGAGACGGAAATAGGTGTATTATCAAATGAGAGAAATCCAACTTATGTCGTGATGGTGATGGTCATTAGTGAATGACTTGCCCATTGTTACTTGTAAGCTGCATGCATGCAAAATCAATGTTTTATTTCCCTACCGAAGTGCGAGTCAGCTATTGTCTTTCTTAGGATTTCGTTGATTCGGTAGATACTATTGGATTCGAGAATATACTCCAAATTACTCATGCGATGTCGCTCGGTCTCCGGGAATATTTGTTATTACCGCCAGTCATTTCGATCCTCAAAAGCCCTTTAAGTGTTAGATTCATTATGGGAGAATTTAATGGATGATAATGATTAATGTTAATAATAATAATAAAATTGACGGTAAAGGTCACGCGTAAGCTGATGTCATAAAGTGGAATTAGTTGAATACATATGAAAATGCAAGGTTTTAAACAAAAATATTGTGAATATTTCCTGGTGAAATTATTGAATGCCTCTTTCTCTTTTTTATCGACGAAATCCCAAGACAATGTTTGATGAATCAGCAAGAATTGTTCGTTTCGGCATCCGGTTCACTTGAATTATGGATAATATTATTATATGAATAATAATCGATTACCCGATAGTGATCAGATACATTGTGCGCGCAATCCGGCCTCGCTTTTCATTTAACATAACCTGGGGTACACGTCCCCGCGCGCACATATTTTGGTCCTACGCGGGCCGGATTGCGCGAAGATACATATTCGCTTGATTTTACTGGGAAGATATGATTCTAATTCCAAGAATCACCGGTAATAAAAAACTGGCCCAGCTATGTGAAGCTATAATTCTCTGCTTGCAATCCCTTCGATCAATCCGCCTCTTATCTGCTTCCACGCTATCACAATATCATCTCATATAAGTATACATTCGAGGATAGGCCAAAGAACAAAAACATACAGCGAATTTGTGGGCAACTTAATCATCAAGATTTCATCGCCCCTGTTTGCCAATTCTATGCTAGGTGAAAGAATGATCTTCTAACTTAAGGGGGCCATTTTTAGTACTTGAAGAAATAGAAAGAATTGTAATCATTGGCTCTCCAGTGCTAATTTCTGTTTTCCCTTTCAGTATAAAGTATAAATTAAGGGAACGGATTTCTACCGCTCGACCGATCGCATTGGGCCTTTTTTCGCGGCATTTTTCTAGTTTAAAAATTACCCTTTCAAATTGAAATTTCCGAAGTGTGTTGAGTAAATCCTTGTCGACATTTGTCTCTTGCTCTATTACGATAAAAAATACATTTGAGAAAATACTCATGTAAGATAATCAACTTTTAGATTCAGTCAAATATTAAGACTACCTATGTAGAATGCATATAGAGTCTATCTATATAGTCAGAAACTATCAAGATGATAGCATAAGTATTAAGCTAGCAATGCGTCACGAAGAAAAAAAAACGGAGCGAGCGGGAGTAATGCGTTCCCTTAAGTATTTCGCGAATACATCTTAAAAATATTTGCGGGATATTCTCCCGAACCCGTGCCGTAAAGGGATATTGCATATTCCCCGCAGGCGCACTATAAAATATTTACCACTCCCCTCACTACCCTATGCAAGACCTTTATCCACCCCTGCATCCTAGTGGCCTGTATAGTTAAATGAAAACATCGGCGTTCGCCCTTCCGATTTCCTTCATTTCTTCAACGATCATTCTCCTTTAACATCGATCACCCCAGTACAAATAGAGGCGTGTAGGCGTTCGATCTAGGCTCCTCGCCGTATCGGGCGTGTGCAATTACGAAGTGCACTCGGTAGCGACATCCGGCGGCACGTAATTGTTTCCTACTTCCAAGTGCGACGTTATATGTATACTGCGATGCTTTCGGTATTGCATGTTCACGGAAGTACAGGTATTATGAAGTTTTCTGCATTCAAATTCATACTTTTGGCTAAGGTTTCTTTGATAACTTAATGTGCAATTTTTATTAGTGTGTCATCAATTCATCGAAAAATACGTAGCCATTATTCTTGGGAATAGCTTTTTTGAGAGTTTTAGCTTATGCGGAACCAATCGGTTTTAGTAATGATGGTGGTATCAGCATTGCACGCTTACCATTGAATCGTTTCGTTATTATTTTCCATCAATGAAATGTTTAATGTAATATTATGCCGTCTTGAAATGAGATTTCTCTGTAAGTATATTGAGGGTATTTCCAGTCAAGGGATTTATGAAGTTATATGCACTATATTGGTTCACATCGCTAATTCATTATTTTGTTACTACGTGAGCAACGCTTATTTCGTTCCAATTACGTAATCAGATGTTACGTAAGGTAAATGCGTCTATTACATATTGCGACGTGTGCAAATATATTATTAAAAACTACTGCGTATTTTATTCTGGAAATTGTAGTACAAGGATGCTATCTTAGATATACTGTAGGATATGATATTAGTGTTTTATTATATTTGCGAATAAGGTGAACGAAATTGTATTGAATCCAATCGCTACAGTTTATTTCAAAATGCAATTCTTCTTTTGCTATAGATGATGTAGTAGCTTGAGTAGAATTGTCAATAAAATCAAACAATCGGATCTCTATCTTTTTGCACCCTGCACTATGACATCTTTCGTGAACTTTTGTCAGTAAAGGTCTTTCTACGTAAATGAGGTATTAATTTAGAACAATGAATTTATTTTGTTGTCTTTCTATCAGAGAAATTTTTAAAATATCTTTGGTCACTTCCAGTGGGTTAAAGAAAGCCGCAGTACTTTGTACGCGTTTTGGAGCCTAATTCTCTTATTTTTCCCTTTTATCATGGATACCGTATACGGTTACGGCTGTCTACGGCTTTGTTTGTGAATGGGTATTTATGTCAACTCAATGATGGCGGGTTTAAATAAAAATGGGAAAATCGTTATGAATATTGTTAGTGTATTGTTTACTTAGATAAAAATTGCAATACAAGGTGTTTCAGGAGGAATCTACAATCTTTCAGGAGGTAGGTACTAAGGAGTTGCGATGTTTATTGGATAAAAATGCTTAAAACTATCTCTCCTACACCCTGTATAATTCTTAGTAGAAATAAAGTGCTGCATTTTTATGCGGGGTAATGGCACGTCTTCATTCCCTACATAGTTTTAAGGAACTTCCCTCCCACACATGTAAGAAAGATACATGTCCTTCCCTTTAAAAATCGGCGAAGTTTACATGGTTGCGTATGAAGAATGATCTGCAGGGCTATTCAGTAACTGTTTACGCGGTCGCGAAGACGAAAGATTTCGTGACGGGATCGCGAAAATCACATTGTTGCTATTCTGTAAGCCATTTCGAACATTCCGCCACGTAAGTTTCGTGCTTCAGTTTACGCGACGAGAGTTGTCAACGAAAACTCAGTTTCCGCCGCGTAAACAGCAGACCGCGGTAGACGACGGGGCCACATGCTGTTAATATATGTCATGTATTTGCTTTGCCATGTAAACAGCGGTATTCATTGTAGTTGTGGACGTAATTTCATTTCGTGCAAGTAATTTTTTTGCATATTTAACTGTTAATTTCATGAATTTACATTATTCTTGTCTTGTATATACTTCTCATATCCTCTTTTCGGAATACATACCTATTGGAGTTGGAGGTGTTGTTATCTGTCATTGAGGAAATGTTTTATATTTTTCATACTTATAGTTATCGCCCGCTTAATTGCATATCTCAATAGTACTCTATTTATTTTCAACCGTTTATCAAAGTGAATACTTAAGTTGAAAATGTGTCGTCGCATCTTGTTTTTAAGCCGTGTTTACAAGACCTTTTCCCGTCGTCTGTTTCACTATGAGTGTAGATGATGTATGAGCGTAGATATTTTAAATGCTTTGTTCTACTTTTCCCCGGGACGGTTACAAAGTTACATTACATACAACAAAGACATTTGTTGGTTAAGAGGAAACGTATGTGTTCCATTCATGAATTTGCTGCTGTGAGTCATCTTTGTGGCGTTAGTCAGTGCTTTCCCACTTCGGAATGCAGTGTTACTCTATGAATACTAGTGTGTATGCAAAAGGAGTATGTAGCGGGATTCAAGAACTTAGGATAAAGTACAAATGCTACTTTTAATATCCACGAAGAAGGTAAACAACTCGTAGTATGATCATAAGATTATTTTGTTTCTTCTGGTTTGAAAGGGCTCATGTTAAACATCAATGCTAAAATAACATGAATGAATACTGCGCTCTACAGTCTGTATATAGTTGCATAAGATATTTTTGGATGATGAGGTTGGAGGGACATAACTAGCAGAAAGACAGCTCCTCTGCTGATCAATATTTTTACTCAGGCTGGCGATGTATAAATATTCACAATTATTGCCGAATAGTGGATGTATATTTTTTTTCTCTACGTTGTGATGGCTATTGTTTTAACTAATCAAATACAAGATATTGGCACTGAAAGGATATAACTGATAGGTGAATCGACTTTGTGTGTTTATATTAGGTCCTTTTCGCAAATGAAATGTGCAGCTGTTGTGGCTGGATCCATATCTAAACTGTGGATAGGTAGATGCTTGTATGACAGATAGACGTTTGTAGGCATGTTATTTATGTACTTAGCATAGTGGGTACAACTTAAATTATTTTACCAAGTAGTCATTATTGAGTATACTACTGTTTTCAGTGTCATCTGTCTTGCGACAAAAGATGACTGTAAGTATTTCTTGGCATAAGAGATTTGTTTTGTTCAAAATGGTTAGTATATACATTGGGGACAAGTGTCGTTTCTGTGATATCTATCATACAGGATGTTTCCTTTCGATTAAGCCTATGAGTCCATCGCATGACTATGATTATTATGGAAGAGAGAGCGAGAGTATTTATTCAATGGCCATTAGTGTGATGGTCCCTATTAAAGAATTGAGGCAAGTCAATCATCTTATTTGTATTGATTGTGGATAGTGGTGAGAGGATATTGTCTGAGAGCCAGATACCTGTTTGTGCCTGCTGCAGTATCATGATTGTATAAAGGAATTGACTCCCACATTCTAGCCACTCAGAACCCTAGCTAAGGGATTTATGCTTTTATGTGAAATGACTCATTGTAAATCTATGAAATAAGACAGCCAATTTTTTCTTAATGTGCTATTGATATATATTGTTCCATTTAACATTTTGAGACCATTTATTGTTTCTGAGATTACAATTTTAATGTTCTCATAATGTGAGGTGAGGCTAACCTATTTTCATTTGAATGTGTATCGTTAATTTATGTAACGATCGAATCTGATTGAAAATTATATGTGTGAGAGCCCTAGAAATACTTAGGAGGAGGAGAGAGATGAAAGAGTCAGTCTTGTGTGAGGGAACTAATGAATGTATATGACCCTTTTGTATTAACATAAGAAGTATTTCAGGGAAAATATTGGATAAAGATTTAGCTTGGAAGCTAATAAATATTTTATGTCCCCACATGATTCCAGCTCAAAGAGCTCTTGTAGTACGAATGCGTTTGAAGGTATATTACTAAACCACATCAACCACTATCCCTATGTAAGTTAGTGAAAAGTGTACATGAAATACCTACCTAAATCTAGATATATTGTGCACTGCAATTTTATGGGCATGGCAGCTACTGGTAGTGACTATAATTTGGGACTTGGCCATCCCTCTGTCAGCAGAGAAGTTGAGGAGGTTACAGAAGCATAGAATTCTCCTCCCATATTGACCAAAGATATATAATTCCCATCAATAGAAAATGAGCAGAGTAGAGTAATATAAAATTAAGCATGAATTGCTGCTGATGTAGATGCCCATGAATTTTTGGAACAAATTGTGATGAGCCCATTACTGTCTACATAGCATTTTCCAACAAATTTAAACTGTTGGAGAATAATCAAACCAACATTGTAATTTATTTTAATAATTTATCATGGATTAGACCTTGACTCTGAAAATTATTCTCTTGAGTGTTTCTAAATCATCATTACCTTACATGCCAGTCCTTCTCAAATTAATTGGTGATGGTCGAGGTATTCCTACAAATAGGCCTAACACAGCTAATAGGCATTTATGCATTCACAATAAAGGATCCAGTTCCTTTCGTTAAATTTCCTGCATTATAATATGGCACGATGTAAGTTTGGAGATGTTGGATGGATGTTCATCAACTTTACCTAGGCTGTTTCTATTAGTATGGGATCAGAAACGTAGCATTGAAAAGAATTTGGTGATAATGCCACTCTTCCATTCATATTACAAACTTTTACCAAATTACAGCTCCCCACCCCATGTAATTTAATGATTCATATTCGCTATATCATGAAACCCATTCTACATCCACAACTTAAGTCTCTAGTAACTACTCTCATTCCATATGCTATGAAAACCCACTCAGAAGCATATTAATAACATGCTTGTGAAACAAGCTCTTAAACAATTTGAAACATGATGGTAACTGATACCACCTCCAGAACAACGGTTGCATTTCGTTATTCTTTATACCTGAAGTTACTAAATAATTACAGGTAAGCTCAAAGGAAATAAAGTAAGAGAGTATCATTTCTAAGTCATTCCTATTTTATTTAACAGTAATTTGCAAGCATCAATTTTTCCAGATTATCAGTTATGTCGATACATATATGGAATCAATCAGCCATGCATAGGGAAATGAAATGTACTTGGGAGAGTGGATATCAGTGTTCGTTGTTTGGTATAAATTTGGAAAAATAATCATCTGGTACATAATTTAGCATACATTATATGATATTAATAATATATTGAAAGTAATGACCTTGATTTTTTAAAAGTAAACTCCTTGCATCGAAAAGAAAGAATAATTTTTATATCATATCTGTATCCTTGAGCACCGAATATATTAAAAACAGTGTAATGAATGATAGGTGGCTGAGGTAACCCACACCACCACTGGCCCCAGACTGGAATACTATGTGGCAGGCCAAGTACCCCTGAAACTTATTAAACTGAAGCCAATGTGCGGGTTATGAAGTCTATTGAAAGGGGCATGGGGGTTCTTAACTCTAGGTTCAGATGATTGCTGAGACATTGAGTGCTGGAGTGTGCACCAATAAAATCAGGATTGATAGTTAATTCTTGTGTTGTACTTCATAATATGTGTGTAGGGGCTGGTTTTCCCTTCCCAGACGAGGCTTATTATTATGGAGATCCCAGCTCTTGCAGAGTCCCTAATTGGAAGAGGCATATTAAACAAGTCCAGAACTATTAGACAAGCGATTATTAACAGGTTACCTAATGCATTGGTAAATTACCAATTTATACACTACCATTGCTTTTGTTGGTGGTCAAACTACGGTTTTCCACCTTAAAATTAATCATGGGATCCCTCGTAGAAGGGATACCCTGTAGTTGCCACCAACCTCATCAGAATGGTCTAAAATGAGAAAAGAAATATTACGAATGGGTCATGTTTCATCCATTATTTTTTCATGCATTTTTCTGTTACTTGCATAAGACATATAATTTCTTTCACTAGGTAGTAATTTCCCTTAACAATTATCTCTGCTTGGGTCTCTTAACCTTCTTGATTGTGAGGTACTTCAGGATATAAGTAGAACAGAACTATAGCTCAGTTTATATCAATTGCCACACATTCAGGCTGTGCTTCCTTTTTCTTAGGAACGGTAGTAAGAAAGTGATATTTTTAGGTGTGCTGATGACTTTAGATGCTGCAAATTTGCTACCTATATAATATTATAGCGTGATTGATTTTTAAGAATCCAAAATTATGAGGTAGAAACTCCTTCACTTGACTTTGTACATAATTTAAAAATTCCCAAGGTATCTCTTAAATTGAAACTACTACAAAATGAAGAAGATTTGAATTTATTCAATAAAAATATGAGCTTAATGTCACTTCTATTCTAAAAAGTTAGGTGTACTTATATACGTTAGCGACAAATGTTGAGGTGCATTTCGTCAGTACCATAACTCTTAAATATTAATGCCAGGATACAAATTGTGAACATTGAAGCCAGGGTTGCAACGTAATGATAGGCAGTCCGTTGTAAATAGATTCTTATTTTTATCTATTTTGAGGGGTTTAGTTCACCTTATTTTCAGTCTTCTTAGCACCCTGTTACCAGCTCTTATTCCATAAAATCATCCTTTCTTATCTACAGTCTTCCAATAATTAAGCAAACTATTCTTAGGACATCGCTTGCGGTTGATAATATATTTCAAAACATTTTACCACACTCATGAGGACTGTTTACATTACTATTTTCATTGCCTATAACTAATTATCCGGCCAATTCTGCGATAAACGATATGACGAAACTGACTACTTCAATTCAAATACTTGTATTATCATTAAAATGGGTCCATCAAAGCAAAGGCATAACCAAATCTGGCATAAGCAAATGCATAATAACGCCAAATTCCTCTCATTTACAAGTTTTTATCCCAATTACTCACTGTAATCTTAGGTGTCTAATCGCATACATATTTCCAACGCACTCACCTTCAATATTAATATACACGTTGAGCTCTCACTTGTATTTAAAAGTGTACAACATACTTTTCATTAATCAACGTTATAATTCAATAGCATTGCACTTACCAGCTGAATCTCGCTCTATTTTTGTTTGTCGAGGACAATTGCATGCCGATTTTCTCTGATTGGCTCGCAGTGACGTATTGCAGGAAAACTTCGGGTATCTTCGACTTCCCCACTACCGCGGAGGGGAAGGCACGAAATTGTTTTCGTGAAGCCTACTGAATAGCAAATTACGCGTCTTCGAATGTTTACGCGGCGTAACCACGTAAACGGAATCTTTCGTCTTCGCGACCGCGTAAAGAGTTACTGAATAGCCCTGCTGGTTCCTCTCTGGGGTATACGTCTGTTGAAGGCTACTCTTCTCCGCTTACGATTAGTATCACGAGCTGGAGAGCCGGAGTAGCCTTCATCTACATCAATTCCACATGTTTCAATTGGAAGCTCAGAAATATTTGCCTTCGAATGGAATAAAAGTCGTAATCACTCCTGCTTACGAGGCATATCTTTATCTTAGTGAATGTAGAGCTTATCTTTCCTTGTGGTTACCAATTATGCTCCTGTTTATAGCATTCTTACATAAAATAGCATTTGTCTCTGAAAGATAAATTGAGATATCAGCGTCGAGCAACAGGTATTCGATTGTCGGAATTTTTTGAGATAGGAGTGCAAAGTTCGTACTTAGGCATGAAACGGGAAGAAAAATTCACACAGGTCATGTTTTATCGCTCAGCTTAATTTTTCCTTGCAGCTGAATCGAAACGTGTATATTCAGGACCGTACTTCGGGACCTGACCTCCTTTTCCTTGCATCATCCTTTGTTTTTCGGCTGGTTGCACGTTTTAATGGTTTGACCTCATTTACGGCCAATGCCACGATTTTGTGTTTGGCATAAAATGACACGTTTAAAATCATATGTTAAGCCGATTTTAGTCGTCCAAGGGGTTACGCGGTGCGTATGCAATTAATTTCGTGTTGCGTCATTCGGGAGTGTAGCAGAGGGCTCCTCTGACTCGTTTACGGTCTTTTCGGACTTTTTTTTTAACTTTTGGTATATTACAGTATTTGATGGAATTTAGATAGTATAATACCTCAGCAACTCAGCTAATCTCTTGGCTGACTCTTTGATTTCAGAAGTGGCAGGGTATGAAAAAACAATATATGTAGTAAAATAAAATAACAGAATATTTAATCAGAGCAATTAAATTATTTCATTTTTTTAGTTTCAATTATCTCGGATAATATGCGAGATTTGATCGTATTTTTGTTAAAAAATAAGATAGGTGGGCAGTAACTACCCTGTATTTTGCTATTGATGTTTCGTAAATCAAGGTGGTTGGGGTACTGAGTAAGTGTCAGGAAGCTCAGTAAGGACGCTGAGGTAGACGCAGAAGAATTTGAGGACTGAGACCGATTCAGCACGGAATATGGGGAGCACAACTAACTCTTTTGGTCTTGTTGAGAGTTTAATTTGAATATTTTTACGGTACACAACAAACTATAGTTGAAAATCCTCATGATATGTCTTAAATACAGGTTTTTCTACGGTAAATGAGTTCGAGATATTGTCTATGGTTAAAAAAATTATGTAATTTATGGTGTACAATTAAGTAATGCAAATTTTTCTTCTTCGGAGAAGCCTACGAAACTTTTTAACTGTCCAATCCTGGTATTAAATAGGCTACGGGGAAAACGATCCTTCGATGTGATTCGTCGGTACGTCGACGAAGTCATTATAAGTGATCGATGGAATACACGCGTCATGGCCCCAGAGCATCTTTGTGGGCGTGGAGTGGATTGATTACGTGGCCTCGCCTCTGATGCTCCGTTTACCTACCGTCCACTGCTTTCCTGTGCAAGCAATCGCCTCGAGTTCGTGTGGTCGGTAATCGTGTTTATCTTCGCCGCTAGAACTACTTGTTCCTTTATTGAATACCGTCATGACTTGGTGCTGCCATCTCTCGTATATGTAGTGAACAAAAAGAAGCACGGTTTGCCCCCCTCTCAAATGGTATTACGAATTCCTTTTTCCGGCGGCATTTTACAGTAAAGAGAGGGCTCTTGATATAAAAACAGTGCATTCTTCCCCATTTACCGTTATACGTCTTTCCATTTACTGTCTATTATTATCTCCCCACTTTCGATTTCCTTCTTTGAGTGTTGAATGAAATTGTATGTACCTGAAAAAGATGAGCTCTACATTCACTAATTTTATGATAAAGAAATTCGAGGTAAGCACGGGTTATTACGATTTTTTCCGTTCATGGGTAAATATTTCTGAGCTTTCAATTGAAATATGTTGAATTTATGTAGGTGACGACTATATATACTCTGGCACTGAGGCTCGTGAAAATGAATGGGCGGTGGCCTTCACCCAACGTATATTTTCATCAGTTGGTCCTTAATTTTTGTTATTCAGTTGTATTAATTAATTTATCCTATGATTTTTCACACATACAATGCAAAATAGCAAAAGTTAATGTTTATTTAACTCTTTCAATGCATGCGGAAAAATAAATCTTGGCGTTACCAGGCATAAAAAAATAACTTATGTATTCCTGGGACTAAAAATGTTATAATAGGGTGATTTCCTATTTTTTTAATTGTCTAAATCGAAAGATTATTACTCCTGAAGTACGTATTTCCCGCTTTTAGATTTTTAAATTACGATATCTATTTTTCGCGATTAAATCAAAAGTGAAAAATTTCAAGCAAGTGAAAACGTGACGGCTAAGTATGAATGCTGGGAAGCGCCCGTTTGACGTCATTCTGGTTTCAGCTGCCGCCGTGTGAGGCCACCTTGGTACGAGGCTACGAGCGCCGATACCCGATACGATGCAGGCTGCTGGTTGGTAGCAGAGAGCCCTGCTAGCAGGTAGCGCTTGGCTTAAATAAGGATTAATAATACCTTATCAAACGAAGGAAACTTTCCGACCTTAGGCAATTTTAATAGGTGATTATTAAGAAATGCTTCCCTGAGCTCTGTGCCTCATGCATGCGTTGGTAATCTCAGACGATGTAAAACTCTTATCCAATCGTATATAATCTAGGTCCCTGTGACGTCACGTGGAGTGGCATCACATGGGCGCCAGTCTGGCTTTTTTCAGATGAGGTTAAAATTGTCCATTAACATTCGTTTAAACTGGTATTTCTAAAACCAAATAATTTATGCATCATGAACAGACTAATAGTGGGTAACGAATCGCATTCAATGCCTTTCGCATTCTTTGATGAAGGAAACTACCCTATTCGTTTATCCATATAGCCATTTACAGAAATGCGCGTCGGGGGCGAGATAAGAGCAGTGGTGCTCAAAAGATTTCCTTAAAAACCTATGCATTTAAGACACTCCCTAAAAAAATACGTGACATATCCGTTACTAATCAAGTTAATTTTATCATCCAGGTTTTTAATTCAATTTTCTCCGTTTCTTCGCAACCTGGAACATTTTTGCCAGCCTCCCTCGTGTCTTATTATATATGAGTAATCCTATTGAGAGAGCTAAGGTCTCCGCCTGTACATAATTCTTATCTCTTTTTAGAACTTATCTTTTAAATATTTTTTTAAGTGGTCTGGTTTGGTCTAAATGGAGCATATTTGCGTAAGACGGCGGAGTGAGGAAAAAGATGCCTGAACATTTTTCGGATACTAATACGAAATACGAAACAAAGACCATATTTTGCATATATATATCTAAAGTAAATATTATTAGAAGTGCACATTGTGATAATAAAGAGAAGCATGATAAAGAGAAGGTAATGCTCTTCCCTGCGGGCGCGTCTCATCATAAATGCGAGATGAACTTGGAAAGTATATGACGTTGTAGGTCATCTAATGCACCAAGTACACTTTATTAAATAATGCTTACTCTTCACCATATGGTCCCGCTATCTCAAACATTTGATTAGTAGGTATCTTTTTCTGAAATAAGGTTATCCCAGAAACTTTAAGAAAACGTTCCGTGTTTGCTTCCTTGCCACGCCAGCAATAAAAGTTGTCGCGTTGAGTAAAGAGAAACCTCACTGTCATCTTTGGTCAAGCCACGAAAGTGGATTTGAAGGTCGAATAAAACTCTTGAACTTTCACGAACATAAATAGATTGGCGTCTCCGTAAATATGTAGCAGTGGTGTATGGTTGGTGTGATTGTTAGGGCATTGCCTTCCAGTCCATAAGGCCCGGGTTCAAAGCTTGCTGTAGGATGGAGTGGATTTTTCATTGGATGCCTGTTCTCTCACTTTGTTCTGTGTAGAGGGAATTTCAAGAACATCTCTCCGTCCGCCGGGTGGGACGCTACATCGTGGTCCCCTTGGCGCCTGGCATTAACAGCAGGCTCCAGCGCCGAGTTTCTCTCCAATTTTCGCAATACGTCCACTTACCCTCGCCTGTCCGAATCAAACTTCGGGTTGAGGCATTGTGTGAGAAGATATACTGTTTCACGTCATCACAATTTATTCATTTATCTCAAGAATTTTACGCTTAAATCTACATAATTAATATATAATGAATTGGTATGTTTAAAATTAATGGACGAATAAATAATGAATAAACTGTGGTACCTCAAGAGGTTAATCTCGGAATTAATCCGTAGTCATGGTTTTGAGGTTGGTAATTTTCCCTCGATTCGACCTTTCTGATGAGGTATCATTTTTTCGTATGTTGTTCCGTGAATGTGATAAAGGATTGCTACTCTCACCTACGAAGAGTGGCCAATGCATATCTCCCTCTGTGAACAAAATTAATTAGTTTCCGGTCTCTCGTGCGCACTGCCCTCACAATACCTTCGTGAATTAGCTTGAAGGAGTCCTCATGTGTCGGTGCAAGCTAGAATGTTGACCTATTTGTTCAACTGCCATTGTCTCCGTTGGAACCGGTATATTTCGCTTTCAGGGACTCGCTCCGTCCTTGGCGACGCGTAATTCTAGCTCGCAATCAGTCCCCGCATGAGCAAATCGCGTGTGCCTTGCTTAGCGACATTAGCTTGACGTCACGATTGATTTTTGGCTTACATCCACGAAAATTCCATCCATCTCCTCTATTTCCGATATTGGTGCTATCGTGTCTAACTACTGCTAAGCATTTTATTTTTTTTATCATAAAATACAGTTAATTTTGAGTGGAATCGAAGTACTTACCAAACAGCGAAAACTTTTATGAAATTACCGGGTTATCGGTAAAAGTGAGATTATGATCAATGGTAAAGTCTGATGTGAGCTAGTGTTCGGCTTTAGCCCCTATCTCAGGTTAATCTTTCGTAGAATTATTCTTCCACTCCACGTGCATAACCCGCCAATCTATTCACCCGCAAGGGGGGGGCGCGCGCCCCCCCCTTGCGGGTCCGCCTGTATTGCCGAACATTGCAAAACCACAATTGTAGCTTTTTCATATCATAAGTGGACATTGTCATTTACATGTTTATAATCACTTTAAATAAAATTTTCATATACTTTGCCTGTGACTTGATCATATTTTATTACGATAAAAGTAAAGACAACTCAAGATATATTGCGCCCCCCCCCCCTTGAGTTTTTTCTGTATCCGCCACTGGCGTAGCCAGGGGTGCACCCGGGGCACGTGCCCCCCCACCCAAACGAATTAATTTAAGCAGAACGTTTCTTTTATTTTCTCGAGAGAATTTTAAAAAAATACTTCAAACTGGTGGCCTTTCTCGTAAACCACGCGTATTGCAGAACGAAGAGTCCCCCTGTTATCCTGAAAGCGAATTTCGAACTTCGCTGGTGACCATCTTGACGATTTCCTTGCTGTAGTGCTGAAGGGAATTCCTCTCGAATTATCTCCAAGCCCCTCCAGCATTTGGGCCTTTCCCTTTATCCTGCTTCGTTGCTTTGCACAATCATCCCACCCCTTCAGTCAACTCTCCAGCACCACTTGGATAAACAGGGAGATCCCCACACCTCGACGAGCGCTGGCCTAACATTTGCTCTTACTCTGTGGAAGTCGCCTGGAGTTGAAGCACGAGCGATTTCTTGGGATTTCCATACTCATTCTCTTATTAAAAGGGAAAGCTTCGTATAATGTGAATGGAGTAAAAGCAAACAGGAATAGAAAATAGCATTAAAATGCGTAGATTTAAGGACTTGTCGACTGAATAAAATGTTCGAAAACCGACTTCGGGAGATAAAATAGTCTGCAAATATCAGAGTAAATGTATGCATAAATAAAATTACTCGTGCTAAGAAAGTAAATGATAAATTCCAATAAAAGTGACATAATAAGAGTAACTTATAAAATAAGCTCATCATGAAGGTAGATCAGGATGAAAAATTCTATTTGTTACCGCTATTGTGGTTAAGAATGAAGGTAGGAAACCAACATTAACTAATCAATACCTTTTGCGAATTCCCAACATCACCCAGCTAAATATCTTAAACCACTGGTCCATCAGAATAATCAACAATAACAGCTTTCCCTATTACGGGAATAAAACCTGTACCCACCCTTAGCGCAAGTGGGTTAAACGAGGACGTCAGTAACGTTCACGAAGAATTAACGGTAAACTATGGCAGGAAACTCATCACAGGACAATTCATACTTTGCCTAAATAATAATAATAATAATAATGTACCAGCTCTCCTCTGATACGATAAGGATGGATACGTTCGAAAAGAAACATCATGCGTAGATTTCAAGTAAATCTTCGTCACCATTTTCTAGGCAAAATTTCGGATATATTTTAAACCATCAAGAACAGGAAAATATTCCAAATTTGTAGAATTATATAAAGTGATGTGTTAAACTTACAGGGGGAACCAATCCGCGAAACGTAAAAATCGTTCATAACTGCGATGGGAGTGCCGAGAAATGTTTGAATGGGTGGAAGTCACCTGTGGCTGAATTTAGCCCTGGGACGCGACTTCGACTTTGAAAGCACGAGTTTTCGCCAAGGTCAATCGGCTCAAACCAATACTCATCCGGGAAGCCATTGGAATGAAGAACGAGGAAGACAGAAACTACCACAGGACACTGGCCTTAAATATAGTGTCACGTGGGGTCCATTCACTCAGAAAAAAATGGCTCAACAACCCCTTCCCCACCCCCTTCCGCCAATTTTCCGCCGTCCCTTGTGACCCAACCCATTTTAATCTAATTCGCTGAAGAGGAGGCATTGATCCAGCTCGACCTATATTTTTTGCAACTTATTAATAGTTTAAACCTTAAGCTGTTATCATATCGAATTTTTCGAGGCATATTGAAGAGCTCCTTGTCAGCATTTTCCTGTATCTCAAACTTGAAAAACTTGTCCTCAATATTTTCTCGGTTACAACATTTTTACATTTTAAAGGCCGTCACATTTTGGCAAAAGTCTACTCCGAATAGGGTGGTTTCCTATTATTTTTTTATTGCCTAAATTGAAAGATTATTACTCCTGGAGTACGTATTTCACGCTTTTAGATTTTTAAATTACGAAATCTATTTTTCGTGATTAAATGAAAAGTAAAAATTTTCAAGCGCGCGAAAACGCGACGGCTAAGTATGAATGCTGGGAAAACTCCGAGTGACGCCATTCTGGTCCCCGCTGCCGCAAGTGAGGTGACCTTGGTACGAGGCTATGAGCGCCGATACCCGATACGATGCAGGATGCTAGCAGGTAGCAGAGTACCCTGCTAGCTGGTAGCGCTTGGCTTAAATAAGGATTATTAATACCTTATCAAACGAAGAATACTTTCCGATCTTAGCCAGTTTTAATAAGTGATTATTAAGAATGTTTCCCTGAGCTCTGTGCCTCATGCGTGTATTGGTAATCTCAGACGATGTAAAACTCCTATCTACTCGTATAGAAACTAGGTCTCTGTGACGTCACGTGGAGTGGAATCGCATGGGCGCCAATCTAGCCTTTTTCAAATGAGGATAAAAATGACCGTTGTCATTCGTCAAAACCGGTATTTCTAAAACCAAATAATTTGTATATTATGAATACACTAATGGTGGGTAACGAATCGCAATCAATGCCTTTCGTTTTCTTTGATCAAGGAAACTACCCTATTACCTGCAAATTCCAATGTGATATTATAAGTCTTAAGCAAGTTACAGCGTTGCGAAAAACGACAAAATACGACCGGTTGAAAGAGCGCGATGCGTCCTATAACGGCGGGATCGCAGACATGAAAGAGATATTGGGCATTATTATTCCAGGAAAATGCTGATGGCATACACCAAGATTCGTTTCTGTGCCTCTCGTCGTGTTCGCATCAGCAGTTAGCCGCCGCATCGCGCCGTTGAGGAAAATTTTAAGGGAGGAATTCAGGAGGATATTTTGAAAATTTATTAAATTGCAGTAAAAAAATAGTTCTGAGGAGGAAGGACAGGATTGGTTAACCCTCTTATACATTTTATTCAAAAGGTACAGCCTTAACGTGAAGTATTAGATTATTAGCTAGAAAATTAAAATTTTGGTTATATATTCAACACTTTTTTTTTATCAACCCGACCGATTTCAACAATAAGGTGCCACTATCCAGAGAATGCGGAACAAGAGTTTGGAGTCTCATTTTTGCAGTTATGGATATCCAACAGGTATTGGTTAAAACAGTGGATACCAATGATATTAGTTGTGTTATTTCCTCAACCTTATGTAGCGCACATCGGATGGCACGTTTGACAAGGACTCAACTTGCATTAAATCTATCCCTTTTCATATATTTTGGGAAAACCCGTATGTTCTAAAGAAATTTGTTTGGTATTGGGAATTTAAGTAAATATTAAATCCCTCCCATCCACCACAGCAGTAACCAAAAGAAGATGTGGGGGAAATTATTTTATATTTTTGCATCAAAGATCAGAATTCTGGACAAAGCAATAAGTATTGGACTTTAGTATAGTATAGTATGGTCAATGTATCATGAATAGAAATGGAATAATAAGCGATTAACCTTTATTTGCAGGAAAAGCTGGCAACAAATAATGATTGGGATTGGGGTATCGGAAGAATGACGATAGGGTTAGCGTTTGGGTTAGTTACTTCTAGAATAGGGGTATTGGTGAAGAGTAAACAAGTTGACTTGGAATAGAAGAGGTTAACGGATCATGATATAACGGGAAAGATTGAAGGCCATGAAATTCCCGAGGCGAGCCTTACATTCTAATGCTTGCGTGATGTTCGTTTGGGTGTATGTTTGAGACGCAAATATTAAAACAGAGAAAGGCCTTCTATGCATGTTGTCACCCACCGAGATTTTGAGTGAGTTTACAACAGTCGCCACTCGCGACTCTGATGTTAAAACGATCAGTATGTTATGGGGAAACACACAATTAAATGGCATGGATAAATAAGCAAGAGTGGAGATGAACCCGGCGACGGTGTTAGCCTACGCTTAACGAAAGGTGCCCAAGGACCCGAGGGCTTTACGTCCCATCCAGCCCCCTCCAACTCCCGGCCGCTAGGTGGCCCAAAAGCTTCCGTGCGAGGGAATCGCCGATAGATGGTACTAGTGGGTGTTTGCGCGTCCAGCATTACGAAATTGCATTGAACCAAATACAATACTTGATCGCTGGAACAACGAATTTAAAATGCCTTTAACTGAATTGAACACTAAGAAGCAATTTAATAGCCTTTTAATTTCATTGACAGCCAGTTAGAAAGTCCATGCACAAAAAACATTGGCTTTAGAAGAAATTGAAAATGAGATGTTGTCGTCTGCTAGCAGTCGTATTTTATTAGCTCTACTTCGTAAAAAAGAAGTTATTTGCGTCCTGATCATCATATATTTATCGCTAACGGCATACTGCCTGACATATAATTATCAAGGTATCGGTCCCCCAAAAAAAATTGGCGATACAGACAATCGAGTCGGCGTTTCCTCCTCCAAGGAACTCCAGCGCAATTATGCTGAATGGGGAAATAAGTTTTGGCTGCAGATATCTCCTTTAAACTCTCATTAGGTCACCTTAAACAGGCAATCCTAAACTGGTAGCTACGATGATACGGTTATCTCCGATTCAGAAATTACAAGATCCGCAATGAGAAAAACTGGCCCAAAATTAATTACTTACTGAAAGCTTCACATAACGACTCATATTAAGATTAGATTAAGACTTAATGGTTATTCTGAAATGGAAAATGTACGTTTTAGAACCCTAATTAAGACTTTAGGCACAACAAAAACACCTTGCTAAATTCTTAACCCAAGAAAGTCACAGAAATACACATCACAAGATCAACCGAAACAGCAACCAATGTAAAGGAAAAGGGGACGTCTGGGAACGGTAGTTGAAGGAAGTGATTGTTGTTAAATTTAAAATGCATTTATTCATGAAAGCACAAGCACTATCATTAACACTGTACAGGCGAGCTTAAAGGATAAGGGCAAAGGTTGGAAGTGTGAAAAATGTAAATAAATCTCGAAGTTCATGAAGATTTGAGGGTTTTCCACGGTTGTGGCAGTATCACTTCCACCAAAAGATCTGGAGATGAATGACCGCCTAGAAATAGAAATTTTTCAAAATTAGGCAAAATTTAAAAAAATATATTTAAAAAATGAGTTGCAATCCTAGGTCGTATCAGTTATAAATGTGGAATGACAGTACTTTTACCACGAAAAATCTCCACAGTTAGCTAATAATGGCGTTACACGAGGTTATGTCACACCAAAAATGTGAGGCTTTGAGGCACGAGAAAAATATCATAATGAAAGGGTGGGGCCAAATTTTCGATTGCAAATATCAAGAGCTAAATTCATCCTTTCAATTCTTAATATTACCACCATTTACTCTATTCTCATGACTTCCTTTTTTATTACAGATAGTAACCCCTGCCCCTTTTCAGCAAAAAATATCCTGACCACATTACTGTTGTTGCACTTTGTTTACAACTACAACAATTTCTAAACTGCAATGGCAGCAAATCCATAAAGTAAAAAAATATGAAATTAATTATATTTCAACATCCGTAGGCGGATCACCGTTAGTCCGTGTATATTATTGTACGCTAAACAACATCAATACTTGCATAAAATGAGCATGGATGCAAGCATAACTATCGCTAGGGCGCCATAAATATTATCCCACCAGATAACAGAAGCTACCATTATAATTTCACTGTCATTAAGTCCTAAAACTAGAGTAGGATGCACATTAACACTTTCACCATGATCATAAAAACATAAATTCTCTGCACAACTGTATCTAATAGGAATGAAACAATACAAGTTTTCAATTCGTGGTGGAGCGATATTTTTCCTCCTCTTTCTGTACAGACACAAAATTCTTCACTAAATATCTAAAGCCATCAATTAATTGCAAAGCGAGCTACGAAACCACCGAGGTTATGCAATTGTAATTAAGTACAATAACACAATTAGTAAAAACTGATGGAACTATGCCTCCACGGCAACATGGCATGATATTATTTCGGTGTTATGTGAAAAACATGAACCATTGATTTCCCGCGAAGATAAAAATAAAAATTTCCGTAAATAAATATCGGATGCTTTGCCATATCCTCTTTAAAAACAAGAGAAAGGGCATGCATGGAAGAGTAAACAAAGCCGCCATTGCAGATACTGCAGTATTTCCGCTATCTATTTGCACCGCTAATTTATTCTTAGCGAATAACACATATTTTCAAATAAAAAACGAGGTCACTGGGATCTAAAACCACGAAAAAATTACCAAATTAACGATAACAGAGCCATAAAACTAACATCGGTAACCCACCGCATTTTGAGTACTTACCACTGCTTTGAAAAAACTTTTATTTTCAGCTCAGCATTCCTTCCTGGTTTTCCTGTATCTTGTAGAATTATTAGACACATATTAAAAGCGCGATGCACGAACCATCTTCAAATTTAATAGCTTTTTAGCAATATAACACATCTTCCAAGTGATGAGCTTCGCTGGTTCACCATTGAAATGAATGTAACAGCAACGCGATACTGGGCGCGCGACAGGCTCGCAGCGCCACTCTGTAACGAACTAAAAAAATTGAATAACGTGGGAGGATTTTGGGACAAGCCAACCAGCGGCGTAACAGCCGAGTTGGAGGGGGCTGGTCCCATCGGTCGTATTTGCAAGGGGGCGACATACCCATAAGGATAATGCGTATAGGTTTTGATACATCAGTGCCATCTATGCCAGTGGTCCAATGCTGCCGCGAAGTTTGAATGCACATCTCGGCGCGTGTTTCAATTTTTTTTACGCGTCACGATAGAGCATGCTATTCAGGCCTAATAATGATACTGCAATTGCGAGAAACTTAAAAGCAGTGAATGTAGGAAAATCTTCTTGAAGAACTTCCCCAGGTTACTAAAGCAGTAACCATAATACAAGATTAATGTACAAAGTCAACTGGCGATCTGGTGGTTGGTAAGAATAATGATCTCGGAAACTTACTTCAGTGGACATTAGTATTTATTGATACAATAACTGGCAAAAGAAATACAACAATAACAATTTCAATATGACATACTAGAGATGAAATCTGAGGAAGTTAACAATTCTACAAGCACATGAGATGCACAAGCAGCAAATATCAATGACAACATGAGATGAGCAGCCTTTGCGTAATAGGAGAAAGATTCCATTACTTAAGTAAACACTCCACACTCCACAGACAAAGAGGGTGACCCAATTTTCCTTGAGGTAGATGTATCTTGCAATAGCTCTGGTACAGGGAAAATAATGCTAGTCCTGAAACCGTAGACCATAACAATACTTCACTAGAAATAAGCGTGCAAGTTTGGATATCATTTCATGGAAGATAATTATTTAATTATGAAAGGAGGACATTATTTCGTAGGAAGTTGTTCATGATGAGTACCCATTAAGATATACAACATATCTTGGCAGAGGAGTCTTAAAATGAAAGGTTCTTATAAGTTAATATCCATCACTTATACGAAAGAAAGTATTCCAAAAGTAGAAAACGAGAAAAGTGAAGAATATTTTATACCAATGTAGTAGAAATTAAGTTCTTACTTCAAAATGAAAGAGATTGAAGTTTTAAGAAATGTAAACATCGTAGAACACTCAATGAATAATGCTCAATTAATGACAATTAAACAGTTGAAAGGACAGAGTTGAAATAGCAAATTACATACATAACCAACAAAATGATTAGCATTAAACAAACGAAAGCACAGCACTAGCGATAAATGAGTAGTTTGAACACTAGAAAAACTGCAAGTACAATGAAAAACATATTGAAATATAAGGAATACAAGACACCATAAAATTTTGAAAACATGAGAAAAGGTTAGCTAATCACAGGTTGAAATCAAAATGGAATAATGAAGGAAACAGAATTTACTCACATTTTCATCACCAAATACATTTCATACCCACGCAATTTAGCAATAACCAAGATCATTGAGACTCGTATCCTTCATCGAGCACATTCCAAAATCGTAAGGGACACTGTAAGCAATAAAAAAAGTCTGCAGTTAACACTAATGACTATCAATAAGCCTCAATATCACGTTTGTTTACATCGAGATTCAATATGGCAGCCCCCAGTCATTACTGCTCAGAAAAACAGGCTACACCAGCGCCTCTATGTTGGGTAGGCCGTTGGACCACTGGGGCTCCGGAAAAATCGAATCGAAAGAGGTTTTCTATACGATATATCGCAGTTCTGTCGCCCCCTTGGTATTTGGAGTGCCTTTCGCTCAACACCCAAACGGATCCGGTTATCTCCATGATGCGTGTATCGTTGTCTGGATTCGAACTCTGAATGGTAAGCTAGAGCTCAATCCATCACACCAAACCTATCTTTCCAGTATGAAAACAGTTTTATTACGTAAAGCCATCTTGCACGTAGGGGTATCTCCTTCATCGTGCGCGAAAACAAATGGATCATTGGGGGGTGCGAATACTGGTATATAGGTCCGACTTTTTATTCGCTCAAAGATCTGATTAAGTTATGCAAACGACTTTTCATAAAATGTATGTAAAAAATTATTCTACCCAGCGTATCCTGCTCCGCCTAGCAGCCACTAATATCCATAGAAAAAAAATCTAGTCGTTTTAAACTTTCGATTTAATATGAACTAGGTTGGTTAAACTCATCATGTCATTGGCTATTGTTATATTGGATGATTCCTCAAAGTTCGGTGTGGTATGATTCGGCTAATGAATTAAATGGTTTTTTTCTCTTAAAATCTTTATTAACAACACAAAAAATTAAATGCACTAAATTTCCTATCTGAAAACTCCGGAAAAAATATGCATGTAATTATATTTCCATGTTTTTTTTTTTTAATTTGCCTTGCATGTATTATTTTGTATCAGACGACTCAGATTTGTCAGGAATGGTTAAATTATTTAAAATTATCTGTAAAATTATTTTCCGCGAGAGAATTATATCATTCAGTTTCTGTCGTTGAAATAAAATTAGGAAAATTAAAATTTTATTCCAAAACATTTTAATTCCTTCAAATGTCATTCTTAATAGCCCGATGCCCACTTTGTCTCAAACGTCAACCCCTCCTCCCGTTTCCTTACTCACCCATTCCTATTGGATCTTGAACCGTTGCCAACCAACGTTCGGTTGCTTATAGGACGGAAGTGCACGGGGAAGAGTAGTGTGTGTACACGTGCGATGTTATTGTTATTCTTTTGTCTCTCCTCTCAAAAACGTAATGAAGTAATGGTGTAGTGAAGCTAATTTCTTCTTAGATAACAAAAAGGTAATAGGGCTCATTGATGTCAGACGCTATACATTTTGTACCACGCAGTTTGCTGCACTTAATAAATAGCTACTCGCAAAAAAGATTGATAGAACGCTTTGAATTTTTGACTTGATGAATTAAAAAAGCTTCGTGATTTTTGAACTGCAGAATGTAAATTAGAGCTAAAAATATTGAATAATGTGTGAATTCTTGTTAATTATTTTTTTATCGAACTGGATGAGACTTATAAACCCATTCATGGGCGTACCCAGCGAGGGACAGGAGGGGGCGGCTCGGTGGTCCCCCCTTCTTTTGCCCTCCCCCCTTGAAGCAAAAATCGCAAATTTCTTCAAGCAAAATAAAATTTTTCAAGCACAAAGTTTTAAAAACTAATAAAGACCTGTTATAGTTCTCTTAAAATGTTCATTTCATTCACCTTTCCCATGCTTAAACCTTACCTACAACTTGAACAACCATGGCTTGCCCCCCCCCCCCCCCTAGTTTTGATCCTTGGTACGCCCTTGATCCTATTGTGAACGTAGCCTTGTTGTTCTTTCACTTTATGGGAGTTTTTTTACCCTCTTTTCGGAAATATTTGATGAATCTTCCTCATCTATTCTGATATCGAAAGCAAGTTTCCCTGTCAATATTCCCACGCTTATCGCGCTGAATATTTCATACCACAACTGATTTCTTTATCAGTCCCAAACTGTGCCATTTTATCTACCCTTCGAGTGCCTGGGCACGATCTCTTCCCTGTTACACTCACCCATTCACGTTATTCTCGTTATTTTTTGGATTCACAAGCCAGACCAGTCCCTCACTACGCCAAGTGAACAATTTTTTTATAAAATAACTTATTAAAGTTCTTTTAGCTATTATTATTAAATATTTTAGTTAATTTGGATACTATAAGTTTTAATCCTAAATTAGGAGGAATACGTATAATTATATACTCGTAAAATTAGCGTCAATGGAAATGAAAATAAATTAGCGTAAATGAAATATTCTCGGCTTGTCTAGTGATGAAAACATTCAATCAATTAGAACTGAAACCACCCCGTTGCTGCGATTTCTTTAATTCAGTGACAATCTATGATCTCATTCAAAATCTTAAGTGTGGACACGTCATATAAATTACATAAAACATTTTAACCAACTTTTTGACCCATTCTATCGCAGAACTTTGAGGGGTGGAGAATATGTCAAATTTTTAGAACACTACTGCAAGGTTTGGTGTACTTACATGATGCAATATGCTATGGATTGTAAAAATGAATTTGAAGGCAAAATAAAAAGCAACCCAAATTACAGCATACAATGACGTTTTAACACATTAAAATTACTAAATTAGTCGAAATAAATGATGTCTAAATATTAAATATTCACGTGATTACCCGCAAGTCCATTTTCCCACAAATATTACCTGGTTATGTTCGACTTTTGCCCATCATCTCTCTTTCTACAACTCGTGATATACCTACCGACACTGGGGTTTACAGGGGAAGGGGGTTATTTTTCATGAAAATAGAGAAATAAATTGAAAACCAAGCTAATATTTGAAGGGGTCTGTAGTTTCTATTATGCATCAGGAAACCATCCGTCTAACTATTTTATCAAATACTATAGATATCATGAAGATGAATATTATTTTCCCAAAGGTTTATGAAGAAAATTTCAGGTCATTTTCATTCAGACGATAAATCGCAAAAGGAATTATTTTATTGAAAATGAAGAACCTGTGGGATCTTTGTCAATATTGATTTATTTTTATGAGCTTCTATAACTATGAAGCAACAATTAATTTTATAAAAGTTAACAATTACTACTTCCGTCCTAATCCTATCCGTAATATTCACGATAAATATGAATCCATTTTCCGTAATATTCCCCGGAAATCTTATTTATGCCGTTGATAATGAGAAACTGCCGATGCTCTTTAGGGAATTTATGACATGATCGGTAGAAGTGGCGGATTTATGGGGGGGCGAGGGGGCTGTAGGCCACCCCTTGGACATCCTATTTACACTACATAGAATGGTAATTTTTGTTCGGACCCGCAATACTTCTTGGAGTTTACCCCATACTTAGCCCCTCCTTGCCCCTACCCTGGATCCGCTACTGATCAGTAGTGACACTTGGTTTACGTGAAGACGTGAAGTATGTTTGCTTAAATTGCTTAGTGGGAGATTATGAAACTGCGGTAAATATTCTTATAATCTTCATTTTTCTGAAACACTATTTTAAAGAATAGTTAAAGAAAAACAGTTTATATAAATTATAAAGGCATTGAAAAAAATAGTTTGAAATTGAAATTCCTCTCTTTCCCTAGCAAAACCTCTTTAAACCTTATCAGCGGTGACTTATCATGAAGATGTAGTTGAAAATAGTTGAAACATGTAATTACGACGGCATTTTTTGCGGATAATAATGAAATGAAAAATTTTCCAACTACTTGGAAAATAAAATTATAAAAGTTTGTCCAAGACGTGAATGCAAGCATTTTTTGGAATGATAGGGGGCTCATGAAGTTTTTTTTCCGGCCTCTTCAGGTACAAATTAGAACAGAATCGAAAATTACCAGGAATAAAATCACCGAATGTGGAGGAATACTATTGAAATTTCAACTGGTTGAAGAAATAATTTGTCATTGGAATTCAAATCTTAATAGCTCTTGTTGACTCCAATTGTGGTAAATCTTTCGACAATGAACACTGACAGCAAGTGGTAACCTAAGTCGTTATCGCTTGATGATGAGCCAAATTGAATCGAATGAAATTTATTTGGCATTAATTGAGCTTTAATGAGGTAGTTAGGCCGTATGCCTTAAATATACGGACACGTAAAGCTGACAGAATAAAAATAATCTTGGATTTACGTCGGAATGTATCCTTAGAAGAAATAACAAACCTCGTTCGAGCACATCCACCTCAGCGTTGGCTACGAATCGAGGCTAAGTTGTCGTGAAACGGTCACATCTGGGGGTCTCCATTGTGTTCAGGGTTGACATTTTGAACTGATGCCAACCTCGTGGGAAGATAAATCACTACAAACGTAGCATCCCCTCCGCTCTCATCATTCTAAGATGATTACTAATTATTGCCCCCCCCCCCCCCGAACGAAATTCCTGGCTACGCCACTGAATTAGGCGTTATAGCCATAAAAAATTATTGCTATATATTTTTATTTCGTTTTCCACTAATAATCTTGAGTTTTTCGTATTTTCCACTAATAATCTTGAGTTGCAAGTAATTAGGAATATTATTACCTGTGGTGTATATAAAAATATGTAATAATGTTATATCATGAACACACTCGTAGCTGTGCCTGAAACATATCCAGTTATTTTTTTATATTTTGGTTAAAGTAGAATAGCATCTTCTCTCAAACACTAGCAATTCAAAACTTATTTAAAGTTCTTGGCAGTTTACCAATTATTACCGTATATCTGAGGGTAATTAACATTTAATTTGTGAGGAGTCCATACTTCAGCGCCGTTAAATCATTTGAGTGAAGATGTAATGCGATGTGTATGCTGTAAATTTTCTGTCTGTGATTCCAGCAAAAATGTGCAAAATGGGAATGATTAGTATATTTTTTGCAACCATATGTATATATTAAATGGTAACGATTTAGCATCACTTTGTGAGAGAGATATGGAATTGACTATTTCATTTACTACCTATTTAACTTTTTGCTAGTGTTATTAAAATAAGAGTGGCTGATGCTATCGTTTATATTAACCGCAAACGGATTATCGTTGTATGCAATTTTCAGGGAGGAGTATGAATGTTTGAGGGATGAAAACCTCGCCATTAAAAGTCGAGAAGAGATTGCATAGGGTTTGGTCCTCGCTGTTCCAGATCTGTGTACTGCACTAAGTGGCAGAATAGACAGTAGGTAATGAGTTTTGCATCACCTTTGAATATTTGCGTTGGTATATCGGTGTTGATCATTGAAAGAATAATTTTATAAGCTGAGGATTATCTCTAATGTTTAATGAGTTTTTTTCTGTTTGTCACAAATCTGATAAGGAAATTATACAGATTTATGAGATTTGAGATGGATCTTTGGATAGTGGATGGACCTAAAACTGAGTAATAATCATGTCACTAAGGTGAAAAAGGGGAGGGTGTTGCTGTCCCCTCTAAATGCGGATGGTGTTGATTCGTTACCATGGTTACATTGCAATGTGCTAGAGAGACCCAGAAACAGTGTCGTTCTCTCCAACCCTCCTGGAGGTTCTGAGTTAAATCCTTGGGATCATTGAAAACATCTATATGGGAGAAATACCAAATGACTGGAAGAAAAAATGTGAAAAGCAGGTGACCCTCAACCCTCGCTTTCCGATACTCATCCGCTCTTGAGGACCGATCGTGAAGAGTTCTAATGGATGTGAATAGTTAGCTGTTTAAATAATCAAGCGTAAAAGCCATAAAAAATGAGGGGCTGAGAAGCCATGGGGTACAAGTTTTTTTTTCTAAACAGTGTTAAGTATAAAAAACTGGCAAAGAAAACAAGCGACATCAGAGAGATATTTTGTTGTGCTTTGATTTTATACTCGATGTCAGCACAGAACTGAGACTCACTCGTATCCCTTGTCCACTTAAGTTTTTATACGTTTCTTCTATCAATTTCTGTACCTAATTCTGGTTAGAAAAAAATCACTTGTACCCACCTCCTCAAATTATTGGTGTATAATCTTCCCAATTTTTCCTCTTATACTCTTTGAAAATTTTTAATGTATTTTTTTTATTCAGCATATCGTGTGCACGAGATCAGTTACAAGTAATTAGGGCATCGGCGCTCATTATGAAGCTTAAGTCAAATGAGGTAAACAAAATAAATCAAGGAGACATAACGGAGCAGCCATTAGAGAGTTAAGTATAAAAAACTGGCAAAGAAAACCAGCGACATCAGAGAGATATTTTGTTGTGCTTTGATTTTATACTCGATGTCAGCACAGAACTGAGACTCACTCGTATCCCTTGTCCACCTTGTCCACCTTGTAGACCTTAAATAGATGGGCAAGTAAAACTGACAGAATTAAAATTATCTGGAATTATTTGTATTCAGTCATGTATTGCTATTTTTATTATCACAGGTTAAAAATTGATTTTGATGAGGTGTGAGTGGGAAAAAATCGGCGAAATTTGAAATTTTAAAATCGCGCACAAGATCAACTCATATCGTATCCATCCGAATCTATCGTTAATCCGAATCTATTCGAACCCATCGTTGACCCTTTACAACCCATAATTGCTTGAATTCAACATCAAATCGGAATATGGAGAGTTTCTTCAGACAACGTACATTTTAACATGTTAGTAAATGGAAAGTTACTGGGAATTTTCCTCAAATACTTTGATTTTTCTATCACGTCAGGTTTTAATACAGTTTGTTCCTGAATAAAATACAAAATGTATTGAAACCTGTTGTAACAGAAAGATTTAGGTATTTGTGGAAAATTGACTGTAGCTTTTAATTTACTAACCAGATTTGAAAATCCGTACTTTTAAAAGGGTGTTTGGCTCTATTAAAGAGGGATGAGGGCTATTAATCATTTAATGTTCCAAAAATGTAAGCGTCCCAAGATGATGATACGCTGTATCGAAACCGGTCGCAAATATATTTTATTTTGTGAAACAGCTAAGTCTTTTCTTAACCTTTGTGCATCATGAAGGAGTTTCACCATGTTACGCCAACCACTATCGCAGTCCCAAGATGTTTATCAAGTTCCAAGATTATTTTGATTAGGTTGAAAATGTACATACACATTTTTTTCTTACAAATATTCAAGTTTAATTTTTCCCAGGAATAAATTTGGGCATGGTAGATAGTTAACTTTAATTTAAAATCCCTACCAATACGTTTGCGGTGAAAACAGTGACTTTTCCTGGAAAATAATTTTTAATAAAATAAAACCCATTTTTATATAACAGATATGTTAATATAAATTTTTACCTAACGTTGTGCAAAATCACCTCGCTGTAAAAGTACACGAAATAAAACCAGCACTACTCTAATCAGGAGGAAAATAAATTGGATAGTTAAATCGTAAGAAAGTCTGCGGAAAATCATTGACTATCTCTGTCTGACTGGTGTTGGTGAGGTGGGACTGAAACCCATTTCAGTCCCGGGAAAGTCAGCACCTACCGCTAAGGTTTCCAGGATACAAAATTTCTCTCCTTACCTGTAATCACGAGCGTATATTCCTTACTTTCCAGTAGTAACCTCTGTTTTAGCCGTGTTGCTGGAATTTGTATTGTCCTCTTAATTGCGTTGAAATTAGTACCCTGCCCTTTTCACCGAAGAAAATGGCTGCATTCCTCTTCCGAGAAACGCTTAATGAGAGCCAGAAGCAATGGAAACTTCAGACTCTCGTAGACAGGTTTATCCACATTGTCTTCACGATAGAAAGCCTTTTTGAGTTCATTTTCGGTCGCGTAGTGCCTCGAAGCGAGCCCATAAAAACGGCACTAAAATTGTATGCTTGAAACAGCAGCCTTTACTAGCATTGTATGTAAAATTCTTTTTTTTAACTTAATTATCAAAGAATCGGGTAATTAGGTGAGTGTTCATAATCTAAGATCGATAATTATTATAATCGACTATAATACCGTTCTATATGGCAACACCTCACTCTTTATCATAATGTACATGTACCTACATCTACGTACTACTGCTCAAGCCGCCTCAAAGGCGGTGGGGGTTTTATGGCACCACCCGTTAATAAAAACAAAGAAAATTCTCCAATGACATTACGCCTAGTATTAATTAAAGTCCTTTATTGTTCGAGGGAAAAACGAATTCCCATATCTATCCGTTTAGAAAAATATGTCTTAATTTATCGTTCCCGTCCGACCTGGTAATATAGTGGGATTATGATGATCATAACATACGTTGACCTAAGCTCCAGGAAATATTTTAACATGTTCTGATGAACACCATCGTGATGAACGCCTGCCTCTTAATTGAGCATGAAATTTGTTAATAAACTGAGGCCTTCAATGACTATGCACCGAGAAAATATGTTAACGTTTCGTGGCATCGCTACCCATCCGAGGGTGGATATTCTTATTTTTCCCGCTACTTAAAGTACTGTTCGTAATATGTAAAATACACCTTGGAAAATTATCCCTTAGAAATTTATCTTATTCAAAAATTCCCAATCTTCCACAAGCGCTCTCACCCATATAAAGCATTTTTTAAAGAGTAATTACGATTAGGTCTTCATTAACTGCCACCTCCGGGTGTTACCTTAAAAGGTCAGAAAAGATCAAAAATCATTTTTTAGTCTATGTATGAGCAAGAACTATTTTCTTCCAAATGATTTTGAGGCATTGATTGAAGCACACATTTTCGTAATGATCACCTACGATGTCTGTATCTGGTTGAGGGTGCTCCATTTACACCTGCTTGGTAGCCTTGAGTTCAGAAGTGTTTTAGAGACTGATAAATCGCATATATAGCAACCTGAAATCGTACACTTAATAATAGTATCTAACTTACTATCTCCAAAACGCGGTCGTCAAGCGAAAGAGTCTACAGAAAATTGCATGGTTTACCCAAAATATTTGCATGGTTTACCCAAAATATAATCGTTTTATATCAATAACCGTATCTTTTACCTGTAGCAGTGGCCGACTTAGTTTCCATTTCCTCTCGAAGAAGATACTATGTCTTACGTTAGGAATAACTTAGCGAGTAGTATTTTGTAATAGTGGAGACTGAATTTATTACTTGATTAAACCATCGATATTGGTTAGAAAGATTCATTTGGTGCCGCTGAAAACTATAAGAACAGAACGAATTAATCCCAAGATGTATATATTTAACAATAGTATAACATTGCTGTTTATTTTTGTCAGCACATAGTGAAAAAATTTGGGTTGGAAAAAATATTATAACTTAAGCTAATCCCTAAATATAAACCCTTGTGTTTATTTTTTTAATCCAATCCATTTAAACCGGTGTATCTAAAAGAAGCAAGATGTATTTCTGTCGCGCACCTTTTTTTATTTCAGCTGCATCGCATCTCTCCCTCTTGCTGTGCCTTCCATCACCTTAACGTTCTATTTCTGATACGTTTTCTTCTCTCTCCTCCGTTCTATTTATTTGACGGTTAGTTAGCCGTGATTTTCCCTCTCAATGACTTGCGTGCATAACATTAATTTCGAAATCCCAACTTATTCGGAAAAAAATTACTGTTAACTCGGTAGTTGTATTTTAGACATGAAACAAGCTGAAAACAGTGAGAATATTCGTTGAAATTGAATAACCGCTTCGGATTACGTGGGGTGATGAGAAAAGAGCGTCACAATTAATTAAGGTTAAAAATAATAATTGCTGATGTACTCTCTCAGTTCACGCATTCAAAGACTTTCATGACTCAAATATCTTTTCCCAGGGAAAAATTATTATCAATCACCACGGTTACGTTCTACAACCAGCTCAGCTGAAAAAACCTTTTACGAAAGTAAACCAGTCATTTACCTGCACTAATACTGGTATTTAATCTTATCATAGCCAGCGGAAATCTAAAAATTACAGTACGAAAGTATATTTTCAACGACATCCCCACCAATTAAGAGGCTAACGGACCCAGAGTTTAAACATTAATAGAAATATCGCGAATTCTGGGAAAAATCTGTTGACAATCACCGGCGAAATACTAGTGATTATGGTAGCATTTTCCACTTGATGTAGCGCATTTTCAGAGCAAAACTTATCCACCTCAAGATATCAGTCGGAGACCAATTGTAAGTCCAAAAGTTGTCAAACCAAGATGGCGGATCTTTGACCATGTTAAAACTCAGAAACAGCGCCTCCAGATGTTTAAAACCTTGAATCATTCGTATCAGGGGTGTCGAATCAGGAGTCACATTTGGCGACTATCGTTATATTTCATGGAACAGGAAAGGTGAGCTCAGCGGCCTCCATCGTGATACAGAAAGTAGTCTCTAATGGCCATAACTTAGGTTTGCCATCGCACGTACAAAACAAATGCTGTGTTGGTAAGCTAGAACGGGAGTTAAAAGGAGTGACCGACCCCAGCCTTTCAACCGGAACTTGTAAAGGGCTTCCGGTTGTGAGGCGGATGGTCGCTATTGCGAATTCTCTCGTTCCAGCAAACCAACACAGCATTTGTTTTGTACCTGTAACATGTTCCCTACGTTACGGCCATTGGAGACTATTTTATGTATCGCCGTATTTAATGTGGGCTAATCAAGAAGTGGCCGCTTATGGCTATAATAATTTGGATATTGTATCGGTAGGATAGGGTTTTTGCTTAATTTTGGCATTTAAATTGTATACTCATTTGGTAAAAATAATTTTAAAATAAAGAGCAATATTATTTTTATAAAAATCCCAATAAATAATATTTATTATTAAAATAAATAACAAGTAACGTTATAGAATAAAATAAAATAACTTTGTTTTATTCCACACTTTATTTTAAATAGCACGACCCGGGTTTAAGCATCTAATGCTATCATCAGGATAGCATTAGATGCTGAAACCCAGGTCGTGCTATTTAAATTAAAGTGGGGAATAAAACAAAGTTATTTTATTTTATTCTATAATGAAGCAATTCCACAAAGTAACGCCTGAGACCGTGTCTAATATAAAAAGTAATATTCAACCATGGATAAAATAGTCTCGTGAAATGCAATTGCACCCTACTCAATCATCGTTTAAAATTTGCGACCAACTTGTATTCTGATTAGTTACCTTTAGCTACTTGAGATAGTTCTCTAATGGAATTACTACTTTCTGCGAGTGCTTATGAAATTATCCTCGCCTGCCAAACAGAAGGTCGCGGGTTCGAGCCCCGCCTGGGTAAGTTACTCCTATCCTGGGCATGGTTGTTTGTGTACGTGAAATTGTTAACATGTTAATAACCCCGATGTAAAAGGCCGTATAGAGCTGTTTTCGGTTTCATCGAAATAAATTAAGTGTTTTATTGGATGTGCAATTACATGCGTCCCAAAAATTATTTTTACATCTTAAGTTGTGCTATATTGGATCGAGAAGTGTAACTGGGATTGATAAATATTTCAATTGTATAATATATTAATGCAGATATAACTGCTGCTCCTGAAATAAGTGTTTATTAATGAGAAATCAGAAGTTGCGGCTAAGAACCAACATGGCAAGTTGGAATTCCTGGTAATTCTTCTCTAATAAATCTAAATCTACGACTAAAAATGCTATCTACTCAACAAAATCATCTTTACCGTTCGATTCTTAGCTTGATCTCTCCAACCTGAGGTGGTGGTAGGATTTCATCTCAAATATTTACATATTTTTCCCCAACCGGTTCCCCGCCACCTCCTGTAGATCCAGAAAAAAGACGTCTAACGACTTCGGTCGCGCCTCTTTATCAGAAATGACTCATGAACGATGCGTTGCTTTTAAATTCTTGCCACCGTAAATCCTAAGAGGTTGCTATAAACAGGAAAAAATTACGCCATTCAGTCTTTGCACTTGATTCAGTGGTCTCTGGCGCGTCCTCGTCGCGGCCTATTTATCTTGGCGGAGACATTCAAATTTATTGGAAAACTTCTTGCCCGCCTGCTCTTGTCGGAAGACCGCCTATGTAACGCTGCCAGCTAAGTGTCTATTCCGTCATCAAGATTCTTCCCATCCCTTTCGACGGAGCCGGTTTCTGGATATTTTATTGTGTCGTAATAGCTTCGATTGATTGAAGTGGGCGGTCGTTATTAAGAAATCAAAAAATCCCCTGACGTGCAAATTCCACGGAAGTAGAACTGGATCGCTTATGTAATGCGGACGACCACCTATCCTTTAAATTTTAGGGTCAGAGGTCTTCTTCGTCCAACATTGCCATTACCTAAGAAAGTGATGAGCTTCTAATTAGTGCATAAATAACATGTGTCATCCAAACCCCTATCTTGAACAATATCCATCCCTGTTTCGTAGTAATTGAAATAAACTTAAAATGATTTTATGCACTAAGTAAAGAATCGAAAAGTGAGCCTATCTTAATGTCAAGGAAAGCTATCTGTTCATATTTATGAGGCAATTAATGAAGACATTGCGGAGCATATTAATATGCCATATTTTGATATCATTATCACCACTGCTTGGAGAGAAATCTAATGAATGCCTTTTTCGGAGATTAACAAGTCATTCACGAAACGTTATGCAATCCCAAACCATCGATGTCTTTGGTTTCCATTAATTAGTGTCGCCATTAATTACAGACATTTATTACAAACTCATTTCCTTCCCCTTAACATTAATGACATCAGTAGCTATTAAAAATTATGAATGATTGAGGACGAAACCAAACTCGGTTGGTATTTTCCTATCTCGTATATCTGTCGAGAAAACGCTTGGCAAAAAAACCTTTCGCCGAGTCGCCAAGGAAAGTCCAAAGCTACGAATATCATCAAATGAGTTCCCCAGTTTTTGTTTTCCAAATCATATCACTTTTAAAGAAACATGTTACTTTTTGCAAAATGAAATAATTTTTCTAAGCAAAGAAGGTTAGCCTAGCATGATAAAAATCATCAACTGAAGTCATTCATACTGATCGATTCCTTAATTCCGACCGTAATCATTGGATTAATAAATTATTTCCTAATTCCGGTCGAATTTCTAAGTCTGCAATCTTATGAAGTGTGCAACTTATCACGTGTTGAGATTATTTCCTCTAAAAACTTCCAATGAGTATGGACAATTTTCCATTGATTTTGACTCAAACAATTTTTGAACAATTTACAATGTTTTACTAACAAAATTATCCGAATGAAGTATGACGAAGCACTCGTGATTAAGTCTCTCCCAAGCTTAAGCATTAAATAAAATACTGTAAATTATTTTTTATTTACATCTTACCTTTGAAATCGGTCCACTAGCCATTAATTAAACAAGCGCCCTGGCCAAATTGCCATCGCTTCACCACCGAGGAGGGAGGCCACCGAGGGCCCAGGAAATTTCTTGGCACACTCTTTTGGGTGCAGCCAAGACTTTGGCAGTGAGCTTCACACTGTCAACACTCCCCCTGGATTATGTCGCAACAGCCCTAATACTGAAATCTCAGCACTTAGTTGCACTGCTGCCCAAACTGCACCGACGGGGTAAATATTATCGTGTCGTGGAATACCCAGCACGAATGAATACCGGCATCTCCAAAATAAAATTTTATTTCGATAAAAATAATATTATATATATTTCTTAAAAATAATTTTCACCTCGTTCGTACCCCCTTTCACCACAGTTTTAAAGTCTTCTTTCGAATGGTGTTAAAATATTTTCGTTAAACATTTTTACTCGCGCAGTGACTTTCAAAACGCGACACTTTCGACGGGAAGCGTTGCTTGAGAAGAAGGTCGTCCATCAAGGGCATACACTGAAAGGACCCGATCAACCGCAGGCCATATTGGGGCCTTTGAGGCAGACGAAGACCTTGCACAGTCCATCAACCGGCTGGGACACCGCCTTCCGCAGTTCTTCATCTTGATCGATTACTATCGCCTTCCCGTCAGCTCCTAGCATGTAAAAAGAAATTCGTGAGCGTAAAGTCAATAATGCCGTGTTTAAATGTACAATCTGTGAAGGCACACAAGCAGTGGCGTAGCCAAGGGGAGGGTCCGGGGGGTCCGGACCCCCCCCCCCCCCCCGAAATATAATAGCACAGTTATTTTCCTTCATAAAAGAAAACAAAATATTGAAAAATCATGAATTTACAAAATATTTTTTTAACAAATGAAGTTTTTTTTTTACTATGAAAAGTGTTTTTAAAAAATTTGTCAAAACTTTCCCCCCCTAGTTATGGATCCTCCCCCCCGAACGAAATTCCTGCCTACGCCACTGCACACAAATAAATAATTTGATGGATTTGATTTGTAAATATTTTGCTCAGCAGGTGCGCTATTCGTTAAGTTGTCGGCGCCCACGTCAAATTTCCTTGCGAAAGAAATTACGTTATTCAATCATGAGGGTTATGACTACAACTCATTTTTAGTGAGTTTACAAAAGAATAATTTATCGACTGATTTTCAATCAAATTCTTTGTCGCGTCAACTTTTCATTCCTTCCCGAAACATTGCCTCGATTGTCCAAAAGTTTCCTTAAAATGTAATTTTCTCCCGTTTAGAGGTTTTATAATTCATCTATCTTTTAACTTCTGAGCAAAACTATCAAAGCTTGAAGTAATTTTTATCCGCACCTTTAACGTTTTAATAAAGACTTTATTAATTTTTAATTTATTGTGGTCTAAAATGAGGAGCTTCAAAGAAATAGCGCCTAAGCTTCTATTTTTCTCTCACTACTGACTAAAATCATGAATAATTTGGAAAAAGATTCATTCATAGCTTTTCTAGATATTGTTAAAAAAACAACAGAGGTTATTTGAATCTTCCGATAATTACCCTTACTAGCAATCTCATGGAAAAACGTTGTATTAATGAACACTGTTGGCGAAAAAAATAGGAAAATTATATTTTTTTGTTCACAGAACGATTTATGAAACACATTTGATATGATAAATAATTTTTCAATCAGCGAAACTTTGAAACAAAAATCTTTGTTCACAATAACTTATCTTGGTGTCACTTGACTTTAAAACCTATGGGCGTAATATTACGCCATTACGGGCGTCTTTTGAAAAAGCATAGTTGTCATTTTTTAATACAGTGATAAACTTCAACATATACCCACTCAATAAAAAAATGAAAAAAACAAAAGCAAAATTCATTATCTAAAACTATACCAAAGGTTGGTTGTCAATAAATAACACAAAAGTATTGAAAATTACCAGCACTGGGATGGCAAATGACAGCACAGTACTACGGTCAGCATAGTAAGTGTGAATGACGTAATCCATTAACCACACAATAAAACGCGTAAAATCGTTAAAGTTAAAAAAAACGGTCTTGCTACTCGATAATTAATGCTTATGGGTATCCGAAATCAAGGTACCCCAATTACCTTACGTAATTGTTGAGTATTTTTTCAATTTAAGTTGTTGCGAATGAGGTTTTCAATATTATTAGATGATAATCCTTTTTAAAATCCTCGCATTTACCTCGGTAGCACACGTCGAAATCCTGGTTCTTCGGCAGGCACAGGATTTGAGTGAGGCGGCCCCTAATGTACTGGTAGTCCGTGGGCGAGGGAGGATTTGGGGTGGCCGAGGTCCCCTTGCCCGACACGCTGAACCAGCCCATCCGGAACATGCCATCGCCGCCACTTGCGTCTAAGCCTGCGCTGCAGTCAGAGACCAACTGGGCCTTGAAAATGACGCTGCTCATCTTTCTTCCACCTGTTGGGGCGAAAGGAATATTTTCCCTCAGGTCAGATGTGGTCAACACTCAGATGCGCTCCACCATCGCCAGAAAACTTTGATTTATGGAGGAGGATATCCATAATCATCGCTTGCTACTGCACAGAGAAATAGCTCTAACGTTTTTATTCTATCTCACCAAATTTTTCAGGCTCATGACATTATCGGTCTGAAAAATTAATAGTTAAGCCTCAATGTTCCACGTGCAGATTTATTCACCATAAAACAGTCCCCACAAGTTGGATATGATAAATATATATTACTCCTATTTGCAGTTACTGAATTATTGAATCACGTATTGATTGAGACCATCTTGGAGGTGCACATACTTCAAACTAGAGTAAATGAAAATTTAGCACTCAATGACACACACAACATGAAGAAGGAATAGATAGTCGATTAAAATAAAATTGGTTGATTTTAATTTTTACTGATAACCCATGAGTACGCGAATTGATTTGGTGTATTGCGTAAAAAAATAACTTTCTCAGCTGTAATGAAAATCAATTAATGACATCCTCAGCACACGAAGCGGGATTGAGAAATGAATTGATACGTTTTCCCATAGCCCAACTTAATTATGATGTCATCCCGGATTTTTTACCGGATGAAGACCAAAACTGTTGCCGTCCTCAGAGACCGATTGTTGGACAATGAAATATAAGGCACGATAATTGCATTACACGATTGAAGATCTCACGAAACGACTACAGTTTTTAGGTTTTCGTTACGTCAGAAGACGATGACCCGATAGGTTTTCCGAGTAACCTTAAACATTTCACAGTTTTTGGCCTCTATCATAATTTTTTGAGTAAAAATTTGTGAAATAAACCGAAACGTTGCCGCGGTCCACGAAAATTCGCTGCCTCTACCTGTGGTCCTTCACGAATTTACCTAAACTGTTTACTCTCGTTCTCAACCTTTTGAGAATTTATTACTGATTTTAAAATAAACTAGATTATTTAATAACTCAATTATTAACTCAAATTTGACTTCTATAGACGACGAGTTCTATCCAACAATGGACATCCCGATGATGCTCACTGTCAGATGTTGTCCGTTACATCTTTTAAAGTCAAGTACATATGGGAGAAACTTTGTGGAGACAAACTTACCTTAAGGACAAGTGCGAGCGTTTCCCGCTGTCGTTTCTTCTTTATTTGATGCTTCTCTGCTATCCTATCCCGATTGTGGTCCGGTCACCTCTCCAGTCGGCGGCGGCGATGAAAATAAAGCAGGGGGAAGGACTGGCTGCTGTCACGAGGGTGGAAGTTGGGTAAGGGAGTCGCTGCGCATGCCCCTCTATCTTTCTCGCGGCGTTTTTGTTTTTCTTCGATCGCAGTGCAAGAGCAACACAATTCGAACACCCTTTGTATTTCGTAATGGTGTTGCCTTGCGGAGAATTGTGGTGAGGGGAAGGATGAAAAGGGGTAGGAGGGGAGAAACCAATCAAGGATGACGTGAGCACACTCGCGAAGACATTACAAGATTCCCGGAGAGATAACCCCACTTGCGACTTGTAGTTGTAAATAAATTTCGTCCTCGTCTCCCCGTCTGTATTCGACGCTCCGAAGTTGCGAGTTGCGACAGCTGATCCGGTCACACTTGTTGCGTCTTTTCCATGCGGATGTTGTCGACGTAAAATTTACTGGAAAATCTCGAAAGCTATTTCATTAATATTCAACCCTTATCTCGGAACAATTATTTCACGGGTAGTTTTGTAGAATTTTTATTTCGCGAAAACAATATTAAATTAAAAATTTGAATATCCTTCGTATGTTTTTTCACTGTCAAATTTCAACGGATTACCGAAACTTCTACTTAACAATGTAACAATGATAATGATCAGTTGTTTCAAGTAGTCTACTGGTGTGAATATCAAGAAAGTATGGATTAATATTTCTATTGATTTTATTTTGGCCTTTCGAAGCATTAAAATATTGAGTTAAACAAAGAGGTTACTGACACGTCTGCATTCAAATAGGATTGAAAAATTGTTGTCAAATAAATCTGAGTTTTTCCATTCTCATGCGCATTAAGACTTCGAAATTCTAAAACGAGTGTGTTCATGCCCTATGCACGTTACTTATTTGACTATTTATCAGTCCACATAATTTTCGTAAAAAGTTTTTTTGCGAAAATTCGTTTAAGGCATCGAGATGTTTAGTTTCTCATATCAAGGTTACTTGATTTTTCATACTTGAGTGAAATTGCCTCCAGTCGGTCTTATATTTTTATGAACACTTCGTATGTGAGAAATTGAGGATACTAGTTAATTTATGGCAATTATAATGTTTTATAGAGCAAATATGGTGAATGAGGAAGTGAGACTAAACTCTATGTCGAGTGTGTCGCTTCTAAGGTCACCCTTGGCCTAACAGGCCGTGATCTGCGGTAAACGATGTTGAAGTTATTTCTCTTACGCAGGGAGGCTAATAAAATAACGTATAGGTGAATTTGCCAAGACAGGCGATAAGTTCATTGGTATGGGGCAAATTGAGATAACCTTCGGGAAAACGCGGAGATTATTGCTCCTACTTGAAAATACACTGTGCCGCACGATATTATAGAATGGCAGGTCAAGGGAAATATTTCATAGGGATTAAGAAAATAATACACTGTCTGATATGCTGAAGTCCGACGCTGAATTTCGAGGGACTGAGCCGCCGATGTGACCGATAATGTTTGCTTGGGGGCTATGAATAATGTTCCATAGGGCAGAAAAAATATTGTGAACAAGATAATTCATTCAGCACTCCACGAGCCAATAGAATGACCTATGTGGGATTTAAAACACATTCAATGGACGGTTAGGAATTCGAGGATTGAGGTCGAAAATTAAAGAAAATTGGTCGATCCTGAAGGAATCAATTCGGAATGCAATGGTTTTAATATATTAAATTAATGGTTGAGGCCAATATTACGTGGAATTCTATTTTTATGATAGAATGAAATATTCAAAACTATTTTCACACATAAAATTGAGATGGACTATTTTTACGTAAAAAAAATTAGTACGCCGACCCTTCAAATCTCTCCTACCACCTGGCTTACTCAGGATTCTTACATTTTCTCTTCGCCCACACCCTCGCGTGACTATATATGCTTTGTTTTGTACGACACACTTGCTGATGCTGCAGTGCGGTGAAACATCTTGACTCGTTAATACATTTTATGTACGGAAGTAGAGCATATTATATCATTATTCCCTTGATTTTTATAGGTATTTCAGTTTCAGTATTTCAGTTTCACAGGTAATGGATTTTGTTTCCAGGTGGCTCTTTCATCGAAGACACTCGGCCGTCTATTATGTACTAAATATCGTTTTAATTAACTCATTGTAAATACAGCTATATTTAGGTTGTGTTTCAATGAATTGTGAATATATTTGCCCGTTGTTGCATGAAATTAAAAACGGTTTTGGTATTCGAGATTACTTTTTATATGATGACCTCATTGCTTAAAAGGAGACAATTCCAGCGCACTGCCCTCTATTGTGTGTGCTGTTCCTCTCAACAGTTAAATGGTGATTCTCACTATCGTTGTATTGAATGAGTTTGAGAATAACGACTTTCCTGGATATTTCGGAGAATCGATTCGCTCACCTTGGTATCGCCTTCTGCAAACGCGCCGTAACCATTGTATGTACGATAAAGCTTGGCTATCAGGAAGGAAATTGTTACCCGCTCTATATCTATGGATTCATGTTCTCTTTGTTCTCTGTGATCTGAATCAATGGGCACGTTCTAAAAAGTTCAAAATAAACATTCCGAGAAAACTTCACGCTCGCGAGGCTGTGACAAATCGAAATAATAAGAATAGTCTCGATTAGCAATAAATCCTTGGAAACAATGCATAAGACTTTAGGTGGATCAAGATCTGGAAATTTTGAAAATATAGTCAATCTTTCAGGCGGCTCTTCATCGATTTTTTAAATTTCACTATCTTAAGAAAAAAAACAACGTTTAAAACAAATAGATGAATATCTAAAAGCCACTTGTCCACGCAGACACATTTTCTCGGAGAGGAATCACATACCACCAAAGCGTCGCGGAAAGTGATGAACCGACCCTTCAAAACAGCGTTCTTATTCCACCCCTGCATAAGACAGCTGGGAACATCATTACTGAGAGGTCTTTGAACAGTTGAACATGGAAATGTATTTCTTATCGAAGAGTTTGCTGCTTATGATGAAGGCAAAGAGTTTTTTTTTAGATTATAGGTCTCACTTTACTGGGGATATTCGACGCTTGTTGAACCTTGACGGACTCCTTCTCGGGGGTGATAAAACGCTTTTTGAACCACCGCGAGCATGGGTCAAGAAATGCTGCGAATCTCTAATTGAGTCCCAGAAAGCATTATAAAAACCTACTCTGTTATACCTTCGCATTATATAGCCCAAAAATGTCCATTATCGAGACTTTAAATGTTGTTCATTTCAGTAGCCAGTACGGAGTGTTAACTTTTCCCTGATTTTTTTTAACAATAAAGGTATTGAAATATATTTTTTATTTCGAAAATATGCTTCACAATTATACACCGCATCATATTTTCTCGTCAGGTCACGAGAAATTGAATATTAAAAAATAATATCAGTTTTTATCATCGTGTCATTGTCAAAATATTATATAATTCGTAATCATCACATTTTTAATGGATGAAATATTCTGTTGATGATATTTATTAAGTATTTCTGTGAGAAGACTGCGCTGAATTAGGAAATGGGAAACGATAGCTCGAATATGCATTGTATCAAGATTTTCCAAGTGACCAATCCCAGAAAGCGAGGCCAAATTACACTTTTGCGAAAAATATAAATTGAGAGGTTATTGTGAACATTAATTATGAGCACTTCCTTCCTACTCTAATTTAAGCAGGTAAGTATAGCATACTTTGGCAGTAATTTTAGCTCTTTGCTACATTATTTTTGGAATCTGAAGGGGCTGGGAATGAATTTATAAGAGGAAATAAATTTCCATTTTTAATCCAAAAAGTGTATGTTTTCACCAATAAATCAAGTCTCATGTTTTTTAATCTTGCATGAAAATGGGAAATTATGATGTTACTTTAGTGCCTCTAATTTCGATTTTAATTTCGTGAACAAACTTATTTGGCTAGGTAGGCGTCTCGTCCATCGAAGCTGGATTGTTCTCGATTACGGAAAGAAACTCGCCCCGTGGGCAATGATGTTTTGTTTTGCGATGGAGTGGAGGCATTTTGTGCATCTAATTCTTTTTCATCCTGTTGGGGTGGAAAAAACTTTTTCTCGTTGGTATGAACCATGTGGTGTGGCGCCTTCATATGGTGGGTGGTTTCCTATTATTTTTTTATTGCCTAAATCGAAAGATTATTACTCCTGGAGTACGTATTTCACGCTTTTAGAATTTTATATGACGATACCTATTTTTCGCGATTAAACGATAAGTGAAAAATTTCAAGCGCGCGAAAACGCGACGCGTAAGTAGGAATGATGGGAAAAAGTCCGTGCGACGCATTTCTGGTTCCCCCTCCCGCCTTGTGAGGTGACCTTGATCGAGGCTCTGAGCGCTGATAGGACGCAGGATGCTAGCGGGTAGCTGAGTACCTTGCTGGCTGGTAGCGCTTGGCTTAAAAAAGGTTTATTAATACCTTATCAAACGAAGAAAACTTTCCGACCTTAGCCAGTTTTAATAGGTGATTATTAAGACATGTTTCCCTGAGCTCTGTGCCTCATGCATGCATTGGTAACCTCAGACGATGTATAACTCCTATCCTCTCGTGTAGAAACTAGGTCCCTGAGACGTCACGTGGAGTGGAATCGCATGGGCGCCAATCTGGCCTTTTTCAAATGAGGATAAAATTTGACCCTTGCCATTTGTCTAAACCGGTATTTCAAAAACCAAATAATTTGTGTATTATGAATACACTAATGGTGGGTAACGAATCGCAATCAATGCCTTTCGTTTTCTTTGATGAAGGAAACTACCCTATTAGCTGTGCCGGAGATCTTGTAAGGAGTGTATGCAGACACGCAGATGAAAATTATGGAGCGTGAAAATCCTCATGTATACTCATGAGTCCAACGGAAACTTAATGGTCAATTATTCCTGATAGTTAAATTTCTTAGTGAGTGATGTTTTTAAATAGCACGTTAAATTTTCAAAGTTTGGGATTATTTATTTATATTTTATGTAAGTATTTAATTTAGGGTGACGAAAGCTCTCCTGACATTTATTTTAGTTTGAATCATTAGGAATTTTATAAAATATGCCTAATTTATGCACAATTTTCTTCTAGGTACTTCATAATCGGATATATATTTCTAACCGGCCGCACGGGTAAACGGAAGCGAAATTCACATTAATTACCATTGGAAAATAAATCCCCTGTAAAGGTACATCACCAGAAATACTGAAATGACATAACGAAAAACACACCAGAAACGAATTTTCTTGAAACACACTGGAGACAGCCAGTAGGCTGGGACTAGTGAACACAATAAAACCAGAAATTCCGGCGAGGCGAGGCCCTGTAAAGGTAAAATGAATTAAATATATGTAAATGGATTTGGGAATGATGGATCGCGGGTAGCGTAGTAGTACGCCCAGTGCCTGGGAAAGCTTAAGGTCTGTGAATCGATTCCCGGCGTAAGGGAGCTATTTCCCAGAGCAATTAATGTGAACTACATCATTTTCCATGAAAAAATCGTGAGTAATCGAGTACTTATCGTTTTCCATCGGTGGAAAACGATTGAGCCGATCCGCTCCGGCTTCATCGGGCTGCTGAATTATCATTAACCTGATCTTATTTGTTATCCTCCGGGTTTGAAACCCGGTCATGCTTTGAGCTGGCCCCTTTGCCTCAAAATAAAAACGTTCCAATTTAGGACGGATTTCGACGCCACGAAATTTTTACACGTTAGGAAAATTCAAAATAGTACACCTGCCGACCGTACAAAATGTATTGAAACCGGTCGTGTAAAAATGTAACAATGATAGCACTTTTGCAAAAATTGACAGTACGTTTTAATTTACATGTTTTATCGCTTTATTCCTTCATTATCTTAGCGACATAAAAATTTTCTCCGGAAAACATGGGTCTCAAATCGATTTTTTTCAAAGATAGGGAGTATTTTTGGAATCGAAGTCCGATAAAAGACGTCGGAGGGAAAATTGGGATATAGCAGTATTGAAACTCCTCTTATCTTTCAATACACGGTCCTATCGGCGATAGATGGAGAAAATCGCCTGGACTGCCGTTGCACGTATCGATTTGATATGGTGGTGATATTTTACTAGATGGAAGTAGTTTCGACTTGACGTTTTTTTCAGTTCCATTCTGTTTATCCATCAGGTTAGATGCAAAATATTATCTCTCTGAATCAGTAGTGGCGATTTGGTGAGAGAAGTGGTGGACGCAATACCACTGCAAACATTTTGAAAGGGTCAACACGGGAATCATCAGGGGGTTCTGAGAAGTGCGAAAATTTTGGGGGTGGGTCCCCTCCTCCGTCCTTTCATTCTAATCGCCGTCACTGATATTGGGGCACCACTCGCTTAAGGTCTCCTAAGTTTCGAGCCTCTGAAGCAGCAGAGCTCCTTGATATTTTTAAGCGTACTCCAAGGAAGCACCGTTGCTTTATAATGAGGGAGTCTGAAATCACGACTGAAAGGTATACATTTCTCACAACTCGAGAGGAATAACAAAATTTAGGCATAAGAAATATAAGTAAAGGTACGGGTGGCTTTTGGTACTCTGGTGGCTTGAAACGAACGAGTCAAGTTAGCATTACGAGGGAATGATGAATATTTAAAGGGAACCAAAGTGGTTCAGCGAGTCACAATACCCCTCAAAATGAAAAAGGTGAATATTTTATCCCGACGACAGAAAAATATACGCTGCACAAATTCTCGCATGTGGGTAAAGAATAGGAACGAATACGAGAATAAAAGAGGAAGTTCTAAAACAAGCGGTGAGAATTGGTAGCGATTTCATATGTTGAAATGGAAGATAAAAATCGAAAATTCACGTATTTTTGTATGAAAGTACTAGGAAAAGATGTGTGAACTGTAAAAAGGTACCCTCGTTATTGACGGAAATCAGGTGTTACAGCTGCGCATTGCTCATCATAAAAAAATGTAAATGCAGAGAATATTGAGTGGCATGAAGATAGAAGAGAAGAGGGAACAATAGGGTGGTTTCCTATTATTTTTTTATTGCCTTAATCGAAAGATTATTACTCCTGGAGTACGTATTTCACGCTTTTAGATTTTTAAATGACAATATCTATTTTTCGCGATTAAATGATTAGTGAAAAATTTCAAGCGCGCGAAAACGCGACGCTCAAGTATGAATGCCGGGAAATATCTCCGTACGTCGTATTTCTGGTTCCCCCTCCCGCCCGGTGAGGTGACCTTGAGGCGAGGCTAAGCGCTGATACGTCGCAGGCTGCCAGCGGGTAGCTGAGTACCTTGCTGAATGGTAGCGCTTGGCTTAAAAAAGGTTTATTAATACCTTATCAAACGAAGAAAACTTTCCGACCTTAGCCAGTTTTAATAGGTGATTATTAAGACATGTTTCCCTGAGCTCTGTGCCTCATGCATGCATTGGTAACCTCAGACGATGTATAACTCCTATCCTCTCGTGTAGAAACTAGGTCCCTGAGACGTCACGTGGAGTGGAATCGCATGGGCGCCAATCTGGCCTTTTTCAAATGAGGATAAAATTTGACCCTTGCCATTCGTCTAAACCGGTATTTCAAAAACCAAATAATTTGTGTATTATGAATACACTAATGGTGGGTAACGAATCGCAATCAATGCCTTTCGTTTTCTTTGATGAAGGAAACTACCCTATTCGGGGCGCAATGACGCGGTAAGTAGGTGGATTTGCGAGCTCGTAAAAAAAATGATCGGAAATTGCGCAGTTTGGTGCCCACGCATTCCTATAAGACCTCATTTATTTGCGCTTGCATGGAATGACGTCGTCCTTTCGTCTTCATTGAAGAGATTTGCATGTCTTAGGTCTTTTGCCCAGGGATGGCAAGTGGAACGAAGTAAAATGTTTCGTTTCGACCCGGAGCGAAACGAAAATACGAGGCCTAGGTTTAATTTCTTTCCCGCACGAAATTAAAATCAACAAGGAGTTTAGTTTCGACCCGGGACGAAACTTTACTCCCAGGAACGAAACTAAATTAATCGAAACTCCGCTGCTCATAGTAAAGTTTCGATCCCAGAAGTTGAGTGGAGGGGGGAAAGAGGGAATAGTTTCGACCCATTACGTTTGACATGCGCGTAGGGAAGTTAAAGCATTTAGCTTAAAAATCGAATGGTCAGTTTACGTTCACCGTTCTCCTGTTAGTGGTAAAAATATGAGTGCCCTGTGCATCTTATGGCGGTAGGCAGAACCTCTACTTCATTCAGACATACTTCGTACTCGGAGTGAGGGTCGAAACTAAAACTGTTCGAATGGGAATCACGTGATCCCTCCGGTGCTAAACATTATCTGCGATTCGTTTCGTCCCAGAGTTCTAGTTTAGTTTCGACCCGAAGTAGCTTTGACTCAGATTTCGTTTTGGCCCTGAGTTTAGCTCACTGGGTTTAATTCTTTTTCGTTTCGTTTCTGCATTTCGCTCCCGGTAACAAAACTATTGAAATTTCCTGGTTTTGACTTTCACTTATTGTTAGTTTCACTTGCCATCCCTGCTTTTGCCGTAAGTACCTGCCGGGGTTTCGACGGCTCCTCGCCGTGCCACGGGTTTCGCTTGCATGAAAAATTACCTCAGTGCCTTGAAAATTTAAAATGATGCTTAAAAAATCAGGAGCGGTCTGGTCAGGTCGGCTGGTCGCGAACGCCGATGGCCTCGAGATAAGGGGCCCCCCACAACGCTCGCGTCTATCGTGAAGCGTATATAAAAAGATATAATGAATAAATGAGTCAGATTACTTGAGCCGAAATTATTTTTTTGCTATTATAAAATTCTACATTTTCATTAGTTGCTTTATTTACAACATACTTAGTGTAAAAAGAACCCACAAAAAATAAATTAAATAAAGGTGTCAGAAGAATAAAGATAACCCTGATGCTATTTTGAAAGGGTTATTCGAAAAGGTCATTTTCGAGGTCAGGGTCGGCCCTAGCAGGTGCGGGGCTAGGGCCTTAGGGCGGTCGCCCCGCCCTAAGGCCGGCTCTGTTCGAGGTTTCTTAGGTTTCACTGCATTTTTAGGGAGGAAATTCACTGAATAGATAATGGAAACATAATGCTATCTTAAATTTTATAAGCTGTGAAATTCTCACTATTAACAATACTTTTTCTTAAGAATTTTCTATTTTTTATTAACTTTTATCTGGTTTTTAAGAGCCAGAATAGCGGCAAAAATCTTTTTTCGGTCATGCAAATTCTTACAATTTTGCGGGGGAGGACCACCGAACTCCGCGGTGAGGAGGGCCTCATCATGAGCCTTAGGCCCCCAATCACCCCAGCCTGTCCCTGTATTAAATTGTCGATATTCCATTTCATGGAGGGGTATCGCTCGCGAAAAGTTATAAGTAACACCAACTAAAGTGATTACTCATTAGGATCCATGAATTTGATTGTTATAAAATGATCCTCATCTTCACTCAGTTGATCCTTAAGCATCCTCAAGGGTTGGTAAGAGTCATTTATTATTCCTAATTTTTCTGAAAAAAATATTTTTTAAATGAACCCAACGAGTTAATGTTGCGTAAATGGTGTCTTTCAGTTCGAAAATTATGCAATTGCATCAAGGTTCATGCTATTAATCATAATAGAACTTTTTGGATGAACATTTTTCGAAGTTTAAACCTGAAACATATTGAATTCGAGAAAACTTAAATATGTACATGTTTTTTTATATTTTGACAGTTTAAGTTTGTAATTGTGGGTGATGTATTAATTTATGAAGGCTACTTATGTACGCTCATGGAAATAATCATTTACATGAGACACTAAAATTGATGCTGTGATACAAACAGGTACATATTTGTAGCAGTCGAATATCCCGGAAATTTTTTTTCAGGACTATCCTTATGGCTTGAATTCATGATTTTATGCAATTATTCTACCATATCTTTGTTTCTTCACTCACTGAATTTGATCAGCACCCAAAAAGGACCTCAAAATGTATGTAAAAATTCTTGCGCATATATCAACATTAATATTTATTAATCTCTAGTTTATTAGCTATGATTAATGATAAGAGTGGAATCTATGAACAAAGGGAAGTTTATCGCTTCGGGGATTTCATTTAGAAGTTCTGAGACCTATACTCACAGTTTTTAAGTTGCTTATGATAACAATAAGAATATTTAATGGATTGAAATGTAAAATAATAATCATATCATGGAGGGTGATGGAATGAAATATGTACACAAAATTCCATATGAGTTGCTTCATTGATCTATTTTGTAATTCAAAATTTAGTTGAGGCAAAAAATGATTCTTCAACTTTGTATGTAATTGAAAACCTCTAAAGTTGGCATTAATGGTTGTAAGCGAGAGAGATAACCTGAGCAATCAAAATACCAATATAAGGAGAAAATAGCTATTAATTTAAGAATGGGAAATTTTAATAAAATAATTAAGATGAAAATGCTCATGAATGTCCGTAAACAGATATGTACAGAAGGAAGGGACATAAAAGACACTTGGGGCTTGTGTAAGCTAACATGGAAATGAGAAAATACAGGAGAAATAGGCATGACATTTTTGGTCCAGGGATGGTGATGGAACTATTCAGCGAGAGACTGGGGAAGTGGAGTGTGGGTTCTAGGCGTGGGTTCAGACATTATGCATGGGCAGGGATCAGGGGCGCAGCTATGAATTAAGGCACAACCAATACTGGGGCGTCCGGGAGGAATGGAATACCCACCAGGGTAAGCGGTAGGTGAGGGGGCCCACCCCAGAAATTTTTCAAGATAAATGGTGAGATTTAAGAGGGATATTTTATTAATCCTTACACTATTCTATAAGTAATATTAATCCAATTAAGTAAAATGGATAAAACTTAAAAATTTCTCTGAGCTCTGGGGGGATTTTATCCCTGGGGGGATTTTATCCCTCGCTGTGCCACTGGTAGGGATCACCATGTTATACTCTTTTCTTTCCCCCTCCTCCAATGAATACAATATATTAATGAATATTTTAGGTAAAGCCATATCCACAGCTGCTCGAATCCAAGAATTACCATTGAATTCGCTTTCTGCCAGATGAGATTAATCCACTTCATGCCTCCTATTTGATATGCAATGAACTTTCTTTCTTCCACGTCCTCAGAGTATAGAGCTTCCTCTTTTAGTGGAGTCATGCCCTCCATGACCTTTTGTATGTGCCATGACTGGCGTAGTTAATAATGCTCCTATCTGAATTGTGATGGTGGAAACAGAAATGGACTCCAAGTAGTAGTAGAGATGCGTTTTTTGGGGTGCGTCGACAGCAAGGTCATTTGCACCGCTCATAGTTCCCTTACCTTATTGGGTTCTATTGGGAAGCTTATTGGGTTCTATTAGGTGCTTTCAACAAAAAAAGGGTATCCCATTGTATGAGGCCACAAGAGTTTAATTATTCCTGTGTTGACGATATATTGCATTACATTATTAACATCATCCAGATTATTACCCAGAATGGTTCGTATATCTTGGTTTCCAACTAGTTCCCTGCGTTCAAGAGAGTATTTTGTACATTCCTCCAGAATGTGTCTCACAGTAAGGATGCTATCACAGTGGGGAGGTTTCTCTTTGGTGAAGAAGTATGCATGTGTGAGCGCGGTATGACCAATTCTAAGCCTAGTGAGGGCGACCTCTTCCCTACAACTATTCCTGGCTGAGGTGGACCAAGCAGTCATGGACTCCAACCGTATTAAACTGGTCCAAGAGTACTTGCTGGTAAGGATGTATAAAGAAAAGTATATGGGTGCAGAATATGAACACCTGGAGGAAATTATTTGGGAAATACCTAATATAGTGAATCTAAACCCTTGAGCTACATTAGATAGATTGTAAGTCTTCCATTCTGGGTGAAAAAATTTGCCAAAGATGCCTTTTCCTTCTGCTGGACACCTGAGGTGTTAGCATACCCTGCACCAGTGGCATAACTAGGAATATGCTTTGGGGGGGGGGGGGGGAGGGATGAAGAGGCCAAGGGGGTAATCACCCCTCTAGGTAACTGGGGTTCTGGGAAAATTTTTGAAAAATGACTTGCCTGCAGATATATTTTACATCATTTTGGCTTTTAAAATTTAACTTTAAGCAGATACAGTTATTATACGTCAAAACTAGACAATAATTTCAAATATTTTTTCCATTTTTCTGAGGCATTGTGGGGGCATGACTGCACCTCTTGATGCCCTCTTCATCTGGGGTTCAATATTCATTTGTCACTGTGTTTTACAGATGTATTGAGTGGTGGATTTTCTGATCTAAGAAAGAGGGAGAATACTTGGAACCTTAAAACTCAAATTATTGTTAATACGGAATGTGATGAGGAGATATGTGGAATGAGATTGGTTGAATGGAAATGATGAAAGAAGTTAAAAATATAGGTATTATAGAGATGAGCAGGACTTACATGAACTTTCAGGCAGCTGATTATGAGAATTTAGAAAATAAGGAGATGGAATAGGTTTCATACACTCTCCGTGGCTGGCCGGTGATATAAAGAAATAAGCAATTGATTTCCCTTTATCGACAAAATTGGCATATTTTTTATCAAGGATTTACATATGAAAAATTCAGAAATGAAATTAATTTCAAGATTTGGGATATCCCCAAATCTACATTTTAAGGTGTATATTTTTTTTAAATTTCTTGATCCCCTGCTTTACATGAGGATTTCTCCAAACTCTTTGACTGTAACCCATGCTTTCAGACGCCTATACATACGCCTAGGTATGTCACCGAATAAAAGGGAGGTAACTACGCATTTGTGCAGTGCATTTGTCATAAGGGAAAGCTGGTTAAAACAAAGTGGGCCAGCAGTAAATATGTAGAATAAAAACGATATGACTCCACATAGGGAGATTAGCTGATGAGAGGAAATATATAATGTATGGAGAGAAGCTAGGGAATATCATCGAATGATTGGAAAATAAAAACAATATAATGTTTTTCGTAAGTATGGGCCCCCCATTCTTACTCTGAGGTGGGCCCAGATACATACTTTCAAATTTTACCTCCTCTAACGTGTTGTTTTATTCCGCAAGATGGGAGTAGTATCACTGCATGTTTGCCAATACTTCGAATTTGCCGTGGATTTTCTATTTGCAATATGTGTATAAAAATAATCTTTGAGGGCAAAGAGAAAATAATAAAAGATTAATATAGAAAGAATTCAGATGGGAAGTCATGACTGTGACTATCTGAACTGGAAGTTTATCCGCGCTCGCCTTTGACGCATAACAGAAATGATATGTTGCAAGTCACTCAACAAGACGATATCTTAAATTCAATTCTGGTTTTTTAATGCGAAGGATAATCACGGCTATAAACACATGTTTACCAATATATAGTTCATGTTCATGGCATTTCTGAGTGTGCGACCGACAGCATTGGAGAGATGCGCCATTGCCAAGTTTGCCAACTTTGAACAAGTTCGGTAATTAAACGACATTCGTTTGTTTTAGGCGTTTCCCGAAAGCGTTACAGGTACAAAGCCAGCAAAGATGTACTCTTCGTGGTTTATTTTGTTATTTTTGTTCACCTTGGGTAAGTTTTCCGTTTGTTTGCATGTTTATTTTAAAATTTCCAGTATTATTCCTCTCGTGAAGTGATTCGCACTGGAGTGAACTGCATAATATTGACCTTAATCCCTTTTTCTAAATGTAGTCGTTAATTCGATGCATAATTTTTGTGAGATAGTTTTCTTCGTTTCTACCTTTATTGAGTGGAGCGAAATATAAGGAGCTCGATCACTATAGATTTTCTATCTTTTTTGAAAGTTTTAAGGCATTTCATGGCTGAGGCATCTCCATCGCATATTATTTGTGTGATTCAGCCTTTGGTGCATTGTTTTCTAATCAACTGCATTTTCCGAATTTAACCTAGTGTAAATTTAGTGTTAATTCATAAATTATTCGTTTCAGGGACATGCCAGAGGACGCCGACGATATCATACATATCACAGGAACAAATAAAGGATATTGGTGGCACTGTTGAACTTGAATGTTCTGTGCAATATGCCCAAGATTATCCAGTTGTGTGGATGAAAATGGATCGCGCCCGTATTACCCCACCGGTTCCTTTATCTAGTGGATCATCATTAATTATAAGAGACAGCCGTTTGGCTTTAAGATATGATCCACACAGTTCAACCTATACTCTCCAGGTACTGGGATGTATTTCCGTTTGCTTTTTCATGAATGTCATGTTAAAGTTTTACTAGAATAGAAAACAAATACCTGTCAGGTTTCCATTTTTAGATACTATAATGTGGCTTAAATAATTATTCTTAATCGTTTTAATTCTGTTGCCATTCCTTGATTTTTATTCCAGATCAAAGATATTCAAGAAACGGATGCAGGTATATATCATTGCCAAGTTATCATCGCAGTAAACAATGAAATATCTGCCGACGTTGATTTGCTGGTCCGCAGGCCTCCTATCATATCCGATAACTCAACACGGTCGCTAGTTGTTAGTGAGGGTGAGGCAGTTCGTCTTGAATGCTATGCTGGTGGTTTTCCACAGCCTCGAATATCATGGCGCAGAGAGAATAATGCCATACTTCCCACCGGTGGCTCAATTTACAGGTAAGAGATTCACCGTATCCTATAAATGTAGCATTGTTGCATTGCCATATTACAACTACCACCATAATTTGTCGTAAATTAGTGTTTCCCTTGGTAGGAAGGTGCTTTTATATTATGAAGTGACCCCAAGATCGCCTTTTGAACTATTTTTTTATCAATATAGATTTCTTAAACTGAAAATAGTTCCATTTAATATTGGTGTCTTTCATCATTCTTACATATATTAATTGTTTAATTTTGTAAAAATTAAAACTCATAAGAGAATGGTATCAATTTCATAATAGTCGTAGACTTGATAGGCATTGTATAATTTTAGTTTCCTTAAGTATAGATTTAAAGGAAACATACTGTTGTGAATTAAATTTAATATTGTTCACACTCGAGCTATTGCAGTTTTCTCCATTGTATATATACATAAGTATTGTCGAAATTGTAGTGCAGGCAATCAACCAGTTAAGGTCAGCTTAGCTTACTTGGGAGAAAACCCATCCATCTTATACGTCACCTACCTGTTCCATTTCCTCAGTATGTTTCTGTCTTCAATATGAGCTATTATTCTAGATTATACCACTTACCCTGTTGTCTTTCTTCAACCTCGGCAGCATTTGTCCCTGTGTCTCAGGCTTCAGTATCTTGTCAGCAGTACCTGCTCAATGCTCACGCTTCACCTCTTTGATGCCTATCAATTCTAGCAGTTTCCCATTCTGTGTGTGAAGTAGGTGGCTCATGTATCATTTAGTGTCTCTATAGTTTTGCTAAGTAATTGGGGTTTTGCTTCTAAACTAAGTACGGTAAAAGAACAACATTAGGAATTTTTGACCAGCCTTTGTTTCACACATTGAGAGCCCAAAAAAATATACTTTGAAGATGTAAGCCACTGTCTGCATTCAAGGGCAAAGTTTCCCGGTTTTATTTTCTAAGGGTTAGGCATTCAGTCATGCAATTGATACTGTATTGATTCCTATGTACAGTCACTTTCAAAAGTTTTAGGACAAAGTTTGTAGCACCACTTTTAACATAAATCGGAACAGAATGATAAATTTGCAGGTAGCGTCTCCCTCTGAGTGCATATATCTTCATGCGCGAACGAATAATGTGTGGTGCTTAGCTTATGAAAACAAAAGGAGTATTAAGGGAAACTAAATTTCCTCGAGAAGTAGAAGTGGCACCACAAACTTTGTCCTACTATTTTGAAAGTGACTGTACATTGGTATTCTAAAAGTTGTATGATGATTAAGTATAATACGTATTGTAGAAATTAGCGGGATCTTTGTTCGTAGTATCTTCTTCAGTATATTGCTGCTTAATTACATGCAGAACGAGTAGTTTTTGAAATGTATTTAAACTGCTTCCAGAACAAGAAAAGAGAAAGTATGGGAAAAATGAGTTTGGTGTGTAACACATTAGTATTATTCTGTGAGTTTATTTAGTTATACTTCGGTTATACTAAACATGTGTGCTTTTGTCAGATGGGAGAGGATATTTTGCATTCATCCAATTCTTTGAATATTTCATTAGTTTGGTTTGTAAGTACGCTTATATTGCTACCCATTTTCCTCACATGTACATTGGCTGATCCTAGGATTTTTCCATGACACAAAATCCCAAAATGGAATATTAATTTAAGCCATAAATAGTCTTTCAACTTTTATTCGGGAAAAATGTGCATTTATATTTTATTTTATGTGCGTGAATGCTTTGAGTCTTGTGTTACTAAGACTTTTTATGTCTTTTTCTTGTATCACTTGCACATTGCTGAATAATATTGATTAAGCAGTATTCTTTCTTGATTGTGATTAAATTTATTTTTAGTTATTTTAGTATGAGGTTGTTGTTAAACTAGTGAATGTTTTTCTGTAGGGGAAATATTTTGAGGTTGTCACATGTGCAGAAGGAAGATAGAGGCACATATTATTGTGTGGCTGAAAATGGAGTTGGCAAAGGTGCTCGCAGAAATATAGCCGTGGAAGTTGAATTCAAGCCTGTCATAACTGTGCCTCGACCTCGTCTAGGCCAAGCCTTGCAGTATGATATGGATTTGGAATGCCACGTTGAAGCTTATCCTCCTCCAGCAATTGTGTGGATCAAAGATAATGTTCAGCTGTCTAATAATCAACACTACAGGTTGGTATGCTTGCAATTAGGATTGGTTTATTTCTTGCTGAAAGTGGATCATACTGCTGTATTATGGTACATAGGTAGTATGTGATGTGTAGAAATTTTTGTTTGAATTTTGAGCATTTGCTTTGGCATCATGATAAGTTAATGCTTTTCTAGTGTTAATTTTTATCCTCCTAGATGGCATTTTTTAAATTGTGTATCATTAATTCACACATAGCAAGGGAGTCATGAGTTAACTCTTGTTCTTCCTTAATATGCCACTTGTAATTATACATTGAAAGTACTTTGTCTAAGTACAGATTAAATCAGTAGGCTATGTATTAATCTTGATTGCCTTTGTGTTTTCATTAGTTATTGAGTTATTAAATCAATTATAATTGACTGCAAAAATCATGCTTTCTGGGAAATATATCCGGCTACAGTGAATTCGAAAAAAACTTCCGGTCTTTAATTTGTTAATAATGCTACGTTATGATCTGGCTGCAGCTGATTTTGTGCTTTTCATGTTGCTGTCACACATGAGCAATCATGTTAATGGTTGAATACTTATAGTACATTTACTATTTAATTTAATTGCATTTAATTGAACTTCGGCTAGTCAGTTGTGTTAGCAATTAATGTGGGATAAATGTTCAAGTGTTACCTATAGTAATGTTCTATTCACTGATTCTCTATGTCTAGGGTCTTTTAAATCTTTATAAAAGAATCTTTATGTAGTTTTGGTGAAATATTTCTCAGTTTCAATATCCAATCAATTCGCAGATATAGGTTTTGTTCCATATTTTATTCTGAAGTTGACAGTCCCAGTAGATCATTGAAAAAATTATGTAATTATTATGGTAATTATTGGAAATGATGAATTATAGATTTTGACCAGAGGGTAGAGTTATAATTTTCTTCATAAATTATCCATTCTTTGTTATGTAATTGATCTCTTGAATTTCTTAAGAAACTAGGTGATTGGATTTTATATTTAGAAATATGGTTTCAGCAGACTTAAGAATTGCCTTATTAAATTACCTCATTTTTTCTGTACTAATATGTGATAGAAGTGATGGTCGATTTTTTTTAAATTTTAATCCCTGTTAAACTCTCTTTTGCATCAGTATTTCCCACTTTGCGACAGCTGATGAATACACAGACACTACCGTTCGTGTGATTACCATTGAGAAGCGACAGTATGGAAAGTACATCTGTAAGGCAACAAATAGGTTAGGTTCAGCAGAAGCTGAGGTGGAATTATTTGGTGAGTGCTATTGTTATTCTTTCTTTTGTTAGTGCATGTGCCCCGTTTATTGGCTAATGTTAGCACTACGTATGCTTACTTTTTTTTAGCCTTGTTTGCCTTTATTGTACTTTGAATTAGAATCAGTCCATTTCATTCCCTTCGGTTTTTGTTTTGCTACCTTCTATTATTTGCATTGGCTTTTTTATGAGACCACTTTTGTAAATATTTACCTACCAACCCACTGTAGAATACCATCCATTGCCACAAGTTTTGTTTTGTTTTCGTTTTTGTTGCATAAATATTGTGTGTCCACTTTGCAGAGTCTATTATCCCAGTGTGCCCGCCAGCGTGTGGCCAAGCTCAGTATGGTGATGCAGTGCAGATTACCACCAGCATGGCCCTTGTCCTCATCTCTGCCATTTTGCTCCTTCTCCATTGGTATGATTAACCTTATGCCAACCACATTTTTTTGTTTTCTTTCCCACGAGATTTACTCCTGTAATTATTTTCAATCCTCTTAAGGTTTGTGTTGACATAAAATTTTTAAGATCACTCAAAATGACTCATCATCTTACTTATTTTTCTACATTTTTGGAGTCAATAATTTTTATTCTCTTTTTTGGTTTACTGTTTTACTGTATTTTTTATTCTTTGACTTATTGCATAATCGCAATAGTTGGGATATATTGTTGTTGAAGATTAGGAGTGGCATCACGAGGCTATACATTAAAGGCAAGATGAAGAGGTTTTAGGATAAGATTTCCTTGCGTTGATGAGCTAGTTGTAATTGTCATACCTTTGTCCTTTTGAGTTTTGGGAGGTGATTTGAGTCTACACGAGCCCAGAAAATGTTGCTGTCTTATATTACATCATTCTGTCAAAGCTTTTGCTTAGTGGATGGGTATTGTTCTGACCATGCAAGAGTATTACAGAATTACTCATGCTGTCAGTACGTTAACTTTACCTCTGGCATGAAGATTACTTCTTTGATGATCAGACGCTCTTGGTATTTTCTTGTACCACATCTTCCTACGTTGGCTTAGGATGACAACATTTTGCTTACCATCATGCTTATGTTCTGGTCCAAGCTCAGCCTTTGCAGAGAGACTCTTCGTTTTTTTCCTAAAATGACAAAATCATTGTTGCCCTAAACTAGTACTTGTGTATAGATTCCAAAAATGTCTAAAAACTAGCTTCATGACTTCAAACTTCTCAGACCTCTGTCAATGAGAACTTCGAAATTTTCATGTACACACTGTGTTCTCATTCTCATTATATACCATGTAGAAACAGTCTTGTTTCAAGGTTTTTCGAGGGTATTGTAAGGGAATCTATAAAAAAACCTTAAACATAGTAGAGAATCTCATAGAACCCTGAAATAGTCATGTAGTTGTCACATCATTTCAATATCAGCAATATGCCTTCACAATGACCACAGGCTCCTCTAAATCTTCATTAAATTTACTTTTGCAACTATGTTTTAGAATAGGTAAAGAGTTCTCAACTCTTTATTGTACATTCATCTCCCAGGCTACCCATATCACATTATAATTTTACCAATTGTTTGTACCTCCCATTTCTTAAATCTCATGGATTTTTCGGCCAAGTTTTATTTTAAAACGTCTAATGTGAAAATGGTTTTACATAGTATGTAGGATATGCTTGCTACCATCCTTTAGAGTACCTATTATTATTGTTTGCCTTTCTTGGGTGTGCTCCAAGCCTTCATCCATGCTACAAACTGCTTGCTAGTAAAATGTGTGGCAATTTTTTGGTAGATGAGATTCTTTTGATGGATTAAATTTGTTTTTATTTTGTGTGATGTTGTTGGCGTGGAGAATGTCTGTGCATGCATTCATGTAATACATAGGTTGCTGTCTGTTTCACGCTTCAAGCATCTCAGGCCGGTCCGTTTCATGCTTTGGAGGGTTCTGAAGCTCGAATGTGGTGCCCTGAAGTGAGCATAAATTGCCAAGTTTGATAGCTCCAAATGCCCCAGCATTTACTTGGAGTGGATGCAATATATCATTTTCACTTGTTCGAGAGGTTGCACCAATTTCCTTTGTTATTATAATAGTTACAATGCATTGGTGAGATAAATAAATAACTCATGGGAATTGAAGATGTTGTAACTAAGAAAGGCGTGTAAAGTCAATAAGTAATTCAAAGTAATTGAAAAGAAAATAGAAATAACTATTTATGATGCTAAAAGAAGGCTTTCGTTTTTTTTCCGGACAATATAGTAATACAATAGGCCTTGAAAAGTATTTTTCCCAAAAATATTTATGAACAAATGTTTACTTTCAACAAGTCTTTAGCAACCCAAGTCAAAGGGCCCACTGTTCTGTATTCGCAGTCCGTTTCACAGATGTCCTCTAAGCGCTCTTGTGAAAAGAAATGAAACGGACTGGCCCTAGGAGCGGTGGCGCTTCAAAGTGTCTAAAACGTGAAATGGACTAAGATCATGATGTTTTGCAATAGAGTGAAGTTCTGATTATAAAAATACAGATACATATAAGCTGTTAAGCATTATGTAGATTTATATCTGTCACCCTAGGTAGTGGAGTTTCTTCTTCCGCATGGTGTTTTTCTCTTCTGAGATTTAGTGTGAGAAATGTAGACTTGGAATGCACAAATTTCATTATAGAAGAGTAAAAAAAAATTTGTGATTAAAACTAACTCAAATGGGCACATTCATTGTTTTTTGACTAAATCGTGACTTGGCATTTGACTGGACTATTAAACGTGAGTGAAATCGCATTATTCAACTTTATATCCATCAAAAACAAAATATAAAGGCAATCATGTTTTCTCTATGACCTTTGACCCCCATTGTGACCCACGGAGGTCAAAAAACCAACATTACGGATCTATGAACTACCTAACCGACTTTGGCACCCTTCAAAACCTATGGTTTGACACGTTGGTTGTCATGATGGCCCAACGTTTAACTCTATGACCTTTGACCCCATTGTGGCCCTCGGAGGTCGAAAAACCAACATTACGGATCTATGAACTGCCTAACCGACTTTGGCACCCTTCAAAACCTATGGTTCGACACGTTGGTGCCATGATGGCCAGGCGTTTAACTCTATGACCTTTGACCCCCATTGTGACCCTCGGAGGTCAATTAGTCAATTATACGGGTATTTGGACAATACCAATGACTTGGGCACCCTATAAAACCCATAGATCGATACCTTTGTCGGTATGCTATTCTTTTTGCCACCCTTATGACATTGACGGTGACCTTACTGGGTCAACGGTTGAATTTCCGTAATTAAAAGTGTTATTTTCGGGTTTCTCGGGTCCGAAACCCTAAGAATTGACATCTTGGTCAATGAAATTCAGACATTTTTCTATCTCGATTTTTTTAACATGGAAACCCCATAAGGCAAATTCAAATTTTTGGTTTGGACCCAAATTGTGAGGTCAAAAGGTCAAATTTGTAAAATTTTGCTTACACTCAACAAAACTTAGGACCTTTCCCCATAAGTGTGCCAATTTTCATGAACATCGCTCAATGGAAAGTTACTAAAATTACAGGTCAAAAATGACACACGACCCTTGGGACAGTCTCTATTTACAGTACACTCCCGACTATCAGGGCTAATTATTATGGGGAGAGATGTCACGAATAATCGAAAAACATGGATAATCCTAACTTTCATTTAAATGTCTTGTAATTTTCAAAATTAATGTAAAACAAGCAATCTATTATTATTTATGCAGTCATTCTGTTAATTAAGAGTGCTTCCCGGACTAATTGAGAGCTTTCTTCGCCAGTTCGCGATCTTTTTAGTGGCGATAACATGGTTGTACTGGTATTATTAACGCTCCATGTAGGGCCTGGTTTCGAAAACCACGCATCCATAGCTGTGTGATCATGGATACAGAAAAGTGGTTTGCACAAATGCTTCAAAACCACTGCTCGACGTCGGAAACTACACTGTCAGGCACCACACCACGTAGTCACTTCTCACACAAGTTGCCCGGGTTACAACTGCTGCGCGATGTGTATCTGTGATAAAGGAGCACGGTCTCGCACTCTGAGGCTTGGAAAACAGGAACACGGTGCTTCCGTGAATGCAGCTAGTGGGTAATTCCATAATTCCGATGATTTTGCACCCGATTTTTTTTTTTGCGGAAAAAATTGAGCGAGAGTGAAAAATCATGCATGGATAATCTGCAACCCGGATAAACCGCAGCCGAGTAATCGGGAGTCTGCTGTACTTCAGTGATGTGCAATTGTTGCTGCAGCACATACAGTTACAGATGTTTTATTAGTGTTGTAAATAAAAATGTAATTCAGTCTCTGGTTGTTGTGTATAAAATGCACCTTAACCCCTAAAATCATTTTCGTTTAGGCTAACATATAAATTCTTGCATAGGTATATTATTTATGAAATAAAGATCATCTGCTGTTTGATTTTCAGTTATACTTCCTTCTGAATTAACAGTTGTTGGCAGACTCTGTCTCATCACTCAGTGCGGCAGGAACATGATGAATTAGGAATTTTCAGAATAATATCTGGAATAACTTTGTCTATCCTAATTGATATAGTCCCAAAGACGTATACATATGGCCAAAAAATAAAAAACATGAAATTCTCGCCTTCTGGCTTACAATTGCTCTCTGCATAGGTTGTTTAATTTTTTAAGGGATTTCATGTTCCCTTATCCATTCTGAAAGGTTACATACTTTTATCATAAATGTTTTCATATTGGAAAAAGAAATGTGAGGTGGTTTTTCACACACAGCAGTGCAGTCCCTATTGCTGTGTCCGAAATTTTAGAAAAGCTTTCATTTGATGGTATTGCATCCAGCACTGACAGCTGAACTGACAATGTCAATGTGCTTTAAAAGGACCTTATTCAATAGCCGAGGTGGGCACTGTGCGAGTGAGTCAGTTCAAATGTGTGACTCAGCGCATTGAGCTGTGAGGCGAGGATCTTATGTGGTGAGTGGTGACTCCTTCTGCACAGGATTCACTCCATGCATCCATGCACACTGTCCGTGTTGGTGTCGTGAGGAGTGGGAGTCGGACTTCATGCACACATGACTCCCTCCACGCACACTGTGCGCTGAAATTTTGCGAGATGAAGTCAGACTCCTGGCGCTCACAACTCCCTCCGCGCACGATATGTGTATTGGAGTCGTGTGCGGTGGGAGTCAGACTCCATGCATACATAACTCCTTCCACATACATTCTCCATATATGCTCATCACACGTTTGGAGGGGTAAGGGAGCACATTCTTTCACTTTTTGCAGGTAGCCACCACTCACCTTTTCACGTTGCTTGAAAGATCCTCCTGATTCATTTTCTGGGTATTACTTTAAAGAATCTTTTACGACCCTTATCGTAATTCTCTCTCCTGCATTTTCCATGCATCGTGAAAGAAAAAGCATTAAAGATGCTCATTTAAAAGTTTTCACTAATGGCAAATTTATGAAAATTATACGAGACATAAAGGAAAATTTGCTCTAACACAAAATACCAAGATGAATCGAGATAATTAATTATGAATTGTTAACATGATCATTTAGTTTTGTTGAGAATATTTTGTTACATCAGAATTTTTAAAATTGTCATTATCGCTAAGCACAGGAGACGGAATATTTCCCCTTTCTTCCACTCCCTCATCCCCCCCCCTCAACCCAGAAACGCTTCGCCGAGTCGCACTGTGCGAGTGGCTCTCTTGAGTGTGCTGTGAGCGGTGAGGCAGCTCCACAAAAAGAATCATTAATGCCATCACTGTTGGAGACAGTTAATGAAAAGAATGGGATTCATTTGAATATTAACAAAAAAAATGTCTTGTAATTTTGAGCATTAAATATCTCTGAACTGAATACAATCAAAAGCTATTTGGGAATTATAATTACCAATATTGTTATCCAAAGTTTTATCAAAGATTTAAGATTCCCAAGACTGATCAAACATTTATTGATTTCATTCTAATTTTGTTTGCTTGTAGCCATTTTGAATTTTTGATGTATCATATTGCATAGCAATCCAATCATAGAAAATTGAGGGTTCCATGCTTTTTAGTTTCAATTTTGGAAGTTAATAGTACATAAGGACAGAGGTCAGCAATAGGTGTAGCAGTAGCACTAAGGTGATGTTTTGATTTAATATTTGTGTTATACTTACTAATAAATCCTACCGATTTTTAATTTTCCATGCAGAAACTCCCATTCCAAGCAGTACATATCCTGGTTTCTTAATGCTCCGTGCTGTAGGCGGCAGTGAAAGGGGTCTCTCCTCCATGCTTGCAGTTTTCACCAGTATTGCCATATCTATTTTTCTTGTCATGTAATTTTTTTACTCTATGATGTACTGTGCCTGTAATAATTCAGGATGTATTCTTTGTCTGTGAGTACTTTAATCTTTAAAGGAATTTCTAATTCATATCCTTTTCTCGATATCTCTTCATGTATGTAGTAGTTGATATCTATTTATAGAAACATGGAGGAAGTATTAAAATCTCATGTTTTTTTTTTTTTTTTTTTTTTTTTAAATGCTCATTCCACTTTTTAGGTGGTTGATTTAATATAACGAGAGTTAAATATTACTCACAGCAGTTATTTTTAAATCTTTTAAATTTTACAATGTAATATTTTATGTTTTTATGATTTTTTATCTGTGAAACACTCATATAATCTCATTTGTACAAAGATATTATCTGTATTGATAGACACTTGAAACTTGATGTTTAGCCTCTTCAGTGTGAGTATTATGCCATATGTCTGGGAGTTGAAAGTGACTTGGATTTTATTACCAATGGCAGAAGTATTATTGTTGTTTGGAATTAATTAGCCACATTTTTAATAGATTATTGTCAATTAGGCATAAAACGTAAATGAAGCTCAAAAACTACTGAAGGCATGCATTATCTATTTTGTGAGGAGTGTGTGGAAATATTTTTTTGGCTGCTTTCACTCACTCAGTGAGTCAATGCGAAGCTTAGTTTGATTAGGTGGGTGTGGAGCTCACCCCAAACTAGGCCACAGAAATGTGAATTTCACATATTAAGGTTAGGGGGCAAGTTCTTTTCCTGGGACTCCTTGCATTTTGAGGATATTTGTTTTGGGTTTCCAAAGGCTCCACTACAGATATGAACCCGAGACCTTTCGATCAATTGTCAAATGCTCAACTCACTGGGCCACCATGCTCCTTTTGCTGCTTTACAAGTTACAAAATAGTAAATCATATCTTATAAATGGGAGCCAGGAATGGGTATGCCAAAAGGAGGGGGTATGCCAATGCTGGCTGTATTTTAATATTGCTCCAATGTATTGAACTATTTTCAATATTTCATATGTGGTATTGGCTCATTGAGTCAATGAACTTCACAAATAAGTCCTGTAATGCTCATGCAGGGGGCATTTTTTAATGATCTGCTATTAGCGATAAATAAACTTGAGATTTAAATGCTCATGTTCGAATTTCCTGTTTTGTAGACCAACTTATATTTTATTACTATTTTATTATTATGTGATTTTGTTGATAATTAATGCAGCTGTATGTATTTGTATGTTATTTTCCATTGTTTATTCTCACTACTTTTTGTAGTGTATCTTCAACTTTTTCACTTTTTTTATCTTGTATGCTGTTGAAACACTTGAGCACAATAATGAATGTATATTTGAAATCTATGTAATTATGCGTATAGAACATTATATACACTTTAGAGAATGAGGAAATATCTTTTGGAATCCCATTTTTCAAAACTTCTAAAGTATTTTGTAACACATTTAAATGACACATGAAAAGTATCAAAAGAGTAACAATGTTATCATTGTATTTTCTGCCTCTTTTTGCTTTATGTGTAAAAGAGCCACTAAACATGCAGCTTTTGCTTGATTTAGAACTCATTGCGCACTGAAATGATGCAGTCATTCCATTGATTATAAGTGATGACTGGACCCCTAAATACTCACTTTGGTGATTCAAGTTATTTTTTATGTCTACATTGAATATTCCAAAATAATTTTATCTTTATTACTATGTTTTAAAAGATAAGTCCAGCACTTATTTTGTATCAGTATTTGGTGGTTGGAATAAGACCCTTGAGGTGTAAAAGAACAATAATATTTGACATGACTTCAGGATTCAAGAATTTTTGTATTCAATTTTTCTCAGGGTCTTTTTTTATGTATTAGTGTTAATCAATGGTGTAGCTGTAGTGAAACTGGATCATGTATTTCCTGCTTAAAAATTTTCATGTTCTTACAGACCCAGAGCTAGTGAATTTTTAAACAATTGTGTATGTGATTGAAAGAGTGATATTAAAAGTATTTACCTCTTGACTCAATGTTTACTCTACCCATTTCGAATAGATATGACGTTTAAGCCATTTTTACGTGATGCATTTACCTGCGCAAGCCAAGTCACTCGACTAATGTTCATATAGATGCACAAAATTAGAATGGCCTTTTTCTTGCAATATACATATATTTTAGCAATTTTGGTTGTTAAAAGGAGGGATTTTGGTGGTGAATGCGGGGAAATGAATGTATTGTGTGAAGATGCCTTAGGCATGGAGGTTGAGGAAATCAAAGTAATTGCAGTGGATAAATGACATATTTTTGATGGTTGTGATGAGGATGCCTTCCGTTGAATTTGGTAGGGTGAATTTCTGTCAGAAATTCCCAGGTATTTCTCGTTACGTTGTTGTATCAAACATCATCTCAAGTAAAGCAGACAGAAAAATTTGAGCAGCTATCCTTATTTACAATTTTTTTAGCATATGGGTTCTAAGCTTTTTGAGTGACAATAGCTTGCAAGGAAAAGAATTTTTAGGGAATTATTATTATGTCGTCTTTATTACAAGCGAATTTAGGACTAGATAATCCTCTCTCACAATTGACTTGTTTGACAATCACATACATCCATGCCCTGGATGGTGGTCAAACCACCCAGGCGGGATTCGAACCCGCGACCTCTAGGTTAGCGGGTCGGGGACTTTACCCCGGCGCCACCGAGGCCGGCGAAGGTGCTAGAATCAGAAGAGTCGGGTTGTTCAGACCAGAAAAATTTTTCGAAACTATTCCTGGAAATTGATTTTGACGCTATTCTGGTTTAAGAAAACTAGATACAATTCAAATAAAAAATTCCAATTTTCTAAAAATACTTGGAAAAGTGAATAGCAGCTCATTACATTTAATTATGTGTTATGGTTGTATGTATTATCTATTTAGTAAATTTGTTCCTTGAAAATGCTCTGAAATCTAAAAAAATACTCAAAAAATAACCCATTCAAGAAAGCATAATGTTTTCTTTTATCTTATGACATAATTATTTTCTTAATATTTATATATAATCTTTTTTACACTGACATGAGTAGGTATGTCATAAATAATTCAACTAATGTAAACGTTGATTTTTATAATACCAAAAAATCCTCTATTCAAATATAAAGGATTTTTTTCCATTGCGCCTTTAACTTATTCTGTATGATAGATGTGAGCATATGTGGGGCACCCTAAGCTCAGAGCCCTCTGTGATCGCCATCTGTCCAGACCACCACTGTTAAAAGGTCCAAATATTCTTTGCAGAACTTTGTTCTCTAACTTTATGAGCTGCTTTTGTGATTCTTTTTAAGCCCACACTCCGGAACCATTTAAGAGTATTGGCAGCACTCTTTGTTTTATAAAACATAATTGTTGTCCTTTTTGACAAAGAGTTAATGTTTAAATAGATTTTTGAGCTCTTCTATGACCTGTCAGCTGCTGTAAGTCGGGAGTTTATTTCTTTCCTCTTCGTTTTTGCTTGTTAGGATTATTCCTAGGTATTGAAATTGGCTGATTATTTTAAATTTCTAATACAATTATAAATTTAAAATTACTTTTGTACAGCATGCTATACATACCTTAAAAATATTGATTACCACATGTGGTCGAGGGTGACGAATTATGTACATTAACGGCCTTCGTAAAGGATTTATGTGGTATTCACCCGAAATTTTTTTCAAAATTTTAAGTTCTGTAAAAGGGTGTGTATTTTTAATACAGAAGTTTGCACTTGGATAATTCAAATCCCGCCAATTTTTGCCACTTCAGCGCCCCAGGGGTTAGGGGAATATGCGCAAGCCTGTTATGTAACACCCACGATACTCTGTTTTCTGCGTGCGCGGAATTCGAGCGAAAGAAAACATTAATGTGAATATCCCTTCATCTCTTCAGTATCTTTATCATGTATTTGCAAAAATATTCGCCGCTGCGACTTCAAAGAACAAAATTTACGGGAAAGCCGGAATCCATGATGTAGCGAGTGCCGCCGCTAGGTGGCTAGGGCGCTACGGAAAGGGGATTGTGGGTTGTTGGTTCTGTTCAGTTCCGTTGATTCACAGCGGTTCACTGTTGCCATTTGGATTCATTTATATCTCCTGTGTCGTAAGTTGTGATTTAACGGATTTCGCCTAATATAGGTTCGCATTAGGTACTTGGGTTCTCATCAGCTTCGAGCAGTATTTCAGATTGGTGAGTATTATTACCTCCGATAAAGGGTACTTCTCATTGACTTTTGCTGTTACGAGTTATCATTTTACGCTCGTAGTTAGTAGAAGTCTTTGTGAAATTTATTTCATAACAAGGATTGAATAATTATTCTTTACAACGGAATTTTCATAGTTTTATCCTTAATCAATTGGTTTTTTTTCAACCACGTGGAGTTGCCTTTGGCATATCCCTAACTTGTGTCCTAATATCACTTGGCCATCACAGTTCATCAACGAAAAATATATATTTTGATTTGTCTAGAAAGTTCCTCCGGGACGTGTGAATCTTGGATCGTATGTGGCACACGGCGTTACCCTGTGATCGCCGTGATTCTGTCGTAATTGGGTTTACTCGAAGTTCCTCATCGTACAGTCGCTGAAACTAGAGCAATGTAACTCTCCGTTTCACATTAGTTTTATTTCTCCCTACTAACGGTGTGATTACTTTGGAGACGCCCTGTAACTGTGTACTTGATGCTGCCCATTTTATTGAATTGAAAGTTATATCACCCTTGGCGGAGATTAAACCATACGTATATCTTGCCTCATTAGTATTTATTCATTACAATTTGTAGGGAGAGTAGATGTCCGATAGATTTTCATCACGGATGCGCCTTTACATCTACACGGAAATTGTATATAGAGATCTTGCAGAACGTCTGGAAGGAATAGGATTTCAAAACACCCTCCTCGGCCTTGAATGTGAATCATCCGCCTTGGCGATTGTAAATGAAGTTCCGGTGAGAGACATTCGATATCGTGCCTGTGTTGGTGATGAGGTTTTTCATCAAACCTTTTCGCTTCTATTTTCTCATAATCGGCGGCACGATGGCAATTTGCTACTTTTTATGATCCGGGATAATTGAATTTGAAATCAACATTAGTATCATCCAAGCCGGCTATGGGAGAAAATCTTTAGTGTTTCCTATCTATTTGCAGTTGAGATATTTCGGGCTGATATTTTTTCCTGCTCGATTGAAATGTAACGAATGTTCGTTCTAGTAGCTTACTGCGACGGAGTACAGATACAACCTTGGTTAAGACTTTCGCGATTGCTGTCTTGGAAAGCAGAACGAAAGAAACGTGATTCTGTCGAAGTCATTTCTAACAGTACTTTCATTATAACGTTATGCAGAGAAAAAATAAGAAAGTATGGCAGGCATCGTATTACAAACTTTTTTCCACCTTTTCCCCGCACCGTTCGTAATGTTAATGATTCGGGTGGTTGAGGAATGCTGTAAAATACTGATGTATTTCGAGGATTTGATGCTCATTGTGAAGACCAATCGTGCACCGTTCACAATTTTCATAACCCAAGAACAAATACGGAAGTTATTCATTCGGAGAAGTGCCTGGGTGTTAATTTAATTCTTGCTTCTTGAACATGTATCAGCAATATTGTATGCTCTGTTGGCTTAAGCAGTAGACATTAATTTAGGGCCTCCAGCAGAAAAAAAATTGAACTTTTTTGTAGTGTTGCTGTTCACTCTTTGGCATCATGTATCTTTAATTGTTTGTGTATTGCGCTTATGGACAAATAAATGTGTTAATAACTTTATCTATTCCTCATTGCTTTATTTGTCTAAAGTCAACCGGTTTCAACATGCCCAAAAATTGCATTTCCTCTTGATGACATGGGACTGTTGAAACTGGGTGAGGTTGTAGGACATACACAAAATTATCAATACATTCATTTCACCCTTTCTAATCCATAGCTGCTTCTTGGAGAAACCAATTTTCAAGATTTCTCATTTTGAAAATTTAAAATTTTGCCCTCAATCATAATCATCACAGCAGATAAATATTTCGTCATTAAAATTTACACCACAAAATAGTACGTACTTAAGTCATTTCCTAAATAGAGCTGAAAATTAATACATTTTCAACGTTGCTTATTGTTAGAAGCAACAATGGGTTATAATGGATTAACCATGACATTCTTGGTGTCATCCAATGGTAGTCAGATTAATGATTTGAATAATTTCATGCAATATAGGTATTCCTCATAATTTATTTGTATTGTCTCATAGTGAATTATTTAGATAACTATTATTTGTTATCATTATGTAAGACTTGGGGAAGAAAGTGTTAAGTGAAGTTTATAATTTTAATCTGTCCCTACTTTACTGTGCGACTGTATGTCCCACCTTAAATATTCATTCCTCCTATATATCCATTCCTGCTCTCTTAGTCTCAGTAACCACTCCTGCTGTACCTCAATATTTTATGTCTTGTGTAAATAAGTGTGCTGTATTTTCGTAATATTTGCACACTTTGAAATGGCATAGTTTGTTCTAAATGAGCTGGGATATCATTAAAAAGTGAGTTACTTAATTTATGGTTTTATTATGCCATCTCTAATCCATTAAGTATTGACTTGATCTTTTCAAATTGACCCTCTGTTGTTGTCCAAATGTTATTTTCTCCTTGTTATTCAAAGTAAAATGATTGGTAACTGTGAAAGCCTAAATATTTACTTGTCTTAGAAAAGCTAATATTTGGGACATGACTTAAGTTTATAATTTATTGATTTTTTCATCCCTATATCTTCCTTCCTGGATTTGGTTTAGTAGTTGCCCTTGTCATAAAATAACAATGTGTTGCATTTTATTTCGAAGAGGAATAGTCTTTAAGTAATAATTTTTTGGGATAGATTTTGAGAAGCATAAAGCAAAGATCTGATATTTCAATCCTTTATTTGAGGGCTGGTAGTTTACTGTATTTCTGAGAAACACTCATGTGGGAGTTGAATAACCCGCAACAACTATATATGTATTTACAAAATTTTCATGTCCCATAGTTGCCCATTAATTTATCTGGTCCAAGTCCTAGTATATTTCTCGTTGTTGTTTTCCGCAGTTCCCAGCTTTGCAGCTGTCTCCTGGGAATTTATCTGGTTCCAGAACAACCTTTTTCTTTTGAGAAAATTTGCATCTTAATTTGTACATTAATGAGAAATAAACCTGATGGACAGCCTATTTTCTCATTCAAGAAATGGTGCTCTTAATTCTATGAGGCTATAGCTTCTTTGTGTGTGGGTTCATGCTTAGTATCATTGCTGGACAAAAAAAAACACTTGAATGTTTCACTGTTTACACTGTTCCATTTGTTGATTATTATTGTGAACTTAAGGATATTGCACTGTTTCTAATGGTATGAATGTTAGTGCGTGCATAATTTTGATAATTTGTGCCAGGATCTATTTAATACATGTGCAATACTGGAAAATTTTACTGATGCATGGTTGTACAATATTCATGCTCATTTCTAGAGTTAGTGTTTTACCTATATAAATACTACATTCATATTCCCAGATTTATTTTGCCTCCTCTTGCAAGCATTTAGTCAGAATTATGCTACTGATAGAAACAACATACCTGATTGAGTCATGAAACTGAAAAGTGAAATTCCTTAGTAACAATACCAATTTTATTTTTGTGGATCAATAATGCCATTAATTTATAGTCCTTGCTCTTGCAAATTTGTGTTCGCGCTAGTTCTACACTGCAAAATTTTGGTACAATGAGGTAAGAGTTGGTTCACTTATTTGGGATGGATTGTATCAACAGTAAAAAAATCAGGAGTTAGTGACCTAAGCATCTTGTGTTCCAAAATCTGGAAACCTTGTTTGGTTCAGTTAAAGCCTTCTAGGAGCTAAACACTTTGTACTTTTTTCAGATATATCACCTTCCAATTACCATCTTTGATAATGGGCATTCCTGAACTTCAGAAGCCAGCCCCATTTTTCAAGGGTACTGCTGTTGTCGATGGAGCTTTCAAAGAAATCTCCCTTACAGATTACAAAGGGAAGTACTTGGTGCTGTTCTTCTATCCATTAGACTTGTAAGTACACCAGGCAAAGATTATGCAGTATTTTAATTCATGCTATTGTAAGCTTCTTTTCTAACATAATTAAAATCTTTTCAGTGTGGCTCAGGGTTAGGCCTTTTTTGGCTAACCCCTACATTTTATTCTTTAAATTTAATTGCTATTAAGCAAATTTGTTTTGAAAACAGTGATATGGTTGCATGATTTTCAACTGCAGTCTATCTGGCAATTTAATTTCAATTTCCTTTTTCTCTTTTCCAGTACATTTGTATGTCCTACAGAGATAATTGCTTTCTCTGACATGGCTGATGAATTTAGAAAAATTAACTGTGAAGTAGTGGCAGCTTCCTGCGATAGCCAATATTCCCATCTTGCTTGGTAAGTCCATTGTCACTGTCAGGAACTATAATTTCTCTCTACTAATTTTGATGATTGGGTCAGTATCATCGAATCGATATTTTGGATTCTTTCTGCAGGATCAATACTCCCCGCAAAGAAGGTGGTTTGGGTGAGATGAAGATCCCTGTTCTTGCTGACAAATCAATGGAAATAGCTCGAGCATATGGTGTCCTCAAGGAGGATCTGGGTATTCCGTTCCGTGGTCTTTTCATTATTGATGCCAATCAGAATTTGAGACAGATCACTGTGAATGACCTTCCAGTTGGGCGTAGTGTTGAGGAAACTCTAAGATTAGTTCAAGCTTTCCAGTTCACAGATACGCATGGAGAAGGTAATGCTTGATTTTTATTTTTTAATTGTTTAATCTCGATATTAATTGAATTTTTAAATGAATATTGTGAATATTATTCCTTTCATTTGCAGTTTGCCCTGTTAATTGGAAACCTGGCAGCAAGACAATGGTACCAGACCCAAGGAAGTCAAAGGATTATTTCCATTCTCAGGAGTGAGTGTTGTCATTCAGTGTTTGATTTGTGTTATTTATGTCAAGTGATATTTATCCCTGTAAACAACTAGAGCTATTTTTTAAAATGTTATTTGAATTATTTTGAGAAATTTGCCAACTATTGCCAGCTAGCTCAGGCCATGTCTATAGAGAACTGTGATGTTTAGTATTCCTCAAGCTCTTCCAACCTTACAAATTGTACCAAATAAGTTTTGTATTTAAATGTACTGTTGTGCATGAATAAAAGTGTAACACAGTGGATTCTGAAGATAATCTTTGAACTATCCAATTTAGTAGATTCGTATTGGGAGTGATAGTTAGTTGCTTGAGATAACTGTCAGGAGGGATCCATTCAACTGTTCTTCTGATAATCGTATTCTAAAGAAAGTATGAGTGGCCACTTAAAACTTGCGTGTCTGCCACCAGGTGGAGAAGTGAAGAGATTCAAACAGTTGTCAAAATTTTTGGAGATGGCTTCCACATGCCATCCAAATGAGCCCATTCCCAAAAACTATTTCTGGCTCTGGCCTGGTTTACTTTCTTCATTGAAATGACCAAAATTTGCAAGCTCTTCTTGGTAACACACAATTCTTAGACAATGACAATCCACTTGCTCATCTATTGATTTCATTAGTCTGAAATTAATGTGTCTGCTGGATGATGTAAGTATTATGGTACTGAAGAATTTAACTCTTGCAGTTAAAAAAAGCTATTATGAAGGTTTTGATCAATGGGTTTTTCAAAACTAACCCTTGCAACTTTGTTTTGCAGGAATGGTGTCATTCTTGCTAAAATAATGTGGAATAACCTGAAAGACAAAATTGGTATTAATATTTATTGGTTATAAGTAGAGGAAACTTATACTTTGGAACCTTACCTATACACATGACCATAAGAATTGTGGATATGAACAAGGAAACATGCATATGCTAGAACTATTAAGTATGGGTTAGAGACAGACCCCTATTGATTTTCTAACTCAATTCCATGTTGCTATGCACTGTGGTATGTTGAGAGTGGCATTTTGAATAATACTCTGCATGTCTATACTTTTTTTTTCAAGTTTTTATTCACAAATTTGCCCTGAGTTTTCTACAAGTTTCATGAAAATCCCCCAACCCTCCCGGAATACCCCCTTATTGGGTGGTATTCCTTACCCCCCTCCAACCCCTCCCCTTCTGTGTCATTTGCTGTTAAAAACTCCTCCACCCATAACAAGTTCCCAGGGGCGTTACATGCTCTAACGGTTTTCCGTCCTTCTGAAGCAACATTTCACTTTCCTGTTCACTTGATGGATATTTTTGATTCTGTCATCCTTGGGGATGCTCAAGCTCTCAAGCCTAATGACTCAGAATCCACCCCACCATCTGATGCCTGAGCTTATGCTTTAATGTTAAGCATGGAAAGAGTAACTGAATCATATTTTTCCTTCAAGCCAACATCCCTGTCTCCTTAATATTTTTTTTGAAACTATAAGAAGTTTTGGTTACACTTAGATTTATTGTCCTTATGTTTTTATTCCCTGTGTCATGTGTCTCAGCGGCACTCATAGCCTCGCACCAAGGTGGCCTCACACGGCGGCAGCTGGAACTAGAATGATGGCTTTTCCCAGCATTCATACTTAGCCATTGCATTTTTGCGCACATGAAAATTTTCAATTTTCTTTTAATTGCGAAAAATAGATATCGTCATTTAAAAAGTCTCAAAGCGTGAAATACGTACTCCAGTAGTAATAATCTCTCGATTTAGGCAATAAAAAAATAGAAAACCACCTTAATTTTATTTAAATTTTAAATAAAATTTTTTAAAGGTGGATTTAAAGGAGAGGCATGGGGGCTCTCCCCCCTCAGTCACTTAAAATCTAGACAAGATTTAAATATGTAAATCATTACGTTTGTTTTGTTTTGTGTATTACGGAGCTTCAATAATTTAATTTCATATGAGTGACTCTCACACGAAAATAAAGGTAATATTTCGTACAGTAATTGTTGTGCATTGTTTTTAATCTCAAATATGAGGAGATCACTTGTCAGACCCTTATGCCCTACCCCCAGGAAAAATCCGTGATCCATCCTTGTCTATATATCCTCTTTCACATTCCATTATCTACTGCAGTCTGTATTAACCTCGTATTTACTATTTTCTTTCACCAGTTGGGCTGCATAAATTATTAACCTCGCTGGTCGTCGGACACTACTATTTTATCGCCGTCCTGCAGTCTATGTGGTGGTGGAAGGATTGAAAAAGTTTCTCCTGGGATGTGAGAAGCGGTTAAAGGCACAAAAAAGCCTTATGTTCATATTACTCACTATCCTACCCCCATTTCCTAAAGTCTCGATGCGTGACCGTGTTTCCAAGTTTTCTAGAGTTCCAGCGAAATCTGCGTTAATTACTCGATGCCCGTTTTTTTTCGAAGAGCATGAACTCCTGCGAACTGAGCCTGGTTGGAGGAAACCCCGTGTTTCTAGGGATTTTATCGAAATCACTAGTCGGAGTGTGCGAAAATGTAAAATGATGCGCGACTATCTTCTTCAGAGCCAGAAAAAATATTCCGGGGGTATCATTTTGGAGAGGGAGCCTGTGACCAGCTCTTCAGAAGTTTTTAACCCCTCCACCTCCTACGTAAATAACGGAAGGTATTCCTTCTATCAATGGCTTAAACGAGTGCTTCATTTTCCCAACTTCACTGGGAGTTGCCGTATTATACAATACGATGGACAAAGAATGAAGTTTCGGAGGGAACAAATCTTGAATTATTGGGGTAATTTATTTTAATATGCCATATTGCTTGGCGGGAGAGGGATTGGGCAATGGATTACTCCCTGCAGGGTGACAGGTATCATGAAATCTCGTATTGGGGAGTTAAATAAGTTGGCCCCCCTATACATATGTCCTAAATTATACACTAGGTAGTGTTAATTAATTTTCATGAAATAGAGTTTACAGATTTTTATGTTTGAAATTTCTCATTTGACGCTTTCAACTGGCCCTCAGGACATCGCTTGCTTACTTCGACGGTGTTTCGCATTTCCTGGCTGAAGCAATGTTAATAACGACGAAGAAGCCGAAGTAATTTTTCCATTTAAAAAAATGTAAGCCAGGAAGTAATAAGACGACACTGCATTAGTCATCTCACAAAATTTTTTTAGTGGGTAACTTTTTTGAATTACTTTCGCTTGACGCCAAATTATGCGTTGTTCCGAACGATTCATAGTGTGTCTATTATAGCATCGGCGGCGATTTCTGGTTAATTACGTGGTATGGCCGTAGCAAGCGACGGGGGGAGAAATAGTAAAACCAATCAGACAGAGATCGAAATAGACAGAGCTTCGAGATGTTATTTGAACAATGCCTTGCGTACCTACTCATAGTGCTATTTTCGGATTACTTGTATGTATATGACGTAGGGATAGAGATTTGTTTGGATTTATATGGGTAGGTCTCATTCAGGAGTATACCCCAGGTGTGTGAATTACCCACGTTAAAGGTATTGGGGGAAGTTCCATTCCCTATTCCCCCTTGCGCATCGATGATTTTCATATGGGGGCGTCTGAAGGCTTCAACTTGGGTTAGAACCATGGACTCCCCGATAAGTAACCCATTGCTCTACCCTCTGAGCCGCTATGCTTCCCACGAGAATTGTAGTACAGCGTGATCATATTTGGAGTTTCATAAAACTCTTTCGCTTAGGGCATTATTTTTTAAATTGAAATATTAATACTTTGCATGTTACAGTTTTCATTAGACAGTTATCAGGTGAGAATTGTGGATGACGGAATCCTTTAAGGAAAAACATGTTCGAGTGTTCTCACCCCGTTGTTTCGTTATCAAGGTCTTGCGTGTAAAGGAACGAGTCGTCGACCTTACGAAGTGCCCATGATCTCACTGACGATGTTGTCTGCAGATGGGCAGTTCAGAGGCGACAAAATTTGGCCCTCGGTGCAGCTGAACTCTTGCTTAATTTCCTGTGACCGCCCGTCTCTTCCTATTTATGTCTGCGTCGGAGAACTTGCCCTCTTACGTAACGCGTGAACGTCACCTAACGAGTCCCAAGTGAAATTTTTTCTATGGTTCGGCGTCGCCGTGGTAAGCAAAAACGCCTTCGCGTTTTTCCCCTATGACAGCCTCCCACTCAATTCACTGGATTGGTTAATCCGTTTTATGGCCTATTCTGTAACCAGGGTAGGTACATTCAACTCTCCTCGGGTAAGAGAGGTACAAATATTTACATAATACCCTGCGAGCCACCTATAGGGTGTTTGGCAGGGGGTGATCAATCACCAGCAAGCAATTGGACTCCCACATGTATATCACAAATTCCAAAAACGTCACTCTTACTAACAAATTATACAACCATATGCTGTTGGAAATAATAATAAAATTAAGAAACATGCATTAAGTTTTACATGTTAGTAGGCTACACTACAAGTCATGTAATCTATTTTGAGTTCTATCACCTCCGTTATAATCTCTTATTGATCGTGGAAAAAAAGACATTCTGAACCTGTCTGTTCTACAATCTCTCTTATTTTATTTATTTGATCTGATCTTCCGTAGTATGTTGGCGTCCGTAAGATATTGTTAACTTCGTTAGAAAAGACACTGCTCTTGAATTTATCTAAAAGGTTTAGTCTACTTTTCAATCTACGGTCCGACAGAGAGATCCCCATCCGAGTTTATCTAAGAGGTCAGTTACACTAACAAGGCTATCGTAACGACCTTTCACATACCTGGCAGCTCTCCTTTGCACGCGTTCTAACTCTGTTATTAAGCCTTTTTCATGAGGGTCCCAAACACTGGCAGCGTATTCTAAATGTGGTCTAACGAGGGAAAAGTGGCCAATTTCTCTCACTTTGTCGTCGCACTTTCCTAATATTCTTTTAACAAAACCCACTTTACGATTAGCTTGACCGGTTATTTCCCGAATATGTTTATTCCACGATAGATCATTATTGAGTCTAACTCCTAGATATTTCATGCATTCAGCTGCCTTTAATTGGGTGCCCCGAATTATATACTATAAAATACGGCAATAGAAGTTCACACGTGGTATCTCCTCATCCTTTCGTGCTAATAATACAAATACGTGCGTCTTTCCCTGCTACGCTATGGTACGCAAAGGTACTCCGTTCATAGTTTTAACTAGATAACCATGTGCTTATAGATGGAAAGTACTTGTACCTTTCATTATTGTTTTTAATTGAAATATGTTTAATTTCCCTGTGCGTATAATTATTCCCCATATCTTTGTATACTTCTTCCCACGGTGCCGCTTGAGAGCTTATGGTATTCAAAACTCCGCTCAGAACCGCTATATTTTTCCGATCTGGGTATCATCAAGATTCGACCTACGAAAACAGTGGCGCCCTCATCCAAAATTATATGAAAAATAGTATTTAATATGTATCTCAAATGCTTCAATAAAAATAGTATCTCAATGTTGGATCGGATAGGTCAGGGTAGAGCACACCGTAGCCTCTTCTTTGAACGGAGGGAGAACAGCTTCGTTCAAGCAGCAGGTGGGCGTTTTCTTTTGTTTGCATTCCGAAAAAGAGATGAGGCAGCATAAGGAGAAGATGAGGTAATTGACAAAAAATTTGGCCGAGCTGAAGGCCAAGAGGGCTAAGTGAGTGACTGAGAAGGCTACGAAAGTAAGTGGGGACGATGACCAGATTTCTGCAATGAGCCTGGGGTAAGTTTTATTTTTTGTGATGATTGTGAAAGGATGCTTAGATTTTTCATAACGTTTTGATTTCGAATGGAAAATGGAACTGGTGGAATAAATGGATTTTATTTCTCGATGTACCTTGCTACATTTTTCTCTGACGACCATATCTACGAATGCATTGCAATGGATGTACAGTTCGGGACATGAAAATATTGGCCAGGTAAACGGGGATTTCGAAAATGGTAATTTAGTGCCAACCCCTCTACCGATTGATTCCTCTTGAAAGATTAGCTTGAATTCAATTGACACACTACCATATTTAATTAGGGACTCAAACAAGACTAAATTAAAAAAAAAACGTCCGATCTCATTTTTCTTCGAAAATATTAATATTTTAATTTTATTAATATAAGTGGACGACTCAGAAATACTGGAAAGATTGTTATGAAATATTAAACATAATATTTGTATACATAATACCTTATCTGTACTATGCACCAGATTCAGACAATTTTGAGCAGGTATATTTGAGTGTCGCTACGTCACAAAATAGCCGCCCCCTTTTTTCGACAAAATTTTTCATGAAGTGGACGATAGTATAATATTTCAGCAGTAGGGAAAGCGATAGACGATAGCTCGAAGGGCCAAAATCGTCTCAACTTATTTTGACGGATTGGCGCCATCTCTCCTCCGCATTGAAATTACCTCTAATTAATAATTAATCTACCTCTGCATTGAAATTATAGCAATGTTTTGGAGTTGCTAACGGCAGTTCTAATAAGGGCGAAAATAAGTGAGGGGGCCCACCCCTTGGCACGAGGATATATGTACGCCTTTGGAGAAGTATGAACTTATGATGAAAAACTGGGGTTGTCCCTCCGGAGAATGATTGGGGAAAACAGTTTTTTATTCATATGACACCTGCAGAAATTCTTGTGAGTTTTATCGGTGGCTTTTATGTCTCGATTATTTCGTATATTTAGAGAAAATATTTCTAAATTCCTAGTACCGCTGAAATACGTTTCTTCGTTGGTGGTTTTCTGTCTGGATGTCGTCATCCCCCATCTAGGGATATTTGGAAAAGGTCGAATGAGAAGCTTTCTGGGAAACCAGGTTTGTCGATCGTGGAAAGTGGGGTTCCAACTGTGGTGTTAAGTTTCAAATCCCTCGTAAGTGGAATGAAAATTTTGATGTTACGTGTAGCGGGTGATCCCGTATGAGGCCAATGAACGTAGCTCATTCCGTGATAGTTTGAGTGACGTTCTACCCAAGTCACGCGCTCGTTCTACCGCGTTAAATATTACGGCGCTTGTCAGCTTAGATATCTGCATATCATGACGTATATACAGATATTAAATGAACTTGTCTAAAGTTCAGGAGAATATTTTTCGATAACATCACACTTACAATTAGTTTTGTTTTATTGATAATGGCCTTGTTATATTTTCAGCGAGGAATTCCAATTCCTTTTTCTCATTGTATTTATTAATCAATGTGCCCCTAACATACGGACAGATGCATTCGTGTGTTATGGAAAAGGCCGAGTAGCAGCGGTGACCACCTCGGCTAGGGCGCGTGATGTCATCGAATTATCTGCGGATGTCGATTTTTCGTCGCAAATAGCTCGGATACAGGCGACTGAACTGAATATTCTCTTTACGATAAGAAAAATAGATCTCACCCCCTTTCTATCCTCAACCCCTTCTTACAACAAAACAACTGTATCTCAATCGACGATAAACTAAATTGGGCAAACGAATACATTTCAAATTACAGTGGAGCCCCGCTAATCCGAAATAATTGGGACCGGACCCATTTCAGATTAGCGAATATTTCGGATTAAGCGGACTGTTATTAATTTAACGATAAATTATTAAATATAACGTGCAACTACATAAATTAATCGCCGAAACGCCGTTTCACGTCCATATGGTATGAGAAACAACCAACTTCATTATGTACGCCGTACGGTAACGCTCTGCACGGCTACCGCTTGAGTTCGTACTGGCAAAGAAATCCGATAGGTAGCAGCACAACCTACGTAGTAAAGTTTTGTTTTTTCCTGATTTTGATTTCGGATTAAGCGGATTTTCGGATTACCGGATTTCGGATTAGCGGGGCTCCACTGTATTTATCTTTTTCTTCGGCGGGAAGACTTGCGGAGTCCCTACCAGACGAATTACTACTTCGCTTATGAGTTGGAGCGTTGACCTGTGTGTGCATTGTATTTAAAAAATTATTATTCAATAAGTAATGCTCTGTGTGTAAGCCTCCCGAGAATGCAAGCGGAGTACGTGGGGTGATTTTTTTTACGTTTTGTGTAAGCGAGTATAGCATAGTGAGGGTGTCGAAAAAAGCAAACCGATGTTGATAAAAGCACATACAGGAAAAATGAAAAGAAAGGAATGATAAGCAAAATTTCACCAAATAGTGCATTAAGGAGAGCATGGTAGCGCAGCGGTGGATGGTAATCCAAGAGTCTCGGGTTCTAATCGCGTGTGAAGTCCTCCGGCACCCTCAAACCAAAGTCCTACTAAATGACCCTTCGACCCCGGATGTGTGAAATTCACGCGTTTGTATGAGTTAGTGGGTGATGGCATCCACTCTTACCGATTCAAACCAACCTTCGCGAAGCTTCTGGTTGAATTACGTAGTGAGTGAATGATATGCATATAATCAAAGATTAACACGACACGCATGAAATGTAGTTTTCTGTCTGCATGCTTGAAATAACATGATTATGGTGAATCTATTTTATAATGATTGTAATAATTTGAGATTCTATTCGATTAAGAAAACACAAAAAAATAATGGAGACCAAAGACATGCCTTTTATTTCACACTGGCTTCCAGTCATTTCGATTGAAAAGAAATCTCGCCACACTCCTTCCATCTATCCCCTCACGACTCCTACCCCGGAAAATATAAACAATTGACGCTCAATAAACAATTGCATTACCCTGAGGAAATCTTCAGCAGGTGAGGCGAAACAGTCTGTACATATTCTTTTAAACTGTGATGCGGATTTACCCTGAAGAACAGAAGTTTGCTGTACATCAAGGACCGTGAACCTTTTTGCCAATTACTCATTCAGAATTAACAAAAAAATATTGTGTATCATTGTCATTTTCATGGATAAGATAAGTTAGAAGCATGCTTTAAGTTATCCTCATTTGTGTAAACAATTAGGTAAGTAATGGTATTCATTCAATTGATCTAAATTTAGTCCGAAATATAGCCTACTGGTAATTAATTGAAAGGATGATATAATGGTAAACGAGGATTGTTAGCATTTGATGTCATGATTAACGGCTTCAGGCATGGTAAGTACACTATTGGTTATATGATAAATTATTTCGAAAAATATTAATTTAACTCTAAATCGAGCGCATTCATAATTGATGTTCTTCTCCATGGACTTTCAATTCCAATAAATAAGCAATTAATAATAGAAGAAAATACTAGATACAGCGAAGGAATTGGTATTGGTGATACATGAACGTCACTAAGACACGTCGCGATGGACGGCTACCTACCACCCCACAATGCTGATGGCGCATTACTCTCCATAAGCAGAAACTACACCCACTCCGCCGGAATGTAGTATGAATTTTAAAAATCCCCTTCAAGAATTCTGTTCCCTTAAAATATTATGTATGGCGCGACCTAACCCGTACATCCCCTTGCTGCCGCCGCCGACCTCAAAGGACGTGCCGTACTTCAGCGCGCTGCCCCCACTTATGCCATTCAAATTATTAGTATTATAAAATTAAACTGTATACATGTTTTCTAAGAAGCACTGGGGAACTGCCATGATCATAATACATCATAAGTTGGTTAAAAATGCTACACATGCTATTCATACAACCACATGCGTAATTTAAAAAATTGTTAAAAAACGTGATGCAATTCACAATCTCAAAATATCTAATAAAACAAAATTACTCATTAAAAATATCTTCAATAGGTTGTAATACGAAAGTTTACCCATTTTCAGCGATCCAAATCCATTTAACATGGTCTCCGTGTAATTAATTTTGCTCTCCTCGGTCGCTCAAAATTCCGTCTGTGCGATGCCTCGAAAAAATCACGTGAATGCCGCCGCCGGCAATTCTTGCAGCCGCCGCGCCGCGGCGGGCGCGTATTCCCACAAAAAATATACTCATATTACATTTGCTTTAATAGCTACACTTATAATGCGCGTAACAAAGAAAATTCGTAAGAACATTGCGAAAGCCTTCAGCTGCAACATGTATTGAGGGAAATTTTGTTTCCTCAATCCGTTTTGTTGTTAAATAGCCGTAAATGCGATACATCCGCGGGGCAACCCGAATGATGCGCTGAAATTTCGTTTCTAGATGCACCATTAAATTATTGTTACCATCAAAATGGTTTGCTTGTGAGCAATTTAAGGGGCTTTAATTTGGCGCATTTCATTTTAAAATCGAATGGGCGATCTTTGAGATATAGGTATTCGATCTCGGGGGACAGAATTTTGCAACGGATAGTACATCCACGGAGTGGAAAGCGGAAACCAGGATGTCAAGTGAGTGGGGGCGATTTGAAACCTAATGCCAATTGTATTGGATATCCCCGATGCCTCGATTCCGCGACGCAAGAGTCATTTGAACCGGTTTCGGTCGGCCGCAAAAGGGGATAACCGAATCCGAACGTTTTTTTCTCCGCTGTGGCCTCGCCTGTCGGGAAAAAAGTTCAAGGTTCGACAGCACGTCTCCTCTCTGTGAAGCACGCACGAGTGGTACGGTCGAGGATAGGGTATATAATCTTTGGTCAAAGATTTCAGTGTTGCCGGCGGCCTGCACGCACGTGCACCTCGAAACCGTCAAATCGACAGCCGTTGGCGTTGGGTCCATTAGCTTTTCAGGTGAGGAGATTAGGTACCGCTTTGTGTTCCGCACCGTGCCTTGAGCCTCGCGGCAGGTGGTGTCACATTTGAAGGGACATTTAGCTCGCAATCGTTCTGTCTGAAGCTTTGACTGAGAAGTCTGTTTGAGGAATTCTCTTATAACCAATTCATGTGTTTATTTCGAATGGCTGAATTTTCTCTTCAATTCAGTGGTGTGGTGGCCATTCGAGCGAATGTCTCTAATCGATATTTCTTTAATTCCATTTCCTTCTTAAAAGTACTAAAAGCTAAAGGGGGGAAAGTGCTTGACCCTGACTGGAATTGCTCCGATCATGTTCATTGGTTCCGAGTGGTTGCTGCGTGATTTTCATTAGTTGTGTTTTAAATGTTTGACTAGGTTACCAGACCGCCGGTGTGCTCTCTCGATACATATCGTTATGATTCAATTCTCATATCGTCGTCCAAATGGAAACCATTCGCTGTAATAGCGAAATCCCGTTACCAGCGGGGAGAAGGGCGGATATTTTGGTGGCATTCATGGGAGCAGAGTTCCTTCTTACTTCATTGATAAGACTTCCTTCAAAGTAACGGGGTCCGGGAAAATTGAAAAAAATGGCATGCCTGGAAATAAATTTTACATCATTTTGGCACTAAAAATTTAACCTGAGGCAGATGCAGTTATAACACGTCAAAACTAAACAACAAATTTAAATATCTTTTTCATTTCTCTGGGGCTTTGGGATGGGATCAATCCCCTTATCCCCCCAAAGTTACGCAACTGCTTCAGGGAATAGATGACACTAGAAAGTAAAACTATTATAGAAAGTTGGAAGGAGATGCCGCGCAAGCCATTTTTTGTTTTGCTGTGCAACAGCTTTTGGATGAAATATTATGAGCCTTTATCATGGATGGCAAGATAATATGCCATGCACAAGCTTTGGGACGTCAGTACTGACAGTGAAATTCTGGTTTTCGAACACCGCTTTCTCAGTTTCGAGGATAGAGGCAACAATGACAGGAATCCCATTCGACTTTACTATCCAATGTCGATAGGATGAGTAGCCCGTTATGCTCTTTCAGTTAATTCTGAATGGTATATTATTAGTTATGCTTACTTGTATGGGGGTTGTAGATAAAAGTGTGTGACACATAGTCGGTTTTAAATTTCAATTTCCGCAAATACATCGCAGCCCGTACTCCGACTTCCATCTCGAGAAATTTTCCTAGCACAGAAAATTTGTAAACCCGCAGCACCTGAAGTAAGATCTGACACAGTGGCGTAGCAAGGAATTTCTTTCGGGGGGGGGTCCAAAATTAGGGGGGAACATTTTTGAAAAATAGGGTACTAAGTAGAGGGTTTTTAACTAATTTAAGCGCTTTGATAATCGAAAAAAACTTCATTTGTTAAAAAAATATTTTTGTAAATTCATGATTTTCCAATATTTTGTTATCTTTCACGGAGAAAATTAATTGTGCTTTTATATTTCGGGGGGGGGGGGGGGGGTTCCGGACCCCCCTGGCTACGCCACTGATCTGATGCTTTCCAGGCGAATATAGTCAAAGAAGGCAATTCAGGCTTCCAGCCCAGGGGTCTCTCTCCATTCTGCCGACGTTTCGGAACTCGAGTATTTGAACTCGAAGTACTCGAGTACTTCGGAACTCGACGCCGGGTAATCCCTACGCAATGCATGGAAACCGGCACTAAGGTAAATACGATTGGCTGCCTCCTGGCAAATCACGTGAGACCTTCCGCCCTATGAAGAGTGTATAACCTGTGAACGTCGGGAGACCACCCGGCTGGAAGCCCTAATAGCCTTCTTTGACCCACAGCACCTGCTCATCTCTGTAGGAATCTTCTTCAAGGTTTTTTTGTGCATACTAAAAAGAGCTCCAGTTTTCCGTACGCTAATGTGTTTATATTTATTTTAGGGATGGCTTGAAATACCACCTGAAATTGGAAGAGGAGAGGTTGCTTAGACGAAAAAAGTGAAGCGGGGATCTCTACGATCTGCAACCCCGTCGCGAAATTGAAAGGCGGGCATGTGTAGTTCGTGAAGGGGTGAAATAATCAAAGGAAGACGGATATGGAAATATTATTTAAGACCTCCGGACGGTGACTTTGACTGTCAAGGAAGTGGTAACATTTCAAAAAATCTTTTCTTTCGATTATATGTACATATAATCGAAACATATGACATAACTCAACCGTGAACACCCAATTTAAATATTTTTATGTATATAGACTCCCAATATCAATGTATTCTGAAAGACCGTCCATAAAGCAAATACCATAGTATGTTTAATCGTTATTATTTTTAGACGAGAGATCAGTTTCAAAGCTACTAGTACATGTTGATGTTGCTATTTTATAATATAATGGCAAAATAAGTTTCGTATTGGTACTAATTAGGCGTAGATTTACAGAAATGATGGCGACATTCCAAAACTGATGGCTTAATGCGGGTGTGAATAAAATTGGCGACATTTTAAAAAGCGCCCTCAAAACAAACTTAGATCGTAATTAGAACCCTTCGAAAATCGGGGGTCTACTTTAGTGTGACTTTGGATTTTGGTGATATGCGAAACGTCTCACGCAACTCAAAAACAGAAAAATAGCGCATCAAGTTGCTACGTAAAGATTTTGTGCCTTCGGAATGGTCGGTAGGGAAGGCATGCAATATATTGCGCCCCCGGCTCACATCAACTGTGGCTGTAGAGTGGCTCGAGAGAACACAGCAAAAACGTTTCCATCCTCTAATGCTCTCGTCTGGTATCTCCGCGAATGTGGGAGAAGACGAAAATCCGAGGTATGCCGCAGGGCGAGTGAACGTCTTTCGGAAGTCCGAGCGTGTCGGTTGGTGGACGAAGAATTATTGCCTTGTCCCTCCTGGGCTCGTCTTCCTTTGAAGGCAAAATTGAAGAGTAGTTACTGGTCGTTAAAGAATTTACGTCGAACGCCGAAGTCTATCGTAAATCAAGAAATTTTAGAAAATACCGGTCATGGTTCCAGACTCCGAGAGCGGCCTTATTTTGAAAGAGTTGAATACGTTTTATACTAAGTTTACCATCGCGATAAAAAAGGATTAAATCGCTCCATATTCTTTGGTTTGGCGAGACTTCATATTCAGTTTCTATTACCTTTACGTACAATTTTTATTTATTGGTGGAGTCACTGACCACGTTTTGAAGAAGAATTAGTTGGTAACTTGTAAGGCGTGCGATAGCCCATTCACAAAACACACGAAAAAGGCGAGAGATGAAGTTTTCCTTCGTGATAGGAGATTGAGAAAAGATCGCAATTCGCTCAGATTGCATGGATTAATTAGTTTTGTCAGTATTATTATTAGAAATGCATGGCACTATGTCATTTTGTGTCAATGGATAAGCCTATCCATCACATAAAAATTCGCGTTATTTATATATTACGTAAGGAGATCATTTAAGTTTTTTTTTTATTTCGCTAATCCCTCAGTTCCGTCCGTGGGATGTAATATTTATTTCGTCATCGCATGATATTTTGAAAACAAAATTTTAATCTGTATAATGAAAATTGCTATGTCGATCGTTTCCAAGCAGCAGACGATATCCATTGGATATCTAAATGAGGTTGATATATCCAAAACAGGTTGTTATTACACGATGGATATTTTGAAAATGTTACATTCGTAGTTATCCTATATGTAACATCTACGATGGGTTCCAAAAATAACGCTACATAGATAAGTTATAATTCCCGATAATATCCGTTGCAGTTTTTAGGGTTAGTGCCGCGTTGACTAATTTTGGTGAACTAACCCGTGAAACAATTATTCATTTGATCACTGCGGAAGCCGCCGGACCACTCGTTGATTGTTTGGATTCATTAATTAATGTAGATAATATTATTAGAAATGTATACTATTATATTATTGTTTACTAATGCTAATGCCCTTGGCGGATCTATGGGGCTAAGGGGGTTATAGACCCCCCCCCCTTGGGTATCCAATTTGCATTAGATAGAATGGTAATTTTTTTCGGAGTCCCACAACTGCTGGGAGATTACCCCCACTTAACCCTTCCCCCTTGCTCCTATCCTGGATCCGTTACTGCTTATGCCTATCCATCAAATAAAACTTCGCATTGTTAGAATATTAGGCAGAGGGGCCATTACAGAAGTTTAGTTCATTACACTATTTAAATCCCTCACTTCCATGTATGGAATTCAAAAGTTAACTGCGTTAATTTGTGTTATTTTGAACACAATTGAAAATTTAATTTTTGTAATGAAAATTGCTTTGTCGATCGTTTGGTTTTGCGAATTCTGCAACCAGGGAAGAAAAAAAATTGTGATGGTAACATAATGACAGAAAATAAATTTTGTTTGGTCCTCAGAATTTTATTGGAAACAGACCCAGGTTTCGATAGATTATGCTATTTTATGAGTCAAATTTTCCTTGAAAATGACATTATTTTTCGAAACCTAGATCGGTTGAAATATTTTATGGACCATACAATCCTTATTCTGTCGATGTTACCAATTACACGGTTCCACAAAATGTCGCCATCTACTGTGAAGTCCGAAAAATTTGATGGTATTATATCAATACTCAACTCGTGATGAGTTAGATCTTTCGAATATATATTCATTTTTCAGCCCGTTCCTACAACCTTCTACAACCTTAGTGGACTATTTACCCGTTGAAAATCATCGTTTAAATACAGAGGATTGGACACACCCATGCTATTTGATGGAAGCTTTCTCGCCTGAATGATGCTGCGAGGAAGAGTTCTAGACAGTGAGTCATGCGGTTTTGCGATCTGGGATGCGGTGTTTGGAATTTGATCGTAGGAGGCTCGCGATACTGACAGATGTCGTCCTTGTCTTCAACCGCATTACGAATGGGCGTACTATAGTCGCATCACATCCCATACCGATCCATCGCTCAGGGAAGTACTACCTCGTGCGTGCGATTTTGTGATACAGGTCTTTTTATTCCCAATAATGATTCGAAGTGAGTATTTACCGAGGGATTCACGTACCCACATCTTGATTGAATCAAATCCAAGCCTGCATTTGACTTTAAACAATGAGTGAGTGATATTGTGTAAGCATCGAAGTTGAAGTTTCATTGATTCTATGAAATTAAGCACCGATAATTATTTATTCGAGAGATTTTGGTGGTAAAATGGTTGCAAGAGGAGATAATATTTAGCTTTTACAGCTGCATAAAAACGCCAATGATTTATACCTCCCTAATATTTTCCTCGCTTAGCTTGTACCTGTCGCTACACAATTTCGGTTTATGATAATCGCGTACGCCACAATTATCGAATTTATCAATGTGAGGTACTTAATCGCATGACTAACCCCGACTAATGATTAGCCAAGTATTTTACGTCAATACTCTTAAATGAGAAAAATATAAACCCCCCAAACAATTGTTGTGATTGCAATTTCTATTACTCTACTCACTATCAGTTCGTTCAAATTCGCATTTACTCCGAACCGTCCATGCACAACATTTCCTCGATTGTGTCCTTCGGAGAAATCGAGTAAGTAGAAAAGAACGTTTTCCCGGAGAAACCTATATTTATAGTCGTGATATTTTTAAGTTGCTGGCCTCTATTTATTGCTTGTGAAATGAAAAGTTTACTCCTCAATAAAAAGTTTTTATTTTTACTCTAAAATATCCGACACATCCAGCTCCTTCTGCGTATTACTTCTTTATCACTATCTTTATTGTTATATATTTATCAAATACGCGTGTAGATATATTTGCCACGTCCGGCGAAGCCGTGTCGCTTTTGTCGAATAGCATTAAGCAATCGCACGTGAGATGAATTTTTTCATTTTTCATTTTCTCGCGTATTAGCTTATTTTTTGCAAAGTCATGCTAAAGAAAGCGTTTCGTCTCCGCACTTACAGAAAAATTGCGGAGTTTCAAGCAACAAGCAAGGTAATTATTTTAAAAAATAAATTAAAGGAAATCGAGAAATGTAGGTAACAATTTTCCGTTTAAGAAAAATATCGAGTTTATTTTACGCCTGCCGGTGATTGTGCTTCGAGACGTCTGTAATTAACGACGAAGTGGAAAGTTAGAACGAGATCAACAGGCGGCTGCAGGTGACATATAAATGGCAAATAAGGAATTTGTCTGCTGACGGAGATGATTGAATGGAGAAATTTTAACTTGGCTTCAAAGCGGAGAGAAAGCGCTCGAGCTTAGAGCGTGAGAAACCATGCTGTGGTGACCAGGGATAGAGGAAAATTCGGAAAACCTTTAATTCCGGAGCCCATCCCTCCAAAATCATGGCCGCCATTAAAGCTCCACCCACCCTCTTTTGTGTATCTTACAATTAGCCAATGACCAGGGAAACGTTTGGAAGCAGGCCCGGAACTACGGAGGGGCAAAGGGGGCATGTGCCTCAGGCGGCAGATTCAAGGGGCGGCAACATTTGAAAGGTTTATTAAAAAAAGTGATTCAATTTTTCTATTTAATTTACTTAACAATTATAATTAATTTAAAAATTATTAAAAATGACATCAATAACACTTCTTTATAGTAAACATAGGTACGGTGTGTAATTAACTACCGCATATAGAAAAATAGCTTATGGTAAAATGATATTTTAGTATTGGGTAAAGGGGAGGGATGGAGAATGGGGGGATCAGGGGTGGGGTGCGGCAAACTAGTCTTTGTCCCCCCTGACAAAACTCCTAGTTCCAGCCCTGGTGGAGAGTTAAAAGTTGGTTGACCATGGCATTAGATTGGTACCCTTCCCTTGATATCCCTAATATTTATAGCTGTAAACATGTTATAATCGATAAAGAAAAAACGGTGGGTTTAGAAGCTTGGAATAATAAATGTTGACGGAGAACTGGGCTCGCGCAGGAACACATATCTTCGATATTAAACCATGATTCTTAAAAGAAAGAGAAAATGTCCAACGAATACTCTGCCATTATTTTTTAATCTTGTTGAAATGCTTGACGTATGTTGCCCTCTCTTCCATCAGGATACGAATCGGCAAAAGTTATGGTAGGTAGTTGGGATATAGTAGTTACGTTTTTCTTGGGATTGAGTTGCCTCTTCATCGACTTGGGAGGAACTTTTTATTTCTAAGATACCTTCTCCGTATCTACCGTCATTTTATATCGTAAGAATTATGTATTCAATCGCTTTGATATGGAGATATGCATTGAGACTGCAGCCCCAGGTCCCCAGGTGACACGAATCAATGGTATCATTTGAAAGCAGTTCATAGATAAACCTGACATAATCTTCAGTCCTATTCAAATTTTCCATAGAATTACGCGAGTAGGGTACATAGTGGAAGGCGCGTGGTTATGAAGAAAGTTCATGGTAAAGGATATTCAAGAAATTATTCAAATGATTGCCAATCATGCTCATATCTCCATTTACGTTTTCATAACAAGCTTTAAAAATGTATTTGCTTAAATATTTCAAGTTCTCTAATAACTGAAGGCTTTACTCTGTGAAACCTTACCATCGTGGAAAAAAAGTATTACGCCTCACAATTTTCACCATTAAGAAATAATTGAGCCACTTCTATATGATTTAATTTGAAAATGACTCGTTTCACCAGTTACGCCTTTCTGAAGTGGTATTGAATAGCATCTTACATAAATTGTCAATGTGGAGGAAGGGGTGGAGAGGGATTTATTGAAAGGTGAGGTGACTGGCAAGCAACAAGGGAGATGGGTTTGGGAAGTATGCAGTTGTAATTCCACACCAGGCCGATCGCTTGTTGCTCACAAGCGCCCATTTTTCTTCCTTTCGCCATATACGTAGTGTATAGAGATGGTGACGGGCGGAAGTCACTATGGTGGTCCATTAAAAGAAGGTGCTGGGCGAAAGCAGAGTAATCATTTTTTATTTTAAAGCAAGTTTACCTGTGGTTACCATTTCTATTCGTAACCTTCTTAACCTCATTGTCAATGGAAATTAAAATCCGCTGTTTGAATGATTTTTCTTTCCAGGCTCGTCGCGAGTCAGTTATTCATTTCTAAAGCGATCCTTTGCTCCTCCCTCAGTCTCAGCACGCAGTGATGACAATGGATTTGTGGCTGCGGACGAGAGCTTCGTCGGGTAGAAAGTTAATGCATAGATCCTTCTCGGCTCGAGGGGGAAACGCGCAGCACGAAACGAGGCAAGATATATCACCAGCTGCGGGTTTTGAATTTTACGCCGGTTATCGTTCGCGCTGTTTCCTGTTCGGATAACGCTGGCCTGCCGCCTTACTATTGTATAGCGTGTTGTTATGATAGCATTCACGTGTCGGGTAGACTCAGTGAATGTGACCCTCATTTTTGCCTTATCTATGTGGAGTTGCCAGAAAATGACGCTGGGGACTTTTTTGAAAGAATTCTTCCTCAAACATTGGAGGGTTATTCATTTTCCTTGTCATGCCTGCCTAGAGGAAAATATTCTCCTCTCGAACGCCTCTAGTCGTGATACTTTTTAGATAGTCATAAATATATTTTCAAATATTTGTTGAGGACTGTATCGTCTCCCTCAATTGAAACCTCCCTCATCATCACGGCTTAACAATCCTAAGATTGATTTGACTCAACTCTCCTATCAGCTAATCTTTTTGCACCATTGTATTTCGTGACTTCAACCTGAAGACGCATGGTGGAATCCTGGCGAAACTATTGTCACCTCTGGCAACAAAACGCAGCGAAAATCCAGGAAATGGAGAGATCCACGAATCCTGAACGCCACAGAAGTCTTCGAAGTAATCATTTTATAAGTTGTGAGATTTTGCTCACTCGGCGGATCCAGTTTATTCTCATCATTCTTCTGTGGCACCACATTTGGATTGCCTCTGCCCTTGATTTCTCTGCAGCTGTCATCGTCCACATGTGCTACTGCCATAGAGAGGCGCACTCCAGATATAACTTCTGAATAGTTATTTCCTCACTTTTATGCTTAAATTTTCCTTTGAAGGTAGATATTTAATAGTGGAATGTTCTCCTTTCCTGGGCTATTCCACTGATAATTTCATTTCGTTTCTTCCAGCTGTTTAATTCTGCTTCCTAGACATGAAAATTCATTCACCTCTTCCAGTTTTTAATTCTGCATTTTAATGCATTTACTTCTTTTCTTCTGCCGCGTAATAATATCGTAACAGTAATTTGTGCTGATTTTCAGCTGATATCTGCCCATTTTCCTCCCTGTATTCATTAGACTCTACTTGAAATACTTCTGCGTCTCTGCTTTGATAGGTATGCCATCGAAGGTCTCGATAAAAGATAGCCATTTTGGCTTGGGAGGTGGGGTGTTCGCCTGAATCTCCCACTATACTTCGCCACTGTTTATCGCACGGGCTTTCTTTTGAAGTAGACACGGAGTTTCCATTAGTTGGACGGGAAGTTGACGAAGGGGCTGGATTTTTTTGCGAATGTTACGCTTCAACAATCTTTCAGGGTGAGCAGTGGTGTAAGACCAACCTTGCTGCAAGGCGGGACTGGTGAGGCATTCCTTAGCTCCGCTACGACAATCGAGCTACTCTCTGAAAGGATGCCTTCTAGCGAAGGAAAGAAAAGGAAAAAAATAAAAATCGCTGAGGCAAGGCTTGATTCGTTGTCCGCGCTATTTCGTTGCGGTGGATATTTCCAATCCGTGCTCTGCACTTAAAATGCTTGCTCAAGTGGAATAACAACCTCAGGGCACTGCAGAGACACCTTTCAAGAATTTATGTGATACCAACTGTTATCCCTCGCTCATAATACCCGTTTTCTACTCCGGTTACTCATAGCAGGTGTGCGCAAACCCTGACGACTTGAAATAATTTCTGCAATGTAGAAGTCATGAGTGGTAGACGCTGTCTCGAGCGCGGGAAATTTCTGGAAAATAACGGTTTTCCAATTTACATCAAGCTACATAATTAATTTCTTCAGACTAAATTAGTTGGAGCAAATGTAAAAAACGTATTTTTAAAAAGTATTCTGACAAAAATTTATTACGCGCATAGTATACGTCCTAATGACGAAACGATCTATCGAAACCAAAAACCAGATTTTCACGCATAAAAAGAATTTGATCTTTGAATAAAGCCAAAACAGTTAATTACTTAAAATACTAATATTGCGCTTGATTTAGTTTACAGCATATGTTTAAAGTACATTTTTGTTACTTACAATTAGACCTAGTTATTGAAGATGTAACTATATAATGAATCATCGCTCGAGTCCATTAAACCCATGTACCTATAGTGAACCTTAATAAGTGTACCATTTTCTTTTTTCATTGTGGAATGGTATCACTTAGTAAGACTGAGGATATCAGTAATAGTTGATTATTTATTATCGTAATAGTTAACCACTCTCATTCAGGTTGCGGAATTTTAAATGTCGTAATTTTAAAATCATTTAGTTGCCTCTAGTTGCCCTGTCGCAAGAGACCCCCTGCTTTTTTAGTACAATAACCCTCTTATGAAGCCAAGTCTTTGCGCTGAACATTATCCCTCCAGACAATGAGGATTATGACGCTTCACCAGGCGAGGGAGAACCTGTACGCTGAGCACGTCTTCGCACCCTCGCATTCATTTGACTGTCCTCGCTAAACAGGTGGGCGGCTGTCGCACCTCTTGAGGACGTAGCGCATTTAGATTCCAAGTACGAAATGTTTTCCACGCGCAGCGCTAATGATCGTGAGCCGAAGTCACGAGGGATCTGTCAAATCTTCTCCATACATTTTTCCCACCTCACCAGATAGGCTGGTGAGGCTCACCCCCTTTTAAGAATAAATGCATTCCCTTTCCTGCTAATTTTATCGCTCATTTTTTGCGTAGGCATCCCGCTATTTATTTATATCAATTACCCAGTGACAATTCTTGTAATAAGAGACATAAATATATTAAAAGTTTTCGAATTGAAAAATATATTTTTGTGTACTCTAGCTTCACAAGTTTTCTATATATTTGATAGTTGTTGATATGTATCGATAAATACAAGTGTTGGTGTTTGATTTTGCTGGTAGCCTGCCGTAGGTTTTCCGGGCTTTCCGCCGCCCTAGGACTGATACCGGCCCAAAATATATCCCATAACAGTAATTTAGCCATAAATTACCCGAAGTGGCTGCAGCCTTCACCTGACTTTCCATAACGGTTCTTAGGCTGTTATCTATGCTGTTATGTTCGATATACTAAGAAACATCCTTAAAAATACCCTGAATCATCGACCGCGGTGCATGATGCTTTGCTTTTTCTCTGCTTTTATGGGAGAACTAATTGAAGTTTTATTTATAGATCAAGCAAAGAAGATATGGTTCCATATGTTTCCTCGAAAGGGGATTCTCGCACCGTAACCCCAGCGTTCGGGGAAGCTTCCCTATTCACTTTTTATTGCTATAACGGAAACTAAGCATTGATAAATCGAACCTTTCTCGTGTCTACTCAGGCCCTCAAACCATCATCGCTCATCTAACCAACAGTTGCCTCCACCTCCCACTCTCGCTCGGCTCAACCCCCTCTATCCTTCACAACCCCTCCCCTCTTCCCCCCGCGGAACACAAAATGCTTCTGTTCCTATTCTTTCGCCGCCGTGGAGTGAAGGGAAGGCGAGGACGGACCTCGGGACGAAGGGTAGGCCTGCGCGCGGGAGCCAGTGGTGGTAGTGGCGAGGGAGCCGCAGCAGGAAGAGACGCGTCGTGGAGAGAGGAGGCTTGTGTGGTGGTCGCGCGGGGGAGAGAACGGGAAGGGAGAGGGGATTAGCCGGGTGGAAGAGCGGTGACGACGCCGAGTCTTGTCACACACACAAAAGGGGACGAGCGGCGGACGACGACGCAAGTGTGCGCGGTCGGTGGTTAAGGATGAAGATGGGATCAAGTGCTGGCCTCCCGCTCCTCCGAGGCAACGCCCTGATATCTGGCTGTACCGTGGAATTTCGGCCCGGTCGAATGGGAGGAAGACTCGAGGAGGAATGTGCCGAAAAGGATCCTCCCACCCCGCCACCTCCGTGATTTACCCCAAGACCCCACGACTGAGTTGGAACCTTTGTTTCGTCTGGGTTGCCTAAATTTTTAGGTGAGTGAAGTCGACTGGTTTACGAGTTCACTCGGTGGTATCGAGACGTGACGCTGATAAAAGAGAACTTTGTTGTGTTCCATCCACTCTTGGAGTTGTGTTCCATCCACTCACTATCGAATTGTGGGATCGATTCGAAACTTTTTGGGTTTCGAATAAACTTATTCAGGTTTGAAATAATTAAGTATAGTTTCCGAAAAACATTTTCAGAAGACCACTAAGTTTGTATTTAAAAAATAGAGGTGTTGCTCTTGGACGAGGTTTAACCTGAAGTCGTCTATTCTCACTTCATTTTCTTGTTTGAGAGGCGAAAAAAGCTTTTTTGTTGATGAGTTTTGGGTAATTGTCCACAAAGACAATTTAAAATGACTTTATTGCGACCTGGATGTCATTATTTTAGGTATATTTATCTTGCAGTGAAATGTTCATAAGTAGAAATAGTCCCGTAAACATAAGATTAGCCTGATATTCCGCGCCATATCTCCTGGAACTACGAAGCTCAATAATTTCCTTGTTCTTATCTCCGTGTTACCGTAAACACTGGAGCCACGCCTGTGTTATTTTACCCCGTGGGAATGTCCATTCTTTGGAAAGTGCGTCTGGGTACACTTGATCTTGTCGAGTTTATTTTCGTAGTTGGTGTTGGCTTCTCCGTTTAAAAAGCCCGATAGGATACGTAATGGTGATGCACACCGTAATTTATCTCCGATCTAACATCGTGTGATTTCATCGCTGTCTATCATGTGTGTGTTTCTCTTAGGCGGACCCTGAAGGGAGTGGTAAATTCCTGACTTTACTACTGCTTCTAAACCTCATGACGAACACAAATGAATCTTGACCAGTCCGAGCGAACCGGCCAAGCAGGTTTTTCTCTGACGCTTCTTTCTGATGAAGCACTAAATTTTCTGGGATTTTAGAAGTTTGTGCTTTATGGAGTTTTACAGTAGCTTTTAAGTTTTGCAATTGCCATTTAAGAGTTATGAGAATGATAGGATCGTAACACTAAATTAGAAATCGTTATTTAGAAGTTCTATTTGTACGTAACCATGTATATTTTGCCGTCAAGAAGGTAGGCATTGGTGAACGATAGGAATCCTTTTGAGTGACTCATATGTTTAGGTCTTCGAAAACTTCCTGCCGATAACCCTTTTTGCAATCCTATTAAGTGGGTGGTGACTCTCAGAAGGTTACCCACTGTCAGCGCTGTCCCGAATCCATCATTCTGCGACTTCCTGTATTTAAAATGGCTGTCCACTCATCTCATTGATTATATCTCTTATCTTTCCTTGCCACTCACTACTGATCATTTATGAATCCGAGTTGGAAGTTCTTATTTTAATGGACGGTTTTATTTCTTATTTGTAGAAGACTTTTCATTAACCTAACCCTTTCGTCTCATCAAAAGAACTTCACTTTATGACACCAATAATTTTCTTTCTTTTTAAGTTAACGTAAGCGCTATTATATGAAATTGATCTTGCCGTAAGTCCTTACAGTTTTTAGGCGTACAGTTGAAGCCATTAATTCCAAACCTGCCCAAGAATTTGTGATGAACAATTTAAATGGATATTTCTTTATTACAGCTGTAACTTCGATTTTCTTTTCTATGAATGGATATTACATATAGTAGCACATCTAGTCATGGGAAAAAGTCTTAGTGATGCCAATGGTAACTTTGAAATTGTACAGAAAAAGTTTTTCGTCTCAAAACTTTGTAGAATTAACATGTTCTATTTTGGAATTCACGGCTTCATTTTCACTCTCTTCCAATTGCAACAAGATAAAATATTTTTCGCATGGGTAGGTATTTAAGCCACTATAAGTATCCCATTATTTGTTATCACACATAGAAAAGTAATTTGTTAGGTACCATTATCGTGAAAATTCGTGGCATTTCTCAGAATTATTTTCGCCTTCGTGCTGATAATATACATTTTTTTTAAATTTACCAACATGCCAATGGCTGAGAGCAAAAATAAGGACCCTCAGTACACTGTTGAATCGTTGGGTCAATAAATGCTGTAATCTGTTCAATGAAAATCCCCGGATGATAGTAGTCCGGTGGCTATATATGGCATCGTGCCAGTTCTATCAATTTCTTGTCATTGGTGTTTGCGTGCCATAAATTACGAAGCTGATCGAGAATCACTCGAAGAACTTGTTTGAACGATAAAACCAACACGCGTGCGGACGTCTTGCGGCGATAGATATTTTTAATTGTTTGTGAGTTGTCTGTTGGTTCTAAGAAACTAAACATCTATGCTCTAGCCACCTCATTGTCTTCGATTTGTCTGTGGGAATTGTTCAAAGAAGAGTGCCTAGTGGTCAGTCATTAAGTAATTACTATCAAGATAAGGCGGCAAAACATATAAAATACTTCATTGCTTGCACTAAAGGTAGGAAACAGCAGAAGAGCTATACGGCGAAATTGCAATATATATTAAATCCATTGCTTGGCTTTCCTGAGAGCCAGATTTTGACTCGTTTTGTTTCTCCTTCCATAATTGATTATTGATTATTATTATCCTATTGATGTTCTATTTTGAAATTTCGCCTGAAAGAACTTCTGTTGTTTCCTCCCTATAGTACAAGCAATGAAGTATTTTATATGTTTTGCCGCCTTATCTCGATAGTAATGACTTAATTTCTGACCACTAGGCACTCTTCTTTGAACAATTTCCACAGAAAAATCGAAGACTGCGAGGTGGCTAGAGCATAGATTTTTAGTTTCTAGATACACGGAGAAACAAAACGAGTCACAATCTGGCTCTCAGGCGGACTCTCCTATCGACACCCGAATATACATGATTCATCGGCACTCTTTCTGAGCCGTAAGGTCAGATTAATCAAAAATAATGATGGAAAATTTAGCCCCGGCGATCCTAATTTGACCGTTCTCAACAATAGAAATCAGGTTTGTCTGTACGGTGCATATGTGGTTGAATAGTTATTTACCGACAACTTGCTTTGAGTGCTGTCGTTTATTCTCATTTTCACCATCCGACAATCGTGTGTACCTTTGGTCTGAGAAAAAATTTACTCAATATTTGAGCGCTCGTTCATGCCAGCGTATTTAAATGCGTACATAGCTTTGTTTGACCAAGTTATGACGATGTCGCATTCGTGGTGGGAATGCTTCGCGTATGAAATATGATTCCTAACAGGATGGCGCAAAATACCTTTCGCGGTCAGCTTTCGTGTGTGTCATATCTATTCATATTTCATCTGTTTTCATGTACTTGATTTAAAAGAGAGATGCTTTTATTTCAGCTTGCATATTCGATATTATTTAAGCCTTTACGAATGCCCTTACTCGCTAATACGGCCCTTGAAAAACTATCGCTACGGAGTTCGCTTACGATGCATTGCATATGACGAGCTTAATGTTCTTTATTGCGAAGGAAAGTAGTTAGCAATAGCCGAAACAACCAGGCGAATGAGAGTTTTCACAATAAACCTTAAGAGTTCATTACAGGAATTTCGATCGAATGTTTTGTAATCATGACGTCGCCCGCTGCTTTGTTGAAAAAAGTAAGCCTTTCAAGTTCTATTAGAATTTCTCGTTTCTTTGATTTACTTCTAATTTATAAAGGGACATGTTGATTTTTTGTGCTGGTATTTGTTTAGAAAAAAAAAGATTTTTTACCGACGCCAGCAGCTTAAATTTTCCTCTTACTTTATTCAAATAATTCTCCAAATACAACCATATATCGTTATACAGGTGGTTATTAAAGGGCAATGTATTAAAGAAATCATAATTACTCGTTTACAGTCGCTATCTGTAATTATGCTATTGTAAAAGAAGGAATAGTATCTAGTGTTTATTGTCCTCTGAAGATCCTTAGAGAGCATCCCTGCAGAAAAAAGGCGAAGAGAAATCAAGGTGGTCGGAGATCTTGGTTGCTCCCTTGGAATAAAAATATGGAGATCAATAATTCCAAAATACAAGAATAGGGAAGGGAAACTTTGGGAAATTATAATGCTAATACTCTCATGACTGATTATATGAGTTTTCCCCTATTTCTTTCCAAAGTGAGCGAAGCACGCAAGCGCTATATCATATGAACGATTAGATGAAAAGATATCGGTACTCAATGGGGGAGTTCATGGTCTGTTGGCGGTCCAAACCGTTGGAAATATGCCACCCGCCTCGTGGAAAGATACGTATCGAGCTCATTTCACGAATGCGTAAAATATATCCATTATCGTGATACCTTCAAGCCAAGCATCTAAACAACTGGAACCAAGTGGTAACCTTGAAGTTTATCGGTGCATTATCTCAGGGGCGCAGCAAGGAAGTAAGGCTGGAGGGGGGTTTATGCACAACTAATACTGGGGTGTCTGCGGGTGTGGAATACCCACCAGGGTAAGTGGGAGGGGCGGGGACACTCATTCGGAAAATTTTCAAGATAAATAGTTCAAAATGGTGAGTTTTACGGCCTTCTGAGGTATATTTAATAATATATTAATAATATTTACATTATTCTGTAAGTAATATTAATCCAATTAAGTAAAATGGATTAAACTTGAAAACGTTTCTGAGCACTGGGGAGGGGGGGGGGTTTATCCCCTAAAACCCCCCTCGCTGCGCCACTGCATTATCTATATTCACAGCTCAAAGCAACCTTTTTTCGTGAAGGCAGCTAAAATTCCAGCACCTCATTTTTGTCAAGCATGACTTTTAGAATATCCAAGAATGGTAATGTACTATCAAGAAATAAGAGAGAATTGTTGGACCTCACATAATTTATCATTCGCCTTATCATGTCATCTGGCTAATTACTCTTGACTAACAATAAGACTATAGTTTTCTTGTTGAATCCTGCATGCTTCATGGGTGACCAACTTACAGTAACCTATATAGGCCCTTTAATATGATCATGAGCATCGCTACATCTACATGTATACATGCAGAGCCTATTTTACTTAGTCCGAGACAAGATATCCAAGAGCCAAAGCCATCGCAGGTATTGTGGTCCCTTATCGTACGCAGAAAAAACGGCATCTTAAATCTATCGATTCCGCAGTCTGTTTCCCAAATCTTATCGTTGTGGTCGTTTCCACCATAAAAATTAGACTCTCTCAAAATATGTTGAATATCAGGTAAAAAGTATTCTACTTGAAATTTACGCAAAATATTTAATTTAAATTTTCACATCGATCGGCTAGACTCTCCCATTCTAAATTTCTAATTAGTTCAGTAACCTTGCAATGTTTACTAAAGCAATTTTCAACATATCTTGCTGCTCACCTATGTATTCTACGTCAAAAACTAGTGCTACATATGTGCCACATCTGCTTTCCCCAGGATAAGTCCTGGATAAGAGTTACTTCCACATACGTAACTAAATCTACATTTCATAATGGCTCGATTAATGGAATACGTGTCGTTGGGAAAGTCTTTCTTTTTCCAAAAATTTATTACTACATATTTTGTAAGAATTAATACTAATTGCCAATTATCATACCAATCGTTTAAAGCATTGAGAAATTGCTAAACGGGAACTGTTGAGGACAGTTCGTGGTTTAAGTTATTTTCCAGAATAAGTCGCAAGGAGGGATAGAGAGAGGCAGCTGCCTACCCTCCCTCAAATACTTATTTTATTAATATAAGTATTTTCATCCGTCTGAATCTGCTGGACAGGCTAGGCACAAGGTGTTTTGCTCCCCCTCTGACCTCCCTCTTAGGATTCCTTACACCATTTATGGCGAAGCTCTCGGAAATGCAGTGCTCCCTCTGATTTCCTCTCCAAGTTTTCTCGGAGGAAGACTTGCATGAGGGCCACAAGTTGACCTTTGGTCTCTCTGGCAAAGTGGAGCTATGAAGGTGCTCGTAACGGTAAAAAATAACAGTACAACTTTCTAGAATGCTTGCATTTAAAGATCTACTAGTTTTGCTGAGCGCGATTTATTATATGCATATTTAGAATAAACATTCAATTGTAAGTGGTTTTAGAAAAATATTTTTGCTCTTGTTATTTGATTGCCGTTTATAAAAATACATGGTTCTTTATTGAATTCATCACTTTAAGAAGTAAGTGCTGAGAAATTTTTTCCTGGAATGTGAACTCTAGTGAAGCTAACATGGCCTTACTACTCTTACGTTTACTTCAGTGCTAAACTATAGCTGATGAGAACAACTTGTGGTTTGTTAAAGTTTTTCTCATAGAAAATATACAAGTATTATTTGTTGAAATAGATTTCCACAAACTTAGAAAAGATGGAATTTTTGCTAATTCGAAAAAAGTATTACTAATACCGAGTCCGCGGAAAATTATTTTTAAATCATGTAGAGACTAAATTTTCTTCAAATCGTTGATAATGGTGGATATTTTTTTCTGATTTAATACTAACCTGATGGGAAAATAACAATTACAGCATGACAGAGAGTTACTTAATTTGATTTGCAACTCAAGGAAAAGTTAAGTTCACCAAGAAAGTCCCTGTTCCTACCTGGAATACAGGAATAATCACGTCATCATCATCATCACTGGTCAACAATCCTAGGATTGGTTTGACGCAGCTCTCCACTCAGTTCTCCTATCAGCTAATCTTTTCACTCCTACGTATTTCTTCTCTTTCACATCTCTCTTTACTTGTTCCATATATTTTGTTCGAGGTCTTCCTTTTCCATTCTTGCCTTCCACCTGTCCTTCGACGATTGTCTTCATCAGGCCATCATGTCTCAAGATGTGGCCTATAAGGTTGTTCCGTCTTCTTATTAAGGTTTTCATGAGGCTTCTCTTCTCTCCTACCCTTCTTAGGACTTCCTCGTTACTAACTCGGTCGATCCATTTGATTTTCATCATTCTTCTGTAGCACCACATTTCAAAGGCCTCTATCCTTGATATACCATTTATAACAATTCAATTGTAGACCAGTACCCTCGATATGTCGTAAAAATGATCGGACAAGTATGAACTTTTGCATGTTTCCCTTCTTGAACTTGCGACATTCCCAAGTTTCTTTGTTTGAACGATTTGAAAAACAAACTCGTTAATACTATACCGAATTAAATTTTCTCCATATAAATGGGACACAGATGGCAATCAAGAGCATATTTCGGCACCACGAAAAAAACTCTTTGAGGTGGTAGGATAGGTATAATTCCCGCTGTTTATTTTTGATACAACATTTTTTCACTCTTCCGCTGTTGATGTATCCCACGACCGCTATGTGAAACGTTTGATTTTAAAGTCTGATGATAATGGAAATATATTTTCCCGCCTTAATAGAAAAAGCTCGATTCCTTTAAACATTCCTCTATAAGAGTTTTTCATGTGGATCCATAACCATTTTGATAGATGAGGATAACATCGAAGAAGTTTTATTGCCATGCTAAGTTATTCGAGGCTCCATAAAATTCCGTTGTATCTTTGCCTTACCGCATTGAAATTCATTCCTCAGAAAAAAAGATCATGAAAAAGCAAAGAAAGGCATATAATGTAAAATAAACAACAGGTTATGATGATGAGAAACGGGGAAAATAATGTTCGTGAGAAAAGATTGACCAATAGGATATTTGAGTGGAGACCCGTAGAACCAACCTAGGATTTGTGACTAGCTACTAATGACGAGCAAAAGCATATTTGGAAATCTCTAATGTGCCAATCGAGGTCGGAACCAGTACTTAAAATGCATCAGTCATTTATCATTCTCAGTATATTCCGTTATTTGATATCGTACATGTATTTATACATTCACAAGTTGTGCCATTGAGAAAGATTTGGGGGGGGGGGGGGGCTTAAAAAAATACATTTATATCAGGTTTCGTAAAATAGGTCAAGAAAATAACAATTATTAACTTAGGAAGGGAATGATACCTCATTATTGTGAATTGGGCTCTCCGGCGTCGATTCCAACAGCTTGCTTAAACCGTGGTTAATAAGTCAGTTATTATTCTGAAATATATTCTGAGACGTTGAAATTCTAAAACAAAAGCCATTCCTATCATTTTAGCCATGCTCCGAAAAAGGCATTTATTCGTTCGACTCACCTGTCTCCTCCGTGGTTTCTTCGATATTTTCATTTTCTTCTACGCATCACGAAAAAGATCTCTAGACATCTCTCAAGACAAATTGAGCTATGTCCACTCTACAGTGGCGGATACAGAAAAAAACTCAAAGGGGGAGGGGGGCGCAAAAGATATCTTGAGATCCCATATTGGGCTACGTGCCAGTGAAGGCGTTAAGGTATCTGAGTGATGCAGTGATTATTTACTGCAACAACTTATGTGATGCTTATTCTTTGATTCTGATGGGGATCATACATTTATCATCATATTTTATTACGGAATTGCCGAATTAGATATTTAATCCATTATTTAATTGATTACTTCACGTCAAGTACGATATATTAATGGTAACATATAGTGCTGATTCCGTTGGAACTTTGGTGAACTATTTGGTATTATCTGGATGTACTAGGATTATGGAGAGAGGGATTGGTGATATGAGAGTTAAAGGGATTCGGGTCGGGATTGAGTGCGCCCAACAGAACGAGGAGGTATGTGAAAAAGTGCGCTTGAAGTTGTCATTCATCCATCGGGCAGAATTCACTCCAGTTTCGGAAAGGAGGTTGAATCTGCTTTCCTTTAGTCTGTCTACTGATAATTACGGCATGAAGACGTTTTTGCGCACCACAATACGCTTTCCAGTGTCAAATCTTGATATTGGAGGTTTTTTTTCGCGAGAAGGGAAAATAATACTGTAGTAGAGAAATACTGTAGTTATTTCTGTTCATGTACTGTATATTTTAGCCGACAAATTACATTCTAGCCGTGATTATGAGCTCATTTTTTAAGATAAGTAAAGAAAATATAAAATACAAAACTATTCATGATAAAATATCTCACTGAAATACTTAAACCGAAAAATTGTTTTCACGCGCAGAAAAAAAATATTCAAGAGGAATGACTTCGAAGTAAAACGGTAGACGGATTATATGGTAACCAATTAAATTGAGTGTTGATATGAATTAATGCATTGATCCGTTGTTGCACTTTAAAAGATTTCGTCTCATGAATAATTGTGCACGCAGGAGTAGTCTAAGAGAATTTTGTAAACGATCGTCAGAATAAGTAAAACTTTCCATGAAAACCTTACAAAAGAGACTGCAACTTAGAAAACAGCCAATTTGAATAGCACAAAATATATGCATGGGCAGTAAAATTTATTACTTGTAAATTAATTAAAATTTGTTAATTTTACATTATATACATAACATTGAGACAAAGCGTATAATCATACATACTGTGAAAAAGTATCTTCATTACGATCCCTGTAGATGAAGAATATCACTGTATTGTGAAGTTTTTAACCAGTTTCTCTGTATTATTTCTCACTGAATTGCCAATAACCTAAAAAATAGCGATTTATTTTCTAGGATTAACTTTGGACTAGTTTCCGTTGAACAAATATCGTATAACCCGCAAGATAATTCGGCTTTTTATATCTTTCCTAGCCTATCTTAGTATTTCCAATTCATTTAGTCGTTGTGTCATAGGGAAGGGTGATGGGAAACCCCGGCGTTGACATTAGCTTGCTCTCAACGAAAGACAGTGCGGACCACTACTGTTCGTCCCATTCGATGGACAGCATACTGTATTTGAGGTGCCTTCCAAACGGCATTCAAGCAGAGACCGCGCAATATGTGGCAACCTCCGCCACCGCTGGGGTCTGAATTCGGGCCCTCTGGACGGGAAGCTAACATTTAAGCCACCGTACAATTATTATCCACAGTACTACAATGGTTTTACAGGGAAATTTTAATTAAAACTTAAGCACTAGAAAAACTGTGGTAAAGAGGGCTTTTTGGTGTGTGCCATTAAACGTAAAGTGAACATCTGTTGCTTTTTCATGCATTGGAATTTTTTGTTTTGTTTGGACGAGAGAGCTCCTCAAACTAGTTTTAGTTTTATAGACAATTGTAGCCATGTTTATTTTATGTGTATCAATCATACATCTTTTGGGCAAAGCCTGGGCCAATTCAAATTCTTAATATCCTTCTGCCTTGCTTCGTGGGGCTGAAGTGGTCAACGTGCCCCTTTTGCTCTAACCTCCGTCAGTCTTCCCAGCTGTCCCTTATTTTTCATTTAACTCAATCACCACGTCCTCCGTCTTCCAATTCACTCAATGGTCTTCTCTCTTCCTCCGCCTAATTCATCTCACTCACCCCTGTCGTCATCTCTCCTTTCTCGATCCCACTTCCAGAATGTCTCTCGTCTACCCCATCCTCATTCGCTCGCCCATGGTCGTAGCCAGAAAATTTGGATGAAGGACCATAGGAACACCCACCCTCGTACTTCCTGAAGCACTCCTATTTTAAGGGGAGTGTTTCTTCCCCGGAATTTAAAAATAACCTTCTCACAACTTAAATTAAGCCTAATTTCTGGTAAAAATTTTGTATAATACTGAAATTTTTAATTTGTCAAATTTATCTGGAAGGTGAGAGGTGAGTAGTTAAGTAGGTAGGTAGGTCTTCGGAGGGGGACCACTTTACCACCGCGGGACCCCCAAGAAGATTGAGCGTTGAGCAGTGATATTGCTTTAATATGAATAATGACTTAATATATTGATACATTGTAGCACAAATATTTCGTCAGAAGAATTATTATATAGTCACTAGTAGTCTGCGAGAATTTTGTGACAGAGCGTGCACTCGACTCGGAATCGTACAATTCTCTTTTTTTCCATCAATTATCGCTCTTCAACTCCGGCTATTTCACTTATTTTCTATATTGATCTCAAAAACGAAAGCTATACTTATCACGTTTTAGTGCCACACGAATACTCCAATACACGAATTCAGAATACACGAATGAATGCTTAAAGAATCTCATAATCGCAATTGGAAAACGTTCGCCACTTCACAAAACCAACAAAATGTAAAATATATTCAATAAAACCCCAAATGAAGTCTTTTTCAGTGTCTACTGATGTGAAAAAGAAAGTGAAAAATTGGGAAATAATGAAAAATATTTGGAAAGAAGGGATAGGAACAGTTGAAAAAGCGTATTTCGCCGTGGTTTGTACGAATTAAAATAAATTATGCCGGCTCGGAAGCTTCGCTAATAATGGAAATTAAAGTGGTTTTTTTGCAAATTGAGACTGTAAAATGTTTTTTATACGTCGTCGTACGCTCTAGTATATGATTTGGGAATTTTAATTTTTTGTAATAATTTTTGTGAATTTTTAACTTTTAGGACCGTGCGTCAATTGTGAAACCGATTCCGAGCTCCTACATTGAGCATGGTTGTTTTCGATTGTCATGCTGTCATGCATTCAAGATTTCTTTTAGAATTCTATGACCCGACCCGGAATGAGTGAGGCAGGCTAACTTAGCAATGCATGTGACTGTGAAGGCCGAATATGGAGAGACAAGTATGAGATAGTGACTGGTACGCGCCAAGGGAAATGTATTCCATTCACTGCGGGGAGTCAGCAATTTATTGAGCAGATGGCGACGTCAACCTAGGAAATTACTTGCAAACACTTGGCATCGAGCCACACGAATTTTTCAGAGATATATTCAGTCTATGGAACGAGGAAAAATGTGCACAGGGATATGTTTTCCATTAGATGTTGTTGCGCTAATGATTCAATAATTCACTATGTAGACGATGTGTATGTTTCATCTCCAGCCCAGGACCATCTGTAGATCCTCCTGTAAAATTTAAAGTGAATAATTTGTAAGGATTCTGAATAGATCAGTAATATCTGCTCTGTTAATGCAGAAAATTTCTACCAAGTTTCGCCGTACTCCATAAATCTACGTCATTTATCAAGAACAGATTGTATTGAATGCTGATTACCTACGTACGTAATGTATTGAACATATTAATTGTATGTTTTCTTCAGCATTAATTACTTGTTTTTTCTACAACTAACTACTAGAAATTACTACAGGGGTGATTCAAGGTCCTAGTTTTTAGGGGAAAGGGCAGATAATTACTTCCCACGGCGCCTTGCCTTGGTGGTATCCTAAACCTCTTAGTGAGAATTCGTCTGAGATCTGATATCCGTGGACAAGTGGCTTTTTATATATTCATCAACTATTTTTGATCATCGTTTGCTGAGCTGGTGGAATAAACACCCTCATCGGAGAGCAAACTTAAAGATGACTTTTTTTTAATTTTCTAGAAATTACGGGCGCGGGGGCCGACCCCTCCCCTTAATAAGCCTTTCCATTTTTGAAATGCCTTACAACTGCGTTCTTATTGTACTTATAGGAGTATATTATTTGTCTTAATTTGTGTTTGTGAAGGAATCGTGGTAAAATAAAATGATGGTTTTGAGCGAATTGAAACGAGTCAGAAAATATTTAACGCTTGATTTCCTTATTTGCATGCGTGATACTCCACGCGAAGTATTCATGTTAAGATTTCGAAACTTGAAAACCAATGGAAACTTTTTGTTGTTCATCAAGGGAGACGTAGAAAAAAAAGGATCTTGAAATTCGTGTTGAAAATAAAAATGGGACTGAGGGGTGTACGAAGTGGCCTTAAACACTTGGTAAAAGTTAAGGTATAATGTGATCCTTCCTTGATGGTGACGCTCTAGAAAATTAAGCGGTGGATGAAAATGTTAGCAGTTACTATTTGGTAGATAGATATCCTCCCGCTAATTATTATTAGTTGTTCAGAGACGGATAAAGTATGGAATTCAAAAGCACCTTATTTTTTGTGGGCAGTATTTGGAAAACAATTCACAACGGACGAGATAGGGACAAATATCCATTTGAGAGAGAAGTATGAAAGTAGAGTGACAGAGGAAAGGTAGATTTGAAGGAAGATGGTGCTCTATAGTCTTGCACAGTGGCGCAGCGAGGGGGGGTTTTGCGGGATAAAACCCCCCCAGAGCTCATAGGAATTTTTAAGTTAAATCTATTTTACTTAATTGAATTGATATTGCTTATAGAATAGTGCGAGGAATAATAAAATATCCCTCGTAAGGCTGTAAAAATCACCATTTTGAACCATTTATCTTATTTTTTTCCGGCGGAGGGCCTCCGCACCTCCCGCTTACCATGGCGGGTATGCAATACCCCATACCCCCCGTATTAGTTGCGCCTGAAACCCCCCTAGCCTTAATTCTTAGCTGTGCCCCTAATCTTGCATTGTGTATGCAAGTCATAGTATATTGCAATCTTGCAATAACCATTGTGTATGCGAAATACTATGAGAAATGCCATGAAAAGGAATGAAAAGAGACTACTGTTTTTAAAAAACTGAAAACAATGTATCGCAATGGAATGTAATGTAACCACAAAATGTAAAGAAAATAGGGAGCTCTCTTTTCCTTGTTTCTCGATAACTATTATCATGGCTCAAACTGGTTTATAAGTCGTATTTGAAGTGGAATGGTATCTATGGATTAACGATAGAGTTCTTTATCGGTTCCACCAGCCATGATAGAAACGCGGCAGTCCTAATGTGTGTCCTAGCCGAATGAGGTTGTGCTACTTTTTGGCAAGAAGCCTCTTAAATTTTATTTCTAAAAATTGTAGGAATGGAGCTAATTGTGCTCAAAAACATTTTTAAATCTGAAATTTTGTATAGAGTATCTTGTCTTTGTTCTTTGGAAAAACAAAATCTTGTCATCAATAATTTTTTTACTGAAGTAGATTATTGATGGCGCGATTACGACGAAATATATTGTCTGCGTAGGTACAGAGTAAATACAACAACTTTGGCACTTGCGGAAACAGCCATTCTTTACCTTGCAGGCGTCACATTTCCTTCCAGTCTTTGAAAACTCTTCTTCCTGAGTGTTTATATAATTATTTTTTTAATACTCGGTAATAAGATCAGTCTTATTTTCTTTTGAAATAACCGACATGGGAGCTTACAGTGCCTGTTAGACAGTAGCGGATACAGGAAATAACTCAAGGGGGGGGGGGGGGCAAAATATATCTTGAGCTATCTTCACTTATATCGTAATGAAAAATCATCATGTCATATGCAAAGTTTAAGAAAGTTTTATTTAAACTGATTATATACATATATAAAACAATTCCCTCATGATATAAAATAGATACAATTGTGTTCAGCAATTTTACGCTATGCGGGCGGCTCCGCAATGGGGGGGAGGGGAGTTCGTCCCCCGCGACCCCCCCTCTGTATACGCCACTGCTGTCAGATAATGCCATTGTAAAAGAGAATTTTTCAATTCTTTGGCAATCTTCGATTCTTATTGATTTTCTTCCCTTTCTAAAGACTACTTGGCTTGAAACAAGAAATTATGGAAAAATTGATAATATATATTTCAAAATTGTTTGCGGAAAGTCAATGTAGAACTAAAAATGTGGGCATTTCTTAAAAAAATTAGAACGTATCTGAGAAAAAATGAGAGCGTATGGCAGACCTCCTGAAGCGAGAGAGATACACAAATATGATCGAAATGTATGGACTCGTGGCTCTCTCGCAGTATTTCTAAGGTTGCCAAGAGGAAATAAGCCAACGAGAATAGCCAGCAAATGTATACAAGAGCCGTAACAATGAGTCACTCAAGCGTTGGTACGCAAAAACTTAGTCCATTTATTTTGAGTTGAAATAACTCCTTATTTTATCTTTATTTCCTTAAGAGCGATAGGTCTGATAACCATGGTTCCGGCACTTGTCGCGGAATGTTTTTTTACTGCTATCCTCTGCTATCGACGCGCGTAATTCGTAAGGGCTTTTAAAATTCTACACCCAAGAATCGGCCAGAAATTCAAGTTTAATGTATTAATTTGCAAGATAATATCATCATGTTCCTGATCTAACTTGATTATTTTGTTTTGTCACAGTATTTCTGATAATAAGCGATAATATATTCTCTTCTTAATTGATTTATGTAGAAGAAATTATGAATATTGTTGAAATTATCATTCGTTTATTTTTCATGCCTGCTATGGAAAATTTTGGCATGGGAAATGAGAAAAAACAAATTATGTGAAGTGATATCTTAGCACAATCGACCTTTTTTAAAGTCAGTTTATCCATATTATGTCATGGAGAATCCCCGGGAATCTTCCTATGTAAGCGGGCTAGCATGATGTGCTCCTCCATGGCTTTGGTGATTCTATGCAGCGGAAAAAGTTAGGCAGAAATTCTGTGGGAACTATTACTATTATTTAGGTCTCGTATTTTTTTATGTTAATCAAGATTTATTAACTCAAGTTGCGCTTTCATGTTAAATAAATCTATCTACAACAGATATTAAGATCGCGCTTTGAATTGCACTTTACAATACAGTTTTTAAATGAAATTAATTTACCAATTTCAGCTTTTATTCGCTCGATAACTCGTCATCGTCTGTGATGGTCAAAGTGCAGTAAAATTTCGGATTCTTTATTTCACTCAAATACCTCTTTTTAATCTGCCATAAATACTGGATAACGTAAAGTTGTACTTCTATTCCCGCCAACTTTCATTTTTCTGTCCTCCTTTTTGATTGTTCGCGTCCATTTTCACTTTTGATACTGGTGGTGGCTACCTTCAAAATGAGCGGGCATTAATTTCGATCGTAAAAGTTTATCCATATTATGTCATGGAAAATCCCCGGAATCTCCCTATGTAATAATGCTCGTCACTGCTTATTTTGTTCCCTATCTTCCTTGCTGTCTACACGGGATAGAATCAGATACATATTTTTATTTGAGGATTTTGAATGCCCAAAATTGAATCATGCAACAAGAAGTAGGATGAAGTGAAATAGGAAATGCCGTTTCTTTGGATTATTTAAAGGGATTTTGAAGAGCAATTAGAGGAAAATGTATTAATGTACTGACAGGATTCTTCTTGTAGTCTAGCCTTCATGTATGCCGAAGGAGAGGTGCTACGAAGTATGATTTCTTCACGGTAATAATAGAAAAATTGTTGTTAGTCTCGCAAGTAGTTAGCGAATCATGACAAAACACGAATTGTTTCTGTGCACTTCCCAACTCGCTTCCTTTGCTTTAATATCGACTATCTCAGGAACCTGATTTAGTTATAGCATGAGCTCATTCCGTTATGTTGGCAATGTTGCGTGATAATGCGTATGTGACACTTCTGATATCAATCCCTTGATATAAACATACCTTCTGAAATAATCTGCGTTCCACACGAAGTTGAATTCCTGCTTATTTTCTGTATAGGAAAAGCTGCGATTATCTCTAGCGTTAAAATACCGTTTTTTCACTCCTCACCTGCCCTCGCCTTATCTCTTCCTGTGGCTTCCTATGACCTTGACATAGTCCTCACATGAAAATGTATATCTTATGAACTTCTCGCTATCTAGCACATTATCGATTACAAATGCATCTTATTATGGTTAATCCTTGCAGTGCTAGGGACCTTTTGTCACAAGTATATGGACTTTTACAGGAGTTGTTCTACAGCCATGCAAATATTTTCAAAACAAATTAGCCACTCCCCCTCCCCGATTAAAAAATAGAATTTCGCCAAGCACCAAGTTGGCACTTGTGTTCATGTATCTTCACTTGTTTATCGAGGATTGTGTTGAAACCAAGGGAAGCAAGATGATGTTATATTTATGTTTATCGTTGTTGTTGTTTGATTTTGGTGAGTGCATTTTTTTTTCTCCAAAATAATCCGGTTGTAATAATTGTTTTTTTTACTGCCTTGAAACTGAGTTGTGGTGAAATGTCATCATTTAAAAAAATAAAATCGTTGCAGCTAATGCTATCTTGGAGGCTAGGTCAATTAATGATGCGCCTGTATGCGAAATATTAAAAATACATAGCCTTTACTGTCAGTTTTAAATGAAATAATGGCTAATGCTTAAAGTGATACTCATAATTCTTCCTGCTCAGTGTCTAGACTGAATACTTAATTGACATCCTTATTTACAGCAAAATGCCAAAGAACTCCCACAATATCATATATTTCGCAAGAACAAATAACAGATATCGGAGGAGAAGTTGATCTTGAATGCTCTGTACAATATGCTGGTGAATACCCTGTAATTTGGATGAAGACGGATAACTCGGGAATAAGTACACCTCTACCAATATCGAGTGGCACCGCCTTAATATTACGTGATAGCAGATTCTCTGTTAGCCACGATTCTCTCACGTCAACTTTCAAGTTGAAGGTAAGAAGTCATTAGGATCGTCAAATGTCATTTAACGTCCTAGCTGTCGTCCTTGCAGATATCTCTTCAGGAGTGACAAAAGAATGATATCGTTATGCAGAAGTATTGTTTTCAATAAAATACCTACTGAAAGTATTTACTTCTTAAGATTCCTTTTTATCGACTGTAATTTTATAAATTATTTTAATTGCAATTTAATGTTACCATTCCGTTTTAGTGACTCTGGTCAGTTGAGTTTCTGAACTGAGGTCATAATTACTTAGAGATATATCCAATTCATGCATGTGGTTATGAAAATTGCATTTGGTTTGCTCAGTATGCATGGGATTATTATCATGAAAGATTTATTATCATTGTCAATATGGTCTTCATGTACCCAAGGATTATTTTTATGCTGGCATGGAGTATCTTCTCTGTCAGCTAAGTCGTAGGTTATTTATTTTCCTATCTTTTGAACGCTTGACAGTCACTCAAGGTATGACCCATTGACTAAGATCTACCATATATTCAGAGTATTAAGGGGGATGGGAAAAAGACTATAGAGGAGGAACTGACAGGGGAAGAATGCGTAAACTAGTTGACAGAAAGAATGGGATTTTTTGTGTGGTTACAGAATTTCATAAAGCCTATTTCACACACGGCAGGTTATTGAATGTCTTCAGGTCTAAAGAAGGAAGAAGCTCCTCCGTCTATCTTTTGGCTGCATCTTGTATCTATTGGGCATGAAATAATTTTATAAATAGGGCAGGAGCTATTGTGTACTACCTTAAATTCATATAATTGTGCATGAATTGGTTCAGTTCACAGCTTTGAATGATGCATATTGAAATGCCTGTTTGTATGGGTAGGTTGTACAACTACCTCCTTTATTTTAATGAAAAATAATTTTTAAATTTCCGAGGAAGTCCTGCTGTTACCCCTTAAATTTGTAAAATTTGACTCTGATAAAAAAGTTCAAATATTTTTAAATGATAACTCTTTTGAATTTTGACGAAAATGTGAGCCTTTGCTTTAAAAAGAGTTGGAAGAAGCATTACCATGCTCTGGCATATTTTCCTCTTCACTATTTTGGTTATTGTTTAATATTAATCCCTTGTCAAACAAAGAAATATTTAAAACCTAGAGTTAATGCGGGTACCATTCAATGTATCGTTGTTTAGCCCATGCTAATGAACTTGCATCTTGCAAATTAATGCAAAAATCTTTTAACCAGAGTGTTTTTACTAAAATCTGCCTTAAAAATTATCATTATCTGACCATGATATTGGCATGTGTAGATGTAACGTTATAAGCACCCATAAGGCTTTTTTTATATTATCAAGTTGATGATTAATTTGATTCACCATTTCAAATATGCAAATTTATTTGTTCATTATTGTTACACATCTAAAATGTCTGTTGGTTTAAATTAATATTTAAAATTGCTATGAATGAGGCTTAACTGGTGGTGCTATTCTTATACACATTTCTTTTCATTAGTACCTAATTTCATATCCTGAAGATTTTTTTAAGTTATGCTACATTTTAATTTTTCAAGACTTTTCTTTAATTATAATTATTTAGTGCAAATCTTATGACTAAAATACCTCTTTCATGCTTTCTCTTTAAGATTAAGGATATTCAGGAAACGGATGCAGGAGTGTACCATTGCAAGGTACTTTTGTCAGTCCAAAATGAAGTATCTGCTAGTGTGGACTTACTGGTGAGGAGACCTCCTATTATCACTGCTAATTCCACTAGCTCCTTAGTTGTTGGTGAAGGTGATGATGTCCAACTTGAGTGTTTTGCCATTGGATACCCTCACCCACGAATCTCATGGCGCCGGGAAAACAATGCAATTCTATCTACCGGGGCATCTATCTTCAGGTTTGTTCAAAAATGATTTTTTTCGCATAAAATTTGTTATAAAATTATGGGCTACAAATGGGTGACTGGTATAAATTGTGTTCAATTTATACCAGTCACCCATTTGTTTCATATTTGTATTGTGGTGTTGAACACTTGAACCCTGGCTCTGCACCCATTTTAAACTTCTAAATACATGATCTCACTGTGAGGGAAAAAATCATGTAATGGTTTGTTTTGGTTTTTGTATTGATCGTTGTATTTTTACACCGCCATTAAGTATGTGTGCTTGAATTGTCCTTGAATATATGGAATTGGGAAATTATGGTGACTATTATCATTTGGATTTCTTTCCTTCTAGAGGGTATGTGTTGAATATCACCAATGTTCAGAAGGAAGACCGAGGCACCTACTATTGTGTTGCAGAGAATGGGGTTGGAAGAGGAGCCCGTCGTAATATTGCTGTGGAAGTTGAATTCAAACCTGTAATAACAGTGCCACGTCCACGCTTGGGACAGGCTTTGCAGTATGATATGGATTTGGAATGCCATGTGATTGCATATCCTCCTCCTGCTTTGGTTTGGATGAAGGATAATGTTCCACTGTCAAATAATCAGCATTACAGGTAAGTGCATTTAATGTGGTATAATAATGAATTTGTTATATGTACCTGTGAAATACAGTTCTTAAGTAAGCACTGAGAGTGAAATTCACCATGAGGAAAGGGCTAGGTGATGTTACTGGTAACATACCTGACTGGCAATTGGGAGATCCGAATTCCAATCTCAGCAAATAAATTTCCTCGTAGGTGTATATTTGTACCTGTGTGCTTGACTGCAATCAAAGAAACTTGTTTCATGCAATGCTTTAAAAATTTTTGAGGTAATATTTATATCAACTTGGTAAAATGGTGAGTTATTTTTCTGAAATGTTCAAAATACCATAAATTTTGACAGTGATTGGAATCTTGACCTTTCAGTTCAGCAACATTGTTTTCTTGAATATCTGCTGAATTTGTCTATAGACTTATAAACTGCTCAGCTGAATCATTACCCCACCACAAAAGCCTGCATGAGTTTGACTTTTTAGGGGTTATTGATCTGTTGGAAATATTTTTTATTCATATTAGTCTTGAAAATGAGACTGTGGCATATGAATGGAATGAGATTAAAAGGAGGCATATTATTTTCCTTAAGTGCTGGTTTATCTGAGTATAGTTCCCCCTTTTTTTCCAAAAATGCCAGTGGTAGAAGTAAAAGAGGGACTATATTACCACACATTTTAAATTTTTTTCCCGGAATTGAAACCTCAAAATTAGGGATGGAGGCTATATTCAGAAAAATATGGTAAATGGGGATAGTCAAAGATTATTAGGTTGAGAATGCTTGTAGTTAATTCTTGAAATATGTATTTTATATTAGTACTAGCAGACTCAGCAAATGTTATTTTGCCATATAAATTATTTCTATTGAATATTTTGGTAGTCAAATAAAAAATAACCGAGAAAAACTAAAATAGATTGCAAGAATAAGAATGTGAATTTCTTTTTCTTCCCAATGGTATATGTCTCAACTAAATGTGACCATTATCACTAATTTTAATATGCAAAAGAAAAAAGGTCTGCAGGAATTAATAACGAACTTTACATGTATTTCTTATGGAAAGTATTCAGGGCCCATTAAAGGGCCTCATGGGCCCTGCAGAACAATGAGAAATAGTTTACATCCTATTCGTAGACCTACTGAATATAGGCACAAAATTTCATAGGGAACGGTCCTGCCGTTTCCGAGGAGTTTGGCTACAAAAAACTGTGACACGAGAACTTATATGTATATTAGATGGTGTGGTGGTAACTGACAGCTAAGATTATTTGCATCTGAAGGGAAGGGTGGTTTGGGTGGTGAAAGTCTTGGTTTCCAAAGATTGCACATCCATGGCTTTGTGATGTGTCATGGTATGATCGTGGATTGTCGAGGTTGTCAAATCACTCCATAATGCCGGAAAAGCTATTCCAAGACAATGTGCTATGCAGTCATTTTGCATGCATGCTGTCTGATTGAAAACCACCGCATTCCCAAATCTCAGCACATTTACTACTTAGTGATGTTTGCAATGCTTGGAAATAAGGAACATGAAGGAAACTCAAAGGAAAGTAGTGTGCGATCATGTTGCCCTGCATCCTGCTGTTGTGAATGCATGATTATTGGAAACTAGAGCTTGATGCATTGTGTTGCTCTTTAGCACATTAAGTAACCCATCAAGCTCATGAAACTTGATGCTGGTTGTGCAAATGCAAGTATTCGCTATCCACATATCAATGCCATGTTGAACATTCTGCCTGTCGGTATGGAAAGGTTAAAGACTTCTCAATCCACTGTTGTAGTTCATTCAAATAATTTGGCTGCTCATTATTTTTGTTGCCTTTCTTGTCAGTTCTAGTTGACTCATGTGCTGAAGAAGAAATCTGGAAAATGGTGCAATAATAAAAATAATGATTATCTTTGTCTCCTTCAAATCCCTCTCTTGTGCCCGAGTGCATGAGAGCTGAAAAGAAAGGTCAAATTCAGAGCCACCATGCCACTTGAAATAAATACTTGAGGAATTTTCTTTGGCAAAAAGTAAAATCAATTTTCAATACATATCCTTGGATACAATTGAAATCTTTTGATAATGGTTGCCAGTTGAGTATCATTTTTATTTAAAAATGGATGTGTCTATGCAGAAGTTGTATCACATAATGTTTATTATTTCAAAATCCAATAATGACTGATTTGATGGGAAAGGAAGTAGTTGATGCTTAATGTTGAATTTTCTGAAGAAAATATTTGAGGCACTCATAAATTAGTATATGTATCAGTAAAGGAGCAGACCTTGCTTCATATTTTTTTTGCATAGGTTCACTTCCTATATTTTTATGGTTGAGTTTTGATTGGTGTTATGAATAATTCTTAATGAATTGTATCAAGTATTTATTGAACTTTGATACTTATTACATTGCTTAAATTTTTATTTCTTATCTTACAGTATATCCAACTTTGCCACTGCTGATGAATACACTGATACTACAATCCGTGTCATCACCATAGAAAAGCGTCAGTATGGGAAATATACTTGTAAAGCTACTAATAGGCTGGGTACGGCTGAAGCAGAGGTTGAACTGTTTGGTGAGCGAATTTTTAGTGTCATACTTTTAGCTTAGGGCAGAATATCTTCATGTTTACCTCACTAAGAAATTGCCATTGCTCATTTTTTTCATAATCTTTGATTCTTCGAAAGTCATTAATGCATTTATTTTATTCCCACAACCAAGATATAAAACTGGAGGCATGTAAGGCATGAAGTTAAAGGAAAGTCTTGGTCCACTTATCATGGATAATTTGAAAATGTAATTTTACAGATCCTCAGTTTAATAGAAAAATATGGCTTACATACCCTTCAAAATAATTTTTATGGCAACAGCGTGGACAGAAAAAAGATTAAAATTATGTTTAAATGTTGAATTGCAATAGAAAAATTAAATTACCTTCTCCATGGGAAAACCGCTGAATTGGCATTATCACATATTCCTATGGATCACTTAGCAAAGATATTTCATTAAAAAAAACAGATTTACACATGTTTGACTTCATGCTTCATTGCTTGGATAGTGAAGTATATTATTCCAAGTGTTGCTCTTCTAATAATAATTTTGAATGAAGGTATAAGGATTTTGAAACAGGAATGATGGTGTGCTTAATTTTTCAATCTCGGTGCGTGTCCCCAAACTTGGTGATCCTCATATATTTATGGAATTTAGATCTTCGAGAAAAACTCATGGAATTTGGCGAGTGTCCCAGAGAAATCAGTTTTTGTCTCATGCAGTGTTCAGCAGAAACAAGCCCAATGCATTGAATTCTTGCTATTTACCCAAAACAAGCACTCCAAGCAAAGCAAAAGTAATATAATTTAAATTATATTTTTGTTTTTATTTCTGTATTAATCATAACCTGTGAGGATTTTTGCTTACATGATATTCTTCATATGCACACTTTGTTAAATGCTCATTCTCGGAAACAGGTTAGAAGAAGTGTTTGTGCACTGGAATTTATGTCAAGGTCACTGCTGTTTTTTTAAAACATTTTGTCGAATTAACTTCCATGTTTAGAACAATCCAGTGTTACATCTGTTCTGTTGGAGGAGGTGAAGAAGAGTGTTTTTCATGGCAGTATGTCAGGACCTTGTGATAATGCCTTTGCTGTTTTTTTTCCTCGTGTGGTAATGCTTGAGCCAAAGTTTTATAGAATATATATTTTTATAGTTTATTGAATCTCATGTACATAATTGGGTTCTCTTGCTTGGTATTTTCTGTCATCTGAAGGTGTTACACGTAACATTAAAATGACTTGATAATTATTCCTGTGGTCAGTTATGTAGGTATTTCCACTAAGGAGCTATACGTAGACATAAATGCTCATGTTTAGAATTTGAATTGCATCCTGGAAAACAAAGAAATTCCCGTGGAAAATGTGGAAACCTCGGAATTATTTAATGGGAATTAATCAATGGTCATTTACATTCCCCAGCTGCTTCTTTTGTTTCTGTATTTCTTCTTCCCATTCTCTAACATTTGAAATCTTTTTGATGGGAAAACTTCTTTAGCGGCGTTAAGCACTTTTGCGGGATGGGGAAAAAGCATAGAATACGTGTGAGAGTGACCGACCCGACACCGCGATCGCTACAGCGAGATCTACATTTCTGTCTTAAAATTCTTCTCTTGATAGTGTAGTGGTTCGGTAGTGTAGTGGTCAGTATCCCCGCCTGTCACGCGGGAGACCGGGGTTCAATTCCCTGCTGGGGAGGATTTTTTTCTCAATCTCATACAATTTAAAAAAATTTACAATGGATATTTCAACTACGCAGGCTGACTAGGTTTAGTAAATAAACGTTGTTAATATATTGTTAATATATAGACTGTTAAAGTCTTTTTGTTTTAAAAATATTAAAATTGAAAATAAAAATCTATAGTGTATATTGTATAAGTTCATTAAATATAAAGAGCTCGTGCATGAACATGCAGAAGTACGTAGAATACACGCACGTATTCTTTCTGTTTTCAAATTTGAAACGTAATTAGAACTTTGTTTAAAATATTGCAATATGAACTTTTTGAAGTGAAAACTTCTTTAGCGGCGTTAAGCACTTTTACGGGATGGGGAAAAAGCATAGAATTTGCGTGAGCGTCACCGAACCGACACCGCGATCGCTACTGCGAGATATACATATGCATAGTGTGTATAGTGTATACAATGGTATAGGTTGCGTCACCACTATACTTTACATACTGAATACTGGCATCTGTCTGCTTCTAGTTCTATACTGTACATGTGTACTTTTTCTACACAGTGTGTATTATTTTGTAGACTGTTAATAGAGATTATTATATACAATTTGTTAATATATTGTTAATATATAGACTGTTAGTCTTTTTGTTTTAAAAATATTAAAATTGAAAATAAAAATCTAAAGTGTATATTGTATAAGTTCATTAAATATAAAGAGCTCATGCATGAACGTGCAGAAGAGTGTACACGCTATAAAAATACAGGTCAGTACAATAGGGTAGTTTCCTTCATCAAAGAAAACGAAAGGCATTGATTGCGATTCGTTACCCACCATTAGTGTATTCATAATACACTAATTATTTGGTTTTTGAAATAACGGTTTAGACGAATGGCAAGGGTCAAATTTTATCCTCATTTGAAAAAGGCCAGATTGGCGCCCATGCGATTCCACTCCACGTGACGTCACAGGGACCTAGTTCCTACACGAGAGGATAGGAGTTATACATCGTCTGAGGTTACCAATGCATGCATGAGGCACAGAGCTCAGGGAAACATGTCTTAATAATCACCTATTAAAACTGGCTTAGGTCGGAAAGTTTTCTTCGTTTGATAAGGTATTAATAAACCTTTTTTAAGCCAAGCGCTACCAGCCAGCAAGGTACTCAGCTACCCGCTAGCATCCTGCATCCTAGTGCTCAGCGCTCAGAGCCTCGATCAAGGTCACCTCACAAGGCAGGAGGGGGAACCAGAAATGCGTCGCACAGACTTTTTCCCATCATTCCTACTTACGCGTCGCATTTTCGCGCGCTTGAAAATTTTCACTTTTCATTTAATCGCGAAAAATAGATATGTATCCTCATTTAAAAATCTAAAAGCGTGAAATACGTACTCCAGGAGTAATAATCTTTCGATTTAGGCAATAAAAAAATAATAGGAAACCACCCTATTTAAGGCAGTTTCTTATATGTGCATAGTGAACAGCTATAGGTTTAAAGCGTATTAAATAAAAGAAATAAAAGCATATTATGTTTTAATATGTAAATGATGTTACTTTCTATTCATACACGTTGTATTTTTTATATATATTTAATAATAAACAGTTTGCTGAAAAAAATAATTTCAATTTTTGTTGAAAAATGAGTATTACTGGAAAAATTAGTTCTTTAATAATATTAAATCTATATAAAAAATAAATGGATAATAATTATTTCAGTTTTCACTTCTGTCGGCCAGTCCCACGACTGCCCCGTTTTTTTTATCTTTTGAGACTATTAGAGGACATATTTCATGGATTTAAAAAAAATTTATATGAGGGAAAATGAGTGGTTTTCAATCAGAATGTTCTTCTCTGGTGTTATAATAAGACAATTCAAAGAAGACGAAATCTCACGTCCATTAATAGACTGCAACTCAACACAGGTTGTTTTTGAGTTTGATAAATTAGGAAATCGTTGTTTAATTCTGAGCTCTATTAGGTTTTGAGCCCATTGTTAATGTTCCAGCATTACGTTTTCCAACATATTAGCGTAAACATTAAAATTTGTATTCCCTTTTATCATTGCATGGGTCGCTTCCCCTGATTTTTACCGTTATGTCCTATTATCCTGGTCAGCAATGCTGTTTTATCTAATAACACATTATAATTCTATCTTGCTTGGTGATTCAAATATGTTGAAGAATTGTTTTTTATTTACTTTTCTAATCCATTTTAATGCTTCACTTTCAGAATCAATTATCCCTGTGTGCCCTCCTGCTTGTGATCTGGTGGTTTATGGCGAAGCGGTGAAGGTTGCTACCAGCACATATCTTATTGTTTTCATTGCCATGAACTTCATCTGGATGAATTATTAGTTGTGAGTTACTCATCAGGCATCATGTCAACAAATCATGCACCTGGTAACTACCCCTGTATTGCACTTGTGCATTGTAATTACCCATGGGATTCCTCTCCAGTGTTGATTCACATTCCTCAAATGCTCACAATGCTGATTTCATCAGCAACAAGAAAGACACATTTCATAATAGATTGCGCATTACCCAGATAATGCTTTAATAAGCCATATTTACACTTATCTGTGACGGTCTCTGGACCTTACCCATGTCTTTTGTGAAATGGGGAGGTTTCATTATATAAAGATGAGATCTTGTACATGCTGTAGGTTTTAAGAAGCCTTGATTGTTTTCTTTCTGTGTTAGGTATTACTCATTTAAAGGTACTTTCCCACATCATATTTTATTTGCTGCTGAAAAAACCTGCTATGCTCTGATTATACATGTTTTTAAACTTATATGATAATTTGAATGACATGCATTGTTCTTATTGCATTTTTCTCAAAAACAAAGTAGCTATACTATTTACTGCACCTGGTTTCTACTGTCATTTTTTGACAAAATTCTCGTGAGGTATAGTTTTACTCTTTGAAAAAATACATAAGTTTTGTGGTGGATTGACTGCCATATCACTGCTGTCAGAGTATGTATTGCTTTTTGAGGAAGTTGTAGACATCAGATGATGATGTCTGGGCCTGTTTTCAGTATATCGCTCTGCTGTGCAGAAAGAAAGATGCGAGTGATAGGCACCAATTGTTTGTTATAGAAAGTTTTCTTATATTACTAATAGTTATGAATCATGTAACTTAATTTTCAGAGCAAGTATCAGTTATGATTGTTCTTTGTTCTAATCCTTATATGTTCTCTTGGTTGATGTGTTCTCTTGATTTTGCTCTTCTAAAGGTTTTAAATTTCAAAGCCATAATATACATATATGCTGTTCAGCTCTTTTGCAACATTATCCTATTTTTTTGTAGTGTCAAGTCACCCAGTGCTCAGTGTATAGAAGAGAGGAATGCCCAACAAGCTATAAAACTATACTGTACATAGTTATATTTCAGTTTAGCGTTAATTATCCTTCCTAATGGATGGGAAAGCTCAAATGTACAATTAAAATAGACAGATAATTCATTTGTGGCCATTGCCTCAGCAATTTTAGTTTTTGTTTCTTTTTCATGCTTTCTCTGCATCTTTTGACCCTATTTCAATGAATTTACCGTAGTGAAGTGCTTGGTTTACTAACTTAGGAATTTGTTGGCAGATAATGTATTGAATGGCTGATAGAATGGCTAATAATCAGGACTCTAATGTGTTTCAGTTTGTAACAACAAACGTTATTTATTTGCTGTTAAAAAAGCCCTTTTTTAAGGAATTTGAATTTATTTCATTCATGGAATAAGTAATTATTTAATTAATTAATCCCTTAAATTTCACTCAGTTCAGATTTGCCTAAGGTGAGAATGATTCTGTTATTGGTATTTGTCTCTGTAAAAATTACATAGTTAGAAATGGAAATTAATTAATATTTTGCCAATTGCAGTAGTCAGGACTGGGTTCTAGTTCATTGTAGAATGTATGTGCTACATAATTCATTATTCCTTTTTAAGACATGCCTGGCATGAAGCTGTAACATTGAATGTTATGTGTCTTATCTGAATGAAGAGTATATAATCCTTACTTGAGATGCCATTTAAAAATTATACATATTATTTAATCATGAGAGAGATGCAGATAGCATGGTGGAGAGAAACCTACTAGGTGACACAAGATATCAACATTTTTGAATTCCTCTCGACTACATTGAGTTCTAAAGGTGGCTTGAAGAATATCACCATGCATTTTTAACTCATATTCATACTTTAGTTTGATGCTTGTCTTATGGCAATGATTTTGTTTTAATCGATTAGGTAATTCATACCTTTTCTTTAATGGAAGCTGTACTATGGTGCAAATTAGTTGAATGAGAATCATGTAAAATTTTATGTTTCTCAATGGGGAATTGATTATTTCCTGGGCCTTCACTGCATTTTTATGAGTCTCATTGTCAGACATTGTATCTATAATGCCAAAGAAATACTTAGTATAGACATAGATTGTTTTTGTAGTTCACCTTAAAAAATGTGTAAGATTAATGAACCTATACTTGCCAACTGGTTTGTGTTACTGCGGTAGTGAATTTTCTTTGTACGATGTTGATATTTCTCAAGTTTGTATTATTGATTTGTCGGCATTTGCTGTTTCTATTCCTGTAAAGTAAAAACTATCTAATGATAATTCTTCCCCATATTGATAAACCTTTGCTGTGAAATGCTATAGAACAATCAACATGTATTTAGTGGGTGTGGTTAGGAAGTTATTATTTTTCTCCTTCAGCTTCATTCCTGTTTCTTGGCTAGAATGTAGCAATATACTCGTTTTAATATTCATCTGCACCATAAGGCAGCTAGGTTGATAACTAATCTTATAAATGCAATGTTAATATATATCTTAGTTTTTATGTATTATTACATTATGATAAATTGGGGAGAATTATTGTTGCTTTTGGTGATAGTTAATCATTATTTTGGTATTTTTTATGAAGTTATTTTTTTTGTTATATGCCAAGCTCAGTAGGGATGGAGCTATGCAGAAGGCTTTTTAGAGTTTTATTTAAATTGTTCAACTATGATATTATACTTATGCACTATCTGCTTCAAGCACAGAGTGCCTAATATTTATTCTCATTAAAGGCATTTATTTATTCATGGAGAGTTGCTCTAAGATTGTTCTCAGTAAGAAATTTAGTTTCCCGGTTGAAATGCAATTTTACATTGGTTATGATAGACTTGGCCTATGAACTCAAATGTGTATTTCTATAACTTTACTTGAATATCGGTCAGTATGTAGTCGGAACTGCATCTGAATATAACAGAATGTTATGTACTTATCTTACACCTATTAAATTAGTACATTTTCATTTAATCAAGTGGTGAGTAAAAAAATGGATTGAATTGATGCCAATAAAAGTGTAAGATCTTTTTGATGTATGCATAAAATTGAATTCTTATTCCAAGAAGTGTATCAAAGTTGCTGGTGTAACTGATGAAACTTTATTCTTCCTAAAGAGTTTTAATTAGTCAAGCTTATAATTTAAATCCAAAATAACTATTCGAGAAAATTTTTAAAAATATGATTATTATTCACCTATGCATAGTTTAATAATGTGCATGAGACATTTCATCGGGTGATATTTTCCCATGATTTCAACATTTTGAAAGACAACTTGTCTTTTATTTTCAAGACATTAATCAGATATAACTCCTATACAAACGACAACTTCTTGGTCATCAACAGTCAATTTTGAGACTATGGGCAAAACATGTACTGAACATCAATTGCCAATTTTAATCAGAATTATATCTGACATGTTAGAGGAAACACACCTTAAAAATAAAACACATTTCATTTTTTGAACCATTGGCAGCATTAGAATTATCATCTGGTGCCTAGTGGAAGAATATTCTCAAATGTAAATCTTTGAGAAAAACTTAAATATTTTATGAAAAAATTTTATTGGAATAGGTTTTAGTATAAAAGTATTTTACATATTTATTTTTGGTGGCATATTAAAAATAATTATAAATAAATATTTACCAACATGTGCATCAAAGAAATTTGACTTTTATGCAATCATTATTTCTCTACACTTAGCCGGTTGTAGATCTTTGGGAAAGGGCAAAATATAGCCATAAAGAATAACTGCTCATAGGGATTAAAAATATTCATAATGCAATAGAGGAATTGCATATTGATTTTTATATAATTTATATAACTGTGTATACTCCTTGGGAGTATCTCTGCTGTTAACGGAAAGTAAAAGATGGGTGAAGGCTATCTGAGAACAATCCTAGAGTCTTACCTCTAATGTCATGAAATATTATATAGATGTAGTGGCATTTACTGTGGGCACAATATCAAAAAGTACATAAATTACAAGTGATACTAGGATGTGATATTGAAGCATATAATGCTGTTGGATTTTTTTATTTAAGTTCTTAATTGTTTTACACATTTTTTATTTTATGGAAATATATAATTTGAAAATTTTTGTTTTCAAATTTTGTTGCTTTATTTTAAATTGGTAATGAAATTTATTGTCAATTTATGTTTACTGAATTTAACTTAATTAAATCCCTCAACGTAGTATAAGGGTATACATATTCAGAAGTATTTAAGAATCTATTTTTTGGGTGAAACATCATCTGAGTAGTATTAGCAGATTTTAATTACTTTGCAATTTCCATGTGGTATAAAGAGTATTTTTTGAAACTATTCCTAAGTGAACCTGTCGTAAATTGTATTGCAAATATTGCAGTATAGAAAATCTTGATTTCCCATGGTTCAGAAGAATTTTGGGAGTGCTTCAACCATTACTGGATAAAAGAAGTATTGTTGCTGCAATGTCAATTATTCACTCTTCTTAAGTCTGATATCTTAATCTGAATTTATTGCTCCCAAAGTGAAAGATTGATTCTAATGCTATATGCTTTACATCAGTAGGTGAACTGTGGAATAAAATTTTGTGATTAGGCTACATAGTAGGCCATTTAAGATGCTGATGTCTTCATCATGATTATTATCCGTCCCTTTCATATTTTCTATTTATTTTTTAGTACAGTTTTATACCAGGTATGTCATTAATTGTCAATCAGGCAGTTAGACCTTGATGTAAACAAGAAAATTTAGTGATGAATTGTGCAGCATTTTTAATTGCGATATCATTTATGTAAAAGCAGTTCAAGTATTCTACCACTTTTTAAATAGTACACTTTGACTTATCCTGAGGAAGGAAAGTTATTACTGTGTAGAATTACCTCTCCAAAATTGTGGATGTGCCCTAAAATTTAAAATTTAGCCTGGGCATATAAGAAGGAATTATGTACTAAAATGTTCTGTGTCCTTATCTTTAAGAAATTGACTATATTTAAGATATGTGGAAATAGAATGAATAAAAAACAAAGTTTAATTTTTTATTCATCATGAGTAAGTTCCACTCAGTAACGCCTCAAACCATCAACTGGAAATAGAATTATTAAACTTAAAATTGCATGATTACTGTGTCTAAATTTTACTATAGAGCGAAAATCAGTTACAGCGTGACTGTGAATATAATTCGTAATAATTTTCTGTTCTGTGTTTAGGCCATAATAGGCACTGAGAAATGCATATTAACAAAGAATCTTGCCTATAATTTGTCTTGCTCAAATTTATTTCCACATATTCTTCAGTGTAGAACTCTATGTGTTATACAGTGATACATTGAGTTGTACATTTTATGAAGAATTTGTGGTGCTCTATTTATAAACCTTGAAGTAAATCTTATTAAAATAATGTGATATGCATTCTTGGGTAAATTGGATTGCAACATTTCATTATTAGCTGATAACATAATGGTGATAAATAATCTTGCCAGAATAATTTTCACAGTATACCTATATGGGTATGATAGAGGAATTTACTTCATATTAAACTGCCTTTCATTAATAGCATATATTTCCTTTGTGTGATTATCCTATTGAAGCTACTCCTTCTTAACCATTACTTTTAAAATTGACTTCTTAGAATTTTCTAGCAAGTACCTGATGTAACCATGTGGAATGTTGAGAAACCTTTTTTGGAAAAAACATATCTGACAGGAATATATGTAAATTGCCATTGCAATAATTGAAATGATGTAAAGTATTTGAAGTCGAGGCATAATATTTCACTATGTTTTTGAACAGGAGAATACTTTTTAATGAGACTAAATTGCTGCATTGATGAGAGCAAAATGTTGCATAGAGATTCATACTCTGGCTCATATCATGTTCAATATGATCACCTTTTGCACAAATATTTTGAATTTGTTTTTTGTAGTTTCAAACATGGTAATCAACCATTCATTTTTTTAAACTATTATTACTAAATAAGGTCCAGCATATTTGTAAATTGATTATTGCCTGTTGTAACAATATTTGTATGGAATCCATATTTATATAATACTCATAATGGTATTGATTGATATTTGAAACTACTATTTTGTATCACTGTTGTAAGAAAACTTATCTCTTTGTCAAATTTAATAGTGCTTAAATGTGGTGTCTGTTCTTATGCCAGTTTTGTATATTGGTGAGTGGAAATAAAAGCTTTTGCATCTTATTTGATGATTATTTAGTTTGGCATGTTTATTCGCACTATTCAAATTATGCTTATTTTTGAGAAATTACTGAGGTAAAACTGGCTTGTGGGAAATGTTTTGTGTAGATAACTGTTTCATTGAAAAAATTTCCAACATTCCCCCTCTCCTATACCAAATAATCTAATATAAAGTATACTGGGACTAGCCATGGTGATAACTTTTTACGGGAGTCACCCGCAATGCAAAATCATGCGAAAAATCCACAAAGAAATGATTTAATGAAAAGTTGTATACATGGTTTCATTCTCAAACAAAAGGTACCCTTTTGGGCATTTTTTTTAATAAAAAAACAGTTGAATAATGGATACATATTTCAGAATGGAGGGTTTGGAACTCACAGAATTTTTGATGTCACATTTTAAGGAAGGAATTCACATCCACATGTTTGAGGACATTTTTATAACCAATGTTTTAAAAGCCCGCAAATGTAGCCTATCAAAGCATTGTTTTAATATTTGATTGTTAATCTTTACCTTCCTTCTTACTGACCCACTTAGTCCATTAGTTACTTTTTGGAGGTGATTTTGGTGATTTTTGGACCCCCACCTTCCCCAAGTGAGTTATGATGTGATTTGGCTCGACTCCCACCCCTCTCCCCCTTATCTACATGAGTTTGTTCAAAATGTGTATTTTCAGTGTACATACATTAATCTATGCTTCATAGCATTGGATTTATGAAGAAAAACAATTTGTTTAATTATTATAGAATTAAGTCATAAATCATGAATATAATTGTGAATACCAGGCTTCTGCGAAAGAAAAAGTTTGTAGAAGGAAATTATGAAAAAAATTACCACAGATGGGAATTGATCATGGAATTACTGAATGGTATTCTAGCACCGCAACCACTATTCCACATTTACAAGTACTTGTTGATTGGTTTGAAGGGAGTACATTTCACTTGTAAATGTTCAATTCCTTTTTTTTACTATTAGATATGATATTGATCTCAATATTAATTAATTGAGCTTGAGCAATGAGTGATTACATTCAACACGTAGCGTATCCCTTACGGGCTAATATGCATGTTGACTTGTAGAGCGTTCCACATTTAGTTGACAGTATGGGCTCTTATGGAGAATCGTTTCCCATGTTAATCTCCATAAGGCCAGGAGCGCGGTGTTGTCAATAACAGCACGAAAATTAATGTTGCGTTATGCACTAATTAAAAATAGCATTTTAATGTAGGAAGAGATGCTGCATTCATTGGTGCCAATAGTTTTTCGATAAAAATTATAACAAAAGCTATAAAAAACATTTCCTTAAATTTCCGTCAGAAACGTGTATTTTTTTACTTTATCTCCTTCTCGCAATTTCTGCCTGACCGTTGTCTGTATTGAATTGAATCTTCCGCACAAAATTCTTCACACCATTTTCTCTTCGAAGGTCTTCACCAATTGTACAAATATTGAGATAAAATGTTGTTATGCCGACGTAACACCCTTTAGGACAAGAAAAGTTTTGATTTTTGCAAGGTAAAAAGTAGTCGCTTACTAACTTACGTTTCTTACGTCGTAGGTCCCTATATGCTGCGTATCAAATGTAAAGAAAACTACAAAGTTATTTTTGGTGAAAAAATCATTAACTTACATCAATTCTGAAGCGAGTTACAAGGTTTTGATCTTAAGAAAAAATATTACGGCGCCGCTGGGCCGGGCTTCTTGCTTTTTCTTGCGCGCAGAGGGAAAATTCTCGGGCGGAAAAGGAGTTTTTTGTCCATGCATACTATGAAATGTATTTATCTATTCGTTTGATATCCTAAACAGAGAATAGTCATACGTCGTAACAGCAGTGTTTTTATCTGAATACATTGATACACGAAAGTATGCAAGCGGCTTGGAAATAAGACGCTATCACCTTGGGTGTTTCGGTCCCATCGCGGAAACCAAGAAAGAGAATATCTCATAATCTATGCGAAACACTACCCCATCCAGTGCACGCCTTTTTACAAAAGGGGGCCTTGGTTTTTCTGAGTTCCTTTCATAGGGTGCCATAAAACCTGCACCAGAATCGACCCTGGCCGAAGGGGCCGTGGGAAGAATTTACGAAGGCGTTCAGTTTGTCATTGCATTTTTTTGGGGTGAACAAGTGTTGTGTGGTTTGCTGAATTTGAGAATTGTGAAGTGTGTTTTACCATTATCTCTGCTGTAACACGCCCAATCAATATGTCCGATACAAAGAAGAGGAGAAAAGGTGAGAAGCTTATAAGCCGCGAAAGACAGTTGGGTGCTCAAAGTCTTCTCGTACTTAAGGAAATCTCTCAGCATTAGTGAGGCCTGCCGAGAAGCTTCGAAGGCTACTGGGTGCTAGGAGTCCACTATTTACAGAGTGAGAAAGAAAAGCCCCCGTGGTCCATTGGTAACTCATTCAAAAACTAAAGAAATTAGACAGCCTTACAAAAATTCGAGAGCAGTGATTTTCGACGATTTTGTGAGATCGGGAATTAGAAGGAAAGTATATGAATCCTTCGTGAAAAATATTCCTCCGACTTTAAAATCCATCTTTAACTCGGTAAATATGGATAGTATTCTCCCAGATTACAAAAGGACAACACTATATCGTCTTCTTTTGGACATAGGCTTCGTGTACGAACGCAGAGGGAAAAGAATCATCCTTATCGAAAGAAATGATATTATTTGTTAGTGGCACAATTTATTATTTAAGGCAGCTAAAAAAATATCGTCGCGAACACAGGACAAATGTATTCACAGGCGAAAGTTGGATTAATGTTGGACAAATAGTGAACATTAGTTTGCGAAACAAACAATTAGAAAATCCGCGTCAAGCTTTCCTTGCTGGACTAAATACTGGGCTTGGCCCCCACTTCCCGAGGAGGACGATTTGCAATTATACACGCAGGAACGGAAAATGGGTTCATAAAAGGAGCATCGAATGTGTTTCTGTACAAAAAGAACTCAATGGATGAGCATGAAGAAGTGGATGGCGAGTGTTACGGGAGATGGTTTGAGCACTCACTTCTTGCAAACTTACCCGCAGGATCAATTATAGTGGTAGATAATGCCTCTTATTACTCAAGGAAATTGGAATCCTTGCTTACTACAAGGTGGAGGAAAGAGAACATTAAGGATATTAGCTTTGAAGATGTCAGCTTGAAAAGAGATCTTTAATTTACAATAAACCAAGTACGGGAAAATTTTGAAAAATTAAAGATTGATGATGTCTTATACAACATCGCCTTTCATGTAATACTAGCCAGAGCCAAAAAACATTGCATAATATGGAAGGAATAGAAATTTTGTCTCATTCAGGAGTGGCGATAATTTTTATTATCCTTCAATTTATTATTATTTTTTACATTACAGATTATTCATTATTCAGCTTGTGCATTGAATAAGTACATACATAAAATAACAAAAGACTTTTTCTTTTATATTGCAGCAAAGGTATTGTAATTTACGCAAAAAAAATTCCTTAATTTACGCCGTCTTTCGTGCGATCCCTAACTCCTTTTTGAACTAAACCATTTTGGCGCTCTATTATCTGTGGTTGCATACGCTTTTAGGATGCCTGTCGGCGGAGCGGAAGCTTGGCAACACTGTTATCCATAAGGCCCGTACTGTCAACTAAATGTGTAACGCTCTATAGCAGCGGTTGCCAAACTTTTTCTTTCTGCGACCCATTTTAGCCCATAAGTTTTAGCCGCGACCCCCTAAAAATGGTTGTCTAAGTTTAAGTACATAGTTCACTTTATTATTCGTATACATCTCGCGACCCCTTTCCGAACGGCCCGCGACTCCCCTGGGGGTCGCGACCCCCAGTTTGGGAACCGCTGCTCTATAGCAACTGGAGCACCGCTATTTATTGCAACCTCTGAGAATCAATGGAACCATGAGAGTGGAGAATCCTGTGTAGAGCATTTATGAGCCTGACTCCAACCCACCCAGAAGTCCTCCTTTGTAAATGCCATTCCATTTTTGGTGTTACGTATTACTGTTCCCAAGAATTATCGACTAGACGGTTCCCAAGAATGGCTGAGCAACTCTGTACTCAGGCCTTCATCTGTAACTTGGATCTCCTCATTCTTAGATGACAAGGGAAAATTGTCCTCTTTGTATTTAGGTAATTAATATTTTTATCTTTGTGGATGAAATTTATCTTGCAGCTTTATTTGAAAATTTGCAGTAGATACTTATTGATGCATCACTTTTGAACCGTGTGTTTCATGTGATGTAGCAAATACTGTAGAGGCCCTCTATCATAAAACAAGTGGATAATTTAATTATAAGTAAAAAATTTTACACCCGTTGAATCTAATTCTCTTCCTTTACAATGTAATTTTCTATCTAGCATTGCCTAAGCCCTTCCACTAACCTAGGGGTGCCCAACTTACCTGCTCACCCTACTTCTTCCCTCAGCTACATGCTCGGGAATAAAAATTATAGCACGTGCAACCCATGGCTTGAGTGTTTGCTCTCTGGCTCTAATCTAGGTGACGGTAGGCGTTAAAGATTTTGAATCATCTCTAAAAATGCCCCTTACATCTTACAGCCTACGTAGCAGCGTTGGCAAGTCTGATAAGCTTATTCCCCACGCAATTCTTAGAAACCTCAATTTTTATCGCAGGGAGTCGATCAAAAGACGCTCCTTCCTGTCGCGAGATAATTGATTTGATGGCTACGCGAACAAATTTGCATATTGAAAAGTTTACAAAGCTTAATGAACTGCACGCTGTCAGTTTAGGTGTAGCCCCACCAGCTGCGTAGGGTCGCTCCCGAAGGATGCGAATTAATATGCGAGTGAACGAGAAGGGTCTGATGAGGGACTGCCTCGGACAACCTGGACTCATTTGCCATGATGGCCCACCTCAGTAGACATCAGTCAAAATATCGGTATCGGCGACCCGCATTCCACCGAAGCCCCCGTAAAGCAAATTTCTGACGACGTGGTTGGATCTGACCCTATAAGTCTTTTCTTGTCTTTCTTTATTTCTTGGTCTTCCTAGGGGGGGACTTTAACTCCAATTTTCCCGCCATTTAATTCCTTACGTTTTTGCTATGTCTCATGTCATGGCTTACTCGCCGGGTCCTTCTTTGGTTTCGTATTGGGCTCCCTTACTTCTCCCAGTCTGAAGAATACTTCCTCCTCTCTCACCCTATGCGTCCATTTGACCTTTAGTATCCGACGTCAGCACCAGTCGCGCAGCGACTTTTTGCGAGGGAGGGTTTTGAGGGATAAACCAGAGCTTACAGAAATTTTTAAGCTAAATCTATTTTACTTAATCGGATTAATATATCTTATAGAATAGTGTGTGTAATATAATATCCCTCAGAAGGCCGTAAAAATCACCATTTTGAACCATTTATCTTAATTTTTTCCGGCGGAAGGCCTCCGCACCTCCCGCTTACCCTGGCGGGTATGCAATACCCACAAGCCCCCAAGTATTAGTTGCGCCTGAAACCCCCCTGGCCTTAATTCCTGGCTGCGCCCCTGGTCAGCACCACCTTCTACATTCTTTTATGATCGGATTCTTCCATAGTCCATGTCTCTGGCCTCATGTGTGCTACTGGCCGCTCAATTTTTTCTTCAAATATTGCTTCCTTTTCTGCAGTCTTATGCTCTCGTCTTGACATGTGACAGGGAAGCGGTCTTATTGTTACGGACATAGTCTGGCTCGTGCTATACGGCGCTTGATTTCTGCCGTTTTCTCCCGTCATTGGTAATGTTGCTCCCGAGGTATATGAATGATTCCACTCACGCCAATCATTCTCGGTCGAGACGGCCTTAGCTTTTTTTCCTCCACGAGCCATCATATTCCTTTATTTTCATTGAGTTTGATGTTTTAAAAAGCTGAATGGAAGAGACAGGAATGCCCTCCCCTGAATTATAGTGGAGCACTCCCGTAAAAGCTAACAATCATTTTCCTTGACGTATTTTCCTAACCCCTCTCCGCTAAATTGCTGATTCCCAACCAAAATTTTCTGAATGACGCAACTGCGTCTTGCATTTCCACCGTGGGCGGCCTGGAGCTTTAGCTTCCTTCTCCAAACAACCTCGAGGTTGATACAGATTATTATTATATTGATTACATATTATGGAATAGGTCAAGAGTCCTTCGAGTCTAAGGGTCACTCTTTATTATCGTAATAATAATTTATTTTAGACGACTATCAATAAAATGGTGTGGTGCCTATTATGGATTTCCATTCATCTGCGTAAAAATGGTCAATTTGGGATATAAGCAAAGGAAAGTGAGAAAATATTTCAATGTGAGCAATGTTATTGAAAAATTATAACAGAAACAATGTCAAAGGGAAAACCGGATCATATGGGTATATTTAAAATAGCATTACTTAAGGCAAAAGAAACCTATCGTACAATCCTGTATCATTCCATCAAATGGCAATTCGTAAAATGCTGCGTAGGACAAACTAATTCATTGCCTTTGAATTAAGGTCATGAATTTCATTCGAATACAGATTGATTCGCAATTAATGTAATCTTCAATGAGTCAATTATCATTGCTCAATCATCAGGTTATATCATCATAACATTGCTATATCATCAGGTTATAGGTTTCCCCTGTTCTTGATATTAAATGTGTTAGTTCCCACTCTCTCTCTCCTCACTTTCCACTACTCCCGATGAATGTCTTATATTTTTAAAATCTCTTAAAACTTATCGTGCAACTGGTTCAATCAGCTGGCCGCGATGTGTCTAAAAAACGCAGCTCCTTCCTTAGCTGTACACCTGTCCATCATTTTTAACAGATGTTTTCCAACGGCATAATTTCCTTCATTGTGGAAAATTGGCAGCATTTTCCCTCTTTTCAAATCCACAAAGAAATCTTCCATGGAGTCTTACCGTCCTATTTCAATTTTGCCAATTCTATCAACTATTTGTGAGCGCATCATTCATCAACGTCTGTTGTCTTTCTCTCTTCCATTTATATCCGATGAACAGCATGGCTTCCTTCCCGGATCATCTACAGTTGCAAATCTGTCCATTTTGCACAGACGTTGCATTGACGCATTTGAGACTTCATCACAGCTGGATGTATGCTACATTGCTTTTGCCATAGCTTCATAAATTACTAACTCTTCACACTAACACTTCAATCACTAACTCTTCAAACAGGAGAATCGCTATAATACCCATGGTAACTTTCTCTCTATTTTATCATGATTCCTATCAAATAGAAAACAACAAACTTTTGTAGATGGGTCACGTTCTTTGACGGCACCTTTTACATCAAGAGTTCCGCAAGGGAGTGTCCTCGGGCCTTTACTTTTTGCGTTGTAGGTACATAGACGACCTAGTCGATATTATCTCCTCCGCCGCTTTCTTGATTAAAGTTCCTGGAACGCCCGTTGAATTTTTTCCTTTCTGTTGTCCGCTACCGCCTCAAACCTTATCGTTACTTCTCCCTCAATAAGATTAGATTCTCCCTCGGTATTGCAACTTTAGCCGGTCGCCGTATCCTCATGAGGATTGCAATGACCGGAGACTCAGGAGAAATATTATTGACGGCAAATACAGTTCATCTGACCTTCTTTCTCTTTTCCCGCTTTGTGTTCCTTCGCGCACCAAGGTTCTTAGACTGTAAGAACCTTGTTCGCGCACGACGAGGTCGAGTGACTTATTTCATTGTTTCACCCCCTTTGTGCCTTTCTGTCTCTAAACGCTATTTTCTATTCAGACTTCTTCCATTAACTCTTATTCCAAATGTGTTCCAGCTTTTGATCTTTTTTTTTTATCCCTCATCCATTTTGCACCATCTCGATCCTAATTTTCCCCCTACTCCTCGCACCACCCGATGAAGACTACCATTCTTAGTTATTTCTCTCTCGGAGACTCAGGAGAAATATTATTGACGGCAAATACAGTTCATCTGACCTTCTTTCTCTTTTCCCGCTTTGTGTTCCTTCGCGCACCAAGGTTCTTAGACTGTAGGAACCTTGTTCGCGCACGACGAGGTCGAGTGACTTATTTCATTGTTTCACCCCCTTTGTGCCTTTCTGTCTCTAAACGCTATTTTCTATTCAGACTTCTTCCATTAACTCTTATTCCAAATGTGTTCCAGCTTTTGATCTTTTTTTTTTATCCCTCATCCATTTTGCACCATCTCGATCCTAATTTTCCCCCTACTCCTCGCACCACCCGATGAAGACTACCATTCTTAGTTATTTATTTGTAAATACTGTCGAATATTATTTTGTTCGTTGTTGGTTACGTTTTGCTTGATATTTGAAAATTATTCTCTTGTTATTGTGAGTCCTCTGCAATTGTCCTCCTGCTGTTTTTGGACTGCATTCATTAAATAAATAAATATTTTTAAACCTGAGAAAGTATTCATAATATTATATCAGCTGTTTTCCGTGAATCACATGAAAGGATGCAGAAGGAAAGCAAAGAATATTTCAGCTGTTGTTAATCAGTCTTTCATTTAAAATAGTATTTTTTCGTTTGCTGAATTTCTTGAACATATGAAAAAATACAGCAATAGAAAACAAGATATCTATTCATTTGTGCATAGTGATTGAATTTACCATTTACTGCAATGAATCGCTGATTATAAGTCGCTCAATATCGCGGATGATTGGGCTTGGACACAATGCCTCGCAGCATCAGCGAGAAGTGGCGAAAACGAATCGAAAGCGACCTCAAAATTTGCCTTATGTCGAAATTCACATGCAGTTCTCTTGAACGGCTGAGTGTTTGTTCAAATACCGCCGGCAACGAGCGACTCTTTACGTGCGAGGTATTTCATTTTTGGATCCATTTGAAATCATCCTTTAACTTTCTTTGGCAAGATGGACATTTGTGATTTTATTAGAGGACTTCCATTTCATTTGACCCGTATATTCGCTCGTGAAATAAAGACATTATTATTATATTATTATTCTCGTCTTTTTGACTCCCATCTTTCATCAACTTCATTCATAAAATGTTGCAAAATACCATTTCTGTAGTTAATGTGCGTATTGTCGGGACGGAACAGATGGATTTGGTTGATTGAAAATCATTAATGAGGTGTATCGCATAGAAAATATTTCATTGATCGAATCCACTTGAAGTTTTTCTCCTCGTAATTCAAGTGCTTCAAATTCATTTTCCCGTATTTCCCGAGAGCACTAATTTATTTCGTTCTTCTTCATGGCCTTTAAACTTGAGAAATTAGAGCCTGAAAAACGTAGGTCATACGCATGGAGTTCAAAAGGCTTTAGTGAATGAATACGAGAGATAAAATCTAAGGAAGGTCCAATTAGTTTTTAAATTTTTGATTTATTTATTAATACCTCAATGGAAAATACATGCTCCGAATATTATTGAGTCTTTCATTTGATATACTAATACATCCTTTTCTAAAAGGATGGCTCTACTGCAATGCGAAAATGACGAGGAGGATCATTATACCTATCCTTAGTAATATTGAATTTTTACGCAAAGAAAAATCAGCAATAAACTGCCACTTTCACTCAATAACGGCGTCGGGGAGGGTTGATGTATCAGCTATGTTCAGTATGAAGGCGATTAAATAATGACGTTGGGTTGAAGCCAGCCGGAATAACGACTTCATTAAGTTCACATCTTTCTACTGAGGAGAGTTATGACGCCTGGTATAAGTCATACAGTTACAAGTCTCTGTGTGATTACTTGTCCTTATTAATTGAATTCGGAATTATCTCAATGAATAACAGCCGGGTGAGAATTTTTAACTCCCACGTTTTTCCGGGTTCCTGTGCCATCATTTTCCAGTAGATAATCATTTTCTCCACAACGATGACCCCCCATACAGTCGAAACGTTAGTGCCAAAAAATTCTCTTCCGGCTTTCATCCAGAGAAGAATTCAATGTGCTTAAAAATTAGCACAAACAAAAAGAGGTGCAAGCCGCTGCGTAAGCTGAAGGTCAGCTAGCTTTTAACCCCACTCTTTACGCTTGCATTACTACCATTTGTGCATCCGCGTTGTATTGGAGATGTAGCTGGTTAGTTTGCAAGATATCATCGCCTGTCAACAACAACTGCTAATGCGTATACTTAGATAGCTAAGTGCTAAAACAAGAAGCCGTACACAGCCGTAGTTTTAGCTCTAAAAGGAGAGAGCAGTTATAAAGTTGGTAATTTACTGATAATTAAAAGGCAAACTACGGACGTTTTGAGCGTCGGAGGGAAATTGGCGATGGACTTCATCGTTTCAACCGTAATGGGTTAGATGGAAGATGGGACTTTCTAGTCCCGATCTCGCCCAATAAAGACGTATTATTATTATTATTATTAATGTGCCTTTACTGTTCTTATAATTGTTCTCCATGTCATTAATCAATGGGCAACACTAAACCCCAATGACTTTCATTTGTAATCAGTTATTTCTCGCACAATTCAACGACAGCTTCCATAGAACTCATGAGAAGTACCGTCGAATCGTCACGGTATACTGCGTTAATGGGAGGTTTTCTACGCCGCTGTGACAACTGACAATACGCCTCGCACCTTGCGAACGCACTACTAATCACGCTTCAAAGAAGTGAAATGAATCCTGACATTGACACTGATGAAACAGTCCGCTTGAGAGTAGGGTTTTCCCTCACTCACAAGTAGGAAAAGCGGCGACTGTGTCGGGTTCGGCTGGAGGAGAGGAGGGAACGGAGGAAAGCGAGGCAGAGTGGAGTTATTGATCCAGGCACTCCGTGACGACTAACCTCTTTTTCCCCTCTCTCCTCTCCTGTACTCGCTCGGAAAACTCACGCAGCATCTCTTAATAGCGTCACGCGAGGAAACGTATCAAACCCCTAATTTTTGCGTGCCAAACAGAAGGTAAACTACCCCCCAAGGGTTTGAAATCACCAGAGGTTAATACTACGGCGTGGTCGGTACCGACCGACCGCGGACGGAAGGGGTCTGGCGGGCGTCTCGCCGCCACCTCCCCACACGTTCCTGCCGCTCCCTGCTCGGCGTCGCTCGGGAGTCCCCGCGCCGCCGGGGTGGGACAGTCAGTCCGGCGCCGTCGATAGATGCAGGTGCGGCCGTATGCGATTCCTGCGAACTCTTCACTTTCGACTCTGGGTTGAGTCACGCCCCGGCGGAGGCTAAGTCAACTACGAAGCACCTCGTCGCTATCTTCAAGTCAACGACGTCCGCATCCCTTCCTCGCCAGCGTTCGAAACCGAAATTCCCTGCGTCGTTCGAATTCCTCTCGACATTCCTCGGCAATCATGGGACTTGGTCGTCACATTATCTCTCTCTCAAGTTTTCATTGATTGGGTATCTGTTTACGTGATGCATCCATCGTTTCCATTGTTGCCGGTAGAATATCGAGATGTATTGATTTGTTTTCCCATACAAATTGATTGATCATTCCCTTTTGAATGAATTAAACAGAGACACCACCCATATTACGAGTAAACCTTGTAGTTATACCCGTAGTATTTATAATCAAAAGTGCACCTATTTTTGTGCCGTCGATTAGGAAAAATTTTTCGGAAAGAATTTTGTTTGGGTTTGGATTAGGCGTGCCGTGATTTTCTTTCTGTCACGCGTGCCTTATTGGACTCTTGAACCAGTGTAAGTGGGAGATATTCCGATCAGGGTAAGGCATTACTGCGCACATCCTTCGTGCTAATGATTGGGCCCGAGCCTTGCTTTGTGCAGTCTATCCCACACAGTATCCACGAACCGCCCCAACCCCTCCCACAACAGCTTCTCCATACCCTGAGCGGGTCGGAGGGGGCAGAGGAGGTGGTAAGATTGGCGGCAGGTGTGGAGGGGAACCGGGGAGGCCTTAAAGCCGGTGACGTCGACGAAACGCGCGAGGGGGGCGGTGTCCCAGTGGCCGGCTCCCCCGCCGCCGACGGATTAGTCGCCGAGATAGATGGAAGCGAGAAAGGTGGCGACGGAGGCGTTTGTGCTTTCTACTGTGGTGAACTGTGCGAGGACGTTTCCGCGGTCAACATGAGCGCGGACCCGAGCGACATCCGCGCCCGGGCGTACCAACTGTGCCGGGAGTACTTGCACGGCGCGTGGAGGAAGATCTCGCCCGAGGAGCTGATCGTTAGGAAAGTGAGGTGAGTAGCGACCGCCCGCCCGCGTGGATCTGCTTTTTCTCGCCTCCCCCTTCGTTCCCTGGGTCAAGGACGGTCCTAGCGGGAGAGCGCGACCCCCGGCTCGAGCCGTAAAGGGGCGGTTACGCTTACGACGACCCATTTCGGTCATTCCGAGGCTCGCCTCCGTCCAAAACAGTGTCGGGAGACGGTGCTCCAATGGCATATCATCGGAACCCGCTCGATATTCTGGCGTCTTTATCGGTGGTTCCTCGTGCTGTTTTGATGCCACCGCATTGCTGGGAAATGTGGGCCACTCAATAGTTCGCATCGGTTCTTTTGAGCGATAGCCGAATTCGAAAAAAAAAATATTCGGTAGCGATAGCAGTGTTGGTCTCTTGGAAGCGAATACTGTACGGTGAGCTGTGAAAGTGCTTTCATTGTTTATTAGAAACATTTTAATTGTATTTTACGGGTTAAAATGAAAAAATAAAATTTTAGCCTGTAAAATATTAGTGACATGTAGTTGCCGCATTCTTTACCCCCATTATCGCTTGTAGCTCTTAGGTCCTGCCATGAAAAAGCATTCTTAGATCAAGAGTTTAAAATGCGTTGATTCGATTTTTTAAATGTCCTATGGTTATTTTTATGGTTTGTCCTTGAATATGTTCCGTTTACATTTTATCGCTAGTATATTTCTTGCCCGTGTCACAATGAATTTCTGGAATATACTATAAGACAAATTTCTATCTCGTATTGGAACTCGCTATATTGTTCTTTTATAATTAGTTAGAATTAAACGATATTAGCTATTGATGGATTGATTTATAGTTTTAATTGGAGTCATTGGTAGGATTTATATTAATGCAATGATGTGTGTACAAATTTTTTAGTAGTTTATTTATCGTTGTCTCATCAGCACGTAATTAGGTCAATGCACCTCACCCAGTAATCGATCGTTGGATGTTACGCATTATTATCGGTCGGTAAATTTGATATCAATATTTTAATACCATAGTGTTGAAAGCCCAATAAGTCCACTTTATATTCAAATTTCCATCAGCAATGCCAACATGGGAAATATTGTAGCAATGCAATGACTCTTTCTATAATGCGGTCAAATTTCAATCGGAAAGTGACAGTCCTTCGTATTTTGCTGTTTCCATGTTTTCCTATTCAATTTTATCGTGTATATAGTGTTTTATTTACGTCAGTTTCTTCTTTTAAATGTCATTACCCCTCAACTAAATCATATAATTCTATGATGAGGGATAATGAAGTATTTTATAATTGGCTTTCAATTTTTTCTTTGCAAATATTATATTAGCTAAATATTTTTAGTTAGGTATGGGAAAATAAATTATCGGTTAAATTGAAGAAAAACAAATGTTTTTGGAATATATTAAAAGCTATTTATGTCATGACGGAGGACACTAGAACCCAAAGGGTACAAGCTCAATTTGTATAATGTTTTGAGATAAATGCAGAATAAGGTAACGCTTATATAGGCCATTGCACCTCACTCATTAGTCTCTAGTTACTTGCTAGGTGTTATTACCCATTGACCGCTGCGTATTTAATGTATTAATCCCAGACCAACTAAATTAACTCTATTGTAGTTTCACCAAAGGTAAAAAACCTTCTTTAGTGCCGTTGAATATTTCAAATTAGCAATTTATTTTGTTCGTGAAGACTTTCATGCTCACCACTGGCGTTCAGTTTCATTTTTTCGTGCGCTAAGAATAAAAAATATAAAAATATGTGAAATCCTCTCTCTAATCTGAAGATCAGTTTCTTGTCTCACCATGTTCTTAGAAATTCTTAATCCATATACGAAAGCTATATTCGATTCGATGCGATCAAACTCCACAGAATCACTTCATCCTATATTGCTGAAGTCAGAGTGACTGTTTTAAGGTCAAGGTATTTAGCCTTGCCCTTCTCGGCCGACGGTTTGGGCGGAGTCATCAACATCTCATGACGTTATTCCACATGCCGATGATCGTCTATCGCTTGCGAGAACGTATTAGAATTAACCATATCGTAATTTTTATGATACCAGCGATGATTATATCAGTGGCTGCTACCAAGAAGTTGAGAAATTTAGAGATAAGTTGGGACTTGTCACACAAGTCACGCATGCTCACGGCATTAGATGAAAGTTACCGATAATTATAAAATCGGGGAGTATGTGGATATGCATTGATAAAGGGAAAAGTAGGAGATAAAAATATGCTGCTTTATATTGGAAGATTACAACTGACCAAGAAAGTAAGTTAGGAGCATCAGCATTGAAGGGACCTGTGCTTTTATTTTATTTATCAGCAACGGAATGTTTATCGTGTTTACGCGTTATCGCGTCTAAATTTCCGTTTTTGGATTTTATGATCCCCCATTTTAATCGATAGTATATTTTTGTAAAATTTTTGGGCAAATAAATTTTACCTAAACATTGATATCACATGAAAGCTTTATTATTTGTAAACAATATGTACTTGAAATCATCCGGTGTGAGACATTTTTTCTTCTATGATAGAATACAGTCCTAACTGGTTGATTGTCAGTGTACTGATCATTGGTGATTGAAATTAATAAAATTGATAATTGGTAAAAGTGATTGATCCATATTAGAGGGAAGACCATAAATGAAACGAAAATATTTTCTTAGTTTTAGAATACGGTTGTGTTCAATCAGCCATTTCAGAAACATATCCGCTCAGCTGGAAGAGTTGTAATTCCCTTTAAATGTTTTGGCTGTTATATGAATGCTTGTGTACTTCAAGTATTTGATACAATTTTCTCCGAAATCTTTATCTACAACTGCTACGGCTAATAGTCATTATCAATCGAATACTGTACTTATATTCTCAATATAAGAAACTATTCATTAAAGTATTTTGATGAGTAAGTGTTGCTTCGGAATATTGCAGTCTAATTTTCATTTTATTGATGTGCGAATAAAAACCATGAGATAAGAGCTACATTGATCAGGGAGGCTTATACATAGTCATTTCAAATATTTTAAGTTTTCTCAACTTAAATGAAAAAAATCAACACTGATTGGAGAAAGTGAGATTTATATTTTATTTGGGAATTTATCAATAATTTCGAAATGACTATAAAAACTGCTGCACGAAAGCCGAATTTATCTTTACATTGGAAAATTTCAATGATTTCCAAGTAATAATTCAAATTAAACTAATATAAACTTATGTTTGTTGGGCGGGTTGGGATCAAATTACTAGTCATGGCGATGAAATCCGCTTCTCCTTTTCCCTTTATTTATCTGCTTTCTGCTGGAGGATTATACTTCACCGGTCTTGCCATACTCGCGGTAAATATCCAGAAAAAAAACTGACGAAGAAATATCTCGAACGTTGCAGTGGTCTCTCCCGAACATTCCGAGCTCTTTTTTCCGGCGGAAATGCGGCGTATTTTGTCCCTCTGGAATGAACTTGCATGATGATTTTGCTCCAGATTCCATTTGGCAGAAGTCGCATTGGTGGTTAGTTTTTCAAATGGAATTTCTGTCGAGGTAACTCGCGATTTCGGATGGAGGTAGAGAGAGAGAAATCTCGCTATTCACATCTGGAAGAAAAAATAAATTAATGGCGTGACTCCAATGCTTCTGCAGCTTATCTGTATTTATTTTGCCGCTTGGGAGTTTTCATTGCACTCGATAAAGAATTGAGTTCCCTTTTTTGCCATTCTCTCGACGTATTGATCGGATTCCTAATCGTTCCAGTTGCATAAGGGCGTATCGTTGGATATCCATTAACGGTCAGCCGACTGCTGGAGGCGATGTTTTTTTTAGTTTTGTTTTAATAAACACTCTCCGTGTCTCTGAAAATGAACACATCGTCGTAATTGCTCACTGTTCATGAAAAACTTTTTCCTACGCTACTTTGCTCTAGCCCTTACTTCTTGGCAAGAGATTTTTTTCTGGGAAAATTATTGCCGTTGGGAGTTCTATAATCGTATTGGTACATTTGATGTTCGAGAATTTTGTTTTATGTTTTGCCTGATCCGACTTTTATCGTCTTATTTTATCGAAGTGTTCGAAGTCACTAAAATTCGTCGAAGGAGGGTGGCATTTCCTTCCAGAAGGGACGAAGCCACACTGAAAACGGTATTAGATACGGTCCGAGAAAGTAAAGTGGAAGCACCCTGGTGCTGGTATTGCTGATTCATAGATTTTATGGAGAAACGAATTTTTTTGTAAAATCATAATGTTAATTTTAATGGAACATGCTTCATATGCAATGTTCCCTCTGTTGCGTGCCTCTAATTATAGCAGGCACAAGCCCGACCAGAATAATATATTTCATCTATATTTTACAATGATTTGGCTCGAATGTTTTTTTTAGTTATTGATTCTCCCAGAATCATAAATGACTGATTGGGGCACACTTAAAATTATCGTTTGAAGAATAGCTTCTATTCGCGGCTTTTATCACAATTTAACTCTTTAAATATATGGATATATATAGCCATCGGTGGATAGCGTGATGAATGACTATAAGCAAAGAAGGAAATGCCAAGGAAATATTCGAGAAATATTATTAACTGATTTTCTACTAAATTTCATTTCAGTTATTTCCCCATCGTCAACTACCCTAAGATTTGTTTGAAAGTAAGGTTAAGCTCTCCATTCCGCTCTCCAGTCTCATAACCTTTTCACTGTGAAGTATTTTTTCTCTTTTATATCCCTAATAACCTACCCTATGTATCTAATTTTGGGCTTCCCTTGCTCCTCTTCCCGGCCGACTGTCCTTCGACGATTGCCTTCATCGTGCCCTATGATGTAGCCGACGATGTTGTCCCGTCTTCCCCATAAGACTTTTAGAAGATTTCACTTTTCTCCCATTCTTATTTGCACTTCCTCATCACTAAATCGGTATTATTTTCCCAACTGGGATTAACAAAGGGGTTGGGGATATGGTGGAAGTAAACCTGGAGTCTTAGATGAATCGATGGATGGCCAATTTAATGCGTCAACAAATCACGAGGTTCGAAAAGAACCCTAAGAGAACTATTTCTAAAAAAAAGTGACCATACTCACAAGGCCACGAACAATGAGCGCTAAAAAGTTCTCATTCGTAAAAAGGACAATTATTGAATGGAATCACGGTTATATAGGGATGTTTAAACCATTGCGTTGTAACGTGCTGGCATTCGAAAATAAATATAATAAAAGTGCGCATTTTCACTTATGATTTATGAAATTTTAATGTAGATTTTAATGTCTTTTAATATTTTCATGTTTCACATTGTTTTATATTTCTTATGATGTAAATTGACTATGCCAACTGATGGTCGTCAATTTGCACGAATCTCTGTAATAATGATGATTTATAACGCAACAGGCGACGCGACGTTGAGAGGGGGTATCGTTATCGCTCAACCGTTCGTTTTTCTTCTTAGGGTAGTAGTTACGCCATCAATTTGAAAAACTCACATTAGAGCACCCTTTTTGAAAATTTCCTGCGTCCCAATTGTAAAAACATACCTCACAATAGTGAGGTAAAATTTTCATATTTGAGATTCAGGAAAACACCGACAAAGGCCTACTTCAGGTATGTGTACCCTGGAAATTGAAAGATTATATTCAGTGTTTCATACAAGTAATGCATCAAAAGTTTAATACCTAATAATAAATATTTAGGGAAGGTAAACAAAATAAATTATTGTTTTCTCTTTTACAAATTTTAATGGCGGACACAAATCAGAAATGAAGTATAAGTAAATGAAATGAGTGGATCTGATATCACATTATCTCGCCATTTAATTTCACGAAAAATTTATTTTGGAAACGCTTAATATTTGGCAGCCTTTGGATTATTTCACCATATCCAATCCTTGAAAACTCAAGTGTTTTCAGTTCTTTCCTTATACAAGCATTATCATAACGGCCTACAGAATCTTTCGGTTATTTAACAGAACGCAATTTTTAATATACTCATCGCGGAAAGCACAATTTTTTGTACGACGATCAATCAAAACTAAGACATATTTTGAAAAATATCTGTGATGAAACTTTTATTCCGAATTAAATCATGGATTTGGACCCAGTTTCGCAAAGATATAAACACGAAAATAAATGAATTCGCAGCGAAAAATTCATTTGACCTGTCTAGGATCAAACTTTTACTCCGAGTTAAATCGTGGATTTGGACCCAGTTATGCAAAGATAAAAACACCAAAGAAATGAATTCGTCGCAAAAAGTTCATTTGAAGCGTCTAGGATGAAAACCCCGGAAATCGGTTGATCCAAGGCTGAGTTCCAGTCAAGTCCAATGGCTTTTTTCGCTAATTATGCAAATGTTTTCGCTATTAAGGTCTGCCTTCGGCGTCTATAAAATTTACTACGTTCTTAGCTATGTTATGTGAACTAAGTATTTTATGAGTTGCTCTGGGAGTTTTTGTAGTCAAAAATCCATGGAGAAAATTTTGATCGAAAGCCAACTACCTCATTTTAAAAGGCAATATACGTAGGAAGGCTCCCCAGATATTCGGAAGCTGCTTTAACCGAGGCAGTAAGCTGGGGCTCATTGCAACGAAACGCATTAGAGTCCCCATGGGGAAATTAATCCGTGCGCCTAGTCTTTTTCCTCCTTTGGGGGAGATGAAAGGGCAATCTTTGCGGGAAAGTCTCCCTTGATTCCGTGACATCGCCAATTCCTCTCTTTTTAGACCCGTACTAGCTCTTAAGTCGTCTCGGACGGGGATTACGCTGCAGAGTACAAAGTTCAGAGATTATCCCTTGACGTTCTTCATGTATCGTGGTTCTTAACAAAGGGCTAGACGGTATTGGATCTCCCGCCAAAAGTCATTGGGGAAAAGTAGAGGCTATTTCGAACTTCACGGCCTTTCTAAAAACAGACATCCGTCTCCTAGTAGCTGAGCGTGTTCTTGGATATATGGCGAATAGGTCACTAGAATCAGATAGTTAGCGTGGTCTCACGCTAATGCTCATCCGACGCGGCCCAACGTAGTGGTGTGGCACTCTTAAATAGAACAAGTTAGTGAGTCTATTTTTAGTATGGGTAGTTTCATTGAGGAGCAAGTTGGATTGGAACCAATGAAATAATTAATATCATGCAACGAAGTTGTTGATGCGGATATTAGATTAGAAGCTAAAAAAAGTATTTAGATGCGTGCCAGGGATTATTTTGATAATGATCAATGTTATGACTTTGGAGCGATGAGATATTTAAACGCCTTATATTAGTAGCAAAGGCCGATTCATCGCAGGATAATGCCGCGGAAATGTTCCTTGCCAAAGATTTAGCGGCTTACATAGACGGTTAGCACTTAAATGGAATGGGAATTGAGCGTTAGAAGGAGCATACTTGCAGTTAATTTGAGCAGATAACAACGAACTCACCTATTATTTAGCACATACTGATTACCGGTATCGGCTCCTTGGCAATTCATTTTCAAACAACTATTAGTTTTTCCACCAAAATGAGTCAACGCAGCATTAACCCGAAAAGCAACTATCAATTTAATAATCGCGGAAGCCTCTGTACCAACTATGAGTTGAAATTTAAAATTAACTGAAGTTTTTAAACCGAAGGAAACTCATTAAACAAGTGTTAAAAAGTAATGATTTTTTAAATCGATCTCTACATAGATTTCCACAAGTGAGTTCATCTACCATCAATTTCTTTTCAATGGCAGGGTATTTGTCTCTGGTTGCACCGAATAATAGATGAACCGATTATTGTTTGCCGACCAAGCGATTAATTTTTGTTAAAGAGGAATCTCCTCTATTGGAAATTACGTTTTTATGTTAAAAAGATAGCATCAAGAAAAACTTCAGAGTTATCCAGTTTTTCTCATTTTTTAATAATTATATATTTCGAAACTTTAACGCACTGTTGTTATATATACATTTTTCTCAGTCTAATTTTAATTTTTCCACGTAATGGAAAACTATTTAATCATTAAGTTCCTTATAGATGACTATTATAATTTAAAAATGGCTGTTTTAGAGCAATCAAAGAATAATTAAATCGTGTCGATTATTAATGATAGATTATCATAAGTCATTATTCGTGAGATAAAATGTAAGGGATTTATAAATCTGGGTAAATACCTTGAGTATTGCATGCATATTTTTACCATATGCTATACGAGGAAAAATATGCTTACAAGAGCGTAAAAAATAGATGTATCAGCGACATAGCTTGTTAATTAAGAGATGGAATTTTTTAGCTCAGTTGTGCTTAAAAGTTAACATTCTTATTGCTCATTCTCATAAAGTTGACAAAGTCGGAGGTTGCGTTGTCAAAAAAAATCGTGTGTTTAAAATGTTCAAGAACAATTTTTTTTCGTATTTATGTACTGAGTGAGTATCCCGTTGAACGTGCAGCAGAAGAATACCATCCAGTGGATTATTCCAGTGGTATTTAAAATAGGAAATCCATTGCTTTTGGCAATGGTGTTCTGTTTCTCGAAGTATTTTTCCCGAGTGAATAACCACTATTCTTATCTAATATGACGCGTGGAACTGCTGCTGTGTACACCGAAGTGATTATCCCCACTAAAGCGCATTCCGAGAATAGTTGAGTAAATGTACTTTCCTAACTATGTTAGCGTATTGCGTTAGTGTGAAATGAAAAAGCATATGAAAAAGAAACACGTTTTTATTGCACGGAGAAATCACTTCTCCTCTTCTTTTTTGCATGGAATGTTGCGAACTGATATGATATATATATATATATATATCTCTTATTGATCGTGGTAGTTTTATCATAGTTCCTGATTACTTAAAACTAACAAAATAATCACTTCATGAAATAGTATGTGAAAGCTATTGGTGACGGCTACTTAAGATCTTTCCATTTCATATTTTTTATATCGATTGCATTTAATCATCATTAAATTAACAAGTTTATTTGCTCTTTTAGTCATGTATCATCCCTTGTTCCATCTTCCGTTTCGTAATCCCTGATTTCGAATAGACCTCGTCCGCATGGCCTTCAAATGACAGCATTGGGTCTCCTTTTCTTTCCGAACCTTTCCTACAGGGGGATTCGTCTTCCTCTGGGAGTCTCTTTTCGTGACCCCAATGCCGTAAATCCTTCCTAAGACCCCCTCAGGTGTGCAGTGTAAAATGGTCCGTTGACATGAAGACCCGGCTTTTTGAGCGCTGCACCGCGTGGTCGACAGACTTTCGGTGATTATTGTGCTTTTAGTCACCTGGTGTATAGGTAATTGGACGTGGCGACCGACAACGTATGATATTTGCTCATTGTGAAAGAGTATGGAAAGAAGTTGGGAGAGAAACCCGTGTTGGAATTAGTATGCTCCTTACGAAAAGTGCTGAGGGATAACGGCTTAGCGTCCCATTCGGCAGACGTAATGCTGTAAGTGCCATCCACTACTAATTGAATCAGGGATCGGGCAATCACGAAATAATGTCAACCGCCGCCGGGATTTGGACGCGAGGCTATAGGGTGGGAAACCAACACTAAGCACCATGCAAACGCTAGCCTCTTCTTTTAATTAAATGATTGAAAGTCCATTTTCGTCACATATTTCACCAAAAGTAGCCTTTTAATCAAGGAGGACACATTCAAAGCTTAGAAGAATCTAATATGGTCTATATTAAAAATGACTTGGTGACATAATTTTACGTGTTTTTCTCTATGATAGAGAGACTTATTGATTATAAGGACATTGCTAAGAGAAAGGAGAGTAGAGTAGGAAGATGAAATTAATGTGTTTGATTAAACTATTCCGTAACCATTGGACAGGACTTGACGTGTAGAGTGCCTTTTGGATAGCCTAATATGGATATTCATTACGTCTGTTCTGAATGAAATGCTTATATAATGATTTCGCTCGCCAATTATAATATTGATTTTTATTTTGAGAACCTCAATAAGCATTCAGGGAGTGGAAAATTTGGCCTTAAAATTCACACGTCACAAATTGAAGACTTCATCTTTTATTGGGGAGAAAATTTTGTTCTCATTCGTTCGTGGGACTTGCGTGAGTTAGGATTGCTGTGCACAAAATTAATCACTAAATATTTTCAGCTCAGCCCTACTCTCTAAATGAATGTGAACCGTCAGCGTCTTATCTTCCCTTTTAATTTGCATGAAAACATTGTGAGTCCAATATTATGATTACCAAATTAATAAAGTTGAGGCAGGTACCAAATAATTGCATGCAATTGGTTACTTAGTATATCGTGCAGGTATGAAAGTAACACATCTCTATGAATCCATTCTACTTATAAATATGGAAATTGATTATTAAGAATTTTGTGATCCGAAAATAGTTGGTGCTGACATCAAATAAAATTTAATAGCTTTTTCCTACTTCCAGGAGGATAGATAAGGTAATATCGTGTCTTGAATACTCTATCTCAGTAATTATACCTTTAATGTTCTAGCCAAGTGCTAATTTCAAAAAGCTACCAGTACTCCGTTCAAGTGCTTTCTCATCTTGCTATTCAAGATATTTTACCGCATTTATGTATGGGTACGGATGATTTCAAGATATTTCAACAGTTCAATATTCTATTCTTGTCGAACAGTCGGGGAATATCATTTGAATTACATATCTCCGATGTCATTTCCTCTCCCCTTTAGCCCCTGCTTGAACGAACGATGGAGGTTGATGCTATTCCTTTATTTTACTGTTGATCCCGGTGAATTAATCTTCCTTCCAGAAGTTTTTTCGTATTGAGTGCTGGCAATTCGAAAGTCCAGTTCCTATCGCTCTAAACAGCATATGCAACTCAAATCCATGGTTATTCGATGTTCAACGATGTTATTATTTCGGGTTTTAAAATTGACTAATTTTGGGAAGACAATGATCATTCATTTATTCCAGACGCGCAATGTGATTTCCTTCAAACCGCGTTGTGAAGGTTGGTTGTTACATTGAACATTATTCTTGTGGAGTCTTTAAAATAAGTCGATATGATAAAATAGTAACTAATGACGTTATATTAGACCAATATTCGCCGACCTCGGTGGCGGTGGGGTATAGGGGGCCTGCCAAACCGAAGCACGCGGGTTCGAGTCCAGCCCGGGTGGGTTGTCCCTACCCAGGGCATGGTTGTGTGTGATAGCCGTTGTTCCATGTTATACCCCCCGATGTAAAAGGCCTTAAATGAGCTGTTTTCGAGGCGATGGAAATAAATGAATAAATAAATATTTAATTGGATAATAATTTCGGCCTAATTTTATTCTATCCAATATGTAAAACAAACTTTTTCTGAAATTGACATTGAAAAAATTACTTCAAGTCAGCGCTCTGTGAGGGTTACCATTAGCTTTCTTACCCATTTCAACTTACTATTTATTTTTATAATCCTTACTAAAACAATAAACATATTATCTCTGTTTTTATGTAAATTTCCCTAACTTGTATAAGAACATGAATAATAAAACTAATAATGAAAACATTAATTGTATTAAACATGAAAAAGAGTTATGCTCAAAGAGTTATTTACGTCCAATTCAACTGAAGTGATCACTATATTATTTCGTGAAAATGGCGTAAAATAACATGTGCATTCAATTGAAATCGAATTGGTTGGCAAAGTTACTTTTTCATCTCTCTTAAAATGATGAGTACAGGCTTCAGTCGACTTTCTCCGACCGTGTTTGAAGTTCTTCCCCTACGCTGTCAAATTTCATTTCAATAATTCAGACACCGGTTTGGTTAGCAATTTGAGAAAAATTTGAGACCGATATATTCAAACGATTCAAATGAATGCCCAAAAGGACGTATATGAAAAATAAACGCGATCAGCCCTCGTGTGGTATGCGTCGTGACCGCCATCTGTTGTAACCACTACGCACTTTAAAAAGCTGCAGTTTAAAATACCTCTTGGTGAGGATTCCAAATGGTCCTATTACGCCGTGCGAGGGCAGTGCAGACATGAACAGTGAATAGGGAATTTTAGAGAATTGTTCATTTTCGAACGGCTTCATTTCAGAAGTCAGTTCATTTTGGAACTTCCCTTCTTTTTGAACCATATCAATTAGAATTGGAAGAAAAATAGTATAATTTTAACTCACGAGCTGAATAATGTAAAATGTAGTGTGGGGAACAGGATTTAAACAATATTTAAAAATTAATGAGAAGTATTTATTCGAAAAATAGATTTTATCTTGCATTTTTTCTCTCTTTCTGCACTGTTTTACTTTTAATTCAAAACGTGAATTTCTCAAGGACACATATATGTTTCATAAATGTATGTGGAAAACCGTATGGTGTATGCATCATTTTGCCTAATTGGTGTAGCAATGCATTTGAATTAAAGTAAAGGAGATAAATGTAAAATTTGCTTCACCCAATAGAGAGTGTTTAAGGATATCTCTTTTTAATCACCACAAGTCAAAGTTGTCATTATAACGAAATTTGTCAAATACTGAATAAAAATTTCACTCAGCAGCAGCCCTTTTACTGGTTGAGCAAAGTATTGTTAGTTACTGAAAAATATTCATCATGTTTTATTTTATAGGGATCGTAATTTTTGATCTCGAGTCTCGAGTTGAAAACTACTCGCGAGTATCGAGCCGAGTTGAGTCGAGTATGGTAATTTTTGGACCAGGCAATATAGCAATGCATGCTCTAACATATTCTCTTTTTTGAAATCCCCTTGTAAATTTTCAACTCTGAATGCTTTCCGTGATGCAAAAAGGAAAATACTATGAGGAGTGTTGATGTAATTGTGTCAGCATGAGGAAATGAATAAAAATTAATGTGTCTTAAGCAGTTCCACGAGTACTGTTGAAATGAATTAAGCTCTAGTAATGAGTCAAAATTTCAATGAATATACGTATCCAAACAGCCAGAAAGAGCCCGAGTAAATGCATTTGTACAATTGTAAAAAGATTATATGCGTAGATGAATCATATGATATTTGATCCTTTCAAGTTCTCATGCAGAAAAAAAATTGTTTTTTATGTTCAGGCAGGAGGCTTTGATGTCTCCATGTTACAGTATTACTGCTTACAGAAAATGGTCTTTCGCTACAAACTAGAGTGGGCCGGACGATTAATTTCTTGCGAAAATTGCAAGATTTGGGAATCTTGAGAATTAAAAAAAATTAAAAAAGTTTTTTGGATATTGAATCTTCGTGGAATTTAAGTTGACGAAGTGAACTAATTATACAACTTATCTTTAGCTTTGTAGTCTGGGTCATATACAGATAATGAATGAGTCGCCTATACCTCCAATCCACTCCTATTTTCTTGAGAATATCCATTATTTTTACTCAGTCTAATGTATCAAATGCATTTTCAGAATCCACGAATCCAGGCGTATACGTCCTTGTCATATTCTGGGTTCCTCTCTAACAGGGACCTCATTACCGCTAATGCATCACGAGTTGACTTTCCTTCTCTGAAACCAAACTTATCTTCACCCAAATTCTCGTTTGCAATCGCCTCTATTCGTCTGTTTAACTTCCTCAGAACCACTTTCGCCGCGTACAGTTTAACAGTCCTATGATCTTCTCATTCAACAGCTTTCTTCTTTTTCGGACTTATAGCCGACTTCAAGAAATCCTCCGGCCAACATCTCTCCTTATAGATCCTGCGTTCTTGCTGGGAAGGTCTTCTCTCAACATCCCTCCTAGATTCTTTAGATGCTCACACCTTTTGTGGGTGGCCCAACAAGGAGTAATTTAGAATTAATCCCTCCAATTCAGCTCTAAGGGTCATAGGAGCGCGCAAGTCTTTCCACCGCAGCAAGGTTGTAGCCCAAGAGAAAGGAAGATAGTCCATAAACTATGCAATTTGAAAAATTATTTCTCATCGCCATTATGTCAACTATCTATCGACTTAAACGAGCGTCTTATGATCAATTCTCTAGGATGAAAAATAAGGCATTTAAGAATTGCATAGGGAGTGCGCTCATCAGACGCGGCAACGCTGCTGAGTGGGCATTCCGATGGGGCCTTTTGTAGCGGGATTTCTGAAGCTAGGACTACGCGTGGCTGGGACGCTGCTTCGCATAAATACACCTTTGTTGTATTCCGAAAGACAGAACGCAACATAGAATAAACAATATAGATCTCCGACCCGAGTGGCTAGGCCGAAGTCTCGAAGACTGGGTATAGGCACCAAAGAGTAGAAACTCAAGCGTTGGCTTTGGAAGATGTTTATTAAGCCCTGGCCGTAGCGTAGCAGGGCCTCCGGCTGTACCTTCGAGATTGTTCCCCGAGTACCAAAATTCTGGGGTATTTATACGATTCTCTGGACCATGAGGCTGCAGTGGGAGGCGTGAGAAGGGTCCTTTGCGAAGGATTCCCACGGAAACAGTTTCTCAGGGAGAGCAACTGCAATATTCGGCCAGTGTGCAGGTGGCCTATTAAGCAAAAACCCCGTATTTAATATTTGAATCCCAACACGGTTTGGGAGGACGTCTGCCAAAATTATGACGCCTGAACAGTGGACCAGACCACCTGGAAATGAACAGCTGAACCTTAAAAACTCCCCTTTACTCTAAGCGTGACCCTCGGACACTCCCACGCCAGCCCCAAGGATTTATTAAGTACCATCACAGTTTCCTCCCAGGTACTTACAGCTAGAAGAGGGGGCGACATACATAACATCTTATCACGATAATCACTCTTTGCAATAAGAAGGTATGTCCTTTGACTCTCAACGTCTTTATCCATAAGTTCTGAAATAACTAAAGATCGTGCACCATGACCACAGTAACGTAGGGATGAATCCTAGCGAAAGTACTCGTCGCGACCGCGTTTCGGGGATCTGTTCGTCGAGAGCTTATATCACACCTTACATTTCATGTTGAAAAGTGGGTTATTTTCATAATTATTAGAGGTGCTAGTTAATACAATAATCTAAGCTTCTCACCTAAAATTTTGTCTTTCTTCTTAACACTTTACTATCAGTTTAATAAAGTTTGCTGATGACGGGGAAATAATATCTTCATTATAGATTATCAAATCATCAACACTGTTCCTGAACATATCTAGGGTCAGATGCAATATGAAGCTTTTTCATTTAAGATTCGATTAAAGTCAACGATGACTAAACTAGAAAATGTGGAAAATATATGCAAATTAATTACCTTAGAGTAAATTTATATAAAATTTGAATCAGAATTTACGCTAGCTGTGTAATTAAATTTGTCCTTTTTTTTGCAAAACAAGTTTCGTGTTTATGGCTATTTATATTTCAGAGAAGGCTTGCACCTCATTGGCATTATTTTAGGAGAGTACTAATTACATTTTCACCATAAAAATATTGTAATGTCCTGCCAGGTTTGTTTCGATGTTAAATGCGTTTAAAGTAGTCAAAGGTCGAAGAAAAATAACACTTTAAAATAACAATTTCCTGTATCATTACTATTACCTTTACCATTACCATATAACCATTACCTTAAAACTGTAATAGATATAAGTTGATATTTTTAAAAACATTTTTGAAGGCTTGATGTCGCTAATGTTCTTCGAAAAAGTCGAGACACTCGACTTTGAAGTGAAATTGACTGATTAAAATAAATTAAACTGAAAACGAAATGGAATTTATTCCGAAATATTCTAACAGGAAATTCGTCATGGAATCAAAAATTGTTTTCCGGCTAGTTATAAAAATTGGCGTGTATTTTTGCATTAAATTTTAATGATAATTTTTCTATGAACCCTCACATGTAGTAATATGAAAGACTATATTATTTTGAGAATGAACTATTAGTTTAAGGTGACAGAGAAGAAACGGAAAAATCATCAGTTTGTTCTTTTGAGTATTTATCAATAAGGAATTGAGGCGTATCTTAACGTGGACTATCTAAAACGAAACAGTGAAATAATTCCAAGAAATAGAATAGAAAGGAAATTTTCCTTTTCATATTAAAAAAACGATGTTATCACTAAGTCTACGATTTGAGACGCCCACGTCTGCAAAAGAAGAGACCTACCCCAGTTGCCAGTCACGGGCTGGTTTGGACTGCTAATTATCCGCGCATTTAGAATGCATACGGGAATTTAATTTACTAATTGGAGGCGGGAAAGAAAATCTGTCGGGTTTGCATGTTTTGGCTTTACCTCGTACGCAAACAAATTTTCGAGCCGATGGAAGGACTCCTTCAACTCGCTAAATTCGAGATTATCATACAAGCCTAGGATGTAAATTTTTATTCTACGATCATTCACACTGCTTAATGCGATTTGTGAAATTATGCACGAATGTGAATGCTTTGATGAAATGCCCTTTACTGGCATCTACCCGCTTTTCAACGCGATGATGACGGTCTTTTATTGAAATCTGGTTCGCTTTAAGTTACTTTTAATGGAATTAGACACAGATTATCTTTTGATAATATTAGAGATGACATTAGTAACTTTAAAATAAAACTCAATTTTACGTCATTATTAAGTCAAAATTATCTTAAATACCTTGAGAGAGACCTTAATGATCTAAATATCGTGAGAGTCTCTCAGAATAATTATCTAGATGAACATCAGTTTTGAAATTTACTGTTATTAGTATTACTCGGTGATAAGGCAGTGCGGGAAAGAGACAAAACCATTTCGTTAAGTCACGGAAGATATGCTTTTCCAGCTGACACTGAAATTAATTCATTACCTCTTCACGCGATATCTCACAAGAGCTAATTGCTTTTCGCAATCTTTCGGGTTTAAATGAATATAGTGAACTACGAAAAACATTGTGGAATTAAAATCGAATTTTAAGTGAAATAAACGTCATGTTACGTGTAGTTCCAATGTTTGTTCAATTTTGATATCATGAAGAATACTTTTGAAAAATGTCACTATAAAATCTAAAAACAAGAAATATGAATGCTTTACTTCATATGGCATACTTATTCAACTTACACAATCGGGGTCCGTGACTATGAATTGCGCAGAAGTGGGTTCTCATACATAGTCACTACCGTAAGAATGGAATAGAAATTCAAGTTAGCGATTCCATAAGGATTGAGTAGTTATGGCACCAGCCGCGTTTATTATTATCTCGTAATATTATTTTTTCGTGGTAAATCATTAAAAATTTAATGATGTAATCGTAAAGTCACTATGGCTAAAGAGGTTTTCGGCTTCTTTGAAGGTCTGGGAGCGTTGGATATCGAGTAGTGATATTCCCTGTTCAAGGATAAAATTGAAGTTTAACATTTTCAAGAGAGGAATTATTTATTAGAGATATATTAAAAATTTTAAGTTTTTCCACCATTTCCACAATAATATTTCTCCGGACAAATAGATATTTATCATTATGTATTGTTACCTCATTGTAATTATTGTTCTGAAAAGCTTCCTTGAAATTTTGCAATTGACTCATAACTCATGTCGTTTAATGATCGAATTTCACATTCATACCGCACACTTGCATTGCGTATGCTAACTTTACAGGCTTTCATTTTATATAAGTTGTAAAAAGCGTTATTTGAATTGAAATTTTGAAATAATGAACTTAATTCATGTTTTCCTAGCACATACGAGAATAATTTATTTCTTAAATATGTAATTCATTTTTTAAAAACCTGATACTTCTCTTTTTTGTGAGAATTAATGTAAGTAGAAATAAAGTTTCCCATCAAAATATAAAAAAAAAAAACATTAATACCAGCGAAATAATCGTAGTCAGCCAATCAGACCCATCGGAAATATTGCGTGTTATTGGATTTAGCAATTTCAATGCCCGTGGCTGGTGCAGAAACAAAAAACCGGAAAATGCACTTTTTAAGTATGTACGTTGAGAATTAGAGTTGTGCGTCGTCAATGGAAATGGATTCCTGGTATATTATTGAGTATTAAGAGAACGTAACACTTCCGCTCGACCGATATTTTTTCGCGGAGTAATTCTTGTTGAAATGTTAGGCTATCATTTTGAATATGTCGATTTATCTAGCTTTTAACTTCAGTAATTTCTGGAAGGAAAATTTTTTATACTTGAGATAAAGCCAACTGTTGTCAAGGGTCTACTTACTGTATCCTGAAGATTTCAGAATAATAGCATAGCATTTTAAACAAGTATTGCTTCACGGAAAAGACAAAATACAATCACTCGAGTTGGAATGATGCGCCCTCCTAAGGCCGCTTTACGGGGCACGCACATGCACAATCTGACGTGTGTACTAAGGCGCAGTCAAAATTGCTCCGTACAAAGCGGTGAATTTCTATAACACATGCAAGAATGCGTGGAAGTGAAGTGGCATAATAGCCCCTGTCCTAATTTTGTTCATGCATTCGCGCAAATGCACGCTATTTTAGAAATTAATGTAATTCTAACTTGCGAAATTCCGTGCCCCGTGTAAAACGGCCTTTATGCTGATAGAATTAATCTCAAGGATGTATTAGCACTTAATAACTCTCCACCTTGATTCCTGTTTCTCCAGTGGTGGCCTGAGCAACCTGCTGTATTACTGCGCCCTGCCGGAGTCGTACAGCAGGGCGGAGAGGGAGCGACGGAGCAGCGGTGGTCGGAGCTGCGGCATCCGCAGTCGCTCGGAGCCGTCGGCCGTGCTGCTGCGGCTCTACGGCCAGACGACGGGCGGCGGGTCGGTGGGCGACAAGGCCATCGAGGGCCTCATCACGGAGTCGGTCATCTTCGCGCTCCTCTCGGAGAGCCAAAGGGGGCCCTGCCTCTTCGGCGTGTTCCCCGGCGGACGCCTTGAGGAGTACATCCCAGTGAGTACCACGGACGGAGAGGTATACACAGGAGCGGGCATTACATATTCCTACTCTTGCATTCTTAATGCCCATTCCTATTCTTGCCGCTGTGCTGCCAGGGGTCGACTGACTACCCAAGGGCCTCGGCGACAACGGGGTCAAAAGGCCCAATTGGGCCAATCCCCCCCGAACTAATTGTGAGAGGACAAATTTGGGTTAGCATGTTTTTACGATAAATAATCGAAGTGATCAAAACAATCAATTTACAGTTCAAAGTTACAGTCTTTCCAGTTCTTCCGTGGTTTCGAGAAATCATGACAATAATGCTATTATTGGAAAATGAAAGAATAAACTTTGTTAGGTTCACTAATATATTTGAAAAAGCACGACCCGGGTTTCATAACATAGTTACATCGTCAGGATATGTTATGTAACCCGGATGGTGATTTTTCAAATATATTAATGAACTTAACAAAAGTTTATTATTTCATTTTCCATTATGGAAAGGTTTCACACAGTTAATCCTGAAATCATCACTTAAATGTTATTTTTGTCTGCCTTAAAAGCTAACTTTCTTTCCAACAAATGTGAGAAATGAACCAAAAAGGGAGCAAGATGAGCCCCCATCCCCCGATGCATCTTTATAATTTCAATGTTAGAGTGCTGACGAGCGCAAGAAGGAAGATAGATGAGCCGCGACCACAGCAGGGTGGCACGTGTTCTTTCTTTTTTAAGTTCACATACTTACAGGGTCCACGGAAAAAAACTGTTGCTAGGTCGCACAGCTCCTCGAAGCTTTCCGCGGGCTTAGCTAATTCCAACCAAGGCCCCGTAAGATCGGCTTTGAATCCCGCCCTGGCCATTCCGCCGCTGTTTGAAGCCAGGGGGCGTGGTAACACATCCCATCCGCTATTTTTTTCTACCTCTGGTGAAATAAATACAGAGGCTATTATGATGAAAACGCCAATGAAAATCAAACGTGCCTACAGAATAGGTACTACAAGGGCCTCAAATTAAAGCAAAAGTGACGTTTTTTGAACTCGCACGCTTGCGAGAAACAGTGAAACTGTTGATCAATATGGCTTCTGCCGCCTTCAAGTTGAAGCACAAAGGCCCTCTATGCTCTCTACCGCTCCCCTTCCTAATCATCTTTGACAGTATACGTGAGCAGATGAGCTCCGTTTAGCACTTTAAAACAAAGGGGTAGTTGTTCCCAAAATCAACCCGCAATAGGGACTTCACACTATTTATATTTTCACCTGTATAGGAGTCAATTCATGACGTAGTTTACAGCTAGTTGTTTCGGGTGGCACAAACAATCTAAGTTATAATATTTGTCAACGGCGTGTAAAATTTTATAATTTAAATTAGCTAAAGGGTTGCAAATATTGGCGTAAAATTTCGGTAGTGTAGAGTACATTATTTGTAGGCACTTTAGATAATCCTTTTAGCTCCATTAAATCGTTAAGAAGATAAATTCCAGTGAAAATATGTAATTTTGAAATTTTAATTTTCATTATTATATTTTTTATTCGTAAATTATGACGATGAATTATGAATAATTTTTAATTTGGATTTTTTTGTCAGGCACGTCCCTTGAGAACTCGGGAGTTGGCTGATCGTCGCTTAAGCCGACTTATTGCTGAGAAGTTAGCGCAGATACATCTGATGAAAGTTCCCATCAATAAGGAACCACGATGGCTATGGGATACTATGGAGAGGTGAGTAATATAATGATTCCAATTGGTAATTATATGGCACCTTACTGGCTTCAATACGTTGTAAGGATCGGTTAAATGCTAATGATAATGTTTCCTCGAGGGACTAGAATATTTATTCAGTGTTAGTAGGTATATGCGGTTAAAATCATTGATGTTTCTCTGAATGTATAGTTTTAATGTGCTAAATATTATGAAGAAATGGAGTAATAAAAGGTAGCGTGCTTACCAGAATGTTGGCAGACCCAGGAGCAAATCTCTGTCTTACAGCATATCCTATAAAAGTGAGGTACAGCGAGAGTGAGAATATTCCTTGGATATGGTGGATATTTTTTTTCTGTTCCAGTAAGGTGTGAAATATTGCCTCCTGGTTTTGCTCTTCCTAAATCCGCCATTGCAATGTTGAAAAAATGAATCATGTCAATGAAATATTTTTCACCAAATTTTTGTGATTCCCCAAAATTCTTAGAACGAATATGGAGAATTTTATTAAGAATATTAGATGGGTCATTCCATACAAAATCGACCAGAAAGTTGGTCAAATCGAAACTCATGGTAGCTGATTTCGACCCAATTTTGCAAATCATCATTTTTTGTTGCAAAGCCAAAACCTCAAAGTCTTTTGAATAATGAAGTTACTGTTTACAAGATATTGCAATGCTGTAAAACTAAACGAAAAAGTATTCGCATCAAACATCAAATCTCCAGAAAAATGGAAGATAGATAAGAATGTCATGGATAATTTTAAAGGTGGCACAAAAAATCAAATTTATATCATGAAAATTGAAATAATTAAATAAATTGAATTGAAATTTTCAAATATATTTTAGAAGATGTTCGCACCCCTTCGATTTAATTATTTTTCATGTCTCAGGTAAAACGATCTAATTAAAAAAATTGGTGGGGTTAATTTTTCACGTAAAAATAAAGTTTTTGATCTACACCTACATAATTCCCTGCAAGCCAACTCGGGGGTGTTTGGCAGGGGGTGACCAATCACCAACATGCGGCATGCAATTGATTGAAGGCTTAACAGTTTATTTTTAAAACTAATCAACAACGATGATTTTAGAGCGGTGATTTGAGTAATAATAACGAAAGTACTGATAGTATTATGTTTGTCTTGCAGGTGGCTCGCCACAATCCACGAATATTCAGCCAGCGGTCTAATCCCTGACGCTTCGAAGTCGGCAATGCAGCGCTTCATGGGATACGGTCTGAGAAAGGAGCTGGATTGGCTGAGGTGAATGGATCCCCTTCGTGGTAAACAATACATTTTCCATGACGTGTACCGAAAGTGTTGACCTCACCAAGGCTTTTCTTTCTCAGAGGATAAATGATGATGTGTGGGAAGGAAATTAGTCATCTCTGGCGGGCGTCATTCTATTCGGACCGCATCATTGTCCCCGCGCTACCCATTCGGGGCCCTCCTAAAAGATTATGTCGCTCACTGATCCGTAAGTTAGTGACCTGTGTTGAAAGTGATTTGATTGTGGCTCGTGGACTGCGGTGGATAAATAACCTTGTATTATTCATTTAATTTCATCAGGCAATCATTCAGTTGTGAAGCATCTCTTCCTAGTCCCATGAACTTGGAGAATCATATATTCAGTTAAAAAAAAATGGTATAGATACCCTCTCAAAATTAAGAAAAATCTGAAATTCCGTAAAACGTCTAATACTACCCTAGTTAGCTTTAACATTTTTACCAAACTATTCGCCGATTCATAAGATAATTTCTTATATTTTTCATCCTTCTAGTAACATGTTCGTTCGCATCTGCGTGAGATGAATAGTATTTAGTAAGCCTTACTTCATACAATAAGGGCCTTATTTGTCTTCAACGGTGGCTCAATATCCATTCTATATTTATTAGTATGAGGGTGGGTATATTTTTTTAATAACTTCTCCAATTCGGCATTATTTTTACTTTCATAGACATTTAAGTATTAGATTAATGCTGCAATAAATACCCCTTCTTACTATAAATCATGTAACCTCTCTTTCGAAGGGCGAAATATATTTCATCATGTGTTAGCGATTTGACCCCAAAATGCTTCACCACTGACGAGTTTAAGTGAATTAAACACTACGAATCGGTCGTTTACTTTGGCGTCTGCCGATTATTTATAAACTTACAGGACCTTTCCCGCAGATTACTAAATATCCTTTTCAACTCACCTCATCATTCACAACGTTCGTAAATGTACATTGCTGGACGCATTCCTCACGGACTCTATTACATCCACATCCGTCCGCGGGCCATCCCACAATTTGCCTTTACTATTTTTAATCCACCACGTCTCCCTAACCCAACTGACCTGCGTATTTCTTTCCTCTCTTATCCAACAGGGAGTACCTCGTGTCGATCCGTTCACCGGTCGTCTTCTGCCACAACGACCTGCAGGAGGGCAACATCCTGTTGAGGACGGAGGAGGGCGCCAAAGGACCCGGGGCCCCCATGAAGGAGCTGGGCCAGCACGAGCCCGTCGAGGCCTCCGGGGGCGTCGAAGGCGGGGGCGGTGAGGCGGGGGACGGCGGTGGGGCCGGCGGCGGCCTGTCCGAGGAGTATCGAGAGGCGGAGGAGCGGTGGTACCACGGGTTGGCGGCTTCGGGGGCGGCGGCGGCGGCCCTGGAGACCGAGTCGGAGGAGGACGAGTGCGAGTCTGGCGTGGAGGAGGAGGAGGATGAGGCGGAGGTGGATCATCGGCAGCTGGTCGTCATTGACTTCGAGTACTGCTCCTACAACTACCGCGCATTCGACTTCGCCAATCACATGTGCGAGTGGATATACGATTATAGCAACGAGAAGCCACCTTACTTCACGGCGCGCTCGAAGAATTTTCCCACCAAAAAGCAGCAGGTTTGTGGTGATCAGTGGCGCCGACTCCATGGGGCTTGAGGGGGCCCGAGCCCCCTCAATAATTCGTTATGGGTGTGAGGAAAAAATGTGTCAGGCTTGTCGATTTTCCCCCTAGTGTCCAGATATCGAGATTGTAATTATAAGGGTTATAATGTTGATCATACGACTCTTCTAAAATGCTTAAAAAACTTAAAACTCACTATTTATAAAATTTCCCGAGGAAAGATCCCCGGTTTGGGCCCCACCAATATTTTTTATAAGTCGGCGTCCCTGGTGGTGATATCGACCAAAAAAAACATACAAATATTTTCTTCAAATACAAAGATCCTAAGAGAAAATTTACAAGACCCATGAGAGTTAAGAATACGATTACGATGGTTATAATTTTGCGGCTGTTTCATCATAAACCGTATGTTCGGCATCCTCATCCTCGGTGTCCAAAAAAATTCGATGCAATTTTGTGCATTTCATTATTTGCTTGCCAGTGGTTTGAGTTAGTTTCTATTTATTAAAAGTAATAGATTTAGTCTACATCAAAATACGAAAGATGTGGACTTTCTTAGAGTCGTTCACTCTGAAATCATGGCGGTAGTAAATATAAATTTAGTGTTAATTATCTAGTTATTTCAATTTTTACTTGTGAAAATGAGGTTTTAAAAAGGAAGACAAGAATATGCATCGTGTTTTCTGTATATTTTAAGCCGGGCGTGTGAACAGTGCGGCGCGGTGGTGAAATTCAAATAATGTGGCATATCTGGAAATGGAATCACTCGCTTTTGAATTTCCTAACCTCCGTGTGGACAGTGGCGTTTCCACGATTCTTAATTTCCATGAAAAGGTTACAGCGATACATGGCTGGCCTCTTTATTTGCTGAGGGTGACAGCTTATATGATATTGAGCTTAAAGGAAAGCATTAGCAAGTGAGGCCAATTGCTGGTACTAAAACTACCTCCATGAAATTGACAAGGATAGCGTGGTGGTCTAAACACGGGCTCTGAAAGCTAAAGGTAGTGTGGTGGATCGATTACAGGTTCTGGTGATTTTTTATCATGGATAATTATATGGAGATGTGCCTTTTTCTTAGATCCAACGAGAAGTGTTCGGGCGGATTTTTATCGCATCATTGAATAATTGTGGTACTCTTTATAAATATTAATCAATGCATACATAACAGCAAGCGCACACCATACAACCTGTGTATAGCCGAGTATCCGTTCTTATGACGTAAATCATAGTTAACATTGTTACCAGAAAAATTTCAAGTTTTCCAGTATATTGAAGGTGAATCAGTAGTACTTACTGCATCTATATTGAAGGAATTATGCTGAGGCATTCCCAGTACCAGTTGATTTTGCGGCTGTGTTTGATCATTAGCGGTATGTTCGACATTTTCATCCGCGGTATGTTGGAAATTCGGTATTGTGCATCTCGTATTATTGCCAGTGTATGTAGTTTGTGTCAGTCCATTTTAATAAAAAACTGTGTCCAAATAAAACTATGCTACAATCTCTATTTTTTGCTATTGGAGGCAAAAAATCAGTCTTGGACACAGAGCAAAATTGGGTGCAACTGCTAATTGGCTGAAATCAAATTTAAAAGCATCTCTCTGAAATTCCAATGAAACATTATAGCAAATAAAGAGAACTACATATAATGAATTAGTAGTACAACCTGAAAAACAAGTTGAACTTAAATAATAAAGTAATGTTGAACAAATATTTAGTATCTGTTCATCGCTAATGGTAGCTTACCTATCGGGCGTTGATTGACCTTTCTGGGTCCTTTGTGGTCAAGATCGAGTTTCAAACAACATGAAGATATAATCTCTTCCGCGCAAAAGGCAATTGTTGTTGGTTTTCTGATACGGCTTACCTGGTACTTTCGAATATGCTGCTGCAAGGCATACAGCTCTCCCGCGATAATTATCCTCCATTGACGGCAGTTCTTCGGAACAGTTTGGAAATTGTTGTCGGCAAAAGTAAACGAAAATAGCGACGGCAATTCCAAGGAAGAGATTCGAATCTATTCTTCCTCCCTTACTTTCGTGGCAATGAAAGCAGTTCCCTGGAACGAGGTCGAAATTAACGTCCAAAGACTCAAAGGACACTGAAGTGAAATCATGCAATGAACAAGTGACTTTGACTCTGAATTTTAGGTTCAATTTATTTTTAAGGCTTTACTACTTATTTAATAAATAATTCTTTTTTGGTTAATGCCGCGTTGACACAGTGTTGGTGGGCGACAGTTTCGGGCGGATTTCAGGAACCTTCTTCGGGTCCAAAAGTCAAAACGTTATTTTTCATGTTCAAAAAGTTATTTTTAAAACTACAAGTACTGATTCAGTACTTGTAGTTGTCTGCATTAAAAATCATTGCAGACCAATTTATGGCTTTATTATTTCAAGTAAGATATAATGCTTAATTGAAGTTATAAAACATTTCTTCTAATCCCAAAGGCATATTGGAAATTATTAAATGATCGTAACAACGGAAAAAGGGAGCAATTTCTCTCAAACAAATTTCAATCATTAAAATCAAACAGAGAAAATCAACGACCTATTTAAATGAAGACCTATACATTGAATTAATTAATTGAAGTTACTCCATCAGTTATGCAACTCGCCCTGCTGCTAAAGCCTTCGGGATATCTAGATTACAGGGGCGATACGATCGATAATTTCTTGACCTCGAGTGCAAAATAAAAACTGCGGCTTATCTGTTGACTGATTACGTAGCTTCTCGTATTTCTAAGATTTCCTTGTTGACGGCTCTACTTAGTGAACGTTTTTACGTTGCCCTCACCATAATGCCATAATGATCGTTGTTTAACATCAACATGAGTTATATATTTATTTCCCCTCATAAATCACGTCGAAATTAACGAATAAAATTATTTATAAAATCAAGGACAACGTCTTAATGTAATTATATATTTCCGAGATGATATTACAAGCCACGTTAGGATTGTCGCCCGGCGGATGAAGTTGATCTGTTATCTTAATCTGTGTTAAAGCTATCTACTTATTAGTTATTCTTAAGTAAATTTTATGGTAGGCAACTATTCGGCAGCATTGACAATACTTTTTTTTACAAATTTCAAAATTTTAAAAATCATTGGTCATTTACTAACCATGCTATGAATTTCATGCCAGCCGATGGAGTGAACCTTAAGATTACACTCTAGGATCTATTATTTCTTTTATATTAGGAATTACCATACCGTATTCTTTCATTCAAGTCAGTAAAATTTTATAAATTTACCACCCGTCATTTTCCGCGAATTTAACTTCAGTCTTGACTGTCAACATCCTGTAGATACGTATAGGTTTTGCAACATTGATGAAAAGTGATAATGTTGCCTCAGCCATTTTCCTTATAGATAAGGCTGCGCTATGATTCCTTCGGTAGCTCTTTCACTGATACCGATGTATGATACACCTCTTTGTGATAAGTCTTGTTTCTTATTGCCACCAAATGATGAACTGTCACGTGAGCAAAATTAAAGAAATTGTGATATTATAGATTCAGACAAATTTATAATAACACAGTTGTCATGAAAATAGATATTATTTTTTCCTACTCAGTACCCGTTGTTTCAAATATGTGGGCTTGTGACATGAAAATAAGATTTATTTTATTAAGATATAAAATATTTTACGACAAAAATATTTTTTATCTTTAAATCCTATTTTCTTGATGGGAATTATGAAAAATATCTCCCACGAAACGAAACAAAACGAAAACAGTTTCTTTGCGCCTAATAATATTCTTATTAATTCGTTTTTTTATTAGTGTTTACACTCAGTTTTTCAAATGTACGTTAAAATGAAATTTATTTTATGACTTATAATAATCTTTCTTTATTTCGTAATTATGGCCTATTAAAACATTCTAAATGTCAATTTCCCGTGGGTGATTTGGCCTGTCAATTCTCCTGTTAATACGCCACTGACGGTCATTAATGAAACCTTGATGTAGCGAGCAATTCCCCCGACGCTAATTAATTTTGTTGACAGACTGTAATGTAGCACTAAAGTACAGGGCCAGGAAGTGGTCTATGGGGGCTAACCATTCCTTAAAATTGCACTTATTTAACAAACCTGCAATGATGTATCATCATTTACATCAATTAAATCTGAAAATTATTGCAGTTACGCTGGTGTGCTATTACTCGGAGTTGTAGGTAAAGAGACGCATATTTAAACTTTAAAATGTCACTTTAGATACAGAAACCGGCCGACGCTAATAAAATTTAGTGGACTTATGTTAGGTATATTCATTTATGTTCATTATAGACTTATTCCACAGCTCTTATGGTAACGACACCTGTTCATTAATAGACTTTTTTCATCATAAAATCGTGCTATCAAATTATTTATACATGTTTTTAATGGTTTGATAACTTAGAACGCCCAAAAGTGACGGTTTTCGACATCTAAAATTAGTAAAGTGCCCCAATAAAAGTGAAATAATTAATTATATTACCTTACGTGCTATGGGCGTAATATTACGCCACATGAGATCCTTCGATTTTTACTTCGGGCTTATTATTACGCCATCCGTATTTTTTAAAATTCGTAGTTTGCCATTGTTTAGCAGAGTGGTACTGACCTCCAAATTAATAATTGACAATAAAAGCAATATTCGTTCTTTAAAATGATAACAAACTCCAATTATTCGCATCAAAGGTTTTTTGTTAAGAATTAACACAAAATTATAAAAAAATGGCCTGCACTGGGGTACTGATCTTCAGTACTAAGGTCAGCACTATAAGTGATATCTTCTGGTTAGATTCACTTGTTCATTGAATATGTTATCCGGGTCACAGGAGCGGTTCGTCACGTGGTACCTTGAGGCCCTGCGGCGGGAGGCGGCGGCGCAGGGTGTCCAGCCGCCCCTACGGTGGGGCAAGGGCCGGCGGTCAGACTCGGAGGCGAGCGGGGAGGATGCCGAGGCGCAGCGGGACGGCGCCTGGGATGACGCGTCGGTGGACGTCGACGGCGGCGCCTTCGCGGAAGAAGTGAAGGCGCTGCTCTCGGAAATAAAAGCCTTCACGCTCGCCTCCCACTTCTTCTGGGCGCTGTGGAGCATCGTGAACGGCACCGTCTCCAGCATTCCTTTCGATTACTGGGTGAGTACAACTAATTAATTATACCATAATGATCACCAATTCTGCAACGAGTTTGTAAAATAAAGAGACCCATCAAAATAGGCTATTCAGTCTTCTCGCTGAGTTATAACTCTCCATTCGGCTGTCTCGTTCCATCAGCCCTAATGATGGAACGAAGCTCGGGATCCGAAGCCGATCGGGATCGGCCTAATGGAAAGAGATAATCCTGCTAAAAGCCCGAACAGCCTTTTTTTGATCATATATGCCGTGAAAGCATTACATATTACTTAAAAGAGACCCATATTTTCCCGTCAATCAATCCGTCGCCTATATCTCTAACTGCTCGCGACGAACATTCAATGGCTTTAACCCTTGCCCAGAAAAGTTGGTGACGTCACGCGCTCTTTCCGAGGGGATCACCCCTTCTCAGCTTCTTCTCCTTTCTTCATATCTGACTAGTGTAATGCATTAATGTTGTCGCTATTGAGTTTTTTCTTCTTTCTCTTGAATTAAATTTTTAACGTTGATAAGCATCTAGGCCGTAGGAGTGTAGGTCTTTAAGATTTAAATGCAAAATTGCAAGAACTGCACTCCAAGACACTAATCAACTTGTGCACTATTGTGAGGGATTCCTTTCCTTGAAGAATGATATTCCCTGAATGATTTAATCAACCGGTATTCAAATGGCGTCAAAACCAAGAGGCTAATTTCGTATTTTTTATCATTAAGTTATGAGAGAATGGGGAAGGACTTAAAAATCATCGTAACTATCTGTCCTTCCCATCTACTGTTGTAAAAAATGGATTGTCATGTGGAGTCCTGAGTGAACGGAGGGCTTATTGTCTTAGATAAATGTGTATACAAAGTACCTACTCTTTTTATTTTTCGCTCAACATGGTTTCAGCATTAGGAAATACTGATTGAATTGCCATGCAATGAACTAATCTCTAAATGTTACTCTTGTTATACCTTTGCAGGAGTACGGCGAGGCTCGCTTTCGTGCCTACTTCAGACACAAGCGGAGGCTGCTTGAAGAGGGGACCAACTCGGATCAGGGATCGGCTCATCCATAAACGGGACCATCCAAGAACGATTCTTTTATTCCTCCGTTTGTGTTCTGCTGGCGTGGGATCCTAAGGCTCAATTTGAAAAGTCACAAATAGTCGACGGCAGGATGTTATGGGGCTGTGTTATTTTGGATGGTGCTCGAAAAGGTTTTAAGGTTCAGAACACGCTTTGGTCATCCAGCGTTTAGTAGGTTGATGGCTTTGGCATTATATTTGTACCTTAAAGACTTGATGGCCTATTCTAAAAAAATCTCTTTCTCAAAAATTTCCACTGAACTGTGATTGAAACGAAGGATGACTTAAAGAAAAAATTTTCTCATGCCATAACGTGCATTGATTGCTGTTCGATTTTAAGCAAATGGAGGTCCTTCTATCGCTGTGATACAATAGCGCTTCAGGAATTCCTCTGCTGTTGAACAACAAAGTTCCATTATGCCGTAATGTTATGATTTTCAAAACTTTAATAATCTGTATTATAAAATATAATGTGGATATTTTGAGTGAGGCAGAATTTTGGAATTCAGAGTTCTCTCCTTTCGTAAGGTTGTTTCATCTGACGATTCATTAATTTATTAAATGTAGTCCCAGAAGTTTATTTATTATATGGGAATTATCACTCAAGTGTTTTGCCGAAGAATATTGCTTTTTGTTATTTATATTGTAAGCAAAAATGGTGAAAAGGTATTTATTCGAAACGCATAAATTTTTTTCAATTTGTTTGAATCTTATATTTTTGGTGTAATTAAAACCTTATAAAATTTTTCTTTTTTTGTGCGGACATTCGTCAGGATAATAATAATAATAATGGGTCATTGGTCGAATATACTTGTGGTAAAAATTTTGTTTTCGTTCTTATATTTAAACTTGTCATTTTATTTAACTGTTGGATATGATACTATCGATTTCGTGGCTCATGCTCCTACTTAATCACCTAAGAAATAATCATTGAAAAGAATAAAAGCTATCTTAGTGATAAGCATCCCTGAATTCTCAGAGGTAAATTTTCAATGGCCCAATTATTTTGTAGAACCTATACATGCTCAAATGTTTGTATAAAATATTGACATGAGCTCTTGTAATCGATAAATTTCCAATGACATATCTAAACACCATTCTCATGAAGACACACCTGAATGTTCCGCATTGTAAATCCAGTTCATTTTGAAATAGCTCCTGACACAAAGTAGTATATTTGTCCTGTGAGTAAATAGTATGAATAGGCCTATTTTTGTGATCTTTGCAATGATATTTCGCTAATGGTGCTAGGTCAAGGTTGAGATGGACTTCGTACCATCGCCTAAATGGAAAGGCGAAGTATTTTTTTTTAACGTCATATCTCGTTTTCCTATTTAATACCTTAGGTGTTATGTCATTCCAGATCGTGATATACAACTTATAATGACAGCATTGCATTATTACTTTATTCGAATTAATCATTAAAAAAACTAAAAATGCTAAACCATCCATTACAGTTAAAAGTTTCAGTAAAACTAACTTAAACAGATGATTTTAGATTGAAATTAGCTGAAATTGTTCTATTCAGAAATGATTTATTTTATTGATGGGAATTATAATCGGTGCTAACGAGGATCGTCATTGGTGATCGTTTTATTCCTTTTGGAATTAAAATTATGCACAGCGCCTCCGCCGCTATATTTCTTGCACTCGATTCTTGTCGATTTTACGGGGTTGATAAATGTAAAGCATGAAAAGTTTCTAGGCCATGGGGGTCATAAATTTTGTACGTAGTTCAATGAGAAGGTCTTGATAGCCTTTTGAGTCTTGAAGTAGCGCTGGGGCTGAGTCTTTGGAGATATATCATTCCACTAATGAGCTTATGGGAGAATGTTGATTACCATCTTCATAATCGCCGTTATTGCTTCCACGAAAAGGTTTCAGTCAAAACAAGTGTTTTGCTCAAATTCTGTAAATAGTTTAAAGTAAATAAATTGAATTTTATTTGCGCTTTAGAGACAAAATCGAAGCGTTATTCTAAGTACTCTCAATTTTTTGTACATTACTATTTCAGCTGAGGTTTGTGCGCAGCGTGCTTGCCAATGTTCCATATGTTCTGCTTTATGTTGTGATGTTGCATACCCATACATGAAGTCGACATTGCTAATCTTTAGCTATATGTAATGCTTCCATATCTGAGTTTACTTTGTGACCGTTCAGCGTATGAACATGCGCAGTCATACATCTGATAGCGGTTTATCATCGAAGAGTAAATTTATTCAAGCCTCAAAGAAAACTTTATGCGAACGTTAATTGCATTTGCTTTTGGATGAGAGGTTATATTTTTGTAATGCGAGTACTTAATGTTCCTATTTTGATTTTCAATACTGCCAAGCCAGCATTGTTTTGGCGGCTTGATGGGTAGCTTTAATTCCTTAAATATGTCCCTTTATACGCTTCTTAAAATTAGTTTTCATGCTTACGAGTGAAGCGTACTATTCAACAAAATAAAGAAATTTTATTGTCATTGACTTTCAAATAACAATACCTCATTCACTTCTCCGTTTCTCATTTATTTCTTTTTTCAAATTTTTGAACTACTTTGAGAAATTATGCGCCAATTTAATGTGAGATTTGCATTGTTTGCCAAGTGTATATACACACCGATCGCTGCGACTTGGTACTTGAAATATACTGCGGAAATTCAAAATATTTTGTGGAGTCCTTAAATATATTACGAGATTTGCTATGGGAAAGGACAAAAAGATATTTCCATTTATCCATGAAGATACTTTAAAAATTATTTTGTGTGAAACTCCAAAGTGGATTCAACCGTCCTATTCTAGTTTTCAAAATCATGGACATCCGGTTCTTTTTGACCCTGTTTAATTCCTTCGATAATTTATTTTCAATGCGATTTTTTGAGAATCAAGGTTGGCCCGTTCATAACTAAGGAAATCAACATAGAAAAAACAGCAGATAGAACTAAGTTATCAGGAATTATGAATGGGAACTAAGAGAAAGTCAGTTCTCAGGCAATACTTCGTGAAATAACTTCAAGGAATCAGATAAAAGTAAAACTCTTGGTATGATTTCTAAAACTCTTTTATCAGTATTATTAGCTTTTGTGTTGACTGATATTTAGATACCATAGAAATAAAATTTTGTTCTGTATTAACATGAAAGCGGTTGAATAAATCTGGACCTTCTTTTAAACTAGACAAAATGAAAAATGGTTGGCGCATAAATTAATCTTTGTACACCTGAAATGAAATTTGACTGTCTTTCAAAGTGTTCTGATGTGCTTCTATGGAATGGGGGTCAATGAAGCAGTAGGAGAGTCGGTAGATTACACGTTGAACCAAAACGGTGAAATAATGTTGTTAATTCCATTATTGCTGTGTACTTTCCTTGCTGAAATTGAGCAGTATTGAGGGAAATTAAAGAAAATGAAGTCTTTATAATATATTTAAGCTGTTGATTATCGGTGAAAAGTGAATTTAGTTATTTCATATCACATTTTTTTTCTGAGCAATTTTGATTTTTGTGCAATTTAAAGAAAAGAAAAACAGAAAATCCCAAGCCGAATACCAATGAGTATTATGTAATTAGTCTATTTTAACTACCTTTCTCTTGATAAACTTGGGTAATTTCAGATTATGCAAATGGTACTGAAAATGTTTTGAAAATCTTGGATGAATATTCTACTGAAGGCTTTATTCCTCTTTTTCTGTCAATTTGTTGTTGTTTACCCGTCATGGCGAATAATTATGGCTGATTTGTGGTAATTGATGGAAAATAAAGTAGATAATACATGTTATGAGCGGAAAATATGCATCAGGGATTCAAACCCAAAAAATTGAAGATTACTGAAGTGAAAATGTAATAGTATCCGAGCTGATGGTTTACCTGAGTTGGGCGATTGGTTTTGAAATGAAGTCTTTTACCGTTCAATGTCCATGTAAATTATTGTTAATCGTACGTTCGTGGGGTTGACTGATTGAAAGTCTGAGTGCTCATAAACGACACGAGATATGTCAACTCAATGGTAAAGTTGCCTTCTAATGATACCATATCGTGCGTAATGGGCTCAAATATCATATAGTTTTCGAATTTTGAACAAGCTCATGTTGTAAAAGCATTTAGATTTTCAAGAATTTGGTGTCATTTACATAAGAAACCACACGTAATGGAAAGGGAAACACGGATCTTCTCAATGTCCATCATTCAATATCCAGACCTAAATACTGCAGTACTTTTTCAACAATTTCAAAACGCCAAATATTTGCACTCTTTCTTTCCTAAAAAAGTGAGTGCACGCAAGCCTATTGCGGTAGAGAAAAATCTCATATATATCCGGCTGTTGAACGATGTCATATTCAATGAATACCCCTTTATCGTATAGTTTGTGGTGTTTGACATGCATGCATTTGACAAATATTCCATGTCTCTGGAGCATGATCAATGTTGATCGAAGCTCAAGGTAAGTTTTTGTAGTCCGTGGTAACTCAACTGAGTTTCTGTAAGCAGTAATGTACTTATTCCTGTAACCAGCACAGAAAATAAAGGTATTCCAAGGGAATTTCCATTCAAGGCTTATTTTTAGCTGTCATTTAAAATTTTTCAAGGATCCTTAAGTAAGGCCGGAATCATATTTGATCCGTTCTATGCTAAGTATTTTCGAGCTCATCGTCAGTATGCAATAAAATGTTTGCTGCTTCTTCTTACTTCTGCATTATCTCACTCCAGTATTTATCCAGATCTGACGACATATGAATGTTGAGCATTTGTGTTGTCGTGGGTTGATTTTTAGGCCGGACGGAAATTAATTAGTTACTTCAGCCTTAAAAAAAATATGTATTGTCAATTTTTAAAAATTCAAAAACTAGCTCATCGGGATTGCAAACATTAATACACCAATTATGTGATCTTAATTTGATGTCTTCAGGTTATTCAATGCAATATAAATAAAGTAAATGACACAATTTAAAACAAATAAAATGATTCCCGGGTGAAAAAATAGCATGAATCCAGGGGCGGATCCAGGATTTCTTTCTGGGGGGGGGGGGCACAAGGATATCTCGTAATACAAAATGAACGCGATGATAATGGGACCGTATTAAAAATCTTGCATATTTTTGAGGATCTGGGGGGGGGGGGGCACGATCTCATTCGCATCGCTCGATGAGCTCGGGCATTGCTCATTTATAATTATTTATTGCATCATCCCTACGCATCCACATCCGTTTGGGTAAACAGTGGAGCACATGATTGCGCAAGAGGAGTGGTCAAACTCGCGATAATTATTTCTCGGAAAGAATATAATTTTCCTATTATTCTCCCGCTACCGTTGGGATGCATTCTTGGGATTTTGTCCGTCGAATTCCTAAACTCTGACACAATATTAACATTCCTTCATGATGTAGTGCCAACGGTAATTTTTGGAACGCTTCTTGCCGTTATTCATATAAATTTGAGAGGACCAAATTCCATAAACATGGTATACATTTCCTGAACTGTTGATTCACAGAGGTTTGCTAATGTTTAAGTTTTTACGTAAAGTTTTAATTTTTATTGCTATTAGAAAGCCTCCTATGAACGCTCAGAATTATTATATATGAATATTCATTTCTATGCAAACGATTTAAATACGTAAATTTAGCATGAATTTAAGTATTCCTTTGGAGGCATAACATTTTAGCACAGTGCCAGCCGGGGATACAATAGAAACTCGGATATCGTTTTTATAATATTCCCTTTTGTCTTCGTGCTAGTCATATGAATATAGATATAGGACTAGGACAAGATATAGGACTTCGCGTAAATAATTATGTAGAATACTGGAGTCAATCCAAGCCAATAATGAGCTTCATATTCCTTCATTCTTCCAAGTCCGGAAGGTAATGTTTTTGGAGTCATAATAGTAGATTTGAATTTGCATATATTTTTTAATGCATTTTTGAAAATTAATTTCACAGCTCGAAAAATACCACAGTAAATTATGAAAACAACACAATAACGTAAAAAAATAATCGCAGTATTTCTCAGGTGATCTATTAATATTGTCGAATTGTATACAGACTGAACAATGTCAGTGGTCTAAGAGAAGAGCTAGAGAGTTCGTTCTGAATTGATCATTACCATATCGGTAATTAAAGGGTCACAATAGATAGCAGAAATTGCATTTAAATATTGCCTAGGAATTTGTGACTGCACGTACCAGCGTAATATTATATCGTTCATACATAAAAAATATTCGAAATCAAAAAATGTAAATTATTAGGATGAAAGTAAACCAATATCAGATTTGAAATTACCTTGGCCATACCTTACTCTGCCGACAGAGTTTGAATTCAGCGGAGTATTAAAGTATTCGATTTGAATTTATCAGTGGTGAATGTTTTTTGCGTGCAAAATTAATTCAGATCAAATCAAATTTATTATAAATATCACATTTCGTGTTAAAATATCATGACACAAATAATGCATTAGGGTAGAAAAGAAAAATATGCAAAACATTACATGAAACATTTCACAGACAAAAAATCAATTTACCATTTAAAAAATTATTCTCGGTTACCATACTATGACAAATGGTCACGGTAAATAACAAGAAATATCACGATGGGTAATTTACGTAAATTACTATGCAATTGTGCAAGCATTCCATTCCTAATCGCACAATCACGACGACAATGGCGTTTACTCCACGGAGTTTCTCCCTCCTGTTGCTCCTCGGAAAGTGGGGCCGGGTGGGCGGAGAGGGAGGGGGTGAAGAGGGGAAGATGGGTAGTACGAGGGACCGTTATCGATCTGCATCCCCTCCCCCTCCCGCTCCCTTCCTCTTTCTCCTCCTGCGCCGCCCGAAGGATCCTTGACCTGCGGCAATGTCATTTGTTTGGACTTTGAGGGGAAAGTCACACATACATGCGTATGCGTGCATCGGCCGAGTTCCTCAGGAAGCGTGTTAGAGGCAGGAAGAGCCTCTTCTCTGAGCTCCTGCTGCACTTAAAATAGTACCAGATTTTTTAAAAGGGAATGTTTTCAGGCGATACTTACTGAAAGTGCAACGCGCATAAAATATTTTGAACGATTTCGAGAAAAAATTAATGCCATGCCCGAATGTTAACTGGTAACCATTATCATGCCTACTAAAAATGCTATATATGCATCGGCATTTGTTTCTGTCATCGTAGAGTCTTTATTTGAATTCGTTAGATTCCAGTTTTTACCGACGGATATCATGATTGAGTATATAGTTATATCTCGTTTGCACGATATTAAAAATTCACTATGTATCGCCGAACGTTACTATGCGTCAGACATTAGTTTTAGGTAAATATATCTGTGAATTATAATGCAAGAAGAAGCTCACATATTTTATCGATATATAGATGATCATTAAGATAGACAGAAAATACCATTTGTTGCCATTAACAATGATAATTTGTAATAAGGTACTAAGGTACATTGCAATATTATGTGGCCCATTGGAACTAATAGTGGTTTGTTGCAAAATAAATTCTATTGACTAGAAACTTTCTCCACAAGTTTAAGTATTTGACGGATTAAGGTTTTTGTACCTACTGATATTATCAACGTAGGATCTAGGTTCCGATATCTTGATACTTAAAAATAACACACGTGGAAAGTTAAAATTAGTTTTTAATTTTGACATGGATATAACCTAATTCCTCAAAGCTAACCCTGATTTAAGTGATAAAATCGGTATAATGCTTAATAATAGTGCAACGATCGCTAATATCGGAAATAATATCTAGCCTTCGTTCCTCAAGGCTACAATTATAGAAATTTAGTAGGTGTTATACAATATTAAATTTGATTGGAAATAACTAAGACTTTTACTTTGTATTTTTATGTATATTCCATACAGTAATATCATCAAACCTCATAATTTGCGCTATTAGCTGATTAATGAGAGCTTGGTGACCCAGTGGACAGAGTGTAGACTACTGCTTGAAAAGTCTCGAGTTCATATCTTGGGTGAAGCGTTCCGATTCCCCATAAGCAAATCCTCAAAATGTGAGTTGGCCCCACAAAAGGAACTGACTCTGCTGCGCTGAATATGTAAAATTCATACACAGCTTACTCCTGGGAAAGCTCTACCTTCGCATATCCAAACTCATCTGCGGGTTGAATCTCTCTGTGTGTGAGCTGATAAATTTCAAATTTAAAAAGGCATAACAGCCCGATTTTCCTGTTTAAGCCAGTGTGAAATAGCACCGAGAGTGTAGTGTTTTACTGATCTCAAATTCATTGATATGTGACGAAGATACAACGGTGGTATTCAAAAAGTAGTTCTCCTTATTGCCGATACTTAGTGCCCATTCCCCTCCGTCCCATTCTGTTTCGAGGAGGAGATGTTGAGATGCTAAAAGCGGAAGGGAGGGATAATTGCGAGCGTGGGTTAATGGCGTGCCGACCGCGTCACAGTGCACGAATGCCTCCGGCCGTGGTCTATTCTCGACATCCGCTTCGGAAAAAAATGAAAACTCCAACTTTCGAGCTATAGAGTATTTCCGCCCCCAGTGGTTCATCCACGCGTTGTGGGAGCCGAGGATAGTCGATGTTTGGATCCCTCCCTGCGTTTCCTTCGCTCAATTTCATTCAAGTCATCCAGGAAACCAACCTTATACCATATTCAGGATAATAAATAATGACAATATGTTATTTCATAAACAATCAACAGTAGCATAATTTCATGACAAAATAAATAGTAAATTTTTTATGGAGTATAATTACCCCTGTGACATATATATCGAAAGGGGTCAACAATCGTCAATTATACATGATTTTTATGAAAAAGTCCATTTCTTAACACTCGATGAAAAAATTACCTTGATCATTTCGGAAAAGCTCCATTAAAAGATGCTCAATTCCTGGAATCCTCCATTCTGAGCTATTGCTCGGCAAAAATATTGACGAATCCGATGAGAAAATCGGAGTGTGGATACGTCATGCTTAATGCTGTCATGATGACTCAGGAACATCCCCTGTTCACACAAATCATATCTCCTCAGAAGCATGTGAATTATGCCTTGTATTCTAAAATATTAATTTGTCATTTGATTTAATAATTTTCTAAAATATTAAAAATGGCTCACATTAAAGTTGCTAGTCGGTCAACTTCCTAATTACCTACGTTCCCAATTGTGATTCAAAGGCACACCTCTGATAAGGAAGTATGTGCTTAAGTGAGGTTATATAGCTAATGACTCTGTCGTACGTAAATTATAAATTACATTTGGTAATAACAATTCCACCGACTACGTCTTACTCCACGCTTTTGGACCTATTATGTTTATTAATGAAAAAATCGAATATGGTTGAAATATTCGCATCAGACCAAATCACTACAAAACAATTCACCATGAAATTGAAAAAGTACAGGAAAAAACCGGAGCCGATTCCTCTCTTGAAGAAAAAAGAAAAGAATCATCATCAGAAAAAAGTTAAAATGAATTTTTGGTACCAATACAGAAATTGAGTATAAATAAATCCATTTTCTACGACACTACAGGTTAGGTATCATTCATTTAAAAATATAGATAATTCCCTCAAACGTATTTAATAAATAGGCAAAACTGACAAACCGTAAATGAATTACATTAAATTTTGTTTTATTTTTTTCATTTTTAATATAACATTTTATCCATTCATGTATTATTACAATCCCTGCAAAACGAAATCTCGGGCTTCTTTTATGTCGAAGTTATAACGATCGGAAATAACACATGCGTCGGTAGGAGGAAGTGGTTACATATGTTTCACGTTCACGTTTCTTATCAATTATTTTCATCTTGCAGCATTGGAACCTCTTCCTAACATCCCCCGCCACTCGCCTATTGAGGTGGCTTGCGGGCTAGTATGTGGATGTAGTTGTGAATTGAGCAATTAAATTAGCATTATCCCCAAATATGAATTTCTTCGCAATCCCTCCCCAGCGCAACTTGAAGGCGAATCTGTTCGAATTCCCTCGAATCATCGTTCTCGGAACAGCACACCATTGGGACTGTGCGATCACAACAAGAGATACCGATGGATAGCTGGAGGGGAGGGGGTCTTTTGGCGTCACGGCACACATGGGGGAGTCCAGAGCTGCGGTGTGACGCCATCGCGGTGGTGTTTTTGTTTTGCTGGCGGAGTTTACCGTTTCCTCGGAGGCCGCGGACGAATGGAAGCCGTCAGGAATTATTGCGGAAGGTATGAGACACATATCTCCCAAGTTCTCTCACTTCAAAAACAAGGATGAACATCTTATCCCATTCCTCGTTTGATTTTCGTTGTCTTTATCGCAAATAATTCTTGTAAACGGAATTGGATTAATATTCTTATAATGCATAGGCTGTCAATTCAGATTAAAATTTCAAAAAGACGGAAAAAATTAACGCAAAGCTCGTAGGCGCCTGAAAGCGGCCAAATCAGAAACTACTTGAAGACTTTCAAATTTTTGTCATCGTAATACTCTCGTAGAACTGAGCATTTTCAAACTAGAAATCACTTGTGACGGAGAAGTTAATCATATCCGTCGCAGTTGACAATGCGAAAAAGGCTAAATCGTTCTGGTGGTATAGAGAGTTAAGTATCATGCAACAGACCAGAGGATTTATGGATCAAATCTTGGTGACTGATAATTGGGTGTTGCACTCACAATATAGACAGTTTTCTGATCTTTCAAACTTTACAAAACCTAGTACAGGGTGCTGAGGATATTGCATGGCTATTGAATTATTTCTGGTTTATTATTTGCTGAAATTTATCCCCTACCTTGCATGACCTTTTAGATCGAATCTATCTATTCAGCGTCGTTTAACCAAATATACTCAGTTGATTCGCATATCCCCGTGTGTGATGCGCACCCCGTTTTTGCAGCCGCTATAACGGAAAAATATGTACTTGAGAAAATGCGGTAATTTCATGAATTGAGAAACCTACTGCTATCCCTAATGGCACGAACAAAGAACGGCACCTTTATCGCTGTTCTACAGTCTTCTGCGTCCTACGCGTCGGAAATCGTACCGCGGACTGATGGATCTCGGTTCGCTTCGTTTATTTATCATAAAACAAAACAACCTCGACCACAGGAACGCTCAAGTCACGGCTTCATACCTAACAACCGAGTTGCGTCTCGACTCCTTGATTACTGCCAGGTACGTTTCTAGAGCTCTTTGGGGGTAATGCGGGTTGCCTACATTGATCATTATCTTTTTTTATAGATATATTTATATATTTTCTCATATATATTTTTTTCCCTTCCCCCCTATCGGGAAATCATGAGAATCATCAAATAAAGCTTGAATCATACGATAATTATTTCAGTCCCTTCCAAGCAATACCTACCTCCAATTATGGCGGAATAATGATCGTTTCAAGCAATCATTTTCCGCGATAGTTCCAGGGATAGAAACCCCATCCCTTTTCCTATCCCTCTGCACGTCTCTTTCTTCGTCGCTGAAACCATCGCTGGCACTGTCTTTCAGCCAATCAGAACTAGCGGCCACGAACCGCGATTGTAACCACACGTTTTCCTTTTAACGTAATGACAGTTCTAAATATGGGAAATGATGGACGTAGAGATGGAAAAAGGGACGGTGGGAATGACGGTTTCATTCAAAAAATGATGGGTCGAAACTTTTCATGCAAGGAAATGTTTATAATGTTGCTCTTACTTAAAATAAAACAAAAATACGTAAAACGCCCCGCGGAAATGCACTCTATCAAAATGACGATTTTCGTCTTTTTTGTTTATTTTAAGTAAGAGTAAACATTTAAGAGTATCAATTTTGTTAAAACATAGAAAATTTCTAAAACAGGGCCGGACTTTGGATAAGGGCGGCCCAGGGCCTATTTTGATGGGAGACCGGGAGGCCCACTGTTTCAAGGTGTTGGAATTAGTAACTTAATAACAGGAAATGCAAGTGACAAAATATTCAGCAATCACCACTAATTAACGTCAAGTTTGATAACTGCATGTTAACAAAAAAACAACCCAGATTCATTTAAAACCCCCTAATACATGGTGTTTTTTTCTGTTCTTTCGATTTTGTGAGATTCACCTCTATATTGGCGGAAGGCTCATGCTTGGTGGCCCAGGGTAAGGGCCTTTTGCCCCCCCCTTGATCCGGCCATGGTCCATGGTCCATTTAATCAAAGCCTGAAGCACACCATCATGTTGGAGTACCAACCAAGGTTTTTAGACTGTAAGGTTGCCTCATTCGTAACTGCGCATGCGCCAGCAAAGTCCCGTTACGTCACTGTAGACCCTGTATCCCAGCTGATGCTAGCCATTTCATTGTTTGCACGCTAGAAATTGAGAGAGAATAAGTTCCTGAGACCTTGCGCCGCCTTGTGTTTAACACGAATCTGAACACATTTCCTGCAATTTCACTGGAAATCGTCTTTGTAATCCACTACTCATAAGACGAACTTTTTGAGGGTGAAGAGCGCCTTTAATCGTCAGATATGCCGGGCTCCCGTTGTACTGTGGCTAGGTGCTCCATCAGCTTGTCGAAAACGAAGAAAGCTGGACGGAATGTCTCATATCACAGGCGGATGCTTAAATTTAAAAATCTTTTTGTTGTATGTATTAACTAATCGAATCATTAACCGTGTCTCGCCCCCCACACATGTGAAAAAAGTGGTGAAAGTAAATCAGTCAGACAAACTAAGTGGATATGCTAAAGATTTGGTAATCAAAAACTTAGATGCTCCTATTGCATTGGAAAACCAGGAATTCTTTCCTTTTGAGGTAAATTGAACTTAATATTTAGCGCACTCATTCATGCAGGGACTATATTGCAAATTCATCGTTTACCTCGTATGCTATGAGTAGCATCGCGTGCCAATGGTAAGATATCAGGTAAACAAATTTCTAGTACTAAGTCTGTAAATTTGAGTCCTTTTTTATGTCTTTGAGAGCTAATGAGACATTTTCGAGGCCACAGTTGCGCAAAATTATTTATTAATTTAGGGAATTAAAGGACAGAACATTTTTAGCGTGTATAAAAATATTTATCATGAATCAAGTGTTAAATTGTAGTTCACTTAAAAAGAAACTTACGTTAATTTTAATCATAATATTTTCTCTCGCACTAGTAAATTGGTTAAGAATAGCCTTTATAAACTTATAAATGTTGACTTGAGTCAAACCATATAATATTTTTATGTACTCTTTCGCGTTTATATTTACCTGCAAACTGTAATGAAGTAAAATCTACCCTCTAATTAGGACATATCGACAAATTACCAATGTTCAGTGCTGTGTCTCCAACTTGGACAAAGCAATTATTAAATGTTACGCCAAGCAGAGGGTCTTCACAAGAATAAAATGTTTGAACAAAAAAATGCAACAAGGAAGAGCAACTTTGGTAGTGCCATTAAAAAGATTTTAAAAATTGTTCAGTAAATCCTTTTACATAAATTCTTGAGTCTTATTATTTATAACCTCCTCAAAATGAACCTTGACGGTGGAGCTAAATTTCTACAACAGACTTATGATCGACCAAATAGCTGATATTCATTAGTCTAAGTTTTTGTTTCAGCAATTGTCACTGAAAATTATCGAATTTGTTTCCTGCAGTGCTTTTTGGTGCCATGAAACATTTTTATTTTAGGGTTTTTGACCATAGGCTACAGTGGAAACTTTCTGTGGGATTTAAGATAGAGAAGAGTCCTCTGATTCGGAGGCTGTTCTCCATTCAAGCGGGCAACTATGGTGCTGTTTTGATAACGGCAATTGTTGGTGGTTCATTTTCCATTTCTTGAAATTATTTTACCGGGGAATTCTTATTTCTCTCAGCATAATATTGAAGTTAGTTCCGTCTTATCGGTATGATTTTTTGCTTAACGCATGATCACTTTGAATTCCTATTACGAATGATTTGAAAATGGTAGTAACAGTAAATTTACAATTCTTTTCACTCTATATGCTTATTTTTTTCTTCCCATTGAAGTAAAGGATTTCAATGTCCTCTTGCATAATTTTCTTTGTCTTATATATTTTCAAAGCCCGGCGAGGAATGAAAACGAGTATAATTTCTATTTAAAAAGTGGCGGAACTGTAATTTTTTGAAGTAACTAATTCGTTTTTTTGCGTATTTTCCTCCCAGCCATATTAATCTAAGTTTAAATTATATTGCGGAAGTAGCAAGGAAAACAGTGTTTTGAGAGTTACAGGAAGGAAGTGTGGACACAGAATTAACTCGCACACCTTCCCATTTCATCACTTCATCAGGAAATTATCGCTTCTGAATACACAAATTTATCTTTTTTTAAATCTTAACATCATTATTTTCACAAATCGGCATTCAATTTAAAATTCAGCTTATAGTGTTCGATAGAGGGTAACTTCAAGAACTCGCTGCGGTAAGCAGTTACGCCCGCGGAAAGGCTAGAATTTGAAATGGCGCTGGAAATTGGGTCTACAGTGACGTCAAGCCAATAGGGTGGTTTCCTATTATTTTTTTATTGCTTTAATCGAAAGATTATTACTCCTGGAGTACGTATTTCACGCTTTTAGATTTTTCAATGGCAACATCTATTTTTCGCGATTAAATGAAAAGTGAAAAATTTCAAGCGCGCGAAAACGCGACGCTTAAGTATGAATGACGGGAAATATCTCCGTACGTCGTATTTCTGGTTCCCCCTCCCGCCCGGTGAGGTGACCTTGAGGCGAGGCTTAGCGCTGATACGTCGCAGGATGCTAGCGGATAGCTGAGTACCTTGCTGAATGGTAGCGCTTGGCTTAAAAAAGGTTTATTAATACCTTATCAAACGAAGAAAACTTTCCTAACTTAGCCAGTTTTAATAGGTGATTATTAAGACATGTTTCCCTGAGCTCTGTGCCTCATGCATGCATTGGTAACCTCAGACGATGTATAACTCCTATCCTCTCGTGTAGAAACTAGGTCCCTGTGACGTCATGCGGAGTGGAATCGCATGGGCGCCAATCTAGCCTTTTTCAAATGAGGATAAAATTTGACCCTTGCCATTCGTCTAAACCGGTATTTCAAAAACCAAATAATTTGTGTATTATGAATACACTAATGGTGGGTAACGAATCGCAATCAATGCCTTTCGTTTTCTTTGATGAAGGAAACTACCCTATTGGAGCCCGAGTCGCGAATGAGGCAACCTTTACTCTAAGAACCTTGAGTACCAAATATGTACATAGAATTAGATTTCTGAGCCATTACCAAGTAGTAATAACGAGTCATAACCAATATCACGGGGTAAATATCGTTTAGGCTGGCAATGTAAACTGTCCTTCATTAGATTTAAAGGAATATGAATACTGTATTTTAAGCTCACAATCCATTGAATAAATTTTATACACGCTCCAAAAATGAGATATTTAAATGAATTTTAGTTTTGACAGTGAATTCAAGCAAGCAAAAAATCAACTGCTCCCTTAGTCCTGATTACTGATAAAAATGTTCACTATGAAATCTAATACTCCTGCGCACTTTTGTTAGTACACACATACTTTACGTTCGGGCCCCACTGTTTACATCTCTGTTTATATACATGACAAGCATCCGGCGATATACCCCCGATTTGAACTTGACATTGCGCAGATATTCGCTTGCCATATGTCAGAGGGCGGGAGGCTGCATGGAGGGGAAAGCAGGTTAGCAGCGAGGGATGTGCGTTTGGTGGGAGTGCCGCGGCGTGGGCGAAGAGAAAATACAACCACGTCGGGAGGCCGCGATGGTGAAATTAAGCGTGGGAAAGTAGATGGAAGAAAAATCTTCATGCGTACCGGTTCAGTTTTGCGTGAAATTTTACCTGGCACTTCGATGTTTGGACAGTTTAGAAGCTCCCCCGCCATTGACCGGAATGTTTAAAAGCAAATATCTGAGAAACTCATTTTTAAAAATCACTCTACCTTAGATCATTGTCGGATTTTTCCGGCAAACTGTGATTCAAAAATATATGCACAACCATTACATCTTAGAGGAGCGTTAGCATCAACAACCCCTACTAATGTTAATTTGGACTTCACGAAATACACAATTATGTACTAATAATGAAACTGTCTTTATTATCTCTCCTTTAAAAAGGTGGTGTTACTTTTTTCCCGCTGGAAAGACCAAATGTACTAAATAGATATTGCTACCTGATCGTTGGTGTCCAAGAACGACATAAACTGGTTTGAGATACAAAAAATATTCTATTTCTCAGTGATGTGACACTCAATATCCCTTTATAAATAGGGGATTCGGATGCAAATGCTGAAGTTATATGCCATTTGTTCTGCAGAGTAATCAATTATTGAATTTGAATTTTGAAGTAAGTAAGATGGCTTAAAAAAAATAAATGTATCTTAACTTGAATACTAGGCTCCCAAATAACTCCCATTTAATACTAGGAAATACCACTGTGGATTTGAACCTATCAAATTTTTTATATATTTCTAGACCGACTACCTACCTACTACAAACGATTTAATACGAAAGAGTGAATAAAGGTGAATATCCGCTGGTGAAAAAAAGTTGCTTTGCGGAGTGACATTTAAAAAGTGCCTAATAACAGAAAGTGAAATCATGATACCGAGATTAGCATAAAGGTTTTCTGCTCATGATGCCATATCCGGGTGAGGTATTTTTGTGTACGCTCTGTATTCAAAATTAAAATGTTCTGGCTTTCCGAGTAATAGGTATATATTACCAAAAACCACGTGAATAGGTTGAAGATGTTTTACTCAAGTAATAATCAATGTGTCCAATTTCTTCTCTCGGCTGCTCTCATTACTTAGCTGTCAGGAATTTACGATGCAACCTCCTGAATAGCTTGGACGTGAGAGTTAATGAGGCAATACGGAGGTTGAATGGGAAAGCCCGAATATTGAAGACTGCGACGTCTAAACGCAATCCGGATATATCTGGGACTATCTCAGTCAGTCGCCAGTCATAGCTTTGGACCGAGGTCGAGAAACACGCCTATAATTAGAGAACATGAAAATAGGAATTTCGGAAGCTAATGGTTGCTTACCTTCTTTAATGACCAATGGTATGCGGGACAAAGGATTCAACGAGAGCGAGTAAAAAGATAAAACAAAGCCTAAGACGGAGGTAAGGTAATAATATAGGTAGGTACGTGCCCTTTAAAAAGTTACTCGAGATTGAAGTATGGTAAAATCTCAGAAAACTTGCCATTTTTTCATGGGAAAAACCGAAAAACGAAAGAATGTTTCAATATGATATAAAATCAGACGGTTTTTTCGAAATATAAAATTACTACACTATTATGAATGAACGATTATGGAAAATTCATCAACTTCGTTAGGTTTTGAGGTTGAAAAATTAATTAGTTTGGCTGCATGAAATTTGGTTTTAGGGCGTGAGGGGTAGATCGTGAAAATATCTTAGAAATAAATAGTGTAAAAAAATATTGTTTCTTAAAAATCTGCATTTTTTATTATTTTAAGTCCTGCGGGACTGTAAAAATGTGGCACTTGTAGCTAAAGTTGACGAATATCAGAGCATAAATAACATTGTTATTTCTTTGTTTTCCTTGGTACTCCATCCACCAGAAATTATTTTTGTTGTCCTCATTTCTTCCTCAAAGTTGGTTTTTGTCATGGTATTAATACTGCGTGTAATAAACCAAGGAGAAATAGGGAGAATGAGCTAAAAGGAGGGCTTATAAGTAATGAGGAGGTATGAGTTGACTCATTGGCTATTGGAAATGAGATGGTATGAATGGAAGCCACTACCTATTGTTCAAGCAAAATATCACGGAACCGAGGACCAAAGAAGAGAACGAAAACAATACGACTGACAATGATGTGCTGAGAATCCAATATGGCATGGCGCATTGGTTGACATGAGCCAAGTAGGATACCAGAAAATTTTGTAACAGTCTTTGAGATGCTGTTCTTGTATGTGTTGAGATGGGTATACGGGATTTTTTTAAATTGCTAAAAGCCAAATGCCGATACGTATGGATGGAAAAAAAATGCATGTAGCATAGATGATGGAAAGTAGAAATTAGCTATCCTAACGAATTAATTGGTAACCCATTCTCTGATAAACCCTCGATTCAAAGGGAAAAATGAAGACACAAAAATAAGATTATTTCAATTTCATGACTTTGTTTGATTTATCATTAGACTAAAATTCATGTCTCATATAAATTTAGCTGAATTTTGCCATAAATGTAGAAAAATGTTTTTTTTTCATATTCGACGAAGGAGGAGTGTTGTTTGAAGTTATCAATTGCTTACGGAAGATGACGGAAATAACATAGAGTTTTTTTGGCACAGAAAGCCTCTTTTCAAGTATTAATGAATTATCAAATTAGAAATCTCATGCCAAACAATGCCTAATGCATTCCTGAGACCTAAGTGTTTAGCGTTCAATTGGATTTGTGCATGGATAGGCCGTAGGGATAAATTAATAAAGGTCAGTGGGAACTGAGAGAGAGTATAGAAAAAAATTACCTTATCTATAATACACTGCCTTTGTTTTATTCAATATATAGGTACTTGCAAATTATTAATTTGCGAAAAAGATACTCAGCGCAGAGAATTTTCTAACCCTTCATATACTTTCTACATTTAAACTGCGATGCCTATTGATTTTAGATCATGTGATAAAATTTCACTATTAAGTCCTATTTCACTGGAGATTCCAGGCAAATGCGTTGTTGTTTAGGCGATAGTTTTAGAAAACCGTGATGTATTACCAGTAAGTAAGAGTATACTTACTCTATGGTATTACGAAAGTTGACTACTACTGTATATAACCAAACGATAATGCTCCATCATAAAAAGATATTTAAACATGTAATGAGTGTTTCAATTTTCATGAATTTTAAGAACTTTAAAAATGATCAATATCATGTTTTATCATTTTCATACTAAAAGATTTATGAAATAAGCGGGTAAAAGCTTGAGAACCTGTCACGCCAATACGAATTCACTTGATTTTGACATTGCAGTAGTATGTGCGTTGCGGTCGAAACTAAGCACATTTTTCAGCCAAGCAAATTTGTTATTCAAATATATATTTTGATCTCATTTAATTAGCTTTTCCGTCAAATTTACTGGATGAAATGATGGTTAATGAAATAATGATTATCAATTCGACATTAGTTGCTTCCAATCACATACTTAACCAGACTACGAGTACGTACCCATAGGTCAATTTATTTCTTGCCTAATCATGATGAATACACTCTCGATGCTAGAACGACTTTATGCTGGTAACCACTTCTAGCACAATTAAAAATCCAATTTATACTTTTGTTTTAGCTGTTCATTATACCTGTTGGCTAATTGCAAAATTATAAATTTGAATACCCTAAAAATTGTGCATAAAAACTGATTCATTTGATTTCTTAAAATAAGAAGGCATTCTTCTCGGTATGAAAATTTTCTGTTTCTAAAGCCGGAGTCAATTCTGATTTTTATAAAATATCTATTTACAAGGCTAGAATTTCAAAGTTTGGTTGCATATTTAGGGGTTTAAATTATTATTCCCTTCATCTTACGTCAATCAACTGGTAAGCTACATTTTGCATGCCATACAAAGTTACTGCAATATGTTGACGCTGTTTCAGCAAGGCTACATGGCACACTCCATATGTGATTTTTAAGATAAAAAAAGTCCATATATCATGTAAAGAATGGAAACAGTTTAGTTCCTAAACTTAAGCATTGATTTGTTTTATGGAGAACAAACATACCCTCAGAATTTTAAACTTTATGCAACAGTTAAGACCGATAATTTTGAGCGGGAGTTTAAAATTATCTTAATTTACACTAGGACGTTTGACTTTATATAAATTGAATGCACTTCACAGCATTTTGAGCCATTTGTACCTTGAAGATAATGTAGGAACAATGAAACCTTTGCCGAAATGAAAATGTTATAATAGTGGAAAATTGCAAGTGTATATTTCACTCTATCACGCTTGGATCTTCGGATTTCATTTTACCGAAGGGACAATTCGCTGTTGAGCTCACGCCACAAGAGCAGTATTCAAAGATTGCGGGGACTCGCGAGGCTACATCCAAACACGGAACGCGGACCAATCACCGACGAGCTTTCTTCTGTCTTTTTTTGGATTCGACTGACGCTAATGAGCCTTTCCGACGTCATCGAAAGGAAAGCCCAGGTCGTTCGTGATGAGGAGGATGTTTCGAAGAAACTATTACTTGCGCGTAATGGGACGCAACGACTGCGTTCGCGAACGTGGTCATCTCGATCACCAAAACACTCGCTTCCAGGAAAGATCAGACCCGGAGGAAGCTCGAGGATAAAGGCCGGATGATGGCCGCATACGCTCACATCACGAATCGTGCGTCCACCTGAAGGTCAAGACTCTTTTTGTCGTCCGCGCGTGTGACGTCCGCCGGCGGCGCTCAATTGGTATTCAAAGCGCCTGTTTCGGAGGTTGGGCCGCTGGGCCCTCGCCGGTGGAAACGACGCGAATTTAAATTTGGGAAAAATTCTCGATTATTTCTTTCTGGCTGGCCTTAGTCCCCGGAGCATATAAAATGTTTTGACTCTTTATAACCTACGTATGATTGTTTGGCCAATATTATCATCTCCATTTGCCCACGTCTACCTGCTATCTACTTAAGTAATCCGTCAGGGCCGACATTTTTTATCCTCAGAAAAAATACGTACAAGATCCCTCAAGGAGGCTGCGCACTGAACTAAAGCTAAGGCAAACAAGGCTTGAAACATTCAAATTCAATATTCATCTAGAACTTAGAAAAAAATCAATTCAATACATACCGAACTTCAAATAATTTTTGAATTGATATGCTGTCTTGCCCGTGATCATCTCTTTATGTTCCTCATATCTTTCTCAACAATTCGTTGTGCGAAAAGAATGCGGATGTACATTTTCTTATCGTACCATATACTTGATTCCCTCGCAAATACGAGTAACTCAATCCATTTTACATAGAAAACCGAAAACCTATATTAACTATACAATTACCTTAGGGTGCAGCTGCATAAATTAATTCATATACATAAAAATTACGCCTTTTAAATGAGGCGCTATTCTTTTATATCACATCGACATTTCTCCCGTTTAAATTGTCGCTTCACACAATGATATACATTTCATATCTATCCAAACAAGGTTAGGGAAAGTTTAGGAAAACATTTGTATCAGCAGAGGAAATGGACTGAACACAAATCTTCAAAACCAAACAATGGCTAGCCGGGGGAGGCGCACGTACGACTCGCGTGCACAGTGTGGCACGCAGAGCTGCGAGGGCGCTGAGGGCAATGGGTTTAGTGGGGACGCGAGTGAGCCGAATATCATCTTATCTCACAAACTTTAGTACTCGATCGCCAAAAGGTTCACCATCCCTGGACACAAGATCCTCTCCATCTTCGTTTTCTAGCTCTATGAAAATTTACGTAACAAACCGAACCAATTTATCAGAGAAGGTGAACAGATGCTAACATAGTTACTTGTTTCGTGCCGTTCACTGGGCATTGAGATTGCAAGTTCCTAATTTGAGTCAGATTTCCAATAAAATTTTCCGACTTACAACGCTATTCAAGCCCTAAATCCGTCTACTTTCTAATGGTAAACAATGACAATTGGTCACTCGATATAGGCGAGAAATACATAAAAGACACTTTTTTATGATCAGCTATTGATATCAATTTCAACCTCATTCTCAACCAATAGTGAAGTGAAAAGTACAGATGACTTTTTATGTTTTTTAAAATTCATAATATTGCCAATGAGTAACCTTTGAGTTACACATTGATACACACGCATGCATCACATTTAGCAATCGTGAGTATTAACATATCTCTTACGACGGAGTAGTGGAGCTCACAAATTAGCTAGGCATGTGTTCTCCGAGTAATATTTATCGAGAATGGAAAGCAAATTTGGCCCATTTCGAGGAGCAATACTAAGGGTTGTGGTACATCTCTCCTATCAAAAATTGTCTTCAGCCCTAGCTAATTCGTAAGTCATGGAAATTGTTAAGTTTGTTTCTTCAAATCATCACCTCCAATTTTGTAGTTGAATAGAGCTTTGAAATGAACAAATACGATTTTACGAATTGCAAAAATATTAAACATATTCAGCAGATAAAAATTTGAATCATTCTCATGTTCATATTAAGGAGTGCCATGTTATTTAAAATTTCACTAAAATCCGGATCGCCTTAAAACGTTTATTTTTTGTGGAGATATATTTATCATAGTGGTATGAGATCATACTTCAGTAACGAAGAGAATTTGAAGATCAAATAAAAAGTAACGATGATATTTTGAAATGCTATTTTTAACATTTTAAATTTTGTCTAAATGTAGGTTCACTAAGAATATGGGGGAATATGCGTTCGTGTAAAGCCATCCATCCAGGAAAGCCTCTCATACAATAGCACTCTGATAATGAGAGGATAGCATTAATAAGAGTCTTGGATCACAAACTGAATTATATAGTCTAATTTACCGAAATATGCTCTAAAATATTTCATTTTTTACCTTATTTCTGTATAAAACAAATAGAATAACATTAAAGAATAGAAAATCCGGCATTTTTTTACGAAAGGGGTGGAGTTGTGAACGGAATCTCCTAGATTAAAAGTAAATATCTCCTACTTGAAAGGTAAAGTGGATTCCATTTTTTGAATTTCACGGTGTGCACTGTGCACACGACTTCACTCCGCGATAGGACGAATAATTTGGAGAAAAATCCTTTTATATACTAAATTTTCCCGATTCCTTAAGGCATACTTAGCAATAAAGAGTTATCCGATAGACGGCAACTGTAATTCTAAAGAATTTTTTTCGCAAACGGATATAGGATGAATAATTTATATCATAAATCCTTTTATATAAAAAAATTTCTCGGTTCCCTATTTAATATTAATTATTAATGATTCTATATTGATTCCCTTATAATTTATTTGTATCATCAGATTAGGCATATGAATGAAATAAATAGGTTTTAAGAAATGCATGCGCTTCACTAATAGAAGTAAGACTTCGAAATCTATCGTCAAAAGTCGCATATAATCCTGAAAATTATCAGTTTTTCATCCAAACTATATGGAATCTCATACTATTTTCTGCCACAGGATACATATAGTGTCCCAGTGCATATGCGCCAAATGCGTAGACACAACTATGAACTTCATTTCCTGGTAATGGCACCCGCCTTTTTAAAAAATTCCTTCGTGATCATTAAGAAACACTTGGCTGCCTGATTATCAGGAAAGAGAGAAATAAAATATGCATTGCCGGCTATAGTCGAGCCAATCCGTGTGCTTTATGATAGCTGTTTCAACATGGAGGAGCCATTGCCGTATCGGAGTATACATCAGACGCTTGTTACAAAGACTTTGAAATGCTTCATGTTGAAATTTTATTATCGATCCCAAAATATAAATAATTCCCTCTATCACTGTCGCGGATTTCTATGACATCACTCTTTGATCTTTCACCCGGTGGAATGACCGTGATCAACGGACAACTTTGAAGGTCCTCCCATGCTCACAACACGCACGAAGTGCTAGGAGGCGGCTATCTCTGTGCTCACTTCACAGGCAAAAGCTATAGATGGAAAATCAATAGCGAGTCTGTGCGTGAGCTTCGTTGTTTGAACAAGTAGAAATATGTGCCAAGCTTCTATTGCGGGATCGCTACAGACACTAATAATGCTGCACAGTAGCATGAATAAACTTTCATCGGGTTTACGCACGGTTTAGAAAATCTAAGGCAGCCAACGTTTCGGGTTTGTCTCATGACCCGTTATTATTAGGCTTTGAATTGCTGCATGTTGGAACTTTACTATCGATCCCCAAATATAAGTGATTCCTTGTCGTAGATTTTAATGACATCACTGTTCATCTTTCACCTGAAGGAATGATCTTTAGCCTGATGGAATGGGTGACGAGACGGAACCCGTAACGTCGGCTGCTTTCGATATTTATACCCGCGCGCAAACCCGAGAAAATTTTACTCAATCTATTCGCCGAGATATTGTTAAATCATACTGAACAATAGGGTTTCAATAATGTAGTTTACTGAAACGTAATGTAGTTTACTGTGGGGAGTACTTAAAATTGGAAAAGAATCAATGAAAAATATAAATATCATTAAGTAATATAATTTCATTAAGTAAATATAAATGTCATTAAGAAAAGTATAGACGTCATTAATATAATGTTATTAATTAAGTTATAACGCTCACTCAGATTTAATCCAAAGGCTGTTTTGGAGAGGTACAGGATGGATGTAGCTACTTGCATTAAACTAAAGCCCTGTAAATTTCATACGCTCTAAGTAGGTCCAGTTAATTAATGAACATTTTAAAATTCCTATTTACACTCAAATTATAATTTGACAAATTATTATTACCATCGATACTTTCAGATGTATTGGTCACACTAAGTGTGATAAAGTTAATTTGTAAATCTTATCCGCATTCTTGGATTAGGCAGGCTTTGAATAAAATTGGGATATTTCATCGGGATGAGACGAATGGGACCCTAAACTCCCGACTACATGGTCCATTGTGAGACATTGCCTGGAAACCCCTCGTATCGGGTCTTTCTTCATCTCACTGGGGTGTATATACGTTCGCCTGATCTTCATCACTGCCTCGGAGTTAAGCCACCGCATATTAGAACTATGTAACTCGTGAGGGGATGTTGGCTGAAAACATCTGGAGGCGACTTCTTTTCTCGAAATCAATAACAAAGCAATACATTTCTTGGACGCAATATCCAATTTTGGGTATTTACTTACGTCAGGTAGAATAAGTCCTTCAGCGTTCTGTCCAGCCGCTGTCGCCGTTAACTCGGTTTTGAAAATTACCCAAGGGTAACACTAATGTACTGCTATTCATTAACAACCACTTGGTCCACCGTATTCAAGGAGACAAATACACATATAACATATGTGGTTATATAACAACACCAACGACTGCTTCTTCGTTATGTAAAGGTTGCACAGAATTATGATTTCTTTGTTTTTCTTTGTCTCGTCCCATGGGATTCCTGTCTTTGTTTTATTAATACATCAAAACAGCGTTGAACTAGCGTTATACTTCAGAGGATGATAAAATGTAGATATATTATGGCAAATTGGAAATTGGGTATTGGAAAAGTGGAACGAATATTTGCATCGCAATGTAAAGTATTAAATTAAGGCAAGTGAGATTTTTTATTGTAAACTCGCTGGTTGGGGTGAGCCACCGGTACAGCACGATATTCGCGCCTTCGGTGCGGCTATTCAGAGAAACGCCCCATAAAATTTCACTCAATTTTTTTATTGAGAATACACTATGGGAATAACAATAATGCAGTTTTGAGTGTGTTTTTTTTTCTAATTTATGAACGATTAGTAAAACCTAATCTTTACATTCCACCTTTCTGGACTAATCAAATCAAATGAAATTGTATTATTCAAAGATCTATCTCTACAACAGTTACATAATATGCTAAGAATGGATTTCAATGTACGAAAGCTTGAAGAATAAAATCGCTTAGTCTAGTAGAGAAAATAGTTTTCTCCTATTCGTTTTAAATAAATGGTGCGGTATGTACTGAATTATTATATAGAGTTGCCTTGCACTGTAAAATAGATTCAGTACCATTAGGTGAATTATCGTGACATGGCCATGTTCTGAGACAAGCACATGTTCTTAATTAAATATTAGATTAGATTGCACTACACCGCATGCCAATTCTCGAGCATCGTTCAACACCGCAATAAAGTCACATCGATTATTTCGCCAATAGCGAATACTTATATTCCATCTGAAATAGTACTGATTCATGGTTTGCGAATTATTAATGACAAGTTAATTATTAATCATCAAATCACTCCAAAAATGTTTGTTTTTCCTCGCTGTGATGAAGGCATCCAATGCATGTCGTATCCTATATCCTCGTCCGTAACGGTTATCTTTAGTTTATATTAACATTGATGACTATTTTGGTAATGGTGTTTCCCCTAAGGTCACCGGAGACAAAGTCAAATCAAAATAGTGAGGAGTAAACAGCAGGTATCGTGGCTCACGAGTGCGTGGACGATTCTGAGGAATAACAACGCCGAATAACCGATTATAAGCTCGTGTGTTTCCCGGACCCGGAGTTCCCAAATCTATTTTCGATACCGGATATCTAAAACGGATTTCCTTCAAATCTTTCACCTACATTTACTCATCTCGGATCCAAAAGCTGTAATTGAATATCATGTCTCACTCAGAGAAGCAATTAAATGAATGATACGGTTTTATTTCACTGAAAATAAAATCAAGTAAGGTGAGTCACTTGATAGAATTATTTGAAATAGTGTAAAGGGAGTCGTGAAGAATATTCGTGAAGGTAATGAAGGCAAATCCTAAAATCCGAGTTTTTTTCCGAATCCAATTTTGTGCGTCCGTCATCAGGTCAATATCTACGCATACGTATCGTTTAGCTACGTATAATGGTGCGCATGTTAATATTTATGCGAACTGCTAAAGGGTTAAATTGAGAATTATGAATCATTCAGATATTGGATGCTCCTACGCTCTATTTTTTGGGATTGAATCCGAGTTAAAAGTGAACTAACTTTGCTCAATATAGTCCAACTGCTTATACGTACGTTCACAAGAGTAACCTCGAGTTTCGCACGACGAAAATGTCTCCTTAACCCATCCCAAAAGCAATCATCCATCAATATTCGAAAGATTTCATGTTAAGTTCAAAGCTGATACGCTTTGCCTGAGCGCTCTGATGTTCGAAATGATGAAAAAATTTACCATATTGAGTCATTAGTCCACGGGGATACGGGAAAGCAATTTTCACGAAAAACGCTTTGTCATATAGCACCTAATAGGAATCCCAAATAAGTACGAGAGCGAAGGCAATTACGTCGACTCTAGCCGCTTACATCATCTTCCACGCTTAGTGTCTTGATATTCTGTAAACAACGACGTGGATTTATCCTCGCTTTCAGCCATGCCATCGTTAGAAGCGAGTTTTTATTCGGTATCCCAAAATGTGATAGCAGCTTTAACAATGATAAGATTCCTCACTCAGGGTGTCCCAAATGAATTTCGTTAGAGTTATATGTAGTTTCTATGTATATACCGACTGTTAAAATATTTTACCTCATCGTTTTTATTATCGTATTATAGTTGCCTTTCAAATCATTGCTTATTTACGGCTTCATTTCCACTGCCTGCTCTTAATCCTCCATTTCTTCCTTTTCAATCCCCGAAAACCCAATCTTTTCACATGAGTTATTTTTTTTATCTCCCATCGTCTCCTCCATTTAAAGACCGGTTATTTCTTACTACATCATCTATTATTTGTTCAACCTTGTGGATATTTTCCTCTGTGTCCTAATATCTTTCACTATCATATCGAACAAGCGTTACCATATCTTCCTTTTGACTCAGCTCATCTCTTTGATTCTATCCTAAAGCTGAGGGTAGACATTCTCCAATACACTTCTATCCACTCCTTGCATAAGCCACTTCCTATGCGCGTTCAGATAACCAATGCGATAAGTTTTGAATTTCAAGCACCCGTAGTGCGCATTTAGTGCGAAAATGTATCTATCACCTTATTTTGCCTGTGAATATTAAACTGAGACAGAAGATTTTAAGCAACATATTTAATAAATTGGACTGCTTCCACAATGTTTACGCTGTTTCGAAAAGATTATTGTTCATGTTGCAGGGGTTAGTGGTTGGCCATATAATGGGCATGATTGTTAACAAGTCAAGAAGGCTAGGAGTGTATAATTATTACAGTTTCAATGCAGTAGTTTTCAGTCATGTTATAAGTACTGGAGGAAAAATTTCACTTGCAATTGGCTGGCACTCGCCGGAAGGAACCAGATGTGGGGGTGGAATGAGGCATTCAGGGAACTCTGTAACGCCAAGCCGGGAAGAAGGGGGCAGGTACGGTAGGTGTTTCGCGCGGTGAAGGGTTTGTTAGGGGGCCGAAGGTACTACCACAGAGTATACAGAGAGGACAAAAGCTGTTTTCTCCCTTTAAATTTTGTAATGCGGAATGCGCGCGTCGGCCATGTTCTAAGCACGTCAAAAGACGGCGCGTATTCAAATATACCATTCACTGATTCGCAACCATCACGTCCACGGCCGATTCCCTGAATATAAAGTGAGGAACTCTGTGCTTTATTTCCCGATCATAGTCGTTATTCCCACGCCCTTCTATCCTTCGGAGTTGAACCCGATTGCGGAAAGTTATTCCCCCATTATTAATATACCTTTCCCTTTGCACAAGTGGCAGGGGTTTAAACGCGTCAATAGCCGTAGTCTTGCGAGTATTTATCATACTCTAAAATCTTGCGTAAGCAGAAGACTTGAAGCAAAGTACATTTTTTACACAGAATTATGCTACAAAGAAGCCAATAAGGTTTGAAGTATGAGTATACTCTGTGACACTACGCTTATCGCCGGTCACCTTTCGGTGACCAATCCATTGGGGAATTGGGAAGGCGAGGGTAGGGCAGAAGATGTGCGTGGTCAAGTAGCTTGTAATAGGGCCTTGTTAGCCTAGTTACCTACGATGACCCAGGCAGGGAGCCGACAAAACGGAGGCGTGGTCGCGAGAGCATTACCTTACGCTCTCCGTCTGGTCACCATGAGGTGACGCAGTCGATTGCCTCGAGGCGGAAAACCCTTGCATTTTTATTCATCCTCTAGATGAAGCGGTGAGGTGAGATTAGTTAGCTCTGGCTCAGGGGAATTTACATTTGGACCCTCGGCTCCCACGCTTATCGAGGGCACCGGCAGTGTCTTGGAATGTCTTCCGCCTCAGTATCACCGCAAGTTCCCTGATAGCGTGGTGCCCAGATGACCTCTTCGCTGAGTGCTTCTTATCCTCAATTAATTTATCAATTAAGAAATAAGCGCCGAGAAGTCAAGTGCTATCTCTATACTGATGGGATGAATGAGGAAGTAAAAGAGAGCAGTGTGATTCGTGGGGTTGTCGGCATGCCGTCTCGAGGTATTAGATAGTTTGTTTGTGTTTAGTTAAAAGTATTATAGCTATACGCTGATAAATTTCTGGCCTTAAGAGTTGAGGATATTCAATACGTATTGACCTCGAGGAGGACATTCGAAAAGTCAACCTCCAATTTTTAACTTCAAGGTGTTGAAATGTCTGGAATACTACTAAATGGCTATGTTTTACGTGATGGAATTTCGCAAACGTAGATCCAATGTAGGTTATATTTCAAGACATTTATGAAAATTGGAATCCACAGCATCATTGATAGATTTTTTATTTTTGAGTTTTTTTAATAAGAAAAACCATGTTTCAACTGAAGGCGAGTAATTTACGCTTAAAAATCAAATCAAACATATGAAATGTTCTTTCGATCGAGAATTATTAATTTAACTTTACATGTCGCCGTAGATGTTGACCCGCATTTGTTGTGCCCTCTGCAATCAGTAGGGAGAAACATCAGGATGTATTATTGCCCTCTTCGCGCCGGTAGAAAGAGAGGTTATGAGGACCCATTAATGTTTCGGGCGATACGTGCAAGAACGGAAGTATGTTTTGATAACGAAATATTTGGTTGTTTGATGGAATGTATTTTGGAGAAGTAGTGGTGGAAATTCTCCTTTAATACTCTCATTTTAGAAGGAAAATTCCATTTCACCGGGGAGTCGAGTCATATCCAATAATTTCCCCACTCATCATCATTATCTAAGTGCAGAATTTTCCACTTCTCACCTGATGTCCTATTGGAAAAATAAGAGAGAAATGAGAAGAAGTGAAAATGAGTTAATTTGAGAATCAAAGGTGATGAAATTTTTTAGTCCAAGGGTCTATGGTGTCAAATAATATAACTGACCAAGTGGTATGTTGGCAACCGAAATCGATAGCAATTGTCACATAATCAAGTCGGACACTGGATGCTGATAATCGGCGAAAAATTAAATTCAACCTTAGAGCAAGGCTTTCAGTATTCCAATAGCTTAGTTTATATTGCACGACCTAATGCAACGACCCAATCCCGAGTAAAATAAATCGTATGCCTGAAACTATGCCTTAGCATATTCACCTCAGTTGGCATATTGTTTCTTTGGAACTGGATAGAGTTAATGGAAATAATGCGCAAAATTTAGTGTGCTCACATCAATTGTATTGGCAACGGATTTTATCATCTGGCGCTTTAAGCGTTTTACACTTCCGCGTTCATTGCGATACCGAATGCCTCGACACGAAGTTTTTACATTCGATCCGATGAGAATAGAAAAGTCTCTTTGGCAACGCTAGAGCTTCAGATTCACAAAGAGATATATAGAGGGAGCTCTTCAGTAATCTTCGGCATACAGATGCAATCAACGCGAAAATTAAATGATGGGATTCGCTCAAAAGAGTGAAAAAGCCCTCTCGTAACCACAACTACGGCTGGGAGCTCACTGCCAGGCAAATATCTACGGATCGCACACAGATAAAGTGGAAGGGATGTCGGAAGGTTACGGGGCTACATTCTGACCTCGACCCCTCGTGACATCTCGCGTGACGCGTGGTCGCGTCTGCGGCTCTTGCTAGATAAAATGAATGGTTCCGCGAATGAAGCGCACTTTTCGAAATAGTGGATACGGAAACGCTGAGGAGACACGTCAATGGATGAATCATGCGTCGATAATGATTCTCTTGAATAGCAAAGGAAGGCTAAGAATTGTAGGGCTCCTCCAATGAAATGTAGCCACAATTTTCAGAACGCAACAAGGGAAGCAAACGCAAATGGGATGAGCAGTCATTTGTATATTTTTAGAGCTCATAGAACCTCTTCTTCATTTTTTTCTACGAATAAATACTGCCTAGAGTTTATTGCATTTTTATTAATGTAGAATAGTTGACATTATATCATTGATTGATTTGAAAATGGACAGAGAGAGAGAGAGAGTTAGCTACTTGTGTAGAAACTAGGGATGGACGGATCCAGGATTTTTTCCGGATCCGGATTCAGATCGGATTCTTGATTTTCGGAGCCGGATCTTTCCGATCGGATACTTTCGGATCCAAATGCAATTTTCAAATTCCTGACGCTGAGATTCCCTCGATGATTGTTCAATCTCTTGGGAAGAGTCACAATATGTGCCAGTCGCATTTTGCCTTTTTATTTTCCACGGCTGAAATTCTGCTACGTAACCTCTGCGAGAGCTTTCAAACAAAACGTTTCATGAATCGCATGCGACGGCGCATTCGAAGATAAAATCGGAACTCTTTCCACCCTTATAGGGCGTTGCATTCACTGAAGCTATTATTTAAAATTTCGGATCCAGATCCGATGTAGATTAAAATTGTAATTTTAATCTAATTTATAATTAAAATTTATTTTTTTTGGAAAATAAGACGCATTCTCGCGTGAAAACGGAATGATAACGAAAATACTCTTCCCAAGAACAAGACCTAACATCGCCTTTACCATAAGAACCCTGACCTTTTTCAGCAAAAGATTTATTGAGCATTATGAAAACCTTTAACTGAACAACCGTCAGTTCCAGGCTATATAAATGAAGATACTGCTTTTTAGCGGCGAAATAATACTCTGGTAATTAATACGACAGTCTAGTCTTAAGGAATTGAGAGAGGTAAAATACAGAAAAATGTTGTGTCCTAGAATCAGATTGTATTATACCGGTGACGAGCTAATCTTTTATTGATGCTGTGGGTTTGACCGAGATAATTGAAGGCACAGGAGTAAAGTCTAGGCGGCTAGAAAGTAGGGGAATTGAGGTAAACGAGAGGGAAGACGCCCCACAGCAATATGTTTTTCAACAGTTTCGCCATTTTGCGCATCTTAAAGTCTCCTTTGATAACTTCTATGTTTTAAATAATTAATGAAAGAATGCAGCCATAATGTAACGACATCATTCTCTTCTGCTTTCACGTTTAAATGGTTTTTGTGCTTGACAAATAGAATAACTTTAAAATGTCACATCATTTAAAATGTTTAACAAAACATTTATCATGTCACATCACAACTACTGATATTCATTGATAGCCATAACTAATGAATTTATAAAAAATAATACAATCTCGCACATTTCACACTCAACTCTGGCGTTGTGATTCTAAAACGGAAATATTTTTAAAAAATGTATCACTAGATTCATCAAAGAAGGAAGTATTTGTCAATAAAACCGATGCTTTCACTTGGAAATTACTATTTTCGTGGCAACCTTTTAAATCCTCCTCGCGGCCCTACTCAGCATCGCGTAACATGCCCAAGTTTGCCGGTGACTCACAGCTCCATGACTGAGTCAAACATATACTAGACGCCTTATTAGGAAGACGTGAATGCCAGCCATTATCCGCATATCTAGTCTCGGATCAGGAGAAGACCAGCGTTCAAGATGAAATGGATACCTATCTCACGAAATACGCCGCTTAGTCGATTGGAGTTTCCTTTCTTTATAGCTTGAGACTTATACTCGTTCCTTTGCCTTTTGCCTAAGAAGTAACTCTCATTGATCAGAATACAGTTTTGCAGAATATATGTGGATGTAATTATCCGCAGTCCTGTTCACAGAGGTTTGCTAAATCGATTATAACTTTTATATTAACATAAAAAATGTAACTATGAATAATTTTCATTCATGAGGGGGGTATCAATTTTCCTATTCATTAATGACCGCCAAAATTCTAGATTTGGAATTAAATTTGCTTCATTTTAATGAAATAACCGTGGAAACATTTCACAAATAATTTACCCCTGTGAGACTGTTTCACATGAGATATTAGATTGTGATGTAAATATGTGTTGTGACACGTAAAAATTCAACCTATTCAGTGGCACATTTCTAAGAAAATGCTATGAAAAAAAACTCTAATGGATGATAAGGAGGTGTCAAAATGCCTCTTACTCTTTTTATTCATGGGCACGATGGACTTGGTGAATAATTGTGAAATATTGGAAAATTCCTACTTCCAAGAGCCTGTATTAAAGTGGTAATTTGATCTAATCAGAGAAAGGTAAATATATACTTTTATCATATTAGGAGGCACGCTATAAACGGGACGCTCTTGGTTAGTCAGATTTCTTATGATCGAACTGATTTTCTCTTCCTATGGTCGGGAACCCGCGGACAGCGGGTCGCATGCAGCCCGAAAAATTTTCCAGGTAACCTCCAAAATAACAGAATGTTTTGGCTAATTATTAGTATTAATTATGCCAGTATTTTGTACCAAATAGGCCCTTGAGTCCGAGAGCTGAATGCTTAAATTTTGTCTATTGATAGCCCGTCTTTTTTCGCACAAGAATGCGAAAACCGGCCAATTAGGATTCAGGAAAAGCAAAGACATAAGAGAGACAATGATGTCCCTGAGGCTGCTCATAGAGAAGATAATGGAAAAGAACAAGCCCATGTTTGTTGCGTTTGTGGACTAAGAGAAGACATTTGACAACCTGGATTGGAACACAAATCTTGGAATCCTGAAAGAAATTGGAGTTATTTACAATGAAATGTCAATATACCACAGTGTGTTCAAAACCAAATAGCGGTTATTAAATCAGGACCCACCTGTGAAGAAGCAAGAATTAAGAAAGGAGTGTGCCAAGACTGTCTTTTTCACCTGTAATTTTCAAAGTTTACATCGAGGAAGCCATTTAGAAAAACAAGGAAGAGGCGTCAGGAGTGAATAATGAATACCCATGAAGAAAAGTTAGCATGCTTCGATTTGCCGATGCCTTCGCTGTCATAGCGGAGTCAGAAAAAGATTTTATGAGGATTCTGGTAAAAATTAGTATAATAAGGCGTAGACATCGGTTGGAAATAGCCACAAAGAAAACTCAGATATTAGAATGCAGTAGAAAAGAAGACGTGAAGAATAACATTAAAATAGCAAAACAAAAACTGTAATATTTGAATGGATTTTTCTATTAGGGGAGCAGAATAACTTGCGAGGGAAGAAGCAAGAAAGAAATTATTTGAAGAGAAACCCAGACGAAGAGGACATTCCATCAAAAGAAACATCTACTTACAGCGAAAAAGGTAAGCATAGTAGTACGGTAGCAATTAATCATAACTTACATTTGTAGTATGCTTCGTTACGGAAATGAGGTATGAGCAGGTATGAACAATGACAGCGGCGGAGTAATCTTGAGTGGAGGCTTTCGGATGTGGAAAAAGGATGGGAAAGAGTAGAAATGCGCTGATGTGAAAAAATTATCTTACAAGAGAAATGAGAGGAGAGCTGCTTCAAACCAATCATAGAATTGTTGATCAATGATGATGATGAATACCCCATGAATAAAAAAGCCCATCTGGAGAAATAAAACGAAATTTTGGGCGCACTATACATATCATGGCAGTGACAGGAAATTATTTTCAGAGGAGGGGGAAAAGGATAACTTGGATAAGATGTACTTGGAGGTTTTTTCTTAACTTAAGGATGTACACCGAAAAATTGAGAGCACAGTCCAAGTGAAGCGAGCGACCCGAGGGGCCGTCAAGGACTCGAACCCCTAGACCTTTCCACTGGCCTCAGCCACACCACATTGCTTTAAACGAAGTGGAATATGCGTCCCACAGGTTTCAAAAGGTTTTAAACCCCAGATATACCAATCTAGCTAACGCAGGTCTAATTTCCGTCCCGCAAGACTTCGTTCCGGACACCAAAAAGAGGAATTTCCATTTATAATGGCTTCAATTTTTTAGCTTAATATAAACCTGCACTGGAGGCGGGTAAAATCATCAACAACCGACGCGGATCGTGCGTCACTGGGAAGAGGAAGCCTACCGTAAAAGCGTGCTGCACGTTTTCCGACCACCATGCCGGGATTGATAGTCACGGAACCCCTCTCGCGTCGGACGGGAGTGACGTGTTCGGCGCATCCCTCCAGTGACTGGCCGACGAAGGTCGAGGATTCTTTTTATTCCGCCGCTTCGCCCATTTCGCACGACCGCCGAAGCCGGTCTCATACTCCTCGGCGACGCTCTCCCTTCCTGGAACTATTCGGACTGCTGTCACAACACATGCCGCTGCCTTAATAGGGCACATCAACACTCCCGCATGGCTGACAGATTTTTTGCCTTAATTTACAGAGGTATTACATGTTTAAAACTTACGCTACCATTACGAAATTTTCAGGGAACATATGATAGAGCCTTCTCACTTATTATCTGTATCCCAAACATAACATTATTACCCCCTAAAAAATTAGGAAACATTTTCGTATTTGAGATACTGTTAATGTTGATGAGGGCCTACTCCATATACCCTGAAGTATGTTTAAGACAAGTATTGCGTTGGGTAATCAAGCCTATCATAGGAGAGCGTTCTCATAAGAGAATATATTACTCGCGATCCCTCCGTTGCCTTTGACTATATTTTCTGACTTTTAACTGGTCTCAAACTAACGCTATCACTTGAAATTTTCAGGGTATATAGAATAGTTATCTGAATCTCGATTTGGACATTTTTCCTTGCAGATGGTTGGGAAAAATTTTCTTATGTGAGATAAAGGTAATTATCGATAAGAGTATCTCATATATACCTTGAAAATTTTATGATGACAGCGTAAGTTTTGATCAATTAATATGTCCAGAAATGAGGACAAACACAGCCGGTGGAGTGGGAATATTGCGCCTTCTTAATAGGTGCGGAGAGGCGATCACCTGTACGTCTCCGTCGAAACTTTCCCGGTGCGAACTGCGGAAAGATCTTGTGCCACTTGGACTCAACGCTCTCTCGGCCAAAACACATCTCAGCCTACGCCCCCTCGCGGGTAATCCCGAGCGAGAGAGATTCCAGAGACGAAAGAGGATGAATGTTTAGTAGGGGTTGAAGCGGGATGTGGTGTGGGTGACGTACGAGATAGCTTAGTCGCTCTCCTAGTTTTCCACAGCCTTCCCCACATCCTCCCTCACACTCCTCATTCAACGACTCGGGAAGATCCCAACGCCCACGGCTGAAATCTACCGACGCGAACGAGGATGGTGTTGAAGCAAGGGGAAGAGAAAATATGAGGGGAGGAGAGAGAAGTAGGGGGAGGAGCAGGCAGCACTGGAGAAGAGAGAGGGAGGAACATATAAGACTGAGAGGAAGAGATGCCGAAAGCACATTACGAGTGAGTCCACGTCTCGAGCAAGGAACCGTTTCGAGCAGTAGTCGGGATCGAAGTGCATCGAACAGTGAGCGCAATTGTCTTCCGATTCATAGCGATGGCCCATCGACAGATTTCTGCGGCACAGTCCTTCCTCTTGATCGCCGTCGCCCTCTTAGCGCTGACCACGACCAGCTGGGCGGGCATCGCTTGGGAGAAGGCCAAAGAACACCCCGGTAAGTGTGATCTGCACGTGTTCCTTGCCGCTGTAGTCCTAAGCTGTGCACCTTTGAGAGATCATTTGAATACTTGCGTCGTGGGGGTCGGATCCTCTGAAGCTAAGGGTCTTACCCGGCGCCCGCGCCAATCAATTGCAATTTCGGGGGCAACCAAGCAGAAATTTCCATTTTCGCGATTGTTGGAATAAGAGCCATAGGTAAACTGCAGAGAGGATGATATATATGATTTTCATCCCGAGAGAGCGCTGTAATAATCCTGATGACTAGAAAATTCGGTCTCCTAAACCCCTAGAGGTAAATTTGTCTGATTCTATGTGAAATTACTAACTTGCTCAAAAAAATCTGCATTTATAGCAATAAAATGTGGAGAGGGTACGTAATTTTATCTCATAATGTTACGCATTGATGACGAAATGTTAGTCAAATGGTTCTTCCGAAATTTTTGAAGCTACCATAATCAGAATTTATATGAATATGATAAGAGTTAAAGAAGCACCTCTTTCTTCTTAAAGAAGATTAAAATTTTGAAAATGCGTGAAATGGCTTTGAAAGAACTTGGGAAAGAACTTGAGAAAGAGAGAGGAAAATTGAACTAGCATGTTTAAGGGGGCTTAAATGGCTTTTTAAAGATATTGAATTTCTTATGCAAATAAATAGAATGAGCATTATATGTTAACCTCAGAAATGGCAGGATGATACTTATTGTTTATCACTTTAGTGGTGAAAATATTTACTTTTAATAGTTTACACTTAATATGTAAATACAGGAGCGATGGAAGGTCTTACGTTTTAAACACAAACATCTTTCTTACCGATGAAAATTGTATGCTTATGTTTATCTTGATTTCTCTTACAGCTTACCCTGGCCAGTGCATGTGGGGTGGAAAAATAGAATCTTACGATGAGCAGGAGGCAGTGTTTTACCGACCAGGAGATACATGGGATATCGGGGAATGCACCCGAGCGTCCTGCGCGGACATGTCCGATGGACTTTTCATTCAATATGCAACGTAAGTTTTTTTCGTTTTTCCACGAACTGAATTCAACCAAGAAAGAGATTGTTTTTTAGATGGAAAAGCACAGTTATAATTGGTGTTGAAACGTGAATTTCGTACGATATTTTTTCAGCCTGCAAATGCAGTTTCCATTCAAAAGTTCTTTTTGACAGAAACTTTAATTTACTGCTACAAATCAGCATTAATGCGCCGCTTATTTCATTTATATTTTTATAAAATACTTGGCTTAGCTGTGGGTTATTTGTTGATTGGGACGTTCAGAAATGATTATTTAAATAATCAAACCAGTAATGAATTATATTTTTATCGTATGTGCCTAATAGATGTTTTACATTTTTTTTCCTTTTTTGAAATAGATGTGGAGTCGTAGGCGTGGAGCCACCTTGCATTATTGTCCCCGGTAACCATTCCTTGTCGTATCCTGCCTGCTGCCCTTCGGCCTGGTGTCCAGAGCTACCTCAAACGGATGATTCTCTGCTAGCCACCAACCAAATTTCCGCTGAAAGCGAACAAAATGAAAGGTTTTATCGACATGTATTCCATCTTTGAGAGAAAAACAAGAAGAATATGAGGAATGGGTTCAATTGTCGGATTCGCCGTTTGTGAAAGTCAAATTGATGGAGAGCTTTCTGCCAGATGCAGGTGATTTCTGCGTTCTCTTTGGAAAGGGAGCAAATATAAAAACTTGCTGTCGAGCGTCGAGTGGCTTCGTCGACAACACGAAAAAATATCCTCCGTTTGAACTCACTCAAATAAGTGATATCACCCATTTCTGCTGGATTCAATATTCGTGACTGGTGTGTCTATATCATTGGGTACTAGTTGCTCCAATCAACTCAGGATATAATTCTGATTACACATCATCAAGTTGTTATGATCATGTGATCGCCAAATATCATCGAAGACCTGCCCATTCTCATCCGTCCTGCCATGGTGCTTGTTAATACTGTTCATATTTTGTTCAATTATTTATTTGGAGCTGAAAATGACATTGTGAATGTATGAATATTTTTTTTGCCTGCGATTGTTAAAATTGTGAAGAATGAATGCTGAGAGATTATTTAATTAATTATGATAATACTAATAAACATGTAGTACCAAACATTGCTACACATATTAGGAAATTTTGCTGTATTATTTCTATCAATTTTGAAAATACCCTCTTAATAGTATTTCTATCAGCAGATTACGCTATGATACCCTCGCCTTCCTCAACGCCTGATTTTCAGTGCGAATCGTATGTAATGAGGGAAGCTGGGAATACAACCAATCGGAGACGGATACGAACCTACCTACGAAGGACTGGCTGAATATTTCCATATTAAGTCGACATAACTTTTTATTCAATTAAAGCAAATCAACATTAATGGTAACCCTTCTGTGAATCGAATTTTAATTTAAAGGGCATTTACTATGATCATCGGTAAAATTTGATACAAATTACCCGCGGGAATTTGTGCGCATATTGACAGTCAATTATCTTGTGCTGCTTGTGCTATTCGTTACTCATCTGTTTTCTCCGACACCGGGACGCGGAGAATAAAAATTTGGAGGATTTGCATTTCAAAGATCTCTTGTATATAATGGCTGCATATGAACTTGATCCGGTTTTCAGTTTGGGGCTGAAGTTACTCCATTCAAAATCAAGAGATTCTGCTGATCAATTGCGGTCATTACTCGAAGAAGTGACAAAGCAGAAGTATGGGGGAAGCAGTCGGCTGCTGCCTACAATGAAGCGGGTGAGATATACTTCCTGAAGAGGCTTGTTTTAACGATAATAAGTTTTAAGGCATCCAATGATTAAAAATAATTTTTCTGTGAGCTTGTCTGGGCAGTGGCGTTATTTGGTTTCCTGGGGACTTGTGTTACTGAACTATAGTTGACATTGCGATGAATATCTTTACTGTCTATGGACAGGCTTGGACTGTGAAGAAATATCTTGTGTCTAAATATTGAGAGAGTGGCTTACTTGTGGCTTAATAAATCTTTTTATACAGTTTATAAAAAATACTTTTTATGTACAAAATGGATATTGCACCATAATTATATTTCTCTTTTAAATGTAACGTTATTTTTCTTACCGCTTTACTGTGTGGCTAATTTTATTATGTAATTTATCTTTAGTGTTTTTACTGCCGGGCGTACTATTTTTATTTTATGGCTAGTTAAGTGAAGTATATGGTTAACAGTTTCTAATGAGTGGTCTTGATCCTTACACAGTGGTATGATCCTTTAGGAAAACATATTCTTTCCACAAGGTCCACTATAATTTCTTTTCCTTCCCCCTAATGTAGCTCTCTTGAAGCAATTTTTCCCGTAGGTAATGCTTCCCTTTACTTTTGGAGCAAAGTCAGTACGGTGCCCAACTCATTCCTCACCCACTAGATTACTTTCCCATCTCTCTATAAAAGTAACCAATTATGGGCTGTGTTTGCTACAAACTATCAGTCTCCTCAAAATGCTATTTTTCTTATGGAAGTGCAGTATAGTACAGAAATGTATTTCATCTCTTTTGATAATCATTTAGATGTTTAAAAAGATAAATATAAAAAAAATAAAGCTTCCATATATGTTAATTGTATGGATGTGTAAGAACTTTTTAACCTCTATGATAAGTGTGACTGTTGATCTAACATGCATTTTTGTTTCGTATTTCTTTTATGATCTTTTAATCTTCTTCATTCCCCTGCATGGCATATTATAGATTGTAGCTGCAGTACTAGGTGTAAAGGCCGTTTTACACGGTACACGGAATTGCGCAGGTTAGAGCTGCATTAATTTCTAAAATGGCGTGGAATTGCACGAATGCATGAACGAAATTAGAACAGGGGCTATTTTGCCGTCTCGCATCCACGCATTCTCGCATGTGTTCCAGCAATTCACCGCTTTACACGATGCAATTTTGATTGCGCCTTCACACGTACGTCAGACTGCGCAATTCCGTGTACGGTGTAAAACGGCCTAAAGGTATGAAACCGGAATTTCCCTATGGATGGTGCATGCTATCAGTTTAAAGACCGTAAGACTGCTTCTGCAGAGCTGTATTCTCCCTAGGAACAGACGAAGTTTGTCAACATGCAATAACCTAAGTTTCATACACTGGTATGTTTTTCTATGATCTCATACATGTCAAGTTAAGTGCATACAAACTATGATTTGCGGACAGCATTGATTTTCTGCTATGATTTGAATAAAACTGCTGCAGAATTGCAGAGAATAATAGTTGGAGCATGCAGTGAAGATGCTCTTGGCAAAACTCTGTGCTTTTAGTGGTTTAAAACATTTAAAGTGGTGATTTTGCAGTTAGAAATGATAACCATGGGAAACCACTGAAAGAATTTCAAGACAAGGACTTGCAAGCCTTATTGGATGAAGATGATAATCATGCTCAACAAGAACTCGAGGAAAAATTAAATGTGATGCAAAAAGTAGTATCTTTTCATCTGAAAGCTATGCGAAAGTTTCTTTAATTAGAAAAATGTGTCCTGCATGAACTGAATGAAAGACAGCAAGAAATTTGAAAAAACCCCTGTCAAATGCTGCTCGTCAAATATGAAATAAAATCATTTCTCCATCGAATAATGACAGGTGATGAAAAGTAGATATATTTTCAGAAGTTTTAGGTTCATAAATCATGGATGAATGCTAGCAAACCATCCACATACACTGCAAAACAAAAACATATTAGAAAGATGCTCTACGTTTGGTGGGATCAAAGGCAGTCATATCATTATGAGATCATTATGAGCTTCTAAAACCTGGTGAAATGGTTAATGCTGATTGCTATGAGTAACAAATGATTTATTTGAATCAAGCAGTATGTAAAAAACTACCGGAATGTACATATATGTGATAAAGAGACATTTTCCTTCATGATAATGTCCCCTCATACACAGCACAACTGGTCTATAATACGATCCAGTTGTTAAATAGGGAAATACTAGCCTTTAAACCACACTCGGCTTATTTTCCGGGTGTGGCTCCATGTGATTATGATCTGTTCACATCATTGGGACACTAACTCACCGAGCAACACTTCGATTCATATGAACAGCTCAAGAATGGCTTGACAACAGGTTCACTTCAAAGGAAGGGTTGTTATTTTGGCATGGAATTCATAACGTGACAGAGAGGTGGAAAAAATGTATAAATTCCAATGGAAATAATTTTGAAAAAAAATATTATTTATGATTTTCTAATAGCAAGCCTGTGTAAGTTTTACAAAAAACTTTGGTTTCTTACTTCTGCACCTGGTATATGGCAAATTCTTTTAGTGAAATCTCACTCAACAATCTCAAAGAGCATGGTAGGCATTAATTGAGTGAGTGAGTCAGTCAGTGGCTTGGTAGAATTAGCTGGGTATGAGACATTACATTAACCCTTAAGCTGCGGGAGCATCAAAATTGTGCTGCCACTGTGTGCCGTACATGAGCGGGAAGATATTTTTCTGTCAACCCCGGGCGTGTGTCTTGCAGGTAGTGGACCCTCATAATCCGGGACTGCCCACCCTACCCCCTGAAGACAGACCATAAACATAATATGTTGTTAGTTATTTCACAGGTATGGAAAACCCACCACTGATAGTAATAGAAAGAGAGACCAATGGGTTCAAATAAGTTTCCCCGGCTAATGGACTATGGGACAATAAATAAATTCCTTGGAAATACAAGGATTCATCATAATTTTTATCATCATGAATGCGCCACGAAGAGCAGGGAGCTCTTTCTCAGAGAAGGGATAATCTGAGTAGCGCTCCCCATGATGAGGGTGCCCGTCCTCGACAGACGCCTTTGCACTCTCTGCCATTAGGTTTGGCCAAGTTCAAGCAACCGCAGAAAGGATGGCAATAAAATCTTAAGGAAAGGCTACCAGTAGTCAGAAAATCTGGTCAAACGTTGAAAAATGTTTTTCCCGCACTCACCATGCAGACCATTCAAAAACGTTCCTGCAACGTAAGGGTTAACACTCTTAAGTGTCACCAAAATTTGGTGGAACTAGTGTGAAGGGCCGATGTAAATTTAAGAATTTTGTAGCACTTTATGAAAAGTCATAATATGAAGTTACTACATATTTGTTGTGTTGTAAACCTGCAAAGATGTCTTGACCAAAACACTTCCAAGTGTTGGCAGCACTGCTTTTGTATGTTCTCGTGTGACCTGCTGTGTTCTATTCTGTCTGTAACCCGCCCTGCTACACAGCAGTTGTTCTATAGCACATGTTCTCGAACTATATTCTAACTTCCTATTTTACGAGGCAATAAATGGCCTTAAGTACATTGTTAATGGAGCAAATTATTTACGGTTGAAATCCCAACACTATTTAAGATATCATTGTAATGTTTTTTATTGTATTTGAAAGGAATTATTTGTTGGTTATGATAATCTAATACATTGGTTAAAGGGTAAATGGAAATGGAGTAACTTATTATGATTTTATATCTGCTCTATTCTGGTCAACGTATTGGCTCATGGCACTGTTCACTCATAGTGCAAAAGCTGATATATTGGCTCGTGGCACTAAGAGGGTTAATGGTAAAAGTAAATAGTATGTAGTTGCTTTAAGTTAAAATGACTTCTTGTTATTATCTGGAAGATTCTGAGAGTGGGATTTACAGGTTAGCACTTCTGGAACTAAATTTACTTAGTATTTTTCAGTTTTTCTAGTATTTACTCTAGCTAAAAACTGATCACTCCAGGCACATGCTGAGTCTGACACAGGAAAGAATCAAATTTTTTTCCACCCATAAGTTGAGGGAAGGATGAAAAGCTCACTGGGTAGAGTTCATGGTGAATCCTAGCACATTTTTATTCCCTAATCTTGGTTATTTATCTTGAAAAGCATTAATTTTCTTGGGTAAAATAATCATACTGTTTCTAATTGCCCCTACTTTAGAAATGAAAATTTTAGGACAAAACTGGACTTCATAGCTTCAATGGTCAGTTGGTTGGGAAGTAATTTTTGTCTGTGGCCTTTCAGTTTTTCCATATTCTTTCTGAGCACATGCACCTTAAACTATTATTAATAATAGAATATACTGTGATAATAGCATTAATAATATGTAAAATAAATTTGATGCAGATGAGTGAAGAGAGATTTGAGTCGAGCAAAAGTGGAGCACCTGAGCTTATGGCAAAATCTAGTGCAACAAAGACTGGAGTTATTATTCCACCACCAGCTGCAAATGTTGGTCTTCAGAGTGGTGCTGGAACTCCTGTTTTGCCACTTACCAAGGTGGAAGATGTTGGGAGCGCTAGTGACTCATATAGTGGTTCAAGGGTCATTGGGAGTCGACATGGCAGTGATGGCTCTGATTCAGATGATGCCGATGATCTTGCTCTTGAAATTCTTGAGGAAGATCTTATGTGTGTTGTGTGCAGGTATGTAGTGTACATGACTAAGAGCAATGTTATGATTCTCTGAATAATGGTACAAACTTACAATTGAGGACTAAGAGAGAGAGAGACCTGTATCTATTCCATATATGTTAGGAATTCAGGCGTAACGGCATTTAGTGGTGTGTAAAGGGCCCAATCATGATGCTTTTTTCTATGAATTGAGATAATTTGTTTCAGGGAAGGTGTAGAAGTTTGCATGTGGGCAAGAATTTATCTGTATTTTCCAGACAGGACCCCGTGTTGAGTACACTCTCCAGAATTGTGGTGCGAAAAAGATCCTATGATCCTATCTTAACTTTTATTTTGAAGTTATTGATTAATTTTTGGGGTCAGCATAGGACAAAGTCTAATGTATGAGGGGGAAAATAAACTTCATAATTACTCAGTCATTTAATTTCCACTTCTGGAGTTGCACATACATCGCAATTTTCAGGCTCATCCTATTATGCAATGATGTAGTTGAAGTGCCCCTCTTTATAGAGGAGATTTTTTTTTGCAAGTCTTTCTTTTATCTTTGATGTCTCCTTACGATCAACAGTACCATTTTTCCTAATCCATACTACACAAGTAATAATTAAGGTTGGATTTGGATCAGAACCTTGATTTTTGGAGCTGGATCTTTCAGATCGGATATTTTCAGATCCAAATGCATTTTCGAATTCCTGCTATTAAACGAAGTAATTATTCAAGTTTATTCTGGGAACATACAATCAAAGGAATGCTTTTTAGATTTTCATACACATTTTAATATTTTTATAAATAAATAATTTTTATAGGCTTTCAAGTCGTTTTTTAAAACCATATATACATGCTCAGGAATTAAATAGATTTCTTTGAAAAATGAAGTTTTTTTTTTCGATTATGATGGGTGTTAAAATTAGTTTCAAACCCTCTTCTTTGTACCCTGTTGTTTAAAAAATTTCCCCCCTGGTTTTGGACCCCCCCTTACGAAATTCCTGGCTACCCCACTGCCATCGACTGAATTAAAATTTTCCTGACGCATGTTTCCCCCGAATTTTGTCACTTTCTCATTGCATACCAACTTAAATTTCACCCGAAAATGCTTCAGTATGATGCGGTGGATTTAGCACTTCCTTGTGATAATTTCACGCCACAGTGCACGCAAATGGTATACATTGGTTCTCCGTATCTCAATATAAATGTTTCTACACAATGAAAGGCACTTTTATCGGTATATCATTAAATTAAATCGCAATCAGCAACACAACAGTATTTAAAACAGCATTAACGTCACGTGCGACGAGGTGCTTGATCGCTCAGCATGAGGAAGGGGTTGGCAGCAGAAGCGCGTAAAGGAGAGGTGGAGGGGAAGGAGTGCGCTCCCTCCGTATTTCAAGCAATGAGGCTACAAATCAGGGAGTCAAGGATGAACAAGTCTGATCTTTCTTCAGTGACCTCATTGCCTTCAAAGCAAAGCCTGGCGCGCTACGTGATATATGCAGTTGGCGTTTCTAATCCGTCTCTACTTGTTTGAAGGGTTAATGCTGCACTTGTTTCTTTGAAAATTGTGCTGTTTGGACAACATCGAATATTAGTATAGTCTTATTGTAAATAGAAAACTTAGGTGGCAATCAATTAAAGCTGAAAAATAAACAGAAATATTGTCAGGAATGCATCGTGTTTGGTCTGATTCTTTTTTAAATCTTGTGCATGTCATCTAATTGTCGAAGCTATGGAGACATCTTTGGGCCCAGAAAGTCACTCACCTAGCATTTGTCGTCTAGAAACGGAGAATTGAAGCAGGTAGGCCAACAAAGATCAGTTGGTGATAGGGGATTGAGATGAAACACGCTTCAATTGTTCTCGTGTAATTTGATATTTTCCTTAGAAGACAATGATTTACGGTCCGTTTGATTTCGGAAACAAAAAAAAAAACAACAGAGGCACGGGCTGATGGATGGCCGAGGATGGTTTTCTGAAATCTGCGACATAGTTACTTTCGACATGGTTATTATCCTACGATGCTGAGATTCCCCCGATGATTGTTCAATCTCTTGAGAAGAGTCACACTATGTGCCAGTCGTATTTTGCCTTTTTTATTTTCCACGACAGAAATTCTGCTATGTAACCTCTGCAAGAGCTTTCAAACAAAACGGTTCATGAGTAAGATAAGAATCGCATGCGATGGTGCATTCGAAGAGAGAATCGGAACTCTTCCCACCCTTATGGGGCATTCACTGTAGCTATAATTTAATATTTTGGATCCAGATCCGACATCTTCCGCGACTTTGGATCATATGTGTCTGATGAAGGGCAATATCCGTGGATATTTGGATCCGAGATATCTCATCTTACCATCCCTAGTAATAATACAAACCTTTTCTCCTGTTACTTTTCTCTGGCCGTTTTCAAATGAGGATAAAATTGACTGTTGCCATTCGTCTAAACCGGTATTTCTAAAACCAAATAATTTGTATATTATGAATACACTAATGGTGGGTAACAAATCGCAATCAATGGCTTTCATTTTCTTTCAATTATCCTAAAGAATCACTGTTGAGTTTAACTGAAATCCTGGCAAAAATTCCAAAATGGCCAAAAAAACTATCACAAATCCAAAGAATCAAGGAGTTACTAAGTAAAAGAGTCACTATGCATATGATACTGATTATTAGTTAGTTATATATTCACAAATTAGCTTGAACTCAAAACAAATCTCATACGGACTTGTGATTTTGGACAAAACATGAGGCATGTGGTATTACTTTGTTTATCCCAACCATTCTCTTATTTTGCAGATTTTTTTGTAGAAATGGTGCCAAATAATCATATTATTTGCATTAATATATTTGCTCACTGAAACTGTGATCAAATTGCTGTTCAGAAATAAGTTTAAACTTGTAACATTTGTGACAAAATATTGAAAAATTGATTTAAAAAGGGAAGGTGATGAAGTATATCCAAGTAAAGATTAATAACAGGAACATTTAATTATAAAGTTAATGTGTACAATAACTTGTTAAAGTTACTTGATTCTACTAGCATCTATGTATACATGCATATACATTCTATTTGTTTATTTTTATGGCTGTTAGGATAATTGAATTTTTAAACAATTTCATCTCGCAGATTCATCTTCATATTTGTTATCTTTGTATGCTTTCATTATCAGGGGCATGGATGTTGGTGCTAGAAATAGGCTTGTAGAATGTGTGGAATGTCATTCTTTGTATCACCAAGAATGTCATCGTCCACCCATTCAAGAAGCCCATGCGTCAGACCCTAGGAGAGTGTGGACTTGCTCAGCTTGTTCAAAACCGCAGACTCTCCAGCCATCAACAGTTCCCAAGGCACCACCGATAAGGGTATGCATTTCAAATGTGTATTTTGCATGGAATTCAATCAGCACCGTATTACACCCAGCAATTGTTGCTTTCATATGTACTTATGTTTCTGCTCTCAAAACTTAAAGTTATCAAGATTCTAAAGCTAGCCATCAACCAGTGGTTGAATTATCATTATCCAAAAATTTTTGGTTACATAGTATGAGTACTCCAAAATCAAGTGATGATTTAAAAAGATTGCTGATAAATTTTCTTTTTTGTTTGAGGTTGTAATAAGTAGCCTCTTTTGTAGCTATGAATAAAAGTCAGCACCTTGGCTCAATATGTTTAACTCTATACATAATCTTCTAAAATGCTGCAATGATTCACTATCCAAAAAGCAATACATAGTTATTTTGCATGGACTACCTATTTTTTAAATGATTCATGGGTATTTTTATGTACATTAAAGATAATAGGGTTGAGAATTGAAACAACCAGCAACTCCACAAATCTGGCTCAGTATGTACTAGGGTAATATGCTTACTCGCTCAAATTGTTAATACTTTTTGTCTGGGTGGTTTTACGTAGATAATTGTTGAAAATCCAGTATTTTGGACTGAATATTGTAAATGTTCGTTTTGAAAGGAATTGATGATTTCATGTTATGTCTGAAACAATAAAAAAACTTTCTGTGGGACTGTAAGCCACGATTAGATATTTTGATGTTAATCTCGAATTTTCTTCATTACTCATGACTCACTGATATATCAAACTCTCAGAAGGTATGATCTAGGTAAAACTTCCTTACATTTGCATTTTAACAATTTTTGCATATAAACATGCTTAGGTATGAACTTTTGTATGTGACTTATAATTTTATTTTGGTGCTGCTGGATGGTTGTTTTTATACAATTATATGATCCATACTTCAGGTTGGTGGTGGAAAACCCATCTCTATCATTACAAGTAAAAAGAGTGAACCAAAGTCTCAGAGTCCATTGAGTAGTGTGGCCATGCAGCAGTCTCCTATTAAGTCTGGATCTAGCAGCAATAATTCCAAGTCTTCCTTTTCTTCTTCATCTACGAAGAGCTCTTCAAGTGGTGGAATATCAAAAGGTATGCATTTTATACCATTGATTTCCAGCTTAGATATGTACGCAGATTGGACGGAGCAAAATATTTTTCGGATGTTGAGAACAATTTATCCCATATCCTATCCAGTGTACCTGAGAGTCATTCCATGTTTCCATTCAGATTTCATCTATGGAAGTTGTCATACATATTTACATTGCAAAATTAATATTTTTGTAAAAATATATGAAGTGCTGTATGTACTAACATCAGTAACTATTGTTCTCATTACGATAAGGCAAACATTTTAATGCTTTTGTAAAGCTCATACATTCACGTATTGAATAAATTTCTAGTTTAACTTTTATCAACATATTAAAGCTTCACTATCACTCCCTGTAACTTTCAAAATAAAATATTTCAAAGCCTTTCAATTAAGATTTTTGTGGAAAAATATATTTTATTACTGCATCAAACCTCTATTCATATGTAAAATTTTATCCTGGGTACACAATGGGAAGGCAGGTCAATAGTAATGGGAATATTGTGTCGTGCATGCTTTGCTCTTATAAAATAACTATTCTTAAAGAGATGCTAATTTGTTTCATAATTTGCAAATTTCATTCTTGAAAAAAACCTTGCCTTCACGGTGATTAGCAAATATGTACTGCATGGTATGTCCCAGCACCTATCAAGCATGAGCACACACGTTGCAACATTCCCATCTATATTGCCCTGGCTTCCGATTGTGGGCCCAGGATAGCATTTTTCTTAGGAAAATAGAAGATTGATGTACATAGTAATAAAATGTATTTTTTCTGTGAAAATCTAAACTGAACTGTTTTGAGTTATTCATTTTCAAAAGTTACAGGAAGGGATTTTGAAGCTTTATTCCATTGATAAAAGTTTAATTAGCATTAATATACATACTTTCATGGGTCAATTTATGAGCTTTACTATATCTATTGTTAAAGATTTTGCTTTTCTTTATTAGGAACTACAGGAGTTACAGACATTAGTATGCTCTAGAGTTCATATGTAATTTGAAAGGAAATGAAAGTTGCTTCTATATATCTTGAGGAATTTCTAATGTTGAAGTCTGAAAAATTGAGATTTGTGCTTGCATTGTTAAATTAGTTCATCATGACGAGTTTTGTGAAACTGGAGCACTTTTGAAGAAAGGGTGATCAATTTGACATTGAATTACTCATCATATCTATCTAGAAGTTTGCTTACAGTTTATGAATTGAGTTCCGTATGGATGAGATTAAAATTATGGTGGGAAATACAACTTTGTAAAATCTTGGTTGCAGTGCTGTGTAGAGTGAGCGGCCGCTGCTGTTTGTGTAATGTAATTTGAATTTTTTTTAAAGTCAGCTTCTTAGGGCTTGCTCACTGCTACTGCGGGGAAAAATTAACAGTGAATTTATTGTGAAGTAGGCCTTTCTTATTGCCTTGAATGACATTTCTTCACTTTCCAGGCTACATAAGTGGTAAGATTTTCAAAGTTACTGATTTTACTGCTGAGAGCATTTTTTTCGCTTTCATGTGCTTGTATGTAGATGCATTAGATAGTGATTCTCAAATCAACATTAAACAAAAAGTTTAAGTAAAACTCTATTTCTGTATGCCTGGTTATTGTTTTAAAGCCATTTTTGGTCTCAAACCAGCATCTGTGTGTCCAAAATTGTTTGTGGGATAATAGGGTGGTTTCCTATTATTTTTTTTTTGCCTAAATCGAAATATTATTACTCCTGGAGTACGTATTTCACGCTCTTAGATTTTTAAAGGACGATATCTATTTTTTTGCGATTAAATGAAAAGTGAAAATTTTCAAGCGCACGAAAACACGGCGGCTAAGTATGAATACTGGTAAAACTCCGCGTGACGTCAATCTGGTTCCCGCTGCCACAAGTGAGGTGACCTTGGAGTGAGGCTTTGAGCGCTGATACGACGCAGGATGCTAGCAGGTAGCAGAGTACCCTACTAGCTGGTAGCCCTTGGCTTAAATAAGGATTATTGATACCTTATCAAACGAAGAAAACTTTCCGACCTTAGGCAGCACTTAATAGGTGATTATTAAGGCATGTTTCCCTGAGCTCTGTGCCTCATGCATGCATTGGTAACCTCAGACGATGTAAAACTTCTATCTACTCGTATAGAAACTAGGTCCATGTGACGTCACGTGGAGTGGCATCGCATGGGCACCAATCTGGCCTTTTTCAAATGAGGATAAAATTGACCAATGCCATACGTCTAAACCAGTATTTCTAAAACCAAATAATTTGTATATTATGAATACACTAATGGTGGGTAACAAATCGCAATCAATGCCTTTCATTTTCTTTGATGAAGGAAACTACCCTATTGTGAATTTAGCTTAATAGCTAGTCAGAAATGCTGTTTAAAAACTATAAGCCTTAAAGTAATGTCAATTTATACTATTATTGAGTGGTAAACTATTTGATTGTGGCAAATTTTTGCTAAAAGAACAGATGTGATGGTGTTTGGGGCATACTTTCCAAATGTTTTATCATGATTTTTTCTGTGGAGCATCAAAGATGTATAAAGGAAATATTTTCCAGAGCCGTATGACTGCTAGGTGGTATAAAGTTCCTGAAATTATCTGCCATGAAAACAGGCCAAATTGTTGCTGGCTTATGTTATGCCTGGGGGCACGACTGCTCCTACGCCTAATTCTCAACTAAGGGCTTCAAAATTCTATGACCCTGTACATCAAAAAATTTTATCACAGCCTGTGAGCCAGCTGTAATCTTCTCATATTAAACATTTAAAAATTTATTTTTTTGTCGTCTCAATAATATATATTTCTTTCCCAATCTTTGATTCAACCCAGACATTGCATTGGTAATGGTTGAGCTCACAATCCGAAATCGGATTGGAAAAAAATCCTGGATCAGTCCATCCCTAACATCCATGCCATCTTCAGAATCCTCCTCCAGAATAAGATTTGAAAGGCTTCTTCTCGTCTCTGGGCAGGTTTTCCTATGGTATATGCTATGCATTGAATGCCACTGCACAGGGGCGGATCTAGGATTTTTTTTGGGTGAGGGGGTAGGCACAAGGGTCTGACAAACATATGATCGTCTGATACTTGAGGTTAACAACAAGATACAAAAATTACTTTATGAAATATGCTCTATATTTTGATATGAAAGTAATTAAATGATTGAGGCTGCCTAATACACTAAACCAAATGTAATGATAACCATATAAAACATTTTGCCTATTTTTTAGTCTGGGGGGTGGGGGGGGGATTAACTTTTTGGAACTAAGTTCAGTGTGTTACTATTAATGCTGATTTTGCTTGGCTGTTTGATGGCTCTTGTGCTTCATTCAACCTAGGTGATGATCCTCTTTATGTTGCTGAAGATTCTGCTAGTTTCAACTTTTCTCACTGCCGAGACAGATGTTGGTTTTCTCTCCTCTGCACCCAATTAACTTGGTTTTCTTTCATTTACCTTGCATTGGTTGGCCGATCGATAGGATTTAATACCCTTCAGTAATCTACATCATTATTCTTCCTCAAATAAATATGCATTTTCAATACATCCCCATCATCATTGCATGCCAATAGCTTAGTATGTACATTGTGAGTTTCATGATCACCTACATATTGTGCTTAGGATAGAGTTTAGTATTCCTTCAGGGTACAAGTTGACTACCTTTATATTGGGCACTACATATTTACTTACAGATTTGATTGATTGAATTGGTAAGTAAATTCCATTATAGTGTGAATCCAAAATTATTCTAAATATTGCTGTCTTTTTAGCCAAAAAATGGAAAATGTCAGACTAATATGTATTGTGAATGAAATTTAATTTTTTTGTTCATAAAATTATATGTACCACACTTTTTAGCTTAATTTTTAAGTAGTTTGTAGATTCTACTGAGTATGTAGACAAAAATTGTTTAACTCTTGAGTTGATTGATTAATTAAATTTTTTCTCAATCATATTCCAACAATACTTAACCTTACATCTCCATAGGTAACATTGGACTTATGGTTTCTCTTTACTCACTGAAAGGAGTGATCAACTGTGGTGCTTCCCTTTTTATGCCCTGTGTTTCTTTTTATGTTACATATACCTCCTGCTTATCAGATTATTAATTTGCAGGGTCTTCGAGCAAGAGTGTAGATGGGACATCCTCTTCCAAATCATCATCTTTAAGCTCATCATCATTGACATCCAGCGTTGCAAGTTCAGCAGGCAGTAGTGGGAATAGCAGTAGTGCCAACAGTGGTAGCAGCAAAGTATTATCATCAAAAATAGCTCATGCTGACAAGCGCATTCAAATCATGAAGAAAAAGGCTGCTAAGATGCAGGAGAAGAGGAAACTATCTAAGTGATTTCATTTTCATGCAAAATTCCTCATTTAGTTTTTTTTTCATAATTAAGTGAACTGTAAATTTGAAGAGGTATTCATGTATGTACTTTTAATGCTCTCCTTTGAGTTGGCCAGTGAGAATAGCCTCCAATTTATTTCTTTGCATTGTTTTCAAATTTCAGGTTATTATTACTTACTAATGGGAAGCAAATTATATGCTTTGGTTAATGATTTTGTGTTTTGAGATTTTTAATGCAAAGAATGTCTTCAATATTTTTTCTAATGGTCTTCAATTGTCGCATGTTCAAAGACATATCACACATAATGGTATGAATTAATGGAATGATGTGAAATGGGGGTTATATTGAAACGTCCTACCTGAGGAGTATCAGGTGTGAACTTAATATGAATGCTGATTAAACTTGTATTGTAAAGTGTCGTATAGAAATGAGGCCCTAAAGAGAATTATTGCAACCCACATAGACAAACCAATAACTATTTATTTGATTTTCTTCTCTGTCTCTAATACTGCATTTAATGAGTATTGTTCTTTATTATTGGTGGAAATTATTATCCTCTGAATTTTCTTGTCTAATCAAGTGGGTGCAGGCATAATGAAGCTAGTATACTGAAGGTGTTGAGTTATGGTTTTCAAAGAAGTTTCTGAATCACTAATGACTGCATTTAATTTTATTGAGATATTGATTTAATGCTTAATCCTGACTACTACATACTTTCTTTTCTGTTGTGATGAATGGAATAGATGGCAGTATTTGTATATTTTTCCAATTAAAATGTAAATGGATCAGAAGTTTTCTGGTTTCTTCATTTTAAAAAGAAATTATTACTGCGCAATTGGTGTGTATCCTTTCTTTTTATAAGACTGCAGATGGCCGTATGGAAAATCAGGATTGAGAAGTGATTGCCTTCAATGACATCTCTTAGTTTCTAAGCTTTGGATTTTTCTGTCTATTTTCTTATACACCTCAGCACCTGTATGGTTATATGACTGTGGGAGAACACCAGCTGTGAAGCTGGAGAAGCAAAGTCAAATTGTGTGTGTAGTTAGTGCATTTTTTAGTACTCCTCACTTTTTAATCGATATATTGACTTATTGTTTGTGGAAAATAGGAATTCTTTTATCCATCGATTTGGAAAAATATATCTTCCACACTTTTTCTGTCTCTATTAAGCTGTAAGCAAACCTCTGTAATGCTAAATTCAAAAAAGAAAGAAACTTCAGGTGGCTGTACATTAGGCCGGCCCTTATTTTTCAGAATTGCGAAAAGTTATCTTTTCCTGGTCTCAAAATGATCCAAATGATGTTCATATTCACGTGTTAAAATTTGGTTACTTTAAAATAACGGTAACCCGTGCCCCAAGGGCCCTTAGTACTAAGGACCCTCAATTGAGTTTTTTGGGGCCGAAAAAGCACTATTTCTATGTAAAACGTAAAAGTAAAGCCCTTTAGGGCCGATTTTCTGTTTGTTTTACCCTATCTCTAAGCGTGTAGGAGATATCGTCCATCGTAATGCAATCTCCCCCCTAGGGCGCCACCCCGTACCGCGGCACCGCTGAGGTAAGTCCCGCACCACTTACTAGAGACTTCCCCTCAACCCCCTCCCCTCCCTCGGCAAAGACTTTGCTCCCGATGTCAAGATCTTGCCTCTGAAGAAATGTGCTTACCTTAGAAAGAATTTAATTGCCATAACAATACTTCCAATCCAAGAGATCAATTTATTTTCACTCTGTCCATGTAAACTCCTATGTCCTCATAAACACAACCAGACTTTTACCGAATCATCTTAAACTGTGTATCGTCTTCACATGTGTGAAAAATCTGCAGAGAAAAATTCATTCACCTTGACCGGGATCTGAAACTGGATCCTTCTGATTTCCGGTCAAGTGCTTCAGCAAGTTAAGTTACCGTATCATTCTCCTCTGTAGAAATTTGAGGACTTCGTCCCCGTGTACTTAAATTAGACAAGACCAAACACCTCCATGTGTTCAAAGCTAGGCTTCAAGCTTTTCTCTCCGTCTGTGGCAATATGTGAATGATTCGGACTGCTAGTCACATCATATGCTCAGCAGTCCATACCACCTTGTCTGGTGTGGTCCCCAAATTTCCAGAGAATGATGCCTTGGTAGCTAACTGGCTAAAGTACTCAACTGGAAGTCAGGAGATCCAGGTTCGAATCCCTGTTAATGCAAATGATTTTTTCTCTGTGGATTTTTCACATAATTTGTGCATTGTGGGTAACTCTGTATAGTTATCGCATTGGCTAGTCCTCGTTTACTGAAATTAATAAAATCTTCACTTGTGTCTGAACTCCCACATGCTTTTGCCAAGGGTTTTTTTTATAAATAATTTATTCATTAAATCATCATTGTCACGTCATCAATTGCAGAGAGGGCATAGTGACTATAGACAATGTTGATATCAATGCATTTGTAGAGATGAAGAAAATTGGTAAACCTAAAGAGCAAAAAAATTGGAAAAAATTCTCATAAAGCCTTATATCTTCCTTCAAAGTGTCATATTTCATGCTGGCCTTCTTTCAATTGTTACGAGTTGAACATCCATAGATTTATGTGCCTCTAAGGAATTAGTGGTGAGTATGCTTTGAAATGTGATGCCTTTGAATATATACTTGGCAGATTTCCTGGAATCGGGTGGATTGGCCAGGATAGGCGGGCAGGAATCCCCGCCGAGGTTACCACAGCGAGCCCTGTGCCATTTCAGCTCCTTGCATTTTTCTTTGACCCTGCAAGAACTGTGGAATGAAATTCCAAGCCAAACCCCTGCAGTGGCTGTCTATAGTTCTTGCTGTCATCAAAACACTAACATTATATTTATCAAGATGAATTAGAGATGGGGCACTATCCCTCACCCTTTTTGGTTTGCTTTTCACAATTTAATTCTATGATTTGGGCATTTAAAACTTTGAAAGAGAAACTGAGACCGTGGTACCAACTGCCATACTCTATGAACATTGTTGGAAGTGAAACATTCATGCTTGTCTATATGTGTCCTCAGTTTTTGAGGGAGGGATATGCCCAATGTTGGCCTTTGACCATGTTACCTCCGGGATCCTTGGGTAGCCAGCTTCCCATTCGTGGGATTTTAAATTTAGGATCAAAGACATATTAACACAAAGATTGCGAAAAAATGGGAAAATTTTCAAAAAATGAAGAAAGCAAGTTTACTGGACGTCTTTAGACTTTTTACCACCGAAGTGGCTTTGATGATGTACACTTAAGTTTTAAATTAGACCAATCATAAAAAAGAGTTCAGTGCTGTTGAGCTATTATAGACCTTTAAATACTAAGGTGTGGGCTACTGAAGTGCGCAGGTGATGCCAATGTCATTGTCAGGAATATTACAGAAGAGAATTCTCAAGTCGGCCTCTCAATGTGCTGTCACCCACCGCACATTTAAATGGGATAACAAAAGGAGCCACTGTTATCACTGATGGACAACTTAATCAGAGTTTCGCAGGGAAATAAGGCATAATATTAGAGGTGTTCACGGAAATTTATGTACATGATAATGTGATCAATCAAATTGATAACTTTTCAATGCCATTCCTCAATATTACAAACAATATTATCCAAATCATTATGATATTATGCAAAATATTATTAAGCAATAGCATTGCACTTATCACAGTGCTGTGGACATTTTTGAAAACAGATTAAAATGCGACTGAAGTGGCAACAGAAATAAGTCTTCTACAGGATGGAATTGGGCCTTTTCTATATGCAGTCTCCTTGGTCATGGTAATACCCTGCTGCCTCCTCGCTGGATGTCGTCATTATAATATATTTACGTTATCCCCAACTCTCTTTCAACGTTCTTGAATGAGAGGGCACATTGCTGCTTCCCCCTCTTTTTTCCTCCTCTTCCCTAGTAGTAGGAATGCTATGGTTTCCACCTGGTTTCATCTTGCTGGAATGACAAGCTTGCGTCCAACTTGCAAACTAGGCTTGATTTCTGCAGGAATCTGTGAAACAATTCCAGCTAGATTAGAGCTTGAACAGACTGGGTCGAGATGGAATCCAGTTAATGAAATATCTGCTAAATCAGTCGAGTGGAAGGCAATATCGCCAGGAATGAAGCTGGATTCGATATCATATGCTGAGTTTGTAGAACTCATTTTGACTACCTACAACACTGGAATCAATTAGCTGTATTCTCGCAAGGCCATGGCAAGTAATAACTTTTAGGATTTTCACATGGAGAGTGGGTTATAACTAATTAGTTTCAATTGAATATACCTATTTATTTACTTGATATTACGGGGATCACTAAGAGTCCAGGGATCTGAAGATCATATTTTATATATAAGAAAAAGAAGTAGGTACCTATTCAAGCCTTGCCTCATTTACAGCCATGGGAAAGAATTCCCTGTATTAGTACTGACACGCTGCAGCGTGCATAATATTACCATGGTAATATTATGCAGCAATCTCGCAGTACTATAAAGGCAATTATTAAGATGAAAGCTACCAATCCGAAAGTGCATTTTGGAATATATTTCCAAATATTTATGTATAAATAATAATTTGGCAGCACAGAGAAGTTGGGCTTTAGGAAGGGGAATGTTAATTGGATGGGAGATGAGAGCTATTAGTATTTAATTGGCATAGCATCACTTGAAATTTTTTCACAATTTTCTGAACTCCGCGCCGAGTCGCAGACGTCAAAATTAATTTATAAAAATAAATGAGAATATTGGTACACGGCAGAGCAGTTAAAATTAACCATGAAAAATACTAACAGAAATAATTTTTATAACATTAAAGCATGGTGCAGAAAGTTGATAAAATGAATTACAATTCAATCACGCAAACCAAATAATCAAGGAGGAAAACTTAACAAAAAGCGAGAAATACAATCTGAACATAGCGCATTACCCGTAATTTTATAAAACTGCTATGATCCCAGGCCCAACTATTCCTACATAAACTTCACAGGATAGAAATGCTATTCTGCGCTGTTCTGCGCCCTCAATAAATTTCACAACAGCTATCAAACGTCACGTGACTGACGTGACGACTGACGTCTTTACCCATGATTCTTGGTGTCCATTGACAAGCGAAAGATGTACCTAATTCAAAACTCGTGATTAGTGCTCGGGTATCGAACGTTGTGGATGTGTTGAAGTAACGTCTTTTGATATCGACATTGTTTTATTGTAAAGAAAATATATAGCAGTTAGTTTACTTGGAGGCACTTGCTTTTTAGTCGTTTGAGATAGCGGTTTCGGTATAATAGGTACAATGGCTATTTTCTTGGTGTGACTTTTCAGTGAAGATTTTAAGGTTGGTATCAGTTGGTATAGGGAAATTGCATACTTTTTATAAGCAGTATGCTGATATACTACAATAAACACTTAGTACAGCAATATACTTTTTTCCGCTTAAAATTCAGTTTATACCCTAGAAAATGACTCCCAAAAGTCGCCCGAGTTTCGCGGGCTAAAAAATACCGCCCCCACTAATCTTTGGCTGTGACGTCATAGTTCAGTACGAGTCCAAGATCCAAGCCCAGTAACTGCAGGTTTGGAAGAGCCACGTTGCGTTTAAAGGAGAACATGGGTGAAATAAGGAAAAATTACAAGTGGTGCATTGTTCCTCTGTGCAATAACACCCCAGAAATAATTTTCGTCTGCATTCCCACGGAGGAAATTAAAAGAAAAGCCTCGATGCATGCCGTCTGTCGGGATGAGCGTTACGGAAAAATAAGAGTATAATAAATGGAATGATAAACCCGTGTGCTATGTGAGCGAAGATAACTTTAATATAAATAATATTTCCATATTTCATTGACTGAATAACTTGAAACTGAGATTTTTCGATAATTCGACCGCCGTAGAATAAAAACTCAACTTCCGAACAAAAATCGAGATAGGTGTTTCTCGATGGTTACGATCGTTACGATGGACTCAAATTATTAAGGCACTTGTTCAATTTCAGTTACGAAAGGACATAGAAAATTCCATCATGTTTAAAATCAAGGGAGGAAATATGAAAATATAGAGCAACGTTGATCCTCATGCATTCGAGTGCCAGCCAAGAAGACAGCGTTTTCTTCTACTGTCGGCGTCAAAATGATGTGCCGCTGTACTTTGCAAATTTATATCCTGGCTTCACTACATGCTATAATAATGAACTATACGTCATTTTAAAGGAAATTTTATCCTAAATTCTGATTTATTTTATTAAAAAAAAAATTGAAAAATGTAGACACGGTCAGTGCAATAAATGACTCAGCGCACCGAAAAATTAGCCGTTTTGTCAACTTCATGAACTTTGCAACTCAACCTAAGGAAAACTACTACGTCTACAGCATTCATCTTCCACATTAATTTACACTCATCAGTGCGGATTAATAAAATGGCTTTTGGGTATTTTTCGAACTTATATTTTGTTATAAATTAATGAAAATATTTAAACATTATCTTGTCCCATAGTTTACCCCGAAAGATAAAGGAAGTTGTAGATGGAAAAAGAATGGAATCTAGAGGTGGTCACAAAAAATGAATCGCAGCATTCTTTGATTTTATTCTACGCCGTTGCTTGCTTTTCAAAAAAAAAGTTGAGTCACAAGAGGAATGTTCCGCGGCCTTTGATTTGGAAACTATGGAGATAACAAGAAGACATATGTGTGGATCAGCAATTTCCATTTAGTTGGTTGTCAGGATAAACCAAGGATCCATTTAAAGGTTGTCAGGCCATCGTGTGCACCACAGGGGAAATGGGGTGTTTGAGGGAAAGTCAAACCCAAAGTTGCCCAAAGAATGTGCAGTAGGCCGGCCCTTATTTTTCAGAATTGAGAAAAGTTATGTTTTCCTAGTCTCAAAATGATCCAAATGAGGTTCATATTCACGTGTTAAAATTTGGTTACTTTAAAATAACGGCAACCCGTGCCCCAAGGGCCCTAAGTACTGAGGACCCTCAATTGAGATTTTTGGGGCCGAAAAAGTGCTATTTCTATGTAAAACGTAAAAGTAAAGCCCTTTAGGGCCGATGTTTTGTTTGTTTTGACCTATCTCTAAGCGTTTACGAGATATTGTCCGTCGTAATGCAATCCACCCCCAAGGGCGCTACCCCGCACCACGGCGCCGCTGAGGTACGGCCCGCACCACTTACTAGAGACTTCCCCTCCACCCCCTCCCGTCCCTCGGCACAGACTTTGCTCCTGCTGGCAATATTTGCATGCTAGTGGTACAGAATTGAAAAGTTCCTCTTGTGTCATGATTAATGTTTTTAAAGCATACAATGTCAATCTTAACCCTTCAACGCCGTCCTATGTACTGTGCACCGACCCCTTAAACCTTAGTTTGTTGCCACCATACGACCGCGCACAATTACCGCATGCTTTGTTCGAAACTGCTCTTTATGTACAAAATTTTATAAGTATTTGATACAATTGTGTTTGTGAATTATAATGGAATGAAGGAAATGAGCAGGGCTTCCAGGGCCATAACAGTTGATAGAAATATTGATTGATAGAAAGAAGAAACGAGGCAGTCAGTTCACATTTGTACATCAATGTGGAGAGATAGTTAGTTCTTATGTATAGTGCGCAAAGGATAGAATGTGCTAAGTTTTTTAAGGATAGACGGAGAAAAGTGGTGAAAAAACTAGTTTATCATGAACACACGTGGCGTTCGTTTTAAGAATAGGCCAACAAGAAAAAGTATGAAATCAAGACTAAATTCACACACTGAAGTGGTTGGAAAAGAAAATGAAGGAATACTTGGCTCAAAGTTACTTACAGTGAGAGAAGTGCTGTGTGTTTCTCTATAACCTAATGGGTTTGAAATGTATCAGACTTAGTGCGAGAAAAACAGTAAGAAATGCGTTTCATCCATGGAACAAAATGAGAATTCCTGTTATTACAGAAAATAAGGTGACTGAAATGTTAGAAACATTACACAATGAATGGATGAAGGTGCGACGACATAAAGAGAGAGTGGGAACTACCGCGGAGATTTAGAGAAGAGAATATTTCCTAACAAAACTTGATGATTTGTTTGATATTGCAAGGGGCGGTGCCATTGAATTTTTGACGCTCGCAGTTAATCTCTCAGATAAATGTGCGTGGGATGAAGAAGTAAAATTCTTATGCATTCAAATAGGAGCATGGAATGCAGTTATTGGTGGAATAGATTTCAATATGCTCAAGGAAAAAGAAAAATTTGTGATTCCTCCTTGTGCTGCATCTGCTCCCAACAGTGACTTTCAGATCCTGAAATTACGAATGTGTTAACCTGGACATAGCGAAAGGAGTACAAAAGAGGTTTTCAAACCACTTGTGGTACCTGAATGAGGAGTTCATAGGCCTGTCATTCTTTGACGGATACTTTTCTGGGTGTGAAAAGGAAAATGTGATACGCCATATGAGGACACGTGAGGGAAAATATGATCCACCAAAGATGGCATTCTATAAACGTAAAGACCTGAAAACGGTATCTATATCAAATGTTGTCCCTACTAATTCGAGAAAGCTATTTAATTCATTGGAAATATGAACTGCATTCTTTGATGTGCCCATGCAAGAATGGTATGAACATCCCGATTACAAGAACGATTTGCAAATTATTCGGGGCCTTCAAGCGGTAGATTATTGTGCAGAGAGAGGGGTGAAACTAATTCAAGATTTTAAGTCAATCACGTAGAAGAGAGAGAGCTTTCAAAATTAATTACTAACAATAAATGTGAATTTTCATCGTAGCACAGCCCCTAACGTGCGCAAATACACTTTAAATGCCAAATATGAAAGATTAGAAATACGAAAATGTATTTTGTTTTGGTTAATACGTACTGAAATACATGGACTAGTGAAAATACGAGTAAATTGATCACTTTGATTGGAAGCATTGTCATGGCAATTAAAATCTTTTTAACGTAAGCACATTTCTTCAAAGACTACATCTTGCCATCAGGAGCAAAGTCTGTGCCGAGGGAGGGGAGGGGTTGGAGGGGAAGTCTCTAGTAAGTGGTGCGGGCTGTACCTCAGCGGCCTTGGGGGTGGATTGCATTACGACGGACAATATCTCGTAAACGCTTAGAGATAGGTCAAAACAAACAAAAAATCGGCCCTAAAGGGCTTTACTCTTACGTTTTTACATAGAAATAGCACTTTTTCGGCCCCAAAAATCTCAATTGAGGGTCCTCAGTACTTAGGGCCCTTGGGGCACGGGTTGCCGTTATTTTAAAGTAACCAAATTTTAACACGTGAATATGAACCTCATTTGGATCATTTTGAGACTAGGAAAACATAACTTTTCTCAATTCTGAAAAATAAGGGCCGACCTAATGTGCAGTTCTATGTTGCTCTCATTTCCCCAGTTAAAACCAAATGGAAATTGGATTGGGATGATATTTTCACCACGGGTTCCAGTGATAGTGAGAGTGCAGGTGATCACGGTCATCGTCGAAAGTCATCCCTCTAGGATTTCCGATACGGAATTTTTAAGTGACAACCGATCGCAATGACGATGAGCTCGCCTTTAGAGTAGGTTTCAGATATATCGTGAGAAAAGCTCCCAAAATGTATTAAAGACTCTGTTTGGAAAACATTCACATTTTAATGCTACTTTAGGAAGGATTTCATAACAAAAGTAACTTATTAACACCTGAAGACGTCTTTATTACATTGATCGAAGTGCGATTGACCGATTCTTTCTGCAGAATAGGAAGTGGCTTCGGGGTTTTTGAGTCACAAGATGGTAGATTGTGTTGGAAGTTCGTCTATATTATCGCTACTAAATTGAAACAGTAATCGTCTGGCTTCCTCAGAGCTTCCTGTCGCCCTCCAGGCAAGGTATTTTTAAGTTGAAAGTATCATCGACAGCTTCGAGGTGGAAATAAGTTCACCATAAGACTCTACCGGACTGCCAAAAGAATACACATTTCACATGAGTATACGCTTTCGCCAATATTATACGCAAGTCTCACTATGTTATGAACTATAAAACATTTCAGATGCACATGAGCTACCTTTCCATTTCTCGGCATCGACTTTCCGAGCCGACGAAGTCTACAGTTTCACTAATACCCTGTTATCATGATGGAATCAGTAACAGGAAGCTTGCTAGGATCAGCCTAAGCATAACCATATGCCTTCATCTTTACGCAATCTATCGCTTTCAATGGAGGAGAAATAGATCAAATAATAGCCCTGAAGTCACAATGAACAACTCCGATACATCTGCACTTCAATAAATGAATCATAACCACGCCGTCGCATGTATTCAAGTATGCAACCTATACTATGGCCGTGCCGCCGTGCCTCGTACTGAACTATGACGTCACTTATCTACCAGCCAATCATCGGGCGTTTTCGCTTCTCACTTGCATTTGAAAATTCTCGTGAACTTTGATGCATTAAATATCGCAAACCACGTCATAAAATAATAAAAAAAACTTTCACCGAGGTATGCAAACACATATTTTTATATAATTTTGGGGCTATTGATTATATTTGAAATATATGCAAGTTCCCTAGCAGCATATTGAAAAAAAATCATTATAATGCATATGTTATTTTCCGCAGTGATTGCAATTTGGTGTTATTCATATTACAGGACTTCAAATTGAGTGGTATTGTGTCGCGTGGTTTGGAAGGATCTCAGGATTTTTAGAATATATCGAATAAATCTTGTTGTTAACGCGATTTAGCTGGTGAAGTGTCGTGAAGGATGTGGACTCAAAGAGGTCGGTGACGATGACGGGTTATGGTGCTACGGATGTGAAGGCTTCGATAAATCCTGTATCTGTAAGTTTCATGCTTTTTTAAAATTTTACTGTTTCTTATACATTAAATATTAATGTCGGTATGGTACTTTCTTTCTTTGTTATCGGAAAAATTTCGTTGTTACCTGGAATCGTCGTATTGGAAACATGAATGGTGAATTGTAGTGCTTTTCGAATGGAGCTTTAGTTAGACAAAAAGAGCACCCAATTACGTTGCATCTTGAAACAAAACCTGTTTCAATATTGTCAATGATCAAACTGGAAATATCAATGCGTGGATAAGTGATATTCTCTGTGGAATCAGATTTAGTCTCCCATGTCGTTTGATTTTTAGCTTTTGCTATAATCGTGTAGTCTGATCTTGAGCTCAGTCCATCGTGAGCAATATTGCATCCATTTGTCTTATATATTCATTTCCATATATTGAGTCTCTGAGAGGCACTGGTCAGAAAAAGGATATATAGACAATGAGTAATGTTTTATTGAACGTTTATCAATTTTTACATCGTTATATTAATTTTGGTTCACTGCCTTTATTTTGTTCCAAACTTTTCGGTTTTCTTCGTTGTGGTATGCCCTTTTGTTCCATGGGTTTACTTATGATTTGCTGCGATGAAGTCCTGGGGAAAAATATTGTGCAATTAGTTCACTATTGTAATGATATTTCAAATTTTGGTTAGGGAAATTTGTTATTAATTTTTATAGATTGTATCCATTATTATGTGCTCGTGCCGTATTGGTTCTATGACAGAATGAGATGGCACGGGGTGGGGGAGTTTTTTTCGGGTCCCCACGTTCAATGTCTCTTTAAGGCAGGAATTGAATGTTGGAGCCACCAATTTTCTCAATCTAGCAAGCCTTACGAAAGGAAGGACGAGGAGGAGGAATAAGGACTGGGCAACGTACTATTGAAGGACATACTTGGAGGTGAATGGGGCAAATATCTACCGCGGTCGAGCCGATGAGTCATTTGGCGGCCAAAGGCGGCCAATCGGGGAAGACCTTATATTCTGGTTGGATAAAATGGGGAGGAATAAAATGAGGTACCCCGTACGGATCAAATATGGCGCCTTTCGTGTACACCAGCAGCTCGATTCTGTAAATGTGATATCTACGTTTCGCGTGCTTCGAACCACAGTGGAGTTCTCACGCCTCTCACCGTGGAAGACGTTCGAGCGATTCTGAAAGTCGGAGTCGTGAGATGTTTGACAGATTGCGAACGATCACTTGAGTTTCTTATGTTGGTAGCAGTGCGGATCCGAAGAACGAATCAGAATCTCCGACACAAACTTTCTTCAGCGGTCAACTGCAACTTCAGTTAACATAGAGCAACATATACAATGTGGTAGATTCATTGTGGTATGCCCTTTTGTATGCCTTTGGTATGCCTTTGGTATGCCTTTGGTATGAATTCTTTACTCAGAGTTGAGTAAATTCTTTTCTTTTAAAAGTACCTAGTAATGATAAGTTACGGTTGCTTAATTACTTTATAGCTATTAACTGTATATTACATCTTTTTTATGTTGTCAAGTGCTGCGTATCAAAGCCAGTTATCACGTAGCAGGTTCGTAATTGCACAATTAGCACTAATTTTCTCATAATATGGAGCAAATGCTTACGCGGAATGAGAACAAGTGTTATTTTATTATTCAATAATGGTTCATTCTCGTATGCGTTTGAGCTGTTCTCATCATTTCAGTACATAATTTTAAATGCGCTGTGGTGCATATATATATGTCTGATTGTGCAAGCACATGCCACTATTCACGATTTATACTGGTGAAAATGTTTCTGGCGCGAATACGAGTCGATTATTAACAGTTTCTGCTAGAGCACGAGATGTTTACATGTCTTACAATTAGTATTTCTATTATGTCAACAGAAAAAAGAATCCTGTTGGTCGTGTTACTGAACGGCAGCAATAATGCATGGAAGAGATGAAATGAATGATTAATGTTTACCTTAACGTACTAAATCATGCCCCAGCAAGCCACCTAAACGTCTACGAATTAATCTTGGTGTGAGCTCAGTGACAATATCCATCGCCAATCCTTGAGATACGCGGGACAAACCTCTTAGTTGTGAGTTTTTGACTTGTACATTCTAGCAGATGCACAAATATAAGATAATTGTCAAACCTTCAGCGCAAAGTTTAACTTCTCACCAACTTCAATCGCAATAAAGGCCAATCAATTTAAATAGTACGCGGATGTAAATTTAACTTGACGCATTTCTTATATTTGTTTTGTTAATACATTTTATTTATGGGAAGTGACAATATAAAATAGCCACCATCGTAATTAATGAATAATGTGCTATTAATTATCAATCACAGCGTAAATTCATAATGAAAAATTAGAGCGCATTGCCGCGACAAAGCTACCACGGGCCCTCTTGGGCGTGAATACTTTCTAGGACGCGGCAGTGAGAGTGGCGTCACTAAAAAGTTTCAGAATCGCTCCAGCGTCAAAGCCGTGAATACATTGACGAAATCCGCTTGTGACGGCCATATCACATTTAAAGAATCGAGCTGCAGGTGATCGCTTATGATCAATGTGACTTCGTGGAATTGTTAAGAATAAGATAAGATTTCGTCAATATTTTGTTGATTCATTTATTAAATTGCGGAGGAAATAAACTTTTCTTAGGTCTGCTACCTATTTATGCCTTCATTTACATTCCGATTAGAAACTACTGCAAATACAGGTCTTTAGAATGGAATGTGTTTTGGCTTTTATGCTAATATAGCTTCATTTTTTTAGTTTCTCTTGTGTTAAAATTCATAATCATAAATTTAGCGTGAATATCGATTTCTAGGATTTCCTTTTTTATACTGACATAAGTATTAGTACACTCACTTCTGATGGGATGAATACTATCATAAGTACTCTCACGAATTAATATCTTCCGTGGGTTTTGTTAACAATATGCAATGACGATAGGTATGCACTATTTAATAAAAATATGCAATAAAATACATATCATATACTTTTTATACCTACTTAATGCCACTGTGCAACCAGCGCAACAAATCTTGCGGAATTTAATTGAAGAAAACGGAAATAGTGCTTCCGAGAGGCTATTTTCGTTGACATAAAAAAGGGGTAAATAACTAATGGATTCACCATCGTCTAGAAAATTTCAGAGAATTTGTAATTTGAAGTAAGTACATATCATTTTCTAAGGGATGAGTAACTAGGGAAATAAACCACTCGTCTAAACCTTCTAGGGGAATAAACCACTCGTCATAATCCATAAGTTTCGACAGTACCGTAAGCGTCAGCTGATAGCAATTGTTTGAAGATGATAATTGCGTCCATCCCACCTAGAATTATTAATTTTACTGAGTTAACCATGTAAAATGTGCATAATTTATCGTATTGGTTGTAATTCAGTTTGCAGTAATCTTGTTCTCGAGAAATATCAGAGCTGGTTGGTCGGAGTTACATATCACAGAGCTTAAGCTTTCATTGACTTGGGTAATCAATATCATATTTGAAGTTATAAATTCATGGAGCGGAAAGTGATTAATATAGTGATAACCCATTCAATTTTTATATTGAAAATAAATGAAAATTATAAAATGATCAGGACGTACGATGGCACTAGTAGATACATAAGAAGTGGTGCGATAGCCTCAAGCGGCAGGTGGTTACTAGTTGAAAGAAAATTTTCCCATTTTTGAGTGAAGGGACATGCTTCCTGGGCCCACCATTTCTATATATTCCTCATAGTTTACCAAAGTTAAAGAGGTTGAGTAGAAGATACTTTTCCCTACTCGCGTAAAAAAACTTCAATAATACGGGAGCGATGCCGTAGTGGCTGATGGGTAGGGTTTCTAACCCTCTTGACTTGTTAGGGAGGGTTGGTAACCCCTGCATATTCGTCGCCTGTTTAAGGGACTTTGCTTACACTGGTACTTACCGACTTATTTTCCGAAACTGAAAGCCTGTGCTTGACTGGAAGAGTGCGAGTTGGCACCACTGCTGAAGCTGTTGGCACTTGCTGCTGAAAAACTGGAGGGACCTCGTTTGTTGGAGTTTCCGTTGCCAGGGGGATTTGAGGGGCGGCGTTGACCATTTCCCTTTCCGTTCTCGCGTTGAGGATGTCTAGGTGCTCCAGCTCTCGGCGCAGGGGCGTCCTGGAGTGTACTTTCGGGCGATCCCTCGACGAATTGCTCCGGCTGAGTCAGGGCTGAGTCGTCATTCTTCTCCTCGGCTTCTATCGGGCTCTCCTCAATGGGAGCCACCGGGGCCTCGGGTTGATCCCCTTGAATTTCCTCCGCTTTTTGGGCCTCGGCATTCTCTTCCACCTTCGCGTTCTCGGGGTGATCTTCTTGAATTTCCTCCGCATTCAGGGCCTCCATCTTCCCCAGTGTCTTCGTCTTCGCGATATCAAGGACTTCGGTGTCCTTCTTTTCCTGTTTTCCGGTGGCCAGGATATCTTCGAAGGATGTTGAGGGAGGCAGAGCATCTTGAGGAATTGTCTTCTCCCCGGCGTCTGTTCACGGTTAAGGAAATAGATAACGTATTAATTATTTAATATTAATCGATGTTTTTTTTCAGATTTTAGAATAGAAACAGAACTAAAACTATGGTTCTTGGGCAAAGCCTCCTGGAATTTTAATATCAATACTTCGCACATTGGGATACTTTTAAATATGCATTCAAACAAAAAATATGCTGTGAAATAACTACTATCTATTCGCAACAGAAGCGGAGCAAGTTTTTAAGGTTGGAGGCAGTAACATTTCAGAATAAATTAATAAATATTATGGCGAAGAATATAATAGCATGTAATTTTTTTGGTTAGAAGATCTTCATTCAAGATCATTTAGATAGCTTCAAGTTTTTGATCCCCAAAAATTCAAATGCAATTATAAAATTTCATTCAATTTAATTTATATCATTTTTTAAAATTAAAGCTATTTGGCGAAGGCATTAAATGGCGAGAAAACTACCCTCGTGCTACCAAAAGAAGTTTAGGGAAGAAAACGTTTGATAGATCCTTAATCGTATTCGTGAATTCATTTTTCATTCATTCATTTTTCTTCAATTTGAGAAGAATACATCATTGATTACCATAAAAAATAGTCTAATGGATATGCATAACAAAGAGACGTCTTTATTTGTGCTACTGAAATAGAAATTCGAATGAGTGGTATATGGATTGGTATGAGGGTATTTAAGAGCTACATATCATGGGTCTCGATTCCGCAATATGCTCTGCAGGTACACCCCATAAAAATTGGGAACGTGGCCTGGATTCTTTATCATTTAAATCTATCGCTTCGAACGAGAGTGGAAGTTACGTTGACAAACTTTGGCCTGTCCCCATCTTCTGGCTTTCGGGCTAGCTTTGTTAACTGTGTCGTAGATATGGCTACGGTTCTACTCTATTGCTATGAAGTACCGTCGGTTTTGTTTCTCCTCTGTTTACTATTGCGATCAAATGGGGATTTATATGGTGAGAATGTATTAGGATACTTTTATTTCCCAATAGTGGCGAAATATTTTAGTATGACGTTCCATTCGCGGTAATTGTATGCCAAATTTTAAACTTTTTTTAAATAGAATATCACTAATTTTTCTATACCTATTGGTGATTATTTTGTGGAGTTTATTTTTAGGCCCTCTTATTTAAGGTAGTTTTATGTTATGGTCGTTATTCATTTAGAAGATCTTCTTTACCCATGCAAGCCAGGGGCGGGTATGCGTCATTGTTTAGGGGATGTCAATACTTCTCTGGGTCCCTGGGTGGTATGCAATACCTCTCAACGCAAGGGTGGTTTTGGGTAATATAGACTAGAAATGTAGGTATGTAAGTGCATGAAGGGCATATACATTGTATGTTAAACTAGTGAAATAGTCGGTCGGAAAACGCCGTTTAAGACAATGCCTTCACTATTTACCATGGAATCACGGTTGTGGTTGCATATATCGTCCCCCAGCCTTTTTTTCTCTTTTGGTCGTCATTGACTCATCGAAACTGAGGTTTTTGAAAAGTTTATTCGAAAATTCATTGAAAGTCTGACGAATACCCATAAACCTCAAATTTGCTTATAGAACTGGTGAAAAGATGTCGTACTCCCCGTGTCATCGCGCCTGTGTTGAATTGTAGGAAGCGGTTGTAGATAAAAAATTGAAAGCGCTTTGGTTTGCTGATCAGGGGAATAGGAATGGTATTTACCTTTTCTTGGCTGCTTTCTGTTGGCCGGGCGAATAGTAGCCGCAGCTGTGAGTCCGATGACTGCGATGAAAACGAAGGTGAATCTCATGGTGTATCTGGATGTTCTCTCCTGGGTTAGTGGTCCGGGAATGGTTTCTCTTCACACTGTCTGTCTTTGACGGTGAGTTCGATTGCTCTACGTTCGATACCCGTGGCGGTGACCTTTTTATACGAAACCGTCCCTGCCTCCCGCGATGGACCCACCCCCACGAAAGGGGAAATTCGTCCTCACGTAATCATCAAATGGGCTCGTACGCGGAATGGCAACGAAGGTCTCGGCGTCGAAGAATGGGGGCGCTGCTGGACTGGAAGCTGGGTAACTGCGGCATTGACCCTCCCCCGCCACCTTCCAATGTTGTTTACTGTCTCAGAGCATCGTGCACTTGTTAGTTTGTCTCGTACCGTAAGGTCGCATGACTCAAACGCGTATCGAAGATGATCTGCAGCGTAGGAAAAAGTACACGTTTGGCCCAAGATTTAATTGAATATGTATTGCCAAAATTTACAGCAATTTATCCATTTAGCGTTTTTATTCATAAAAGCATGAAATGTTTCACATCTCTTGACGGAGGTCTATTGCATTAAGTGACCATATTATTAGAATTAAATGCAGTTTTCATAATTAATTAGACGCCCTCTTGGAAAGCGTTAAACATTAGCTTATTGTGAGATTAGTGTTCTTTAAGCGCAGGAGGACGCTGAGGAAAGAACTCATTAACTTACTGCGAAATTCATGTAATTTATTTGCCTCATTTTCAATACGTGTAGAAAACGGAAATTTCTTGTTGCAGGTTTATGCAATCTTAAATATTAAGTAGCCGTTTCAATGCATGGTGTATAATGATCTTTGCATTTATTATTAAAAGCAATACCGTAATTTCTGGATTAAGCACCTACTGATTATCATCTGCTCTTAACAATGGAAAAAAATTCACAGATACCTTTTAATTTCTGATTTTTAACAGGTATTGTTAGAGACTTGAAAATTATTGACTGATTTTAGGCTTGACTTATTTTCCACTCAAATGTCAGCTGAAGTTCGATTTCTGAACCTGAATCGGTAACAGCTGGCATCTGTGGACAAATCAACAGACCTATCTAACTACTTTTTCCTACAAAACAAAGTGCTAATGACGAAGCAGGATTGATGAGTCATTTAACTAGGTCACCATATAAAAATGGGAAATATTCTAATATTTGCATTTAAATATTGGTTTAAAATTCTAATTACATTATTGTCTGAAAATACTAATTATCTGGAGAATTTGCCACCGTCAGTGGAAAAATAGATTTTTTCGACATTTTGATGAAAAAAAAACTTCTGGCGGTGGGTATTTATCGTTTTCCAAAAGCATCACTTGCGCAATATGGTTACGGGTTGGCAACTTTTTGTGAGTTTGGCAATTCAGTCGGAAAGATATGTGACATTGCACATGACCTGGCCCATGGGAAAATGTAGTCTCTAGTCGCTACATTTTCCCATGGGCCATGAATTGCTCTGAAGAGGTCTATAAAAATAATATTTCGCTTTGAAAATAGACTCTAGATATGCTTCTTAGATCCTTAATCGTGACCACATAGACAAAGGGACCAAAATATTTTTTCTGCTTTATTTATACGATCCGGCTAATGTCTCCAAATGTTTACTGTCATCTCTAGGAATAGCTACGATGCATTCATTGTTTTTCTTATTATTTATCCTACTAGCGGGCAGTTTTCTTCCAGGCCTCTCTTTTAATTTGATATTTTTTCTTACTCTTACATTTAAATACATATTTGCGTATTTTACAAAGTTTGGCTATCACTGGATGGGGATCGTATTTTAAAACTTTCACATCGCATTCGTTAATTGTTAACATAAATGTGTTCTTGGAATCATATGGATCCAGTGGTTTGTGCCTTCTGTATCAATACAGAAAGTATACCAATTGGTATTAAATTTGGAAGCTTGCCAGGTATCCTTTCAAAATTAAAATACTTTCTTTCCCTGACCAACTTTCTCTGTTGTACATTTTCGTCTTCTGACTGATTCCGCCTTACAATTAGAATTGGACCATTCATAATAAGAGTCGCGGTTATACTAAGCAATTCTTAGTTTATCTTTTCAGTAGACGAATTCAGACTCAGAGAATTGTCAATAATACATTTCTATCTACTGCGGCCGAAATGAACATCCTTTGGTGGTAAATTTTATCTGAAAGGGACCTTTATTACTCTATTGATTTGCGTTATTTTTAGTTTTTTTTAGTGCTTTATCTTCAATGAAATAGTAATGACTGACCATTCGTTTTGTGTTTTTATTCCACTTTAAGTGGCAGAGGGCCATAAATAATTACTATTTATTTAAATTAAATGGCTGCTATTATAACTAACGCTTTAAACCCAGCCAAACTTGGATCATATTGAGTAAATGGAAATTAGGGTTAGCTACTACGACTATTCCATTGGAAGGTGATATGGCATTTTCAATTACCTGTAGATCCCCTTTTTCTTCTTTTTGAAACTTAAATGCATGGTTAATTTTGATTGCAAATTGTCGATTTATTGATCACAGTTAATGCAAAGGCGAAATCATTTGAAGGCGAATGTGGCCAGCGAAATATTTTGTGGTTAGTTGACTTTCTGCGTTTTTCTCCTATTTTAATGAGCTGATGTCTCACTATTGTTTGCTTAGGTACCATAAATTATCATTTCTCTTCCTTCACAACTTCACAATTTACTTCTGTAATCATTCAGGGTTGTTATTCTTGGTTATTTTTTTAATACGACTTTGTCTTAAATTAATTTGTCGCTGTATACTATCCCTTAATTTAAACCTTGATTTCTCTGTATTAGGCTACTTGGGATCTGTTTCCGCGGAAGCAAAATTGAAATTTCCTCAGAAGGTATCAGTGGAGTGAGTAGATAGATCTGTTAATGAAATATTTTGCATTTTACCTTGAAAATTTTCTAGCTTTTAACGACCATATTGTCTTTGGTGAGGGTCACATGGACTCGGATGGGATTCATTCTGCGTGCGCCACATGATCTGTGGACGTGACAGTAGACACGTTTTAGAGTATATAAATTGTTCTCACATGCACACCCTCAAGAAGAACTGGCACGCGGCGGGCGAGCGTCCTCTCAGAATCGCATCGTAGGGCCGCGGGTCGGCCTTGCGCGTACGATTCCCAGATGTTCAATGGCCACTCTCGCCTTCACAGCTCCACCACCCTCCCTCGTTTTTTGGAGGTCTTTCACGTCTTTTTTTGCACCTCTTCCGCGCAAATGTGTCAACGGCAATGTATTTGGAGCATCTCGAAACGAGACGTGATTTGGGAAGTGATTGGGTGGCCTACGTCGGTGTACATCATTGAAATTATTTTTTTAAGCATTCTTCCGGTTACAGTAGGTTTTTCGTGCATGGAGCATTTGAAAAGAACACTAAAATATTTGTATGCAGTAGAAGATATGAAATGAAATGTTAGGATAGCCCAGTCGAAGAGAATATTCCACCGAAAGGAAGATCTACTTACAGCGGGGAATTTTTACGTGCAGAAGTAAGGAAAACTTTATCAGAACTTTTGGAATATGCCTCTCCACGAGAGTAAGGCACGGATTATGACTGTAGCGAATAAATCATGAGTGGAGGCTTTCAATATGTGGTGCTACAGAAGAATGATTAGGATCAAATGGATCCACCTAGTAAGCAATGAGAAATGAGAAGTCCCGGCGTTCTCCGCACATTCGTAATTCGAGCATAGACGTAATAAAATGATTCAGCTGAATTTACATCAGGAGTAAACTTCTCAATGGCATTAAGGATTGGACAATGTAATACCCATGCTAATTGCATAGTGTTATTCCTAGTCTCAATGTATCGGAGAAATCATCGGGCTGGGGCTGGAGATAGGATGAGTGGAAGGGGAGGCGAGGAATACGCAGTGGGACGAGGGAAGCCATTAATTGGTAGTTGGAATGGGAAATGCCATCAGGCGTAGACGCGACCTCGTACCCCGATCATATCTCACCGATTTTAGGACAAGTCGCCCGTAAACAGGCCTGTGTGGCTGGGCGTTCTTCTCAAAATATTCAAACATTTTTTTCCGTGGAGGAGACTTCGATTATTTTTTGCTATGCATGCTTTCATGCGAAGAAAATGATCATAATTACTTTGAAATAACTGTCGAAATAAATATTTTGCAGTATGCAACTGACAGGAAAAAATTACATTGCAAGAGAAGGGATTAATGATTAAGGATTATGAAAAGAGTTAATCTACATGCATATCCGCATTGCTCTTGGCGATTGAGCAGAAGGGATTGTCGGTATAAAAGCACATGTCCCTGTTGTCTTGTGATACTAATTGTTCTTTTGTAGTAGTTCACATATTCATTGTTCTTATCACTCCCCTTTATACTTCTTATTAGTAATTACTTCAGTTTTTAAGGTTTAACTACCAGTTACTCATTGAGAGTGGCAAATTTACTTCCGCTGTGAAAAAGGTGTCGTATGGATGCTCCTTGGTACTCCAAGGAAATTTCTTCATTTTCATTTACTGCCGAAGTAATTTCCTATTATTACTAGAATGAACGTCTTCTTATTTTACCTGTAGCTTGATTTTGTGATAATCTCTCTCCAATGTACATCGTGGGCGAAGTTCAAGTACTATGGATGTCCAAGTACTCCCGTAGGGAACGAAACAACTAAGTATCAATAAATAAATGGCGTGGTTAAGAGAATACATATTTTATTTGTGTAATCAATCTACATGGATTTATTTCCATTCTATTTATACAAAAACAGTCGCTATGTTCCTCCCCCATCAACTAGGGGCTGAAGGTGGCGGTGGGACCCCGAACCCTCACCTCTGCCATTCTGCTGGACACGTCCAACGAAATCTCATCCTCTCCCTCCACAACTTCCTCCATCTCTGCCTCTACGAGAACCGTCTCCACCTCCTCCGTCTTCTGCTCCTCCTGGCGTCGGCAGCAGTTTTTTAGTAATAACGTAATGACTGCAAGTCCTTTGCCAAGGAATTTGTACGGCCAAATGAGGGACCCTATTAGTGGCCTCAATCAACGTTACTTTGTTGCAGAGGGCAAGAGCCTAGAAAATAGTAATCAGTGAAGGATAGCCACTAGATATATATTGTTTCCTCTGGCTGTATTTAAATCTTAGGGCATTCATAATATTAAAATCATATGAAAGGAGATGTAGCTAACGCAATAATAAATCTTCTGGATTTAAAAAATGTTATAATTCTATTTAAATTGACATCCCTGGTTTTTTAATTGTTTTATTTAACCTCACTTGATACCACCATAAAAAGTTAGGATCGTGTTTGGTATTACTGTGAATGAAGTGAATTTATATTAATTAGAGGTAGCGGTGGTGACTGGTGATGAACCTTCATAAACGTGTTTTAATTGCAAGGTCTTACTATAATGGTCTGCCGTCTGATACTTAAGGATCGTTTTTTTAAATTGGATAGATATGATATCAGCAATATTTCCACTTTCATAAGTAAAACAAGTGTTTAGTGTAAAACACATGCGTAAAATATAAAAATAAATTTTTATTAAAGTGAAACAGTTTTCTAATGGGCTAAAAAAAATTCTGTGAGCCTGAAAATGCCTGTAAATAAATTGCTTCATATAATATGAAATTCGTTGAGCGCCTACGTTGCACTATACTACTCAATTTATACTTAATAAAAAACATAACGCAGTGCATTTTCGTAACACAATGAACTGCAGAAAATTATATTTATTATTGATAATGCATTACCTACGTAAAGCGAGTAAATATTGAAAAATAGTATAGTAAGAAATACCAGTTTCCAATGAAATTTATCGCTTTGTGTAACATTGAATATTTTGAAAACTTTTACCAAGCAAATTTAATAAATGTAGCTCGATAAATTATGTCAATATGGCACGCATCATTTCGATAAAAAATACTAAGATCAAACGCATAATAAACCCAACGTAGCGTGCGCATAAGAAAGACCATAAATCAAATATTGTTCTGATTGTAAATTATAAAATTAGGAATAAAATGTAAGTTTCCGCAAATGAAATAAAAAAAAGGAAGGAATATTTCAATCCCCTTCTTTGTTTAGGAATCTTTCAACTGCAATCATGTATCGGCGACAAGACGTATTACTGTCTATGATACAAATTATCATTTAAAAATTATATTGATTTATGTGCACTTGTGAACCATGTAATTAATAACAACAACATTTTCGATTTTGATAACACCGAAATATACGTGATGTAATTTATCAAAAAATATGTAATTTCCAACCATATTTCTCTTTTTCGTTTGAATACGCTTTGATGTGATGAAATTTTTGTTCTTATGGGAAAGAGCCATGAAGAAATTGATATTTCAAAAATTGTAAATTTCCTACCTTATCTTTATCATTTTTTCGTTTTAGCTCCTTCCTTTTGTTATCCACTTTTCCTGTTTCACTTCAGAATCCTTTTTTTGTATAAACATATTTTTTGTCATGATGATGATTTATTTGTATCTTCCAATGATCGCAGCGCCGTCCGCGGATTTTGGTGGAAATCCCCATACTCTATTTAAAATGAATAGTTAGTTTAGAAATAGGAAATTTAGTGTTTTGACAATTTTCCCTGGGGTTTCAGACGATTTTAGTGGGGGTCAGCGATAAGACTTTTTGTCTTATCTCGTCTCGTTCATCTATTAGTCCACCATTAGCGATGTAGCTGCTTGAAGAAGTTCCAATGAAACACACGGTATTGCCTATTGCCCCGCGCACGGGAGAGTTTTTTTGTTGCCGCAACTAAATAATTGCGTTCGGACCTATTCCGAGGGAGATTAAACTGTTGCCGGCAGGAATACACCATGTTGGTTTTTGCACAACCCCGCGCACTGTCAACTAATCAGTTCCTTGACCGCCCTTGTTCGGAGTTCTCTTGGGGAGTTCGTTTTGAAAAGGCCTCATAGTTTTTAAGGTAATGGCGGTAGACGTTGAGGCGTTTATTATGCTTATTGAGAAGCGGCCAGCGCTATACAGTGCGCGTCTCAAGGAATACAGAGATAAAAATAGAAAAAAAATGTTGGAGTTAGTGGGCGATGAATTATAGAGAACCTGATGGATCTAAGGGATAAAGAAAAGAATGGAAAAGAGACTGCACATCTATTTCTCTTCAAAAAATATTTTTTTGTGAAAAGTATCGTTTTCATATCAAATGTTCCCAGTTTAACATAATGCTCTTCAAATACGAGTTCCGAACTGCGACTACCGAAGGCATAGACCGACGGTAATGTCAATAATTTTTTTCCTTCAATTCTGCTGGAAATTGGTGCCGAGATTATGGGCTCTTATTTTAAAGTTTTTAAAGAAATGATATTGAAGGTTTAGTTTGAAGCTATTCCTAAGAAATTGCAGAAGAAATATAATGATCTATTATTTCAATCAATTTTAATTACACTTCCATACAACATCTAACAACCTAGATGCCCGTGGAAAATTATAAGAATAAGGTGTCATGTAGCGGCATTTATAGCTTTTTGTAAATGCAAAACCTAAGGATTTGATTTCCCATGAAGGTGAGTTTTTTCCTGTTAGGAATTCATACATGTATATTTTATACTCACAGAATTCTTGAGGGTTAAGCGTTAATTTGTTTTGGAACTTTCCATGCAATTTGTTCAGAATAAGTGTAAATATTCTAATATCTGTTTTTTGCTTTTGTAAGCACGAAAAAACAATGGGGAAGTTGTAGAAATTTTTTTCATCGAAGTAATACATGATTCTTATAGCAATTTTCACCAGGAATCCATTGCTACCAATCAAATTTCTTGTAAACCTTTGATTTTATCATTAAAATTCATTTAAAAAAATGAAATCCGTCTGCTACCGCGATGTAAGCTCTGATTGTTGGTGACGTCATTTCTTACCACGGCTTTTTCCTTTTGCGTGCAAGTCCGTGGAAGCTACAATGAAGCAGTCGTTAATTGAATATTTTCGTATTTTTAATCCGTAATTTCTTCGAGAAAATTTATGACTTTAGTTAGTCATATCAAATATTTTTCATCCATTTTCTGTATTCGAAGAAAAAGAATGTATCGAATTTATGCGAAATGGAAGACGGTTCCGTGAAAGGCTGTAGCGATAATCTCCCAAAGGTGTATTGTATAATGATGGCATTATATTTTAAAAGTTACCCGGACTTTTTGGCTGCAGAATTTAGAGATTAAAAGGCTTCGAGGTAAGTTTTTCTAGTATATTTTGGCATTACTGGACCAGGTTTTGCAAAGTAGCAGTGGTGAAAATTTCTGCATTAAATATTGATGCATCTAGTCAGTGAAAATACAGTTTATATTAGCGTTTACACTTAAAATATCTGTCTGCTTTAGTTGTCAGTATAGGAGTGACCTGCTCGGTCAAAGGAAAGTATGATGCTGGGAAAGCTGCCGCTTTCCATGCATGGGTTAGCGACGTCTCTGTACGTAATGACAGTGATGCTATCTATCTTGCTCGTACTTGCTCCAGAGTTGATTGGCTAAATTTAACGTCATCTTCGAGTTGAATGGACTCAAATATGTCAGAATTTTTCCGTAAAAATGCATAAAGTATTTAGAATGAACTACAATAATAACAGTTAAATATATATTTATTATCTAAAATCTACATTTGGTCTAATGTATGAATTTTATATGTGTACTCAGTCACTTTTTTCTCCATCCAAAAGGTTTTCGTTGATCATGCAAACAATCCGCTTGATGTCACCGCTTTCCTTCCTCTGTTATATATGCACCAGTTAATCCATGTTTGCTCGATTGGCATGTGGGTGGTATCTTCGTTAAGTTTCTGCTTCTCGTGGGTCAAGTTCTGTGAATAGGAGAAGTGTAGACATAAGAATATTTATTTATATAAACTATGTATCAACCAATAAAATTTATTTCCATGTATTTTTGTACACAAGTTCGTACTTTCCGTACAATTTTTATTTTTTTGGCAAAGTTTAGGTCTTTTTTGTTCCTGTTATATTTATTTCTGTGGAAATTATCAATTGACTCCCTTAAGAATCTATTGTGAAAAATAATCTAGTGTTTTTTTGTAAAATCATAGGCATTCCATATTTGTAAATTGTTTAGAGCCGTGTCCAAGAAGAAATATTTGCTGTCATTGATCCATCAGAGGAGCTATGTTGTGTTTTTGATATCCAGATGAGAAATGTTCCACATGCTTTTTTTGAGAGCATAATTAGGCTGTAAATCTTTGTCACTTGGCCCCTATCACTCTGAATTCGCTATTTTCACTCATCAACGTTATCTTAGCAAGATTCCCAATTCACAACATAGCCTTTCGCCTTGTTTTGAAACAAACCCAATATTGACTAGAAAGAAAAACACGGACCTACGACTGTTGACAGGAAAATGGTGCTTATCGTTAATTCCATGCGCGTGGAAAGTGTTGCTGCGCATTTCACGACCATCTACAAGTGGCTCACTCTGCCCAATTCACTATTTTATTTGTAACCAACCACGGCTTTTCTTACGATATGTAATCCCATGGAAAAAATTAACAATGACGGTGCAATATTTTCCCAGAACGGAAATGAGTCCACAGAATTTTAATTGTCAACATTTGGAGAAACATTTATTTTATTCTGGATTAAGGCTTTAAAGTTATGTGTCCACAACGCACGGAAAAGATCACCATTCACAAAAAAATTTATATATAATGTGGATACTTAATATTAGTCCCATATTGGATTCGACATGTTTTAGGCTCGACTTTTGCAGTTGTGTTCAAGTATATACATTTCAGTGTGACAGACCCTACTGTTACAGAGGTCCTCACCTTCTAATTAAAGCTTCCGCTGAAAGCTTGCGCTTGACTGCTCGAAAAAGAGTTGGAGCCGTTACTGAAACTTGAGGCGCCGGCTGCTGCTGCGCTGCTGCTACCCCTGTTGCTCCCATTGTTACCATTTCCGTTGGCAAGTTCGTGCTTGTTGTGATAGAACGAGGCAGGTTTCTTGCTCTGATGGTTGGAGACGTAATGGATGGTTCCGGTCTTCATGTCCGGAAAATACATGGCCATCATTCCATTGGCGAACATGTTAACCTGCGGTCCCTCGTCCTCCACGGCCGCAGTTTCCTTCTGGTCTTCCGCGGGCTCCTCGGCGGCTGCGTCGTGAGCCGCCGGCTCTTCCTCGCCCTCGGCCTCCACGGCTTCCGGCTCTTCCTGTGGCTGATGTTGCTGCTGCGACTGAGCGTCCATGAGGGCGAGGAAGTCCATCATGCTGTCCATCATGGGATTTGCCATAGGGTTCGCCATCGGGTTCGGCATCGGGAACTGGGAGGCCATGTGTGTCATCATTGCTGAATGAAAAAGAGATGTTGGTTAGTCGTTGTTCATGGTGCTCTTAATAATATATATCATACCTCCCATTTATTGGCGTGGCTAGAATTCATAATTTTTTTCGTAATTCTTTCGAGCAAAGTATGTGTTAGAAACCCTTTCATAAATCTGTGGGCTGTAGTTATGAATTGGCATATTAGCAATAATGCTACATTGGAATTGGCAAGGCTACGCTGGGTGTAATTACTTTTTCAAATTTTATTAACTTTTTTATTAGAAAATTGGTATTTTTCAGGGTCTCCTATTTGACCATTGTCATTGGTGACCATTTACTTTAGATTCTTTGGCAGTTGTAGTGAAGCGTGTCAGTATAGATTAACGATTAGTTAAATTGACGTAATAGCAGAATTCATTAATTCTTATTTTCAGACCGGGCAAAATTTAAGTTGGCATTATAAAACCGAGCCTTAATTATAGAATTTATCGCACCTTTGAGTACGGCTCGTTAATTCGATTATAAATGCGTTACTACAGTGTGTTCCATATTTGAAACTGCGGTTTCTAATGTAGCTCACGCGCAGGGCACCTATGGAGATTTTCCAAGTTTACCTCCATAAAGCTCCCGATGCGTAGTCTCCAAATTTCGCCATCCAATGTAGCACGATATCCTTGAAAACATACTCGAAATTATCGAGGGAAATATATTTTCCATACAGTTTGCATTAAAAATTATGCAAAACATATTATTATTTTTCGAAACCTTTTTCCCTCGATTTCCGGCAGCTGGTTTTCTACTCTATATTGAGACATGCGCAGGCTGTTTCTTTAATCCTTTTCTCAACTATGAAGTACTTAAATTTATAATTAATTTAGGTGATAATTTGATTTTTGAAAATGTATAACTTTAGGAAAAGAAGTTAGGAATTTTGGTGAGGTAAAAAGTACTCGACTGCTTACTTACGTATAATACGATTTAGATTATATATGTTTGGTATGAGATTTGGATAAAATTAAATTTTTTTATTATTTTAGTGCATCATAACTTTATCCCAATTAGAATGATAGCTACGAATGCTCAGAAATACTACGGCGCACACTGGTTCTAAACATCTTGTCTAATCTTTCTTCCCTGCTCATCTTCCAATCGAAAACGAACATCGCAATTTTAATACTCATAATATTTAGTAAATTCTTATTTTCATAGCGCATCGTCACCATGTTCCCTGTATAATTCATCACTATGTATTTGCATAACTCTCTACCGATAAATGCCATGCAATCTGTGACAGCTCCTGATCACGAAAGGAAGGTTACTAGAGACTAATAATGAAATTGGGACAGAGTTCAGCTCTTGAGTAAGCACTCATAATTACCATTGTAGCAATTATTGCAAATGAACATGGCGATGGGGTGACACAAACAACGAAATTCGAGCTCGGAAATGTTGCGCAAATGATGTGTGGACGCGTAACATCGCCGGATACATGTATCAAGATGATAATCGAAGTATCCAATATAGGTGTTGCCGAGGGCAACGTGCTTGCATTAAGCGATTATCCTACTGTGTGCACGTGGCTTTAGTTTTCTTGCAAAGACTTTCACCGTAGTCAATTATATCGAAAATTGTCGTCGGATGGTTTCGTCTTTGCATTTTAATATCACTAATAAAATCATCAAATTATTATTAAAGCATTTGGAGGTCTCACGTGACAATGGGCATTGCCGTTTTACATTGAGGGCATTGCCTTATGTTGAACAATATGCGATTAAGGGACCACGATTCAAAGTCCCATCTGTACTAAAGTGATTTAAGACTGTACCTTCACTTTTTGAAGGCCCTACATACAGCTTCCAGGTAGGAATGAAGTTTAAAAAAATATTTTCATCCCGTATCGTGATTTAAACCCGGGTTCTCGGATAGTGAACACTCCAGCTACCGCATCAACTCAATCTTCTCTTTAAAGCGTAAAGCTTCCCTTATAACTTTATAGGACTTGTTTTCCGAGTGTTTTTGGAGGTAATTAATGAATTGCATTTCTGAATCTTGAAACGTAGGAAAAAGATACCTTTTGATGGCAATTCATGATGTAATGAAAGTTATTATCTGATATTTATAACATCTAATCATCAGAAATAAATGTGATTGTTCATGGAGCTCATCAAATAATGAGAATAATCGCTAGCGTGCATATTTACCTGTGCCATTGTCTTATGCCCATTATTATATACACATCCCAGTTAACTGACTCGCATGATATTCCTACCCTATTCTCCCTTTGTTTTTGCCCTTATTTCCCACGAGAATGTAAAGTTTATCTCGGGTTGAGTGACTCACCTTTTTCGAAGTCCTCGTCGCTCATGGTCATAATGGTGGCGGCGGATGAGACCGCGAATGCGGCGAAAAGGAAGGCCAGGGTTCTCATGCTGCACGCTTCTTCAAAGACGTCTCCCGATTTGGAATGAAAGGATAGGATGTCGAAGCTTCAACGGCGGTTCCCTCGGAGTCGTTTAAGCCGTCAGCAAACGTGCTTTTGGCGCCCCTGTTGTTTTCACCGTTTAACACTTCGTAGCTGGACTCACTCTATCGCTCTGTGACGGATTTCCGTGTAGTCCCCGTCTTATAGGTACCTACCTACCCCTCGCTGCCCCCTCCTCCTCGCCCGCCTCGCGTGAATTACTCCCACAACCTCAGATGCTCGCCGTGCGCGTTCTGCACGTATTCACCAAAAGTGATTCGTTCGAGGAATGCCAAGTGAGGGAGCTCAGGGGCGGCGGGATGGGTTTTTGGTTCCGGTGAGTCCATCTCCGAGAGATTGGACCGGTGCCAGACCATTGTCGTCTCCATAGAGATAGTATATCTATTTGTTGTGATTCCATTTTGATATTCGGTGGGGAGTGATGCTGTGAAAAACCCACTGTATCCGGTTCTTAAAACTTCATTTGTTTCGAAACATGGATGTTCCCTAATGATGACCCAGTTGCGGGGGAGTTGTTTACCATTCTCCCTCGATTTAAAATTCAATTTATTTGGCCACCAGCCGTCTCCTTCCATTTGACCTTGTTATTGTTGACCGGGAGTGAGTACTTTTAGTTCGCACGGAATAAATCGGGGCATCTGATTTACTTAAATTACTTGCCATTTCACGTTCATCGCTCACATAAAAAGCCGTTTCTTCACGAATACTGGTGGCTTATTTTAACATTTATTTTTTCCCTGAAGGTTTTTTTCGGTATACGTTATAAATGATGGATACATTGACCAGTTTTAGGATTGCTAAACTTAAATGATTTTGGCATTTTTTGATATAATATGGATAAAACTGTGAAGAAGCAAGAAAGGAAAGGAATTAAGACAAGGGTGTGCACAGTCCTTGTAATTTTAAATGCTTACATCGAGAAAGCCGCAAAATGAAATAGAAAATAAGGCTTTGGGTTTCAGTATCCACGGAGGAAGAATTTCATGGCTGCGAATTTATGACAACATAGCAGTCGTGACGGAGGATGATTTGAAAAAGACTTAGTTAAGTATAGAAAGCACGATGGCCAGATATCAGCTGAAAATTAACAGAAAGAAAAATTAAGTAACTAAAAGGCTTGTAGTATATTGCACTGTAGAGTTTGAAAAGCTTGGAGAGAATGAGTGACACTTGTCCTAGGACAGTTGTAAATTGAAAAGTATATGGCTACTTAGATACGAGAAACTCCGGTGTCACAGTTTTTATCTGCTTTCAAATCATCTTTATTTGAGATATTAGTATGCAGCAAGAGAGGCTAGGCCAAATATTAAACAAGTAAAACAAAAGCTTGAAGAAATGAGTTCAGTTACCTACGAAGCCGAATACCCAACGATGGATGAAGAAAGAAATAAATAGTCGGTAGAATAGCGCAAACTAAGGGAGCTGTCTACAAAAAGAGGAATCTTCATACAGCTTAAAGTACAAATATGGAAGTACGGAAAATGTTTCATCATATGCTACTTATGGAGCATGTTTACGTATGGAAGCGATGCTTGGACGTTAACTGCAGCAGAGAAGTCAAGTGTGGAAGCATTCGAAATGTGGTGCTAACGAAGAATGACGAAGACAAAATGTATCTACCGAGTAAGTAATGAGGAAGTTCTAAGAAGAGTAGGAGAAAAGGGGAGTCTTCTAAAAACCTTAGAGAGAAGATGAGGAAAATTAGTTGGCCACCTTATGAGGCGCGAAGGCCAGCAATGAAAGCAGCCGAAGACGGACAGGTTAACAGGAAGAAGGGCAAGGGACGGCCCCGAATTAAATAAATAGGACAGGTTGGATGCAAAAGAGAAGAGATGCATCGCAATGCAAAGGCTAGCAGATAATAGAGCGAAATGAAAAGCGGCGTCAAATTATTCTTACGTTCGCAGAATTATGATGACGAATTTTAGATTGGTTATAATTTTCGTTTTTCAGTGAATTTCCGCGGAACTATTTTTGAATAAATGTTTGATATCATTGCATAAGATGTAAAATTATGAATGAAAATTTACATTCCCAAATCTGATTTGATAGAGGTCGGAAAATCACTAATATCCAAAGTCTTCTTCAACTTCGATTTTTTTGTTGAAGATCGAACTCTTTTTAACTGTTGAATTTGATTTTTTGTATTAATTGGAAATTTTTACGGTGTCATTGTCGAGTGCATTGCCAGTTAGCGATCGAAGTTCTGTATTGTACAGTCCTTATTTTCAGAGGTTGCTCCTCGCCTCAAGGTTTGGCGCAATAAACATGTTTACGATCAGCCCCGAATGGCTGCACATGAGCTCCGAAGGGATACGCATGATGGCTGCCGTCTAAATCCCTGTGTTTTTAGCAGCTACATTCCCTATTTGCATCCTTGAATATGCTGTTCAAGCATTCCCATCCTACCTGTATGTCATATTACAATGAAAAATGCGATTCTTAGATGGAATATTTCCGTATTAGAATGCATTAAGCAATTGAATTAAAGCAATTTTTACTGTTGAATTGTCGAAGTATGAACCGTAATAGAACATGTATATTCTCAGACGTGAAACGTTTTAGTATGAAATACTCGATGGGTTACTATCTCGTTATCAGATTGAAAAATTATTGCTTTTATATTGCTTTACAATTATGAGAATATTACTAGAAGGAAGCGCAAGCTGCGGAGTACATGGAGCATATTTTTAAGGATTCCGAGTTCTCGGAGAACTTATAGTAGATATAAAAAGTTTATAAGAAAGGAGGGCATGAACGTATCTCAGTTTGTACCTGCCTCTGACCAATCGTCGTTGCGTTTTTACAACAAGACAGTCACTAAAATGCTTTCTTTCCGATAATTTTTATGTAATTCGCTGTATAATTGCATGAGTACCAGCTATCATAGAGAATTAAAATTTACCTCACATTCTTTTCAAATTGGCTATTCGTTTTTTTTTCAATTCTCATGCGTAACTAGATTTCTTAGTATCACAATGTGTAAAGCTTATCCTGTTCAAGTACTTAAAATCCTGTTTCCATATCACTGGCAGTATAGGTTATTGCACGCATGGAGCAGCGAGGCGTTTCCCAATTTAAATTATATTTATATGGTGCCATTTATGCAATTAAAAGTAAAATTGATAGTTTTTTTCCTGATTAAAATGCTAAAATGCACATTCATACGTGCGTGTTTTTGGCTTGCTGAGGGAAATGTGCCTTTAAAATTGGGGTTGAAATCGGAAGTCATTGCAGTTTCCTGCATGAATCTATGTGTCAATTGTTTGCAAATAATTATAATTGGCTCAGGTATATGAGTAAGAACTAATCCGAATTAAGAGCATGTGACATGTGAACATACGAATAGGGTGGTTTCCTATTATTTTTTTATTGCCTAAATCGAAAGATTATTAATCCTGGAGTACGTATTACACGCTTGTAGATTTTTTATTTTTAGATCTATTTTTCGCGATTAAATGAAAAGTGAAATATTTCAAGCGCGCGAAAACACGACGGGTAAGTATGAATGCTGGGAAAACTCCGTGTGACGTCGTTCTGGTTCCCGCTGCCGCAAGTTGGGGCGAGGCTCTGAGCGCTGATACGGCGCAGGATGCTAGCAGGTAGCAGAGTACCCTACTAGCAGGTAGCGCTTGGCTTAAATAAGGATTATTAATACCTTATCAAACGAAGGAAACTTTCCGACCATAGGCAGTTTTAATAGGTGATTACTAAGAGACGTTTCCCTGAGCTCTGTGCCTCATGCATGCATTGGTAACCTCAGACGATGTAAAACTCCTATCTACTCGTATAGAAACTAGGTCGCTGTGACGTCACGTGGAGTGGCATCGCATGGGCGCCAATCTGGGCTTCTACAAATGCGGTTAAAATTGACCGCTGCCATTCGTCTGAACTGGGATTTCTTAAACCAAATAATTTGTGTATTATGAATACACTAATGGTGGGTAACGAATTGCAATCAGCGCCTTTCGTTTTCTTTGATGAAGGAAACTACCCTATTCGTTCCCCCGTAAAAAGTTACCAATACGAGGGTAAACTTAAATAAAAGTAAGGTCTCCAATATATTTTCTCATTGGATATAACATTTATTTGTATTGCTGGATACGTAGTTGGAAAGGTCATGGCTTCAGCTATTTTTCGATCTAATCACTTAGGCACTCGATGACTTTCCCAATCCGCACGATGGACTTCAGAATCCCGTCTTCATACCAGCTTCCGTCCGCGTTGCGAAGATAGGCGTTGACGTACTCTTGCGCCTCGTCGTCCGTCGGGAACTCCATCCCTCCTCGGTGTTTCTTTAGGGCAAACAACGTGTGGAAATCTTTGGGTGATAGAGTCTCAAAAATCATCTCCTCCCTCTTCAAAACGGCGCTCAACTTTTTCCGTGCGCTGCCAGTGGTAGTCTTCGGTGAGCTGTTTGGGCACCCACCTTACATTGGACGTTAGCGCGGCCGGAAAGGAACATGTGGCTCCACGTGCAAACGTTTTTAGCATTCATAGATTTTTCACTGTAAACTTCAACCAATTGGCGATTAATGCTGATAAGTGCCACCTTTTCCCGGTTAAAAAACCTCATAACTGACCGGATTTCACATCTGGACGGAGACGTTTGGAGAAGCTCCATGTAAACGGCTGCTATGCCAACAATGAGCGGTCGACAATGCTTCGCGGCGGTTGAGAGTGGTAGCGGAAGAACCAAGGAACACGTTGGTGTTGGCGGATCGCGCCTAGCACTTCATTTGGCGACGCAACGACTTAGGAGACCTTACTTTTAAGTTTACCCTCGTATATTTTCCAGTTCCTATTCGGTTTCTAGGGATCTTGCGTGCTCTACCATATTGCGTGCACTGCCATTGCTATAAATATCTACTTAAATTAATTTAGCTGAAATGTTCAATATAGCAGTTATGATGTATCAAATGTTTGACTGCTACTTTCTATTTCTTGAAAAGGAATTTTTCCCCGAGTCTTTACTATTGTCTCAAAAATTACATTTTTCTATTTGATGATAGGATTAATTCTCGCATATCCTTGATTGTGTTAACCAAATCTTTCGAGTTACAGCTACCTTGAAACGTTTTTTATCTGGAAATGTATTGTGCCTTTGTTTAAGTACGGGTCTGATTTATATCTTTAGAGATGTCATTGGTCAATAATTCTTACTAAGAACTATCCATGCCGTAATCTGAATCCAGTTATCAATACTTTTGTGACATTTTATTCTCACAAGATTAGTGACTCAATCTCTTCGATGGTATTCAGTATTAGGAGCAGCCTTTTTGATCGTGATGAAGAATATTCCATGTTTCATGCAAATATATTTCATTCCCAAGACGAGCTAACTAATGACATCTCAGGTTTTTTGGTGACGCGAGAAATGCGAGTTCTTTCCTGTTGTCTACTACCGGATGAGAAGTGTCAAAATCTTCCAACTTCCTGAAGCCAGTCACGTTCCCTTTCATGAAGAATTTTAATAACGTTACCGCGACAGCTGGCGCTATGTTTACTGTCTGAGTTGACATGTCGGCATATTGATTGGCATTTTTGTTCCGATATCCATGTAAAGCTGCAAACTGCGAGTGACGGCGAGATGTAATGAAAAGGAAAGTGCGCGGAAAATGAAACGGCTGGGGATATCACCTATGAAATGGGAAAACATTTTGTGTGAAAGATTATGCCTAATGAACGCTTCCCGTTGGAACAAAATAGAGGGATAAGTGCTTATGATGTCATTGATTATCGTCCCCTCGATTAAAGCGTTACGTACGTATTTATCTAATTTCTTTTGGTGATAATACCAATTACATAGTCTCCTCCTCTTGTTTATACTACTGCCTGAGCCGCTGCGTAGCAATATGGCGGTGTCTACGATTTTAGCAGTGGGGATGAAAAAGGGATGGTGAAATTGTAAAATAATGGGTCTAGCGGATTAAAATGGGGATTTTGGGTGTAGAAATTAATTCAAAAAGGAATACATACGCACAATTATAAAACCTAAATGAAATTTGAATCTAGTTTTTATTCTAATTTGGAAAAATCATTTTCTCGCGTTAATTTGAGGAAATGCCTTTCTTTTGCCAATTTTCATAACCAATTCACATCCGTTCTGAACTCTCTTTCGAGGCCAAAAATGCGTATCTTAATCTGATGCACATACAACAGTAATTTTGCTGTTCTCCATGGTAGCGTTTTTACGTGAAGCCCAGATTTTATAATGGTCATTTTCTTTACGCGTGAAAAAAATCTGTGCTCGTCTCCCGGCAGCGTAGCTCATTTTTATTTTCCGCTGTCGCCAAACTATTTTTATTCTTTCTGGTTATTTTTTGCCATAACCTTCTTCATTTTCCCCGTGAAATTTTATTTGTGGGTTCTTAATCTACTTTTACTTCAATTGCGTTTCCCATGTAATTCATTTGCCTCAAAGCATTGCCAAACCCTTGTTCCTTCTTTCTGGTTATTTTTTGTCATATATTTCTTCACTTGCCCCGGTAAATTTTCTTTGTGGGTTCTTAATCACTTTTCTTTCAGTTATGTTTCCCATGCAATTCATGTGCCTCAAAGCATTGGCAACCAACCATGGACTTCTGTGGTGCATACCTCTCTATAGTAGTCTTTTTTGTCATACTCATTTTTACCACCTTGTTTCCCTCACTATCTGTCCATTTATCGTCAACATCCCGCTACAATAATGATAGCCTTGCGGGACTGACTGACGCATACAAATTCCTGACAAATTCAGAAAGAGTTGTTGGGCCAAACATTTTTGTTGACGGGGGGTACCGAAAACGATCCTCTCATACCCTCTCAAAAAAATTCAGTTCTACGCGGGTCTCGAAAGTCTAAGGGCATGTGGACAATAGAGTTAAATATTTAATGGTAGTAGACTAGTAAACGACTTAAATTCTTGATTTGGGAATCCGAGACCGCTTATTACTCCGTCTAGAATACAGTGCTCTTGAATTCTCCGCAGTCTGTAAACTGGTTGGAAGTGTTTGGTGATGGATGCGATGGAAGTTGACCCATTCCCGTCACTGAACGACCGCCCATTGTAATTTGTATATCTTATTTACCATACTGTAGTGTTAGTCACTCTCGTCGCGATAGGCCTCAGCGACATTTATTTATTTGTAAACAGGTGTGGAAAAATAAATTGCGCAATGTATACGTGAAATTACAATCCAGTTATATCAATGAAAATATCAATTTTTTTCATTTTTTGATCCGTAGCCCACTTCTCGAGATATAGGGTACACGACGAAAAATCGACCTCAATCCTTTTGCTGATACGTTGATGACGTCACGGACAGATCCCGAGCGGGTCACCACTTCTCGGCAATAATTCTCACTTCATCGTGTCGTTCTCGCCTTGTTAGTTGTTATTTACTTTCTTGTTGGCGATCCCTTACATCAATGAAACTGAGCCTCTCTGAACTAGTGAATTAACCAGTACTCTAATGACTTAGCCACACATGATAAGGGGGTGAGAAATACCACGTACTATTACTTTAAAAGTTACGAAAGAACGGCTTAATGAGGAAGACTTTTTCGTCGTAACTTATCTTTACTTTCCATCTACCGTATTTATTTAATGAATTGAAATCTCCGATCCGAGCAAACGGTAATAATAAAATTGTAATAATTTTCAAGTTTTCCTATTCTCTAATAAAACTGGCGAATCGCAATTTTTCGTCGCCAAATATATAGTTTTTCTGCGTCAAGGGATGTATTGAAGGTCATTATAGGAAATTCTGAAAATTACACTGAATCTCTCACATTTCTGAAACATGTTTTCCATCACGATGTTGTGAGTTAGCTGAGATTAGATGGAAACGTTCATTTCCGAATGGTTTCTTGGAGTTACTAACCCCACGCAGAAAGGTATCACGCATTATCTCTTCCGACCCATTCCTACCGTTCGCCACGGACGCTCCTCTCCTGCGTATTGACTCGTATGAAATCTGGCGAGCAAAGCTGCATGACTCGAATGCCGTATAATATGTACGTGAGGAAACCTCTGGGAGTGTCTTTGGTTTTAAAAACCCTTTCGGCACAATTGAATATGGTTTGTAATTTTTTAGGGCTCATTTAAAACTAAGGAAGGTAAACAGTCATGAATAGAAAAAATAGATACATTTATTGACTAATATCACTACATATGCTTTAGGAATATGATATGTTTCTCAGCGTTTTATTAAACTTCCATTATATTCCATGACGGCGTGATGGATGCTTATCGGATGTTGGCTGGATCTTCCAATGGTGACACTTGTCAGATCGCACGGGTCTGGCTCACTCATCGTTTGGTTTTCCCGCATCAAAAGATCATCGAGAATAAATATTGCAGGAAAACGTGTGCCACATTTCAAAAATCAGTGCCTGTGGGAAAAAATAAAAATTAAACGCATATATATATATACTTTGAACTAATTGTTTTTTTGTATGCAAAGTTTTATTTTGTAGACATTCGTGTTATTTTTCCTATTAGAGGCATTAGGGAAATATAAAGCCTTATGAAAAAACCAAAATAGATAGCAGAATAACTTAACCGGCCACAGCATGGGGAATTGTAATCTGATAAAGACAAAGGCATCTGATAAAGATAAGAAATTGAAGGGGAGATGGATTTGAAGATCCTCCAATCAAATCCCCGAATTAGTTTTATAGATCAAGTTTTCAAATGTCTAAGAGAGGAGAAATAGTAAATTAGGAAAATCTTGAAAGTTTGATGGTAAGCTGCGTCATACCAATCCGAGGATTGTTAACTGCTGTTGATATATTTAGGTCTACGTGAAGGTAGGCTAATAGCTTAGTTCATAGCCCCCCCAAAACCATTTCGTGTGCCCCATAAAACTGTTAGTGGTTCATTATGTGCACGAGGTAACGATAATACTTAGGTGTGACTATTTTTTTAATTATTAAGTATATTATTTTAAATATGTCTTGCGAAAATAAATTTAGCATTTAAGTCCCATGGCATGTATTCGTAAGAAAATTTGGGGAGAAAGTTACCTAAACCTGCTTCAGCTGGTGTTTGTAATAGGATCGTCACTGTGTTTTGGTTTGGTATTCTGGTTTTATGTTATTCTGACTTAAGTATATAATTCTAATTCTTTTGCTAAAAACACATACTACGATGTATTTTTCGCCATATAATTGGTATAATATTCGAAATAAGGGTTTGAAATTTAATTTTAAATGTGTTAAAAAAGAAAAATCTATTATATCTCTCGCGTACTTTTTTCAGTTAAAATGGTGATTTTGCTTAGCAAATGAATTACAATTGTTGATTGAATCGATTGAGAGTGGCCAATATTCTTCTTAGCTACCCAAAAAGTAGACGGCGATGGATGTTTCTTTTGAGTGCGCAGCGATAGCCTTTGATCCTGATTCATTGCTCACCCTTTATTTGGAGCCTCTGCTGAAGGCTTGTGCTTGACTGCTCGCGAAAGAGTTCGAACCTCTGCTAAAGCTGGTTGCAGAGGCTGCGGCCGCGCTCCCACCTGCGCCCTTCTTGCCGTTGCCATTGACTGCGGGTTTGTTGTTGATGTTGCCAGCGTTGGTGGGCCGCTTCACTGGCTTTTTGGGTGCGGCATGTGGGGTCGCGCTCAGGTTGGGTTGGGGTCGGGGCTCTTCGTCCTCTACTGCCGCTACTTCCTTCTGGTCTTCTGCTGGTTCTTCGGCCCCGTCATGGGCTACCCCCTCCTCGGCCTCCACAGCTTCCGGCTGCTCTTGTGGCTGTTGCTCGGCATCCATGAGGGCCAGGATGTCCATCATCTGTTTCATGTTCCCTTGTGATGCCATGTGTTCCATCATGGCTAGAAAAGGAAAAGATGTTCATTTAGTCACTACAGGTTTACTTGACTCAACGCGGCGTAGCAAGGGAGCTTAAAACTTGAGGGAAGCGTTTACTGGGTCACAATAACTTAAAATGACGTTACTCAACTTATAAAAACCACTAGTTTAGAAAATGACGAATTAAGAATTGGACGGAATAAAATAAAAACATACATTTAAAAAAGTATATTGCGCGAAGAAATCTCAGTCGATATTATTGTAGACGATCGAAAATTCTATTAAATTTATTTCTTGACTGATGCGTGGTTTCAGCTGTGATTAGTGAAATTAAGTCAAGGTCCTTGATGGCGTACTCGTAGTGTTCCTCTTTAGCTTTATTTAATTAATGGGAATCATGTAAGAAGTTCCCTCAAGTACTTGCGGAAGAGTAGAATAAAAAATTATAAGTCGACTTGAAGTGAAAATCTAAGAATATTCCGTCCGGCTATTGCATGTCCATTGCAGTATAGTCAATTCGCTACGGGGTGCTCGCTGCTGGTTACTTCCTTTGAAGAAGTTCCTTGCCAACGCCCGCCCCTCAAATTCTCTCCCCTTTAACGTTTGCCGGAGTCCCTCTTGATAGCGACTCTTAAAATTTGCCGGGATGGATGCAATATTTTTGAGATGTACTGAACTCACCTTTTTCGAACTCTTTATCATCCATGATCATGATGGAGGCGGCTGAGGAGGCCGCGACAATGGCGAGAAGAACAACGAGAGTTCTCATGTTGGTCACAGAGAAAAGATTCGTCCTGTCGAAGAAGTGAGTTCACTGAATCCTCCAACGGTGGTCCGTCTGCACTCCTCGTCGGTGTGATTGTGTGTTTGAGTCCCGGGACGATGGTCGTCTTATACCCCTCGACGCCCCATCCCCCTCCGCGAGTCATTCCCGTGAATTAGCGCTACAACCTTCGCGACGTGGCCTGTGCACGGGCACACGAAAAGTGATCCGTGAGGAGAATGCCAAGCAAGACCTCGGACGGATAGGGCGTGGTGATATGGGGGAGGGGGAACGTAGCAGGAACGGATGGGGAAATTTCGGATTTGGTTCCGGTGAGCATGGCCGATGGCCGTTTGATACGCTCACAGACTTAATTTATTTTCTAAATACCCACCTTCCGCGTTGTTTTGAAAATGTCCCGTACGTGCCTAACTGAATCCCTGGTCGTTGTTGCTTGGCAAAGGATTTTTAAATGTATTTTATTTCTTTAATTCGGTCGAAAATATGATAATCAGATCTCTCCTTAGAAGATGAATCATATTGAGGTGGGGTATAATGCTCGGTCAACAAAAGTGAATCGCACGAAGCAATTACGAAAAGTGTTTACCATTTCGGTGTGTTAATATTGTGACATGTGGGTCAGTTGAACAGCCTTCATATTTAAAAAAAAATTATTCATTAAATTCATATTTAGGGAATATTTCCTTAAGCATCTCTTAGTATTACGTCAAGATTAATATAATTGTTACCGTACGTTAAACGAAGTGTGGGAGGCTTGAAAGAAAAGCTCTTGATTGCCCGCTGAAGGAATCAGGTAGCAATTCCCTGGTGGAGTCTTCGTAGTCCCCTAATTTTGTCCTCGAAGTACGAGGTTACACTGGGAAGGGAATATCCACCCCTACCCGGAATGTGTGTTATTCTCACGCGCGTGGCTTAATTTGCGGTTGAAATTTACCCTCACCTATTCTGATCGACATAATGATTTTTTGAGTTAGAATACTTTAAATGTCTGTTACGGTTGGGACCTTAGGAAAACGCACTTGAGTAATTTGCAAGCGTTGCAGTCTATGCTGTTTATATAGCAATTATTATTATACTGATCTATTTCAAGGAATAATGTTTCATTAAAGTAATTGGTGCATAATAATAAAAGAGAAATAGTTTACAATATTTGATTTAATTTGAGTCACCTGTATCTGTTCCGTGTGAAACAAATGCTTGTCGTTCCACTATTTTAACTTTTGGAACGAGATTTGTTCTAATTTCGTAGTTTTACGTCCAATAAAACTTCTTAATCATATTATTTTTTGTTATTTATTTTCAAAATATTTAGCTGTTGATGCAAAAACAAATGCTGTGGTATGGAAAACTTGTTTTTTTTTAATTCATCATTATCTGCAGCTCTACAGCCCGGTGTGGGCCTTGGATCCCTCTATCATATGCCTCTATTCAGTTTTCTTCTTACTTTCTCCCTCCATCTTGTAGCTCCCAATGCTTTCAAATCATCCTCCACATCCTGAACCCATCTCTTCCGTGGTCTACCTCTCCTTCTGACCCATTCTATCCTGCTATTAAAAAGTAGCTTCAAGCATTCTGTCCTTTATCATCATTTCTACATGCCCCAACTTTGCCCGCCGAAGTGAATTGGTAAATCTAACTATATCCTTCCCTTATAGTAGTTCATTTATGTTCATTCTATTCTAGGGCCATAGATTCTCCTTATTATCTTTCTTTCAAATTTTCTTAGAATTTATTCATCCTGACTTAATGACATTATGTCCATGTCCTAATTCCATAAGTTACAACTGGTATAGTAAGAGTTTTATAGACTATATTCTGAAACATATATAGCTCTATAGTCCCAGATAGTAGAGTTCATATGTTTTTTTTTTTATTTCTCTTTTTTATGGCCTTTTTACTGCCTTCGCAACGGTTTTTTCAGCACTTGTGGCGCATGTATCTGCCTCCCTGTCCCAACTTTTCAATATTGAAATCGCTTGGTGTTTCCAACTTGTTGTAACTGCTCAAAATTCTTAAGGCCATCGATAAATATAAAATCATGTTTTAACCAGTTTTTCAAACAGTGTTAATCCTTGGGGTATTGATTTATCGTCGCCAATTCATTACGTTAAGTTACAAAAAAAATTGAAAAATCTTGGGCGCGCTATCCTAAGCGAAACGGGAGGTCTACTTTCAAGTCTACCTTTTAGAAGTCTATTGGGGTATTAATTTCCGATGTGCGGCTCACAACAAGCTCATCTCATTTTTCTAGCCAACAATCTTATGTACGTACACACTATGCTGCGCCAATACATCGTGGGGAGATTCGTTTGAATCTAGGTACGGTTAACATTATAGTGAAACAGGTTGTCGTCTAGTTGTTACACTAATGCTCTAATGCTCTAGTCTAGTGCTCAGCTAATGAATGCACCGGGTTCAAATCCTGAGTGAGGGGACGTTCAAGTCTAACGTACGCATCCTTAGAGAAATGACGGGTCACTCGTTTACTTGTTTCTGCTTGAAAGAGCGGGGTCGAGAAGAGGGCAAATCGTGGCTTATGTAAGACTGGAAAAAGGAAAAAAGAGTAATGGTTGAGTAATGCGTATCGTAGAGTTTACGTAACACCTGGAAACATATAGCTTTATGCCTACTAATAATAATACAACTAATATTGTATCCCCAAAAATGTAACGTACACATTTTATTACGTAATTTCAGTACAAGCAGGTGACACATTTAGTTATAAATAATTGTATAAATAGAAACTTTGTTTTGAATACCCCATATAATATGTATACATATATCATATACATGAGATACGTTGCTCCTGACGTCCGCCATTACCAATTATTTTCGGCGTACCCCCGACAGGTAACCCTAAGGGGTACCGGTTGAAAACAGCTTTCTTACACAAAGTAGTTTCGTAAATAGAAAAAAAATAGTGCCGCTAAATTAACAGGAAAATTAGCGTGGGGTTTGTTCGGTTGTGAATTAGCGTGAAATTTTTGGGTCGGGCATTGCCGTTGTCATTTGCGTCCTGCGTTTTACTTCCGTGTTTTGTTAATTCAAAGCATGAATCATGAAGGTAGACATCTCGGGATGAATTTTAATTTGAAACGAAGAAGTGAACCCCTGGAAGACATCGAGGCAGCTAAAAAACAACTCTCTCTATTTCAATACACTTAGTGCGGCAGTTTGCTTTTAGTGTGAAGTGTTAGCATCTTAGTGTCCAAGCATCCATGTACTTTCCTCATCCAAAATTGGTTGCCGAGTTTGTATAATTACTTCTCTTTTTAAGTGTGCGTAATTTTCCATCATTGTAATCTAGATCTACTATCACTTCAATTATAATCTAGATTTCTATCATTACAAAGGGTTATTTTTAAAATTTTGATTTGAAAGATGAATTTAAGGAATTAATTTCCTTACAACGTTTGATGATAGAAATGGGAAACGTTCTAATGGGCGCTTCTTTACTTTTTCTAAGGTCTTATTCGTTGTGGCACCCTTTTTATTTCTGATGATTTATTCTATTTTCCATATTTTGACGACCCTTTAATTTGTCCTAGTTTAGAGGGATTTGCCCGTTTTTACAGTTTGGTCTGCAATTATAGCTTGTTTTGAGTATTTTTGTCTAAATATGTGTTTTATCATCAATTCGGAAAAAAATATCGTACAGGAATGCGAATGATATTGAAAGTAAGCATTTAATAGAACAATACTGGTAGAAAATGTTGGTGCTTTAAAAGGTTTAGTCGTGGATTTTAAGTTCCCAAGTATTAATTCACTGTGGAAGGAGGTTATTTTTTTATATTCTGGTTGAGGAGTGATATTGCTGTTAAGGCTTTCCAGGAAATAAATTGGGAGATGAGTAGTGCTTAGGCTTCACTATTGGTAGGAGAGACGAGTAGGCTAGTATGAAAGCCTCAGCAAGATTCATTGATAGCTTATTTGATGGCTAAATAAGCCACAAAATACGCTCGAAGATAATACGAGTTGCACAGAACGGAGGAAGACTTTGTATTTATGTTAATTTATCGAAATAAACATCAACTGAGTTTTACTTGACTGGCAACATTTTTTCCCCTGTGGATTATGGATTTGTATCTGGGATAGATTTCCAAATTTTTTTTAAACTCTGTTTTTAATTACAAGTTTCAAGCCTTTTTCTATGGGAACTAAGCGAATTTTCTGATGGATTGCAGATATCATTTTCCATAAATATATTCTAAACTCATTGTAGTAGTACATCATAATGACTTTCGTATTCTTCAATAATTTGAAATAGGTTGCTGTTGGACGATCAAAGCCCAGTTTTGGAATGAAGATAAAATTGTGACAAGCAACGGGAACGGATGAGTTACGGAACCTATCATTTATCATAATGGTTCTTATTTTTTTCTGACGAAATTTTAAACAAAGCTTTCTCGAACCACTTCACTCTTCATCACCTGCTTTACAGAATTGTTGTCGTTAAGCTGGGATCTTAAAAACGAGGCATTAATGTGATAGTAATAGACTTTACATTTTATTTCAGCTCATTTAATGGACATTGAGTGGTTAAAATACAAAAATATATATTTATTGACTAAAAGTGACTATATTTGTCCTACTTCCATGATATGCTGATAGGCATTCTCATTACTTCTCCTCTTTTGGAGTTGCTTAGTAGATTGTTTTCCACATTCCCAATTAAGGAGAAGAACAGGTTTAAACATCCATCGCCCAATCAGGATTGATCCTTTCTTCGAGAGTAGGTGTCCGTTACTTTTTCCCATCGAGCTGTGATCTGTAATGAAAAACATGTGAAATTATTATATGATATTTATTACGATCTTAAAGTTATCAGTGCTTTTCGTGTGTTGGTGTTTCTTTCCTACACCTTTTTCGGTAACCTAAAACGAACAAGCTATTTTATATTTTATCGTGGCATCACAAATAAAATAGATATTCCTATATTCTCATGTTACAGAAATTATAAATAATCTCTTTTTATAATAAATAAATTATAAATGAGGCTAGTCAATCTTTTGTCACCGATTTCCATTACTCACTGAATGCTTAAGGTTTTTCTGTAAGTCCTTTAGTTTAACTTATTTTTTGTTCGAAATGTCATCTTTTATTTTTTATTTAAAATATCAACCGTAGCATAGCTCATGGTAGCATAGAAAATTTCCTTTTTTCTTCTCATTCAAACCCTTTTCACTCAATGATTATTTCTGAACACGCGCTTTATTTGGTGAAAAATGGCCACCAAATTTTGATTTTGTTTAATGGTTGTTTAATTTTGGACAAGTTATTATAAATACATATCAAATGTCCTCTGTTGAGACATTTTAATATCAGATGAATATTTTTCGTTGAGAGCCATCTATACACCACCACAGCAATTAAAATGTATTTTTGGTGTTATTTAGATGGGTGTGTGCTCTTATGGCTGATTGTGAGATGGATATCGCGATGCGCCGTAAAGTTTTGGAAAACTACACGTCTTAAAAGCAGGGGATTAAAAGGGCCCGAGGATTTGTTCTCACCATCCGTCTATTAGGATCCTCGGCTGAAAGCCTGTGCCTGGCTGCCCGAGAAGGAGTTGGGTCCCTTGCTGAAACTGACGGCGCTGGCCGCGGCTCCACTTGCGCTACCTCTCTGACCCTGACCGACGTTGGTGGGTTTGCGTTGACCGGCGGGTTTGCGCTTGTTGTTGGTCGCGGCTGGCCTGGGACATGGATTTTTGGCCGCATAGGGGATGGGTCGCGGGTCCTTCACAGCCATTTCCTTCTGGTTAGCCTCCGTTTCGTCCCTCGTCTCGTTCTCGGCCTCCGCGGCTTCCGGCTTCTGTTGCTCTTGGTATTTGTTATCCATGAGGGTTCTCAGGCTCCTTGCAGGGAGCCACACACCTTGGGAGGCCAGGTGCGCCATCATCACTGCCGAGAAAGCCAGGGAAATTGAATTCTTTGAGCACAAATTGAATCGCGAACAAAATCTTCACAGCATTTCATATAATGGCTGTTTTTCATTTCTTCTCACGCTAAATAGGAATTTATTTATTTTTTTCAAATTTCATTGTTAATGGTTTATGCTTCGAATAATTTTTGCAAAATTATTTCTGTTAATGACCATATTCTAGTTAAATGGCACATAATTATTACACAAGATATTTATATTGCATTATTTTTTTCTCTTAAGGTAATCTATGTACTCTCCACAAGTTCAAGTGTACAGTTAAACTTGCATTAGCATTGGCCTCTTTTTGAGTAGAACAATGCCCTGTGAACTTCACATTTGCTCATTATACATAAGTTTAAGTATTCACTTTTTGATTCACGTGTGTATCAAAGAGAAGGTAGCCTGTTACTCATAGAGGTGACGTGATTGGCAAAAGTTGTGGTCAATTTTGAATTCAGATAACTTGTGTTTATTTCTTTGTTAGAATAAATGGTCATAATTAATCCGCTGCCTCTATTCTTCTTTGATATTGATTATTCTATTTGATAAGCCGCCATGACAGTCCATTCGAAATAAAATTTTGCATTTTCATATTGGTCAAGTCTGAATTGACTGTTCAAAGGTAATGTATAACTGACTTATTAAAAGTTATTGTTTTCCGATGCGTGCGAATTAGGCAACAACGATGTAGGCAACACACGTACCTTCCAAGCAACCCGCGAAGCAATTTCTGGCTACGTGCCAGGCGGTGGAGATGAAAATGTAATTCGGCGGTGAATCTGAGTAGCTTTTAAAATAATTCAGCCTGCCTGATGTATCCGTTTCAAAAGTGGAATGCAGCTGTTGAAATAAATCCGAGAAATTGAATTCGAATGATAATACTTCTTACCTTTTTCAAAGTCACTGTCGTCCATGGTGAGAATAGAGGCTGCGGATGAGACCGCGATGACTACAGAAAGAAAGACCAGGGTCTTCATGTTGCTCGGCTTGTGTAGAGATCTTCCGTGTGTGGAAATAAAGCTGGTTACTCCTGGGGTCTTCGTGAGGTGCTTGTTGGTGCGCTTCCCAATTCGGTGTGTGATTTATCCACCGAGCGGTTGTCATTTTATACCCATTCGCCGCCCTCATCCCGGAGGTAAATTAATCCCACTACCACTCCCTCTTTTTCGTATAATTTTTACACGTACTCGCATTAGCCGTTTAAGCGTTTTGTCTTTAGACTCTCAATTGGAGTTTTTGGGGGGTGGAGGTTGAGTGGCGAGAAAGGCCTCGAAAGGAATTGGGGAGGGAAGTGTAAAATCAGGTATCTTGGTTCCGGTGTCCATTAGACGGCATATTTCTCATTCTGACAAACTGCCAAACTCTCGCCGTATTTTTTAATGACCGTTCACCTTGATGATTCGGAAATACCTTGGCGTCACCTGTCTCTTATCTCCTGCATCAAACATGTGTAGGTATTGAGTATTCGCAATTTTCCCTTGGTGTGGAATAAGCTATTGCCTGCGTTAGTCTGTACATCATCAACATAATACCCCGCAAGCCGCCTAAAAGGCGAGTGGTAGGGGGTGTTAGAACACCAGCCGTTTACAGCTTAAAAAAAAAAAAAAAAAAAAAAAAAAAAAATGAAGTGCTCTAACGAAGTTGGGATTAGCGTTTATTAAGTCCTTTATGGTTCGGGGGAAAAACGAATTCCCTAATCTATCCGTTCGGCAAAACATCTTTCTTAATTTATCGCTTCTATCGGACCTGGAAATATAGTGTGGCTCCAATATTATGTTTTCTGTGTCGCTCTTAAAGATATCCATTCTCAATTGTTCAAGCAATCTAAGCCTAGCGCGCAGACTCCGAGTCTCCAGCGGCTCCCAGCCTAATTCGCTTAATATCTGGGTAACACTGTCTGTACGTTCGTAGCAGTTTTTGACGAAACGCGTTGCCTTCCTTTGTATTTTATTTAGTTCGCGGATTAAGTCTTTCTGCACCGGATCCCATACACTCGCTGCACATTCAAGGTGCGGTAGGACGAGAGCGAAATAGCACCTTTCTTTCACTTTCTCATCCGAAAATCTACCCACAATACGCTTGACGAATCCTAATTTCTTCAGGGCTATACCGCAAATATTCTTTATATGTGTTCCCCAGGTGAGGTTCGAGGTTATCGTAACTCCCAAGTACTTCATTGAAGTTGATGTTGCAAGTCGAATAAACTTAGAATCGCCATGAATGTTGATGGTAATTTAATTGGTTCCTTATGCTCCACATGTATTCGCAGTTTTCTTTGATTGTAGTGTTTCAACTCGATATGCATTTCCGAAAACAATTGTTTACGAATTTCGGATGTTGATGGTAATTTTCAATCATTAGAAATTTTTTTAAATGGTTATAGGTTATCTTTGGGAATATTGCCAGTTTCATTTCTGTGTTATAAAATTTACTTGTTTTAAGTTCATTCGTAAATATTATATGCTCACAATATTTTGAGGATTCCCCTTTTTTAAACATATTTCTTGGGGAAGTTAAGGGTGATTTTTTTTAGAGGAGTGAGTGTGTGTAGGATGTCTCTGGTCATTCGGAAAAAGTTATCCCCTATTCTATTTTTATTTTATTTTTTAAATGGTTTAGTGTATTCTTGATACTCTTTGACTATATTTATTTCACATTAACAAAGCTTGTATTTGATATATATATATTCCTTTGTATTTTTTCCGTTAGACTTGAATTTAGTTTATTTAACCTGGGTTGGGTGAGGTCAGATGGCCCCATCTTCCCCCAACCCAGGGCTCTCTGTACAGTTTTTCATGACTGTACAGAGAGCCCTTAGAGTAAAGAGAGACAGAGTAAAAGGTGTTTCGATAACTGTTTGCTATAATGTCATTATTTATTTGTGTATGTCATTATTTTAAATTTTCTCTTTTTCCTACTTTGTACCATATAAATTTGATTTTACTTGCGGTCATTGTTTTTAAGCTATTTTGGAAGATGAAACCCTCCTCATTGTGGACGTGTAAGTATGCGACTGATATGGTAATTAATATTTTGGAAGGCAGGCTCTTTATCTGAAAATAATCTCAAGAAAACATAAAACGCTACCCGACTCTAAATGATATTCTCTTAAGCGACTCATGTGATTCCTTTGGTATTTTTGGCTCTAATTGACTTATAGTAACATCCTCAATGCTTTTAGATAAATATTCTCACGATTGTTTCGTTCTCTATCATACCTCCTATGCTTTAATGCTTTATATCCTTTCGTGAAGGCGTTGATTGGCGTCCTTCCCCCATAAAAACTGGAAGTTCAGCCATTGCATTGCACCTATGATATGTCTAGTTCTTTCATTTATTCATCATTCGACTAAAAGATTGTGCTTGACTATTTATTTATCAAAAACATGGGGATTATTTATAATGATTTTTTAATTTTATCCCAAAACTTGATAATATTTTTTATTCCACATCTTTCAGGTGTAATTGCGTTTTAGGCCACCTGGTGCCATAAATGTAGGTTTTATTTTTACCTCTTAGGGAGCACATGCGTATTTTGCAGTTACGAGAAATTCTTAGATGAATTTAAGCGTCCATCCACGTGGGAAATATGTAAATAATTTTCCGTTCGTTCTAGAGAAAGTGCAAAAGAATTGGGCACAAAAAATAAGTACGCCCGTTAAAATAACAAGTTTATATTCCATCGTGGCATAAAATTTTCTGTATCCTTGAGGAAACTATTATTTAAAAGGTGGACTAGAGATCTGTGACTCATCTGCCGCTTGCAACTCCGCAACAAATTCATGCCCAACTTTTACTACAATCTATTTTTCTTTTCTTAATCAGTGGCATCAAACTCATTGTAATATCTGTGGTATTGTGGTGTACAAGGTAACTAGTAAGATTCTCGTGGGTATATTCAAAATTATAAATTATCTCAAATATTAGAGTTATTTTGAGGTGGAAATGCAGAGATAGGGGTAGGAAAAAATTTGTGCAGTTCATATAAGTAGTTTGTCTTATGTGTGAACACATCTTTTTATTGCTGTGCGAACACCAAATTTTCAACTCTAGTCGAGTTGGGCATAAACTCGCTATTTTGGAGTCTTTTCGATGTACAATTCTTTATTTTACGAGTTTAGCAAAAATTACATTATTAGATCCATTTGATTTGAGAATAACATCCTAACTATCATCACTAAACCTGCCTACAGACCTAACTAATTTAATAATACTTAAAGTCGACAACGCTTTCTAATGTTTTCCAAATAATATGATTAGATGATCGTGATCGTGGAGCACTACCTTAGTGCTGCCCTATTGCAGATGATATGTGATATGAGTATTTAACATGTTAGACAGGACAGTCAGTTACTACGCTGCAATCTTATGGAATAGGCTTCATAAATAGTAGCAGTCGTATTTTCTCATAAAATCTTTATTATTAAATAGATTATTGTGCATTGAATGCAGTTTTTCCTTATGTGTAAATTCCTCTCTCGATTTTTGCCACTCCTAATTTTTGAGCTTCACTCATTTAATCCTAGAAGTGCAGAGTGAGCCTTTAGGGCATAAGTTATTGCTATAAACTAAGTAATAAAATTCATTACCTAGTGTGTTTAAAATTGATGTTGTTCCTGAATATCACATATACATCTTTGAACATTCCTGATCTGATATTTTAGCTCCTTTTCTGGCAATAATTTTGAATCAAGAGAAGAAACTTCCGTTTCTAGCGCACTTCCTGGGGTCTCGAAAGTGGTAGCGCATGAAAACCTAAAATACGTATTAATTTGATATGAGCAAGGGTTTCATTTTTAATTGAAATGAGAATAAAAATCCGTTCATTGCTAGTTTAATTTGAAACTTATTTCGTAACCGGTTTCAAATGGAATTAGAATTAGACTTCGTAATACGCAGGTCGTATTTGCGTAACATAGATTACCCTCCCGGAGTTTTGAGTCATAAAACTGTCATAAATTCTAAAAATAGATAAAGTTGGTGGTATTTCGTTCACGTATAATGCAGTATAAAGTAGTATCATTAATACTTAGCGGATCTATATCAAATCGTTAATATTAATTCCCTCGGAAACTATAAAAATTAAAGAAATGCATTTCACCGATGTCTCTATAATATCGCACTGGAATTATTGCCAAATTTTCCGTATGTAAATAATTTCTCACAGATAAAGTTCAAATATATTTTATATCAAGCATCAAAATTACTTCATTAAGGCCTGCTTCCAAGTTGAATACACATCAAGCACATTTTTCTAATGACGTGGCCCGAAAGAACAGTAGGGGTGGGGGCTCAATCCAAGTCAGAAAGACGGTGCACTATTATAATTCATTTTCGGGAATACGTCTGCGTGCTATTAATATTTAACTCAAAGTTAAATATTAATAGCACGCAGACGTATTCCCGAAAATGAATTATAATAGTGCATCTAATCGCTGCGAAAACCTTAAAACTAAAATTCAGAAAGACGGTGTTTATGCTCTTAAAATTTTTAAAATATATATCACTTTAAGCATTGATTTTCGAAAGAGCTAATAGGAATATTTTTCTGTAAAAATCAAAAATGTCTCCTCGAATTACCTGAGTAAATAAATCTTTTAACTTCTCTTTCTTGCTTTTATGCTCTCTATTTAACGTTCCCTACATTTTGATAATTTTATGCTTCTATCGTAAATCAGAAAGGTATTCTTGCGACTCGGCGAAATGCGTCCACTGTTTCCTTCATAGCAGCCATCATTTCCTAGTTTAGAGCGAATTATCCATCTAGGATGATTAACACTTTTTTGAGCCTTCAGTTTTTAAAATATTTGCTCTCTCTCTTTGGTATAGCTGGCAATTTGAATATTATGTAAGATCGTGTCCCAAGTTTAATATGGTACGATGATTAAAGGTGTAGTAAAGTAAATATCTATGTATTAATAATGTGAATTTGACCATAAAACTCACTTCCTGACTGCAACAAGTAAAAACTTATATTTCTTACAGTTAGGATTGTGCAGTTCTTTTTGGCGATTAAACGTAATAGGTATTTGGTTCTGAAGACAAATTTTATTGCTTACAAATGGTTGCTTTTTAGTAATTCTTAATGTGGCTCACTTCAATGCATGTCATGTTCCTTCGAATTGAATTGTATCTTAAAATCTCGTTTTTGTAAATTATTTTTAGAAATTTTAGGTAAATAATTGGTTTTCGTTAATTTTTCACCAATAATATCGTAGCACAGTTGCTTACTTTCAATTAAGTTTTTTTGGAGGCATTTGTAGTTTTTTTCAGGAACTTTATACATCAGTTGCGAATTTTAGTAGTGTTGTGGCACAAGTGGATTGAAGGATTTTCTTACGCTACTCATTTTTTTCTGGAATCAATGAGAAAAGGTGATATTAAATAAAAAAATATACTTTTATTGACTAAGATCACTACATTTTTAGTGAGAGGAATCATTGGGTGTGTTTACTTCCTCTCTCTGAATACAGCGGGAAGTAAAAGACATTTGGGTATAGGAAAAGACTCTCGCTGCTTTATCGGTGACGTATTTTCATCCCCTGCCATTCGCCATTGAATTTTGTTATCCTCAATCTTCGGGTTTTACTTCATCCTTGAGTATTGTCCAGTGTAGAGATTGCGGTTGGGCCGTCATTTTATTTCAAGTATCACCTGTGAGAAGAGAATTAAAAAGTGAAATTATCAGTCAATAGTATTTTCTTGGTTAATTTGCTATTCTGATTTATCTATTCCAATTTTTTTTAAAATTTGTTATCATGCATTAGGCTGTATTTTTTGTCATTTAATTGCTAAAAATTTTTGAGCAAGAATTATAATTTATATACATACAACTTGTATTGAACTGCTACATTATACAAACTTAATAATTCCGTTTAAATATTGGTTTGACACAGCAAGTGCTTCAAAATTCCTAATTCTTATCGTTCGTTAAATCGATTTAAACTGGCCAATACCCTGCCATTGAGGGCACTAAAACAGCAACACATCCTCCTTTTATGCTCACCCATTATTTAGAGCCTCTGCTGAAGGCCTGCGCTTGGCTGCTCGCGAATGAGTTTGCTCCCTTGCTGAAGCTGGTGGCACTGGCCGCTGCAGCACTCCCACCGCCCCTCTTGCCGTTGCCATTGGCTGCGGGTTTACGGTTGCCGTTGTTGTTGTTGTTGCCATTACTTGGTTGCTTGGCGGTGTAAGGGGCTGCGTCCGTGATAATGGGTCGGTGGTCATCATCGTTTTCATCATTTGCGGGCTCCTCGGCATCACTCAACTCGCCGTCCACTTCCACAGCTTGTGGCTCTTCGTCTTGCTCGTTCATAAAGGCGTGGATGTCCATAAGTGGCGCCATTTTGCCTCGAAAAGCCAGATTTTCCATCACTATACGAGGGAAATAAAACAGGGAAAACTTTGAGGTATCTCCATGCGATTCAATGCATGTTTCTGACGCTAATCTTATAACTTCAAGAAGGTTCAATTAATTTTTGGTTAATAAAATGCACAATATTAAAATTATTCAAGCAAGATTTTATTTTTGTGTTGAATAGTTGTGTTGAACGCAACTTAGGATTAAAGGGACAGATCAGCTTTGTTTGTCATAATCGTGTTTAAGGTACTATGAATACTTGATATACATCTCGCGTTATACAATGTTATAATACTCAAAATATTCGTTTCTCGTTACACATTATTTTTTTGAATGCATTGATTGAGCCCTTTACTAGAAATTTAAGTTTAATCACCCTTGTTTTGTTTCGGAAACCTAGTTTGTTGGTCTAGCATGTCGAGGTCATATGGTTAAGGTAATTTGCTTTATCTATTGATTGTGAATTGGTTAGCAAGGAAATACCTATATAGTAGTGCGAAATAAGTGCTAAAAATCCAGTCTATGTTGGGTGTTTAAAAGCGAGCGTGTTGTCCGCGAGTGATCGTCCCACGTGATCGACAGAATGCTTCATCTTTGCATGCCGTAATACCCTATAATTGGTGCTCCAAATACAAGGCGTTGTTGCCGTTGACTTCTCGTTAGCACTTCACTATTCGCTCTTAACCACTCGTCAATCTATACTGCTTTTTCTCCTTTTTTTCTCTCCCTTCTTTAGTAGTAATGTTTATTACTGTCTCCTGGAAGCAGCGGTGTCTCTAGAGTTCGCCCAGATAGGAACACCTGCTGTCGTGATCAACATTCCACTGTGCACCGATTTAATAACCGTCGTTTAGCGTAACGTCCCATGAGAAGACAGCACTAGTAGGGATAACAGACATCTACCTAACCCCACGAAGGTCTCCCCCAAGACTTGCGGTCTAATTAGCTAGCTTGATTCTCATCGGAAAGGGTCGGACGGGCACTAGGATGGAAGCTGAAGGGAGGAGGGGAAGAAGACCGAAGGGAAGGAGACCCGCTTCTTTATGAGTAAGCAGCGCGACCGATATAGAAAAACCGATTTTATCATTCTGTTCGAGTTGTTCGCCCACCCTATTCGCAGAATGAAACCATAGGTTCATGTACTCATCCACTAGGAGAGGTAGGCATTTCCCTTAAATGCTGGACACCGTCGGGAATTGAACCCAGGTCTTATTGGTGGAAGGTCAGCACCACCATGTCAACCCGATCCCTTGATCACGATTAAATGTGAAGCTCTTACTCTTTTCGAATTCCCGGTCGTCCATTGTCATGATGGAGGCGGCGGAAGCCACGGCGACGATGGCGAGTAGAACTGCGAAGGTCTTCATGTCGATCACTCAAGAGATGGGTTCTTCTTCGTGTAAACTGGAGATTCCTTTGTGATGATCCTGGTGATAGTTCGCTTACGGTTCACCTCTTGTCGCACTTGTGGTGGTGATTGGACTCACTCAATTGTTCTGTGATGATGTCCCGGCGAGCTGCCCTTCTTATACCCATTCGCTGTACCCCTTCCCCCCTTACCCTTTCCCAGCCCCGACGAATTACCCTCGCATGTGCTCCTTCATCGCATGGTGTTTTCCGCACGTACGCACTAAAATCGGATCGTTTTAAGACTGTCAATTGCAAGGCTCGGTTTTTTTTGTGACTTGTGTGGGGGTGGTGGTTTGGGGTGGGAGGCGAGAAGTCTCGGGGAAATCTCGGGATTTGGTTCCGGTGCGTGGCCGTCGATGTACGCTTGATACGCAGCCAAGGTGGTGTCGGTCCTAAATGCCTGCCGTACGTGATTCCATGGCCATGCCCCATCTCTCGATTCTGAGAACGCGTCTCCGAATTCTGAGGAATCGGGGTGTGGAATTTGTTATTTTGTGATTGAGGAAACAATGTGCGTGTGTAATTCTCCCATAATTTTTACCAGCTTTTTGTTTTTATTTATTGGAGTGAAAATCAGTGCTTACGATGAGCCTCTATGATGGAGGTTTAGCATATGAGAGTGTTTTTTGTTACGTAGAGAAGAGGTTGAAAACAATCTATTCTTTTCATGGATGTAGGTCGTTGTGGTATGAGGATCTGTTTTTGCACGATGGAGATCGATTTTGTCTTTTTTTACTCTTTAAATTTAGCTGAATCATCAATTATGGTGACGTATTTATTTGATCAAAAATGTTAAGATGCCTTGATTAGCATCACATGGGTTCCATTTGATTGGCGGACCAGCAATATGAAGTGTGTACAACTCTTTGCATTATGCTTTGAAAAAAGTTATAAATAAATCTATATCATTATTAGAATGCTAATTTTATGTTAATTCATAGGATTTTGATTGGTTAGTAAAATTTAAGCGTTGGAAAATCAATGGCTTAGAGTGAAAGCAATTGAAAATATATGGGACGACTTTGTGAATTCATAGTGTAGGTGAGATTATCATAGAGGTCTAGGAGTGCATTAATAATTAATCAAGTAAGGTGTCTTGCAAGAAAAGTGTGGAGCAAGCCTCGATGAGAAGATTGTTAATTGTATCACAAGACTATTGGAAGATTATTGAATTTCATTCGTTGTGTGTTCCTTATCTCTCGTCAACTTAAGTTGGGCTATTCACCGGACCACCAGTACCGTTCACTGGTATTATTTTATGTATTAATATCAATCATCACGATGAGCTAATGTTTCTGATTTGCTGTCGATGATGCTACTAATTGTAAGTGGTAAAAATGGCAGCCATTCTATAAAAAGGAAATTCTGCGGCGAAAGATAATCAGTACTATGTTGAGCCATGGATTTGGTTGTTGCTACGAAAATATTCATGGTTTCTGATTCCTCGGAATGCGTTGATGGGGAGGGGCAATGGGGGTTATCAGAACTCCCCCATCTCCCAGAGGGTGGCCTCTGCCACGCCCGAGTAACTCGCATGTCACACGCACATCTGCCATCCTTGGTTGGACTGTAGTTGCTCAATAGCACTTTTTTTACTCCAAAAGCGTATTTTATGGAAATTTTGGAGTTGTTCACACATGTGCCTCGAAAGCCTTGGCTCCAATCACGGTACATGTGCCCACACGGAAAATTTTCTTCTGTGTATTCTTTAGCAGATGATAAAAATCAAGAGAATATTAAATCTTCAAAAATGCCTATGTTTCTTTTCTCAAGATATATCATTTAATTAATCGACGTTTTTCATGATCAAGTTTTACCGGTTGCATTGATTGATTTGATTCATAAGGTACTTACATTAAAGTTACTTATAAGAAGCACTTTGATAGATTCTCAGTTAATTCCTCTGATGCATACCTATATTTCTTGGAAGAATAGGGTTGAGTATTATTGAGAATTAACATTTCTCTGTTGATAGTTTCTTCTAATTAAGCGTGAATTCCGTAATTGTATCCTTAATATGAGCGACATAAGATTCCAGCGATAAATTTCCGCAGTTTCATTTGCAACTAGCACACGTACCAGCGTTTTCACACCATCATCAGGTGGAATTTATCTTATAAGTTGCAAAATATTTATAATGAAGGAGAAGAGCATTGAGGCTGGAAGAACTTGAGGTTGTTCAATGCAGGAAATCTAATGCCCTGTGTAAGATATATCCGCACAAATCCAACGTCGTACCTTTACGGAGTCACCCGCAAGTGAACATAGGGATTCGAACCCGGCCGAGGCAAATGATTTTTCCTCTGTTGAATACCTTCACATCTAATGACGATGTTTAATTATATGTTCACGACTATTTTACTCTTCACCTCTCCTCACCTCGGCTATTCGAAATAATAACACCTCTCGTCATTGCCGTCTCCAACCCTAATCCTCGACTACCTCATTAAATTTTGTCTTTTGGCGACGACACTACTGCTCATAGTCCGAGTTCTTCAAATATCTTACTACGTCGGCATAAATCGTTGCTGCTGGCCATCACGATATCCCATTTCGTTGCTAAATCTTGGATATGGCGCACTTCAATTCTTCAGCATTAGCTGAGGTAAGGAGTAATTCGTGCAGTCATTACGAGACCTTGCGGCGTAGAGTTTTGGGGAAAAATAGGCATTAAACAAACGTTTTTTGTCAGTTTTACATGTATTCATGATGCTTCGATCCATACAAATAAAATCCTGTTATAGCTGCAAATTTCGGTCATAATATTCGAATATAAACAGTATACATTACTTCATTTAGCAGAAATGCAACTTTTTTTAAAATGCATACCGATATTGCGAGATTTTTCACTTGATGACTGAACGGCGTTATGAGGAAAATTCAACATGCGCGATATTCTATTCTGCATTTTGCACTCATGAGTTTTGGGTTTAACAGAGTTTTCAAGCTAAAATAAGAAGATACAAAGCTGATAATACTTATTTATACGCTTTCCTCGATGTAGTGTCCCCTTAGTCTGTCTCTTACATTGCTACAGTAGTCTTTTTTCTTTTATCCCCAACTCACACATCCCCTTTCCGAATATTATATTTTTGATTATGGTTTAAAATGTAATGATTCTGAAAACAGTTTTATACCCTCCTCAGATAGTGAAATTGAATTTCCCTCCATGTTACTGGCTCTTCTCTTAATATTTACATATGCTATCTGTAAATTTCAAAGGAAAATAATTTCCATCTATTGATTACACGTAAATTTGGACGCGAGTTATGGTTTTAAATAAATTCGGGAAAATTGGCAGAGAGATAATTAAATTATTATTTAATATTATCATTTCATGATTTGGATTTTCACTGCATCACGCCTAGAAACGTAAGTTATGTAAAACACTACTATTAATTCAAAGCTGATAATCGTTCTCAGTAATATCCTAGGTTAATTCTTTCAAAATTAATAATTATATGTTAAATTCCAAAAATCAATAACATAAACATAATCGCTGTAAAATAGAAAACATGACCAAGCAAACGATAAATAATATAACAATGGCTTGCAATTATCCACAAAAATTGCAAGTCATCGTTTCATTATGAATCAATTCCACTCCATCTCGCTTGATTCCTCGATTTTTAAACGATAAATAGTTAATATTGGAGCAAGAGCTACGACTACTTAGGCTAAGATGACTAAAGTATCCTTTTGTGATGCCTAAAAGACGCCTGTTTAATGTTCTGAAAAAATGGGTCTTCGTTCTCTAAATGTTAAACCTTCCGTCAGGCGCAATATTTGAACTCCCGAGTTAAGGAACAATGTGTCTAATAGGCACATACACGAAAAGACATTAAGTCAAAGCATGGCTCAGAGCTGCAACTTGAAGCGTTAATGCACTATTATCAGTGTAGTTTAACACTCAAACGATGTCTTACGTGTAGTATATACACCCCTTTTCACCCCTTCACACGGCTCCAAATCGATCCAGCTAGGTGTGATTTAACGTACTCTTTAGGTAATTATGTTTCACTAAATGTATTCAAGCATCGAGTGGTAAACATCGTAGAAGCATCGAGTGATAAAAAAATATTCTGCCAATCAGAAATACATACCTTTAAAATTGTGACGAGTTCGGGCGCAATGAGCTTCTCTGATCCAAACCTAAACAACTTCCCGTGGGGACGGCCGAATTCAAACTAAGCGAGAAGACTGCATAGAACGTTTCAAAACAAACAGCTACTATGCCGCTTCATAGAGCGAAGAAATGAAAAAGCACTCGCGCTGTGACTGTCAGATCCATTGCGCCTGACGGAGGGTTAAAAATTTACCATTGCATGGAATACATTATCATCCTAAGAATTATTTTCGAAAATACCTTACGATATTAGCTGGAGACGTAACCTTTTGGATATACTTCTGTGAGATACAGTTCTAAATGAGCGTTGAAAGATGTATTAATGTAGGTATGTAGTACTGTATTTATAAAATAAAGAAGTCATTCCATCAGTTCTCATGCAGGGTTTTAATAATCTTTGAAGTAAAGTAATGTTGTTGTCATTACCTCACTTTATCCCGTTCCATTCTCATCTCAACCACCGCTAAATCATGAAGGCTCTTTTATTTTCTGTATTGTTACAACATATTAAAATGAAGTGAAATACTAAGTTTTTTGATTGACTGAATACCTTGACTGAAAGTTTTTTAAGAAGATAATTTTTTAAATCTGTGGTAGCACGAAAAATGAACGAAATTTTTATGGTTACACTCATTTTTAATCTTATGAAAACTTAATTACGCTGAGAAAGAAAATCACTATTGTATTTTACATGTAACATGACATTAGCTTTCACTCAGTAGGATTTCGCAGGTTTTTCTTGTGTGGGCGTTTTCCTGCTGTGGGTTTTTTCGCTGAAGGATATTACACCCTTATTCTCATGTTTTTTTCCCACAGACAGAAATCCTTTTTACACAAAAATTTCACACATAATTATCTTTTTTGACATTTCATAAATAGTGTATATAGTATATCTTTTGTATTCTCAAGGTTTTATTAATAATCTATTTTAGTGCTACCTATTTTTAATATGTTTGCATTGACGCTATCGAGGGGTAAGGTGAAATTTAGTCTCAACCTTAGGCAAAGGCTTATTATTGTTATTGTTATTAGAAAGCAGTTTTCCTATCGGCAGATGATTTAAATTTTGACCTTGACATGGTGGGCAACTCGAGCCATTAAGACCAAATGTGGTATACATAATGCCATATGCCAAATGCGATGTACAATGTACACTCTGATTATGTCCTAGAAGTACAGCGTCGTATAGAAATTAATCCAATCAGCTTCAACTTCACAGCAGCCAAGCAGTTTCAACTCCTCGTTTTTTAAACAGAATTTATCAGAACGAGAGACTTATGCCTCTGAAACCAAAAGATCTTTTATTCCCATGCATTATGCCTTTTTTGAATGACATCAAGGTATACTATTATTTAGTTTATTTAAGGGTATATATTAAACAATATTGGAATTGCTGATTTCGGGCGCAATGATCCTAGTAGGCATAGGGGTGAAAAAATGCATTAACTCCTAGCAAGGCTCAGTGGTACACCTTTAAACTTTAAATCACCATTATACGTGTAGTGTAACATATGAATGATGTCTTTCATGTTATCCATAGATCCCTTTAAACGCCGTCATCCTGCCCCGGACCGATCCAGCAGGGTGCGATTTAACGTTAAGGATTCTAAGTTAGGACTTAGGATTCCTCTTTAGGATGTAAAGTTTAAATATGCGTTAGGTATTTTAGCATGTGAATTCTATATGATCAGTGTTTTTTATTATGCTAACTTATTCGGCTAATAATGCTTCAGTTTGCTTTATTTTGCCGCTATTTTGTTTCATTATGCTGAATAATCCGCCACTGATCTGTCGGCATAAATGTGTGAACCAATAGGTTGCATAGAGCACTTCAAAACAAACGGCTACTATCAGTGGCGGTTCGTGAGTCAAATGCTCGGGGGGGCACACTTCACCGGGGAGGTCAAAATTTTTGAATATTTTGTATATTTTTGTGAGTTTTTAAGGCTATCTAGGTCTTAAATTTGTGTAAATTAAAATAATATAATTTAAATATTTATAATAATAAAATTTCAATCAAAACAAGGTATTCTGCGACACGGCAGCACCAAGTAGACGCCAGATTATAATGCCGCCAGCTGTAGCGGCGATGTCATCTCACTATATACATCACTCTGCATATGCTCGGGCAGCGTCCCAAGACTTCCATAAGGCACAAGCTTAGACGCGTCATAGCACCAGCAGCCCCCACCACTACCACTCTTCATATAACTGCATGGCGATGGATTGGGACGTTCTGGCCAGCGCCCCGCGGCTACAAATGCGAACATCTCGCGCTATTTTTTGCGTGTTTTTCCTACATATTCGATGCATGCGATTGAAAAAACACTTAGGTTAATTAGATGTATAATTATAATTGAATTGGTATTTTTTTTCGTTTTTCAAATCTTTGGGAGGGGCGGCGTCCGAGAGTCCTTATTGGCAAGTCGCCACTAGCTACTACAAGCTCCAAGGGTCTATGCCGCCTAGTGGCGCGGGGAAATGAAAAAACACTCTTACTGAGTCTATCAGATCCATTGCGCCCGAAGGCAGGTTAATGAAATGAAAAGTAATTTAATCATGTTTTACTCCATACTCTTCGTGTGTGCTGGACTTGCTATCTGATATAATCCTGTTGCCGAAAATTTTATGGCCAACATTTTTGCTAATTGGGAATGACGTACGATATTTTCAGAATTCCAGAAATATTATCCTTGAAGTTATGCAAATTCATAGCATTACGGCGTCAACCGAAAAATAGGGATTGTAAAGAGGAAAGCAGTTTTTGATAGGGATAAATAAAAATTTCAAAATTTTCTTTTAAATTCACCACACCTATTAGAAGTTTAAGTTATGTATTGCTCGTTCATCTTGGTGAGAGTGATAACCACAGAAATATGTACCATTTCCTAATGATTTCTTTCTAACCACTTTTTAGCAGGTTTTGGGAATGAAATGAATCGGTAAAAAAATAGGTGCATTTTAGTGTGTGCCAGAATCATACATTTGGTAAAAATTAGGGCTTGTTAACGCGGATAAGTTGTGCTGAAAGTGGTTCGCTCTCAGCCCATCTGCGACAACTTAAAAGAATAATAATTGATACAAATAAATACATGTTTTATTGTGCAATTGGAAATACATTGACATATAACTCAGCTATTTGAGTTATTAAATGCTGGTATTATTTGATGCTGGCAGTGGTAACAATTTGAGCCATTTCCTGTATCCCGTAACCTCATTGAATCTAAATCTATGATGATTTAATATTTAAGTGATTTATTTTACGACCAGAGTTTCATCACCTGGTGACTTATCAAATACTCAATCAGGGGAATCTTTAACTGATTTTTTTATTTGCAATGGAGGTGCTTCTATTCTTCTCAAAAGTTAAGGCCGAAATAAATTGTTGTATAAATTGTATAAAATATTTTCATGATATTTTCAATGTCTCACCATTAGTTTTCTTCTTTTAATTTATTGAAAATATTACATTAATGGTTTTCTACTTTCCTCGCCCCCAAAATTTGTGCCTGAATGATATTTGAATTTTTGGTAAGAATTTCTACGATTTTGATTTGCTTTGACCGTAGAGTTTCCAAAAGTCCTGTAAAAATGTTTGGTGTGTGAATAATAATAATTAAACGCTCCTTTTGCTTTCAGGTGCAGTAAAACTATTCCCTAGACGAGGATAGATCTCGGAAGAAATGGCTTAAACACCCTTAGGACCCGCTCTTCTCTAGAGATGTCCACGTTTATCATTCAGGTAAGATTTTGCGTGTCGGTCGATGAGGATAAATATTGTGATGTTTGCTGCCGTAACTGAAAAAAGAGAAGTGGATTAAAATTATTATACCCTCGTTAACTCAAAATTATCTTAATAATTACACTTAAAAGGTTTAAAGGTAGTATCGATTGATTTGCTGGATCGGTAATTTTTCTGCATTATTATGTTGGCTCCAATTCTTATATGCCTTCAAAACTCAAATATGACAAGCATAGTTAAATGATATTAGTTAAATGCACAGACAATTTGCTGATCTAGTACTTAAATTATTACATCAGTTAATTTTTGTGTGTGTCTTCTCATCATGAAAATTGCGTAGCCTTAAAGTGAATTCCTTTTATGATTTTTCGTTCAAATGTGAAAACTTCGGTATCTACTTCCGTATTGAGTCATTGAGTTTAATTCCACCCCTATGTCAATGACGTAAGTCGTGGAAGGAAGTGATGAATGCCAACCAACTCCACCGCGTGAGGAATGGGAAAATCCAAGAATTATAGATGAGAGACATATGAAAGCCTTAAGAAGACGGCAAAACAACTTAATAGGCCAAATCTTGATCCACGATGCCTGATGAAGAGAAACGTCGAGGGATAAGTGGATGGCGAGCACGATATAGGAAGACCTCAGAAATAATAATCGTTAAAGTCACGAATGAGAGGAAATTCGTAGGTGTGAAAATATTTGGCGATAGGTGATTAAATTACAGAGCTGCGTCTTAGTTTTTTTTTCACCATATAGCAGCAATTGTTTATCTTACCCTTATTTTGAGCCCCTGCTAAAAGCCTGAGCTTGGCTACTGGAAAAAGAATTGGGCCCGCTGCTGGAGCTGGAGGCGCTAGCCACCGCTGCGCTTCCACCCCGCGCTTTTCCATTGCCGTTGGGGAGCTCGTGGTTGTTTGCGATCGGCTTGTTGGTCAGGTGCCTGGCGGAGTAAGGGATTGCTCCCGTCATCATGTCAGGGAAAATCACGCCCGTCATCCCCCTGTTGAACATGTCGAGGTGGGGTTGCTGCTCATGGCTGTCGTCATCCAAGGTCGCCTCTTGCTCATCATCTTCCAGCAGTTCCTCGGCCTCCACGGCTTCCGGCTCATCTTCTGGTTGTTGTTCAGCGTTCATGAGAGCGGCCATGTCAATCATCGGGTTCATTTTGACTTGCGAGGCCATACGTTCCATCATGGCTGAAAAAATACACATGAGAAAAACATAAGTTATCACTTAGTGTTTGACAGAGTCCTTCTGTAGTAACCAGCCAAACTGTGCCCTATTACTCAGGATGGCTTCGATGTTTTTTTGAGAGTTTGCCGGAATTATTTAATTCTCTCCGATGGAAACGTGATTTTGTTAAATGAACAATATCTTGATGTCGGTTACTTTTATTAAAATTGAAAACAAACTTTTTTGGGAGGCTATTACTACTTTTCCTTTTTCCTGTATTTGGGGTGAATTTAACCTTTATCTCAATGGATGAGTAATATCTGAAAATTATTAATACTTTTTTTTAATCCCTCTAACGTTCCCAAGCGCAAAACTTTCAAGGAATGCGTAATATTGTGGGACTAAAGAGCCAAAAGGATGTTAAGGGAATAGGTTAAATTACTGTGTCTTTTTAGAAATAGCATAGGAGTTCAGCAAAGCGGAAAATGAATGAAAATTTTGTCGTGTTATTTTAACACAGTTACACCGCTTTACGTTAGGGATCTGCGAAGAAATATTTTTAAACCGTAAATTCCAGAGGTCACTAGTCCTTTAGCAGTTTTGGTATGATCCGCTATTTTGGGTATCTTTGGAATCGCTAGAGACACAATTTCGATATTTTGTATCAGTGGATATTACTCATTATAAAATATCGATTGATGGGGAAAAATTGAGGTCATGACTTTAGTAACTTGAAATGTGTACAGAAAATTTTTTTGATCTCAACTCTTAGCTGATTGGACTAAAACTGTTTTAAAAATTACAGCTATAATGGTGTTGCCAAAGTTTTTTTATGCTGGATATCATAGTACCATACTATTATACATTAGCTCGTGGCCACGTGAAGTAGATAGCGCATTTAAAGCTTACCTTCGAACTCTTTGTCGTTCATGTTCATTAGGGTGGCGGCGGATGCAGCTGCGACAACAGCGAAAAGAATGGCAAAAGTCTTCATCGTGGTCCTGTTGCTCTCCGGACTCGAAACGAAAATGTATGCTTCGTTTGCGATGCGACGGAGCGATGCTGTTTTGTTTGAACCGTTTTTACTTGCGAAGCGTACACTGGTGCACTTGCTCGATTGCTCTGTGCCTTGGTCCGGGGGTGATGCCCATCTTATACTCCCCCGTCGCCATCCCATCCCTTTGCATCCCCATGCATGTACCCATCACTCCCTCAATGAGTTCTACTCCTCGTTCGCCTTCGCCGAGATGTTGTTGGCGCACGTTCGATTCGCTCGGAGACTGCAAAGTGAGATCTCAGGGGCGTGGTGGGTGGAAGAGGGGGAGGATTGGGAAAAAACTCGGATTTTGTTCCGGCGATAAGGCTGGTGTCCATTTGACGCGACGCCAAACTGGTGCCGTCTCTAAATACCCGCTGTGGATAATACTCGGGCATTGCTAATGAGTTGGGCTCCTTGAATTTTCGCGAATGCTGTTTTTTATGAAATCGGATTCTTTACGGTTATTTATAGCATGGGAGTGGTAATTTTTCATTGTTTTGCTGTTTTGTAAGGTATTTAGACATTACCTTTTAATCCACTTACTTTTAAAACTGTAAACCACAGTGAAATCGCAAAAATTCACTTTCGCCCTGGGAGGCGAACCAAAGAATCCTGGATGGGTTAATAACACGAATAATTAGGCAGGCGGATGATGATCAGGTGTCAAATTCCGTCTTTCCTTGGTGAAATGGCTCTGTATCCTTGTATTGTAATTTTCTATTTATAAGTTTTTGTTTCTTTTGTATTAATGTTTTCAAGTGTAGTTAATTTCAGTGGAATCGATATTTTTAGTTTTTTACTTTTTAAAAGATACTTAATTAGCAATATTTAGTTGGTGTCCGATTAGTAGTGTTTTGCTTGTTCAATTGTTCAACATGAAATAATTCCTTAATGGCACCAATTATGGTTTGATTCAGTGGATAATATTCAGCCACCTTTTTAAATAGGAAATGGAATTATGTTATTTTTTACTTGTGGCAATGGACGTTAAGAAAACTGTCTCGATATCTCGGTAATATAACCAATAATATTGGAATGGAATTGTTGTAGTCAACATTCAATTGAAAGGGCTAGAATTCGTAAGGAAAACGAAGATTTTTTGAACGATTGAGACTTTAAGGTGAAGGGAATGCATGTTTAATGCGCATAATATATTTGCGGTCATTGATCTTTATGTATAGGAGGCGGATGCGTTATTTTAATCTCCTCTGCTGGCAAACCTCTCTCCAGGATGTTGGCTAATATCCTAAATGATTCTTGAGTCGGAGTGTCAAAAGATTTACGCGACATTTTACCAGTAAAATATAAATTAGAAAGCTGATCACGAAACGCAAATACCGAAAAGAACGCGTGGGCGCAAGATGCATTCTTTTTTTCGCTGTTATCTTTCTGATTGCGAGGTCGACACCCTCCTTTGCAGTCCATCTTCTTTGTCGATTCCTACTTAACTTGTTTACAAATTAGCTCAGGTAATGCTTGAATACGCAAAATATATTTAAGTTATTGTTTGATGGAAAAGATGCTTAGGTCCTCTGCTAAAATTTGCGGAAATTATTTGTTTACCATGTATCCTATATCTTAGGAATGTTGCATTATGTTTTCGGCTTTTAATGATTTATGTGCTCATTAGATTGTTTCAGATTTGAAAAACGGTAGAAAATGGTACGATAAAAGTAAGGCAATTAATATTCATTTTGCGATTGGATCTAGAATCTACCCGAGACACCTATTTTGAATCCCGTTTACGAACATTGTTTGAACGTGAAAAAAAATCAGTGGCGTGCCTTATCTTATGCAGTGTGGCGGATATTCTTCGTTCCCTTCAGTTTGGTCGTCGAATACAGCGAAATGAATAACCTATATTCTTTGCAAACTTCCACAATCAATATTTTTAGTTTCCCCAGTGAAATGGCTGTGTAAATAGTGTTTTTATTAGTTTTTTCTTTGCATTTTGTCATTCACCGTAATATGCCTCGCTCTGCGGGCGTTGAGGGTTTGAATGCTGCAGTTTTAACCATTCCTTATACTGTTATATTTAAATATGCACTCTTTGCACTTTATATATTTATGCATTCCGTTCGCATTAATTTATAAAATTTATTTGCATTCTCAAATGTAGTTTTCTGATGAGTGACTTTATATTCGTTGCATAATATTAAGGCTCTTGTTAGCCCACAGAGCCACCAATTTTCAGAGTATTGTATTTTAGCCATTTCTCGCTCAGTATTTCCACCTTAACGTTTTATTTCGTAATTGAAGGTATAGCTCATCCCTGGCTGTTTTACAGGCGTGTAAATTTCAAAACTTAGGAGGCCCTCGTTCCTTTTCTTGAGCAATCTCGCTCGAAGTGGATTTTGTTTCGAGGTGTCCTAAGGCCCTGATTTTTATCCTTTTAATTTTCATAGTTATTTCTCCTTTTATGTGTTTTTAATTAACAAAGTCCACATTGTGTCCCATAAGTCCACAATTCGAAACGTGTAGCATGATTAGATCTTACTAAAGACAAAAAAAACCGTTTCATCGCCGTCTAAAGTGAGGATGTTAATTACTAATTGCGTTTTGATCTATTTTCTCTAAGAGCAAAGGAATGCGTTTGTTCCTTCGCGTGAGATTTTGGGTGATTTGTTTGGGGCAAAATTATTTTGTTGGGTACTTCCACAATTGTTGAAGTTTAAACGGGAAACTCCTGCGAAATCCATTTTAATTTCATCAGCTTGTCGTCATTTATCTCATTGGATGTGTCCGTGAAAATCTGTGACTCGGATGTTCTTCGTGGATCTTTGTGCTCAAAGAATACATTTCTTTCGCTGTACTACTGGTGCATACTTTCATACATTTGCTAAATACGTATAATCAATGAATTTTAACTACTTATATTATTTATAAGTAGCATTGCTGAGCGGAGAGGATCCCATTTCTTGCCCAGTGTGTTTTCAAGACCACTTTCAGCGCAGGTGTTCGGCCTTGGAGCCAATCATAAATCAATAATCCTCATTTACCATTGAACTACGAATTAAGGCGTTGTATTTTCCCTGTAATCCCCTCGTAATTTGATTTAAATTTCACTATACATTCCCTAAATGTCCACTGATTTTTCGCTTGATAAAGTTATTTTACCTTCAATTTCCCCAGTCAGAATCGCAGTTTCTTATTTGAATCATCAACCTATACTTAATTTTTTACATTGCCGCTTGTATGTAATGTAAATGCGTGTGGAATAAATATATGCTGACGGGAGTCGTTTTTATCGTCATCTTTGATCAGTTGTCAAGGCTACGGAATACTTGGACGTTACGTTTTGGACGGTGTGGTTCCGCCTTGCTCCTCTCGCAGTGGGCTACGGTCTCCACACGTGACCTAGCCGCCATTACGGCATTCGGAGTTCTCACGTGGCCCTTGTCCTTCTAACTCCATTCACCGTTTTCCAGAAGATGAGCAATGCCTCATGGCCACGAATGGCCGAACCAGATCACGTATAAGGGATGTTTTTGGTTTCGGTTCCACTTTCTGTCAACGAATAACTTATTTACTCCACCCATTGTTTGTAATGCGAGGCGTTTACCACCCCCATCTTATTTGACGAAATTTATATTCATTCACGCCGCGAGATTTTTCATGGGAAGTGGTGAGAAAAGGTGTTCGTGGATGCTCTCGATAAATTGCCGGTCCATATATACCTTATAAAATATTTTATGAAACTTCAATTCTCTTCTGACTACAAATATTCTTCTGGAATGGACAAACTAGCAATATTTATCTTTGTTTCATCGTCGTGAATGTTTGAAAAAGAAATTTGCTATTTATCTCTATTTGTAATATACGCTTGGGTAGAATATATTTGGCACTGCTAGCGAACAGATATTTATTTAATTAAGTTTTTTAAGGAAGTTTTCATGTTGAATTCTTTTGAAGAACTTGGACATACGGATTAGACAAAAGGTTTGGATGGAGCGAGTTCTTAGAGAGGAGGAGAGGATTGGAGTAGTGCTAGCTAAGAGAGTGAGGGGAAGGAACAGAATAGGATTTATGACTTGAACGTAAGGATTAGGCCTGCTGCAAATTGAATTGGAAGTCCTAGTTGGAAGTTAAATATTATTACCAATCGTTGCTCTAATTATTATGTTAAACATTCGCTCTACGGTGAGGCAGCAATTTCCATTTATGTATTTATTCTGGTGGGGAAGGTTATTTTCCTTTATTTTTCATCAATTTCTATTTGCCTCATAAAAATTAAGTCGTTAATTAAGAGTTGACAGTTAAGTCGTTTAATTAGTTTTCCCTCTGGAATTTATGTACCCATTTATGCCATCCTTCATCTAAAATGTAACTGGTTTTATGTGCGCCCAAATTAGTCATCAAAAATATTGGTGCCATATAATTAAGTATTCGTCGTCTCAACCACCATCATCAATACTATTATTAAGTAAGTAAGTAAGTAATAGCAAAATGGATGAGTAGTTCTCCTCTCAATTCCCCTATTAGCCAATTTTTTCAACCTTGCGTGGTCAGGTAAATGCTTTGAAAAAGAGGAATAAATAACTTATTCTCATCACGATAGGTATCTTCTGATTCATAGAAGATTATACTTTAAACGTGAATTAGGATGCAACATACCAGCGCTTCATTTTGGCACAGATAGTATATTTTTATGATAATAACATAAAAAATCATGTCTGGTGACGTTCTGTTTACAGTTTATTGTTTTATGATAAAAATTTCCGTGCATAGGGTTGACAAGAATCTCATTAATTTCTTGCATAAGAATAGGACAAGCACGACGCGCTAACGAATTATTCTGTATTTAGTAAATTTCTGTATGAAAATACGTCGGATTGATAGTTACCTATGTTAGTCTTGTTTTAAAAGCAGATTTATTTCGATTTTTATCGCTTTGGTGAGGCCATAAAAGTTTTGTTTCATTATTGTGATCTACTAGAATTTCGTAAATACAGGAAAAATATCAATAAATGGGCTGGATTGATTTTAATTGATATGACTATTGATTACTTGGTTTTATCGTAAAAGGAAATATCGAGATAACCCTTACACCTTTGGAATTATTAAAGATGACTGTGGTTGTGGTTGCTGAGAGATGTAATGGCTCTCTAACTCTTGTCAATAAATATTATAGCAGTTATTTAACAAATTAGCGTAATTTTGTAGGAAATTTTCGCCTGGATTAAAATCATTTCAATTAAATTTATATGTGGACATGCATGAATTTCGACCCCAGGACTATTTACTCTTCCTATTTGGTACAAACTATTTCTGTGTGTGAAATTTCCACCAAGAGATGTAGTGCATAGATTTTTATTTTGCATCATATGCTAAGGCACTATCTCTTCTAATTCACCGTTTGTAAAGTTGATTCTCTTCATTTCGCGTTTGATGTATCGAATCCCAGTTGTTTTCACAATTTTTATACTCGAGCAAAAATATTTTACAGCTATTGAGCGATAAATTTTTTTCCTCTGTTTTAATCAGTTTTCTCTCGGGGAGGGATACGAAAGCGATTTTGAAACAATGCGTAATATTCACAGTTATTTTTAACTATGGTAAACGCTTATTAGTGGATATCCTATTTTAGCTGGGATTTAAAAATTGCTATTTCAAATACAAATACGTATCTTCGTAAGATAAAAATCGTAAATATATTAGTAAAATTAAAAAACGTAACACCACTTGGACTTTTTAACGGATCTTTCGGTACTGGACTTCTACTTCCATTACAACATCATGGGCTTCTATACCTGCTTTTGGTTTTATGCTAAATTTATCGTTTACTTCGTAAAAATAAAAGTAAATTATAAATTGACACTTTGATTAGATTTTCAAAATGTGCTGGTAACGTGGAAGCGTTTGTATTCTGGCTATATTAATCTAGAAAAGTGAAATATCAGATCATCTGCGTATTATTCATTGAAAAATCAACGCAAAGGCTTAAAAGAATTTCAATAAAATGTTCACTAGCAAAAGTGACAAATGTAGTTTTCATTTTCAGAGCTGGAGCACAAAGTATGTTCTTCTTTTATGTGATATTGTAGACAGAACACATTTTGATGACAGAAATGTGTAAATGTTTCACATTTCCCCAGTGTTGTGTTTCCACATAGCCAGCATCGGCACATTGAACTATGAAGCTAAAGCTATGCTGCATTTTCCAGCTAGTAGAGTACTTAATTACACCAGGTTGTAGCATGTTTTATGCTTAAAAATAACTTGTATAGCACAAAGAAATAGCTCGGTGGAGTAGGTGATTAAATAAAACTTAAAAAATTACCTCAAAACTTTAACGAGTGAAGAGAAACTTGGCACAAGTATTTCACAGACCATGAGTTGACTGACACCGCTCCTGCAGGCTTACTAAAGACGCAGGCCAAGAACTTGATGTGGTCACCGCTATCCTAAAGTACCTCCCAAGCCCTAAAGGTTATTCTTCCACATTACCAACAAGTTTCTACATTTGCACCAGTCCCTCTATCATTTGCAGTGTGTGGATTGGATACTTTTACCGATGGTCCTCAACTGGATAGCGTCAGCGTGGCGTCAAGCATCCTTTCATCACTTTCTTGCGCATTGGACTAGGACACAAGCACGATGCGATAACGAATTACTCATTAATATAATAAATTGATATAGTTATACACCCAGTAATATGCAGACAAATGTTTTTTTAAATCATAAATATTGGTCGTGGTTGCCATGAGGTTGTTATGTTTGTTAAGTGTGGTTACGGTCGTTTTTCTATGTCTCTGTTGATTTAGATTAACTAAAAAAATTGTGATTGAAAAAATGGCTTCATTTGTGGAAAATCTAAAAAAGTGAACAATGAGTCGAAATTTTCTGAAACTTTTGAATCAATAGCTGGTTAATTTTGAAAATGTCTTTTTTAAATATATTTCTGCATGTAAATATGCAGTTATTTAATTTTTTAATACATGCGGAGATACGCTCATAAAATGATTTTAAGTTCACACTCAATTTGCTGAAAAAACGGCGCATCAATGTAATAGCGCGATCTTGGGACTAGGCGCAGGCAACTATGCTTGGCTCACCGCTCCAGTTCTCCCGATTACCACCATTCTCATGCCTTGCCTCCGGCTGGCGCCCGACCTTCGTTGGTAGTACCGGAGGCCTCCGGAGAAAGCGCTGTGAAGGAGTTAAACGATTCAATCACGTGCGTCATTAGGATACTCCCGATCTACAACTCTTAACGAGGTGGACGTTCTCAGACATGTATGCTTTGTTTGGAGAAAAACTCAACATGGTGTGTTTCTTAGTTAACAGCTTAAGACTTCGAAGAGGTTAACTTAAGTTAAGAAATCGAAGCTGTGGGATAATGAAGAGTGGCTTTGGTTTGGCTACGATACTTTCTGCAAAATTCTTTCCTAAAAAGTGCAACTGATGGTAGTTCAGACCTAAAGGATAAAATTTTCAATTTTGCTGGATCAGATAATCAAATATAAATTCAAAGAATTTATTGGGGTTAGAAAATATTTTATTGACTAAGACAGCTTATAAATGCCGGAGAAAATAATTATGGCTAGTGTGGTAGGCCTTTCTTTGGATGGAGTGGCAGTGATGTTAGGCTCCGAGAGGTCTCCCGTCTTCTTTTATTCAGCTCTGTTGATTTCATGGACTCATTCTTCTTCATCGTCTTCTTTTCTCGATATTGAAGATTCTCCGGCTCCATTAGCGTTTCTATAGACTGGTTTACTGCAATTGATCCGTGTTGTATGGCGTCCTGGTCTAGAAAGAGTAATAGGAGAGTTTTTATTCACTTTTGCAAAAGAATAAAGACTGCAGTATTTCGAGTTGTGTGTTGAAAGCAATAGCATTCACTATCTTTGCTAAATATAATGGGATTGCGTTCTATTTTTTAAGACAAGTAGACCAATTGATATCAAAGACTTGCTATTTACTTTTCTGTTGAACCTGTGTTAATTTAATGAGTACTAGTCCAATATAGATCACTAGTATATCCAATAATTAGATATTTATTTATTAATAGAAGTTATACATTCAATGCAATTTTTTTAATTTTTTAAGAACATTGTTTATAAATTGGTGGGCATTAGATGTCCGCAAGTACCTCGGTAGTGGTCTGGAGGACTAATAAAGATTGCATATCTATGGGCATCTTGAACGTGGTGGAGTAAATGTGAGTGTTGAGTAATGCTTAGTGTCTTCTAAAAATAATTTCCTTTGTCACCTTTGAATTTGGCTCTGAGTAAAGAGCTGAGAAAAAGTAATTACTGAAAGACGGGCCTTATAAGTTGCTTATCTGGTAAACATTTTTTCAGAAAATATGAAAAAAAATTATTTTGTCCCGTCAATACTTAAGCATTGCTTTGTATTTAAATAATTCTCTTGTAGCACAACGGAAACATTAAAAAGTAAGGGCTACTTGATTGAGTTATGCATATAGGCGGTCCCGTGTAGAGAATGATTTAGTTATATCTAAACGATTGTTATGTGAATTCATGTAATTAATCGTGACAGCATTAGTAAATCAGGTGGTATTGGAAATTGTTCGAGCATGGTTCAAAACCGGGCTGAATAATCCGGAGATTTCTTCGCACTGGGATAAGTTCCTTTCTAGGAATGGGTCGTAAAATCATGTATTCATCGGGAAAACTTACCACGATTAGAAGCTGCCGCTGAAAGCCTGGGCCTGGCTGAAAGAACCGGACCCCTTGTTGAAACTGCCAGCACTGGCTGCAGATGCGCTGCCTCCTCGCTTGCCGTTACCATTGCCGTTTCCGTTGGGGCGCGCGTGTCCGTTGCCGTTGGGCCGAGAGTTGCCGTTGGCGGGACGCTTGTATCCATTTCCGTTGGCGACCGCGTGGCCGTTGCCCGCCGGCTTTGAGGCATACGGAGATGCGGCGTAGCCATTGTCACTGGCGGCGGCGTGTCCGTTGCCGGCCGGTTCGTGGCGGTATCCGTTGCCTTGTTGCTGGCCGGCAAACATATCGGGGATCATCATGCCCATGAAGCCGCCGTTTCCGAACATGTTGTAGGGCATGTAGCTTTGGCGGGGAGCGTTGGCCGGAGCGTCGGCCTGCGGCTCCTCGTGGGCCTCGTCGGCGTCCCTTGCGTCTCTCTGGCCGATCGGTTCGCCGGCTTCCGCCACGGTGGGGTCCTGCTCCTTCTGCTGGCGCTGGGTGGCCATCAGGGTCCCCACGCCCATGAAGGGGTGGCTGGGGTCCTGGGCGTACATTTGTCCCATCATCACTGAAACGAGTAGGCGAGTTCTTATGTACCTGCCAATTTAACTATGTACCAAAAGCGTTGGAAAGGGGATTACGGAGGTGTTAGGGTGACCTTTTTCGTCATTAATTTTGCGCGTATAACTTATTTTGAGCATATTTATGGGTTTTACGAAGTATCTGCCGTTTGAAATTTATTTTCATTTCTTATCATTGCTATCGGAAAAATTGCTACCATTTGATCGGGTAATAACATTAAAGAGAAAAAATATATAAATATGAAAACACAAAACGTAAAATACGAAATATAACAACAAATATAGCACAAAAAATCTCACATAGGTCAGTTTTTTCACCCCTTCATAAATATCTGGGCATTAATTGGGAAGGGCTTCCGTGTTTCCTCGGGTAAACTATAAAACTATAGCTAGAATTAAAGTGAATATGTGGAGAAATCTTCCCCTCGTCGTAATTCACCTGATACTTTGCGTATGTTATTATTTATCAATTCTGTAAATCAATTTGAAGCGTAATTATAAATAAAATATTTCAATAACTCCATGAGATTGGAGAATGCGTTTCCTTGAGTTTAGACAACCTTCGGTGCAATCCACTCGCATTGGGGAATTTCATTCCCGCTGAGACGAGCCATTCCGGTCACGCGTCTTAAGAACAGTAACCTTTGTGAGTAACTTCGGCGATGTCTACGACTCACAACCCGGATGATTTGGATGGGCTCTCGAAAAGAATTTAAAATGAAGGTGGTCAACGCTCTTTTGCACCCATTGTTAGTTCCTCGGTTTTGGTGGGATGCAATGCTACATATATCGTCCCTTCCGAAAAAAGTTGCCTTAGCCTGCTGGAGATTTCCTTATATTTCCCTTTTTACAGAGTCTTGCTAACTTTAGGAAGATTTTGTAAATGGTTTTTGTGGCGATTGGGATAATCTGCGAAAGAGATATGGAATATCGTGCGTGAAAGAAACTAACCCGTTAAAGTATGATCGTTTTCAGGGAATCAAGCAAAAAATATCATATAGCTGACTGGTCACTGTTAGAGCTGTGTTCACTCACATTCACTCTAATTTATCATTGTTCCTAAGTGCGAATTTAAGGTATATTGTATTTAGGGATAGATAGATGGAAACAGGAGTTGTATGTTGTTATCTCGAACTTTGATGATTTTGTGAAAACGTTCGTATTTTCCTTCTTATGACAGAAGTAGCTTGCAGATTTAAGCTTTAAAACTAAGAATATAACCCTGATATTATCAATCATAAAATCCTTTTGAAAATAAAATGGTCACACTTAATTGATGAGAAGTAGCACATCTGGTTAATAATTATTTTATGTAGCTTAGAATAAGAAAGAAGATAAAAGTCAAGTTACGTGTAAGACGAAAGTATTACGTAATATCAAAGAGAAGTCCACTCTAGAGATGAAATTCGAATTACTCAGTATGCATGACATTGAGGCTTCCTTCACCTTGGACGCTGTGCGGGAATAAATAACGCGCAGAGTATCCGGAGTCACCCTAAGGAAGCGTGAAGCTGGAAATTTTGGCGTTGTCATCTTTTTTCCGAAAATGTGCTTATTGGGCAGGTTGTGTTCTGCTTAGCGTCAAAAATTTCCCGGTGCCTATATTATTTCTACTTTTGCAACTTTTAGTACTTTTTAAAATGCCGTTTCTTTGTTTCTTTTCAAAGCCTTCATAATGATATTTAAGAAAAATTCTCAGCCGAGAGTCAAATTGTTGTTTGTTCGAGTATACAGTGACGAATTTATTCTTTAGGATATGCGAGTGAACCAGAAAGACTTACATTCACATCAAATCACGGGGTTTCTCAAGGGTCAAAGAGAAATTGCCTGATGGTCTTACATACATCGGTTCATGAAAGATATTTTAACGTTAATCGTGCTAAATGTAAATCTACTGAATCGTTCCAAGCGGTGATTATAGCGCGAGCCCTAACGACCATCACAAGGTAGAATAAATATATCCGTTGATATCACTAAGGTTTCATCAAATTATTCAAATTTCTGATGCCTTTTTTGTCTCTGTAACTACCGCAAAAGTGGACGTTAGCTCCAATCTAAAATTACGAATGAACGATAAAGCTCTTTTTCCGCTCTCAGCGCAATGCTACACCCTGCGTATTGACCTCGGGGGAACTCGTCGTGGAGGCAGTGGGGAAAGTCGGAGGTGACTTACCTTTTTCCAAGTCGTCCTCGTTCATGGCAACGAAGGTGGCGGCGGAGCAGACTCCGACGATGGCGAAGATGATTGCGAGGGCTCTCATGGTGGCGGTGCGATGGATCTGGGTGCTTCTTCCGCGGATGAAGTTAGATATCTGCTGGAGTTGCTCGAAGTTTATGGAGAATGAGCTAAAGACGTAAGCCTCTCGGTTTCTCCACGAGTTGTTCTTGCTCTCTGTCTAGTCGTGCCTGTGGTGGATGAGGCAGAACCTTATATACCCATGGGTCCACGGGTGTTTCCTCCCCCTTACCCGGACACCCCACCCGTTTGAACTCTCGTAACTCCCTTCTCCACCCTCCTCCACCCCTTTCAGCAGTCCTGTTGCACGTCCGCGCACTATGGGAGTCGCCAGGGGACTGTCAACTAGGGTTAAGAGGGTGGTGGAGGAGGCGTGGGGTATGGGAGGGGGGACACGGTGGGAATTCTCGGATTTGGTTCCGCTGGGGTTGGACGTTGAAGTCTCCAGCAGTCGGGCGTTGAAATCTCCATCGGAGGGAGGTGGATGTCGTCTCCTTCGTGTGCGGATTTGTTAGGGCCGTGGGGACTTCTAACAAGATCCGTGGTGACCAAAACGTGATCACATTTGGAGGAAGATGCCGTCCGCAACGCTGATACCACCCTCTAATTTTCTATTCCTTTGCCCTCTTTTCTTCGCCTGTTTTTCGAAGATGTTTTTCAAGGCTCGGGAATAGTTTCCGGGAACTCACTGTCAGTGAACTCAAGTCGGATGCTATCGCTGCAGAATTACCATTCAATTTTTTTATTTTTTATCTGTGAAGTAGTTACTTCAAGTAGGAAGGAGATATCAAAGTATAAATTTCCACTCAATAGCAGGAGAAATTACTGAGTGACCCATCTTTACCACATGTCTTTATTTCACAAGTCCTTGAGTTATTAGAAATTATTGGGATACCAGTTTGCGTGATTAATCACACATGAAATAATAGGTGCATGATCAAGTCCCCTTAATAGGTTTTCCAAAAATTTCTAAGTTTAGATCTCATCATAATAAATATTATTATACTCATATTGTCATTTACTTTATTTACAATTTTCCTTGTTATCATAAATGCAATTTTTCCTCACAAACGGATATTAATCTTCAGAAGCTATATAAATCCGTTTTAATATTTCTTTATCGTATTTTTTCATTATAAATTATTGAAAGAACTAACTTATTGCTTGCAATATTCTGCTACCCTCCTAAATAATCTAATTAGTATCACATTATGTCCAAAAATTATTATTTACTTGGAACTGGCGCTAGTGCAATTTTGATAAGTTCTTAATTAATAGATTTGTCAATCGCATATCCACTAAACCACCGATCTTCGAGTAATGGATGTATTTTTTGGGCAAAACAATGACATGTTTAAATTTTTCTCCAGAAATAGCTAAGGCAAAATTACCCTTTGATCTTTCAACATCAATTTCGATTTTTAACCAATTTAGGAATAGTATAATTAGCAATGGAGAACGTGATTAATATGTTATATTTTCTCACATAATTGGAAAAAGAAGATTTATCTTGCACATTACAAATTCTTTTTATCGGAACATGCAGCAATGATCTCATTGGAAGAGTCACGTAATACTTGCACCGTTAAGAAGACTAAAGAGTGTAATAAAACCTTCAACGTTTGCCTAAGTTTAATGGTTTTATGCTCGCTTGTTCCATTTGTCAGAAGGTTACAGACATGTTTTCTTTAGTAAAAATTACCCTTGAGAAATTTGAAAATTTTCTCTGAACATCGTTAGATGTAGATATTTTTCATTAAGAACTTGTAGTATGGGCTCAATTTGAAAAAAAGTATCATTGATCGAAACAATTGTATTTTGTTTTGAAGTAGTTTTACACTCTGCTTTACCTTGATTCTTCGAGGTATAAAAATACTATTTTTTTGGTTGTACACTTGAATGGATGACTTCCGTGAAAATTTCCACTTTCAAATGTTTAATGAAATTACTAAGAGTCTGTATTTTTCTGATGGAGCACTTAACTTACGTAAGATGTGCAAACAAGCTTAATTTCTTTCAATATTTATTCCCCAGGGTATTTCTTCAAGAATTTTCAAAATTGTCCGTGTGTTACCGTAGAACTGTATTAGGGTGTCAAAATATTTCTCAATGCTAAGTTTATTTTTTATTTAAAATTTTAACAAATAACCATTGTTAACATGTAAATATTTTCATTCAAAATTTCTCATTTTTCGGTGATGTCGTCGGCTATGATTCCTCTCCTCAAGTTCGTTTCTGATTATGGTTCACTATTACGTTAAATTTAATTTTTGGAAAGGGTTGTTTTCCATGTTATTATTTATGGTCTAAATATGGTTTATATAAGTTACTTACACAACATAAATGGCAATAATCCTCTTCTATAACTACGTGGATTGTAAAATTGCGATTCCATCATTTCGATTTTGAGAAGAAAGAAATTTTCGTTCTAAGCCGTGAATTTACCCTGAGAAGTACTCGAAGGCCAAATATTTAACCAAATATCTCTTACAGTTGCAATATGTAGTGTCCCAGATCTAATGAAAATACTTTTTTATCGTATCTTTATCATCCAACTTCGGTATCCATTAAAAATGTCTTACTAGGAATATTTACAGAATTCCAAGTAACTTGAAATGTAGTCCATGTGAACCACTTTCTAAAATTCCATTGTAATAACTTCAGTTATCTACGTGAATATAAATTTAATAACCTTCATTTTTATTTGTTTCGAAATATGGCTAAACTTGGTTTCTAGTGGCTTTCGCAACCCTCCTATTCAGTATATTATGCAGTTCAGTCTGATACCCTTTGTCTTTGTGATAATCAATATGGGAATATTTAATATCAGTATTTACAATCAGCTGTGAAAGTTTATTATTTTCTCCACTTTATTCGGTTTTTTATTAAAAGTTGAATTTTTGTTCCTAATTAGAAAGCGTCACGAGCTCTAGATTTAAAATCATGAGGCTTATCAGTTGTAAATATTCTTAGCTATTTTAATCTAATGTGCTTACTTACGATTCGTACCATAATTAAGTTTTTGGATCGTCGTCTACATATGGTGGATGATGTCATCCATTTCGTGACCCTTCTTATCTATTTTGTCACATTGTCACCCCACTTATTTTCTCTGCCGCAATGTTTTCAATATTTGTGGTGCAATCAATTGATTGAACACCTACGATACAATTTTCTGTTTCCCTCTATCCCTACGTCGCTTTATGACCTTTATTACAGCATGAACAGGATAAGCATTTCCCATTAACCAAAAGGAAGAAACCTCGTTTCCCGGTCTCACTGAAATCCATACCGAAAACAAATATATCTATATGTATATATGGCTAAAAATTAATAGCAGTTCAACGTTCAATAATGAGTATATTTGCTGAGGATCTAGAAAAGATTCTCCGCTGGCTAGTCTAGGAGATTTTTACACTCAAAGCGTCCCTTTTATGAATTTACATATTTATTGCCGCAGGAAAGTTTTACCGTAGGTTAGAAAATTAAATACAGATTAAATAGTTTTTAAATCTAAAAAACAACGATAATAAAAACCAGAGATATAGTCTAAAAAGTGAATAATCATAGGGACCATAATTATAGTGAGAATTTATCACTGATTGGCATTTATCATTTTTTCTATGCAGGTATTGCGGACCTCTCCATGATTTTCAATAATGCAATGCAGTTATCATTGTGTATTTCCTTAATGTTGTTCTCTATTACAAGTTTTCAGTTTTTTATCTACATCAAGAATTAATGCGTGTGTTAGGAATTGATTCATTTTAATTTCCTGTTAGCATGGTCGCAGTGGCGTGGTGTCTCAAAAGACTCCGCAGTAATACAGTAGTGGTCGTCACGCGTGCTATGGGAAGGTTTTGGCTGAAAAAGTAACAGAGAGGTGCTATTTTGCAGTTGTAGGTCAACACCTCAATACCCAGCGAGCATATAAGAGTCAGCACAGAAATTCTTTCTCCGTTAGCTCAATAAAATATGGAGCAAAGTAGCGCGAGTCGTCAAATACTGCTATGGGCTAGCGGAGAGCGTTACTAACGTGGTAAGCTTTTACAATAATTAGGCTGGGAGCCACAAAAGACTCGGATGCTAAGTGCTAGCTTTAGATTACTTGACGTATCAAAAATAGACCCTTAGATCCTTTAGATTAGAACCTTTAGATCCTTAGAACCTCGCCATATTTCAAGACCCGACAGAAACGATAGTTAAAGAGAGATATTTTTTCGAAGTATCGGAATTCGTTTTTACCCCGAACAATAATGGGCTTTAATAAATGCTGGGTGGGATACAGGACACGCATCTCTTTTCATTTTTCATTCTTTTTTAATTTCTTTGCTAGCGACTGGTGTCCTAAAACCCCTCCTCATCACACCTATTAGGAAGGATTGTAGGTCTGTAAGTAGATTTAGTATTAAAGCTTAAATGAGTATCTTAATTTGTCTTATGATGTCAGTGAATGAGTGATGCATTGGCGACGAACCGCCTCAATATTTTTTCAGAAAAACGGTTGAAGTTGGTCATAATCACTGCAGAAGCTTCATTATCGTCATCGTACTTAGGACCATTTGATATCCGGGCTTCAAAACCTTCCTATGTAAACCTTCGTTGTGCAATGGGAAAAACTAAAATGATATAAAAAACGGGAATTTAAGCGCGTGTGCTTGTAATCTTGTTGATGGGAGGTAAAATAAATGGAAATACTTATGCTAGATGGTTCTATTTGAAGCAATCAAGGCTTAGCAAACTGGAGCTTGGCCATACCTATTTGTAAACAGAAACGATTTCAGTCGCCGATGACGTGGTTATTGTTTGTTCGACCTCGAAGTTGCGGAAGTTGAGTTTATTATAAAGGTGCAGAGGTCTAACGATGAATGATGAAATCCATTATTTAATGAGTCATTATATTTAAGGAATTTTATCAGTTTCTTGTCCTGGGAGTCCCTTAGGAAAGACCTTGGTCTCTCAACGTGCTACGCATTTATGGGTGGTAAAAAAAAAGCGAGTCGCAGTGAGTCACTCCCCGGGAAATATTTGGTGGAGGTTCTCTTTTGAGACTCTACATGCGAGCAAAATTCTATCAATGAAAACTAGTATGACCTTTAATTTTGTGTTGTAAGTTATCATTTTCGTTTCACTCGTGCTCGTATTGTTTTTCATTGCATTCAAAGCGAACGTTTTTTAATTACAAATATTCTAAAAATTCATTCGGGATGCATTTTTTATAATATTGATGTAATCGTTTTAAAGTCTTGGTTATTAATGCGCGGAGTCCCTTTACTTCACTGGAAGAATGAATTTGTCGGGTAAAGTTGGACTCCTTTCACTATCTTTATCTTCTCCGTTTTTACCAAGTCCTTAATTATGGCATTAGCCATTGCAAGTAACCTTAACGTAAATGCGTTGTTTTCGAGCGCTATAGTTATTTGAGAAAGCATTAAAACTGAAGTAAAGTATTTTTCCATCGTTTCTTTTATTATTATTGAAATAAACATCTAAATTCATTATGCAGAATTATCTCTAACTGATTTTGAGACTTTCTTTGGGACCCAGATGCTTTGTGCTTAACGGGTCACGGGAGCAAATATGAGCCTCTCTATGCCTCACGCAGAAGACGATCTTCGTCGTTATGTCATTCAGAATTTTAGGGTGCCCTAGGAAGGTTACTCCCCTCGTCAACCCTAAATGTGAGACGCGAGGCTTGGCCAGAGCGTAGAATGAAAATATAATATTGACTAATTTTTTTCACTATTAAAATGGTTGATTTGGCTGCCAAATATTCTTTTTATGGCTGTTTGGTGCAAGCCCATTACATGGTGTATGCATAGTACATTTAGTGATTTCTTTGGGGTCATGGATGTAAACGTGAACACTGCAGGTGAGAATTTGAACTTGGATTCAAAATAACTGGAAATTTTCTCTCGTTTTCTCGTCATGTTAAATATTGTAGACTGTGAAATAAAGAAGAACAAGATGTAGAGAGGAAGATTTTTTTTCCAGTCATAGTGATTAGTTATACTCTTTCATTTCTTCAGTATGAATTATTTGCTTCATTTTGTCTACCTTCTTTCATGGTGTAGCATGTTCCTCGACCATACTTAAACCTTGAATTACCGATTTACCCGCATCTTACACCGTCCTATCAGGTATCTGCTTATTTATTCGTCTCTCATCCATGCGTTCGGCATGACAAAACCGACAGAGCGCACTCCTTTTATAGTTGTCCGACATGGGCATAACGATCAATCTACATTCTTTCATGGCTGATATACCCACCCCTTCTCCACTTCTTTTACGGAATATTTTCTCAGGTTCCTCATGACCGCGGCAAGTGAATGATATTAATGCTTTATCTCCATGAATTAATAGAATTTATTTAATGCCAACCAGCTCATTAAAATCGGTGTTGCCCCAGCTCCGCCTTCAGACGATGATTCCATATTATGATTTTGTCTCTCACGTCCCTGGTATTTTTCCAGTTTTACTATGGCATCTGCTCGATATCATTTTGCTTGTGCTTTCGTTGGGCGCTCTGGTTTTTCCGGCTGTAATTGTTCTTTGAGAAATTTATAGCCTGCATGTTATATGCTGAATAGCAGTAGTGTAAGGATATTATAAATGCTTTAATCTCGTATTTATTTGAGTCGAGTCGACTTGATCGATATGCAATTACTCCGAGTGTGATTTATTTCTTAAATACCAAAAAAATGGGGAATATTGTGGAAGAAAAGTAATTTTTCATTTTCTAAATCAAATGGTGTGCATTAGATGAATCAATAATAAGTGATTTATAATTATAGTTTAATCTTAAATTTAAGGTAAATAGATACGATTGTAATGGAGAATTATTCAGACTGTGTTCATAATTCACGAATAGATTTTTCTTGGTTCTTTACTTAACTTTTCAGTTTCTAAACTATTTGAGTGCTCCTGCCTAGTTGATAGGCATATTTCAGTTGCATTTTGGTAATGTATTTCGATTTTCGATGCATGCTTCTATGATGGAAAGACCTCATCGGACACACTATCGGAGTACCAATAGCAGTAATCGCAGCTTATGTTTTTTGTGTCTTAGACATCTGTCGTATTACCATGATGTTGCTCGCTCTCAGCAAATGTCTATGCCCAGTGCTGCTTTATGTATTTTTCCTGCTATCGTTGCTACTGCGTTACTCGGCGACCTTTTTCCGATAAAATCTTGTTGATGTGTATTTCCGGCTGTTGGGTGAACCGATGAGCGAAGAACTTGTCTTCGTTCTCTGCTGTACCTTCTATTTTGGACCACAAAAGCCCTCTTCATCGACATAGGGGCCAATACGTGATTTTAAGAATATTGTTGACATAAGTGTTTTGAAATGTTGCAATTTTTATTTCACTGATTCTCGGGCGTAGTTGTCGTGTAGTCATAGTATCTGCTTAGCCTCCCTATTATCCCTCCAGCCTTCGTAGTTTCATTATTGTGTGGTGGGATTATAGCTATTAGGAAGTACTGCAAGTTCAATATTTGTGTCACTTGGCTTGATGCCAACGCGCTGCTCTGTGTAATAAGTGAAGGTCACTCACAGAGTTCATTGTCTGGGTGTCCTATCGTGATTTCTTCGCCGGCGGAAGTTAACTACTATTAGCAACTAAATAGGCAGTATATGTGCCGGCTGCGTCCCTAACAGCATTTCCACAACTACTCTATTGAAAGCTAATCGTGATACCCTTGATGTTTAGAGCATATGAATGGAACCTCCGATATTCTTATTCGCCATGTAATTATGGCATTACATCACGGTATTGGCCGCAAATAATTTTCAACTACCTTAACAGACTGTTAGTGTGCCGACTGCGTCGCTACCATCACCTATGTGATGCTCATATGTTAAGAATTCACTCACGAGACTATAGAGGCTCACACCTTTCGAATCTCATTTCTCTGTCCTCTCAACTCACCATTTGATTACCATGGATTTTTAAAAATTTAGTCTCGTCTCCATAATCAGCATGAATTATCAGGTATAGTTATGTATCATTCGCTGCGACTTTTGATATTTGAGTGAAGTAGAATTCTTAAAATCTTGACACTGATACAATACAGTATCTCAGTCTTGCTCTTTATTGGAAATACGGAGTAGTTACTTGGAGAAATAATTCAACAGATTTTTAGGACATTTGTGGAAGAAATTATAATCACTCTTTTCCGACAGACTATTCTCAATTTGATGATATTGCTGCTTGCTTTACTTGTTATCTTATTCTGCGATAATTTTAGGCTGGGCAAAATGAGCACTAGATCAGAGTTACATATTCTGGTGTTGTCTTTCTCTCATGACTCTAATGATAAAATTATTCCATCGTTTCATTCATCATAGGAGCTATTTCCTCTTCACCCCACGTCTGATGATGGCATTCTCATCCACCTGTGTCTTTTCTTCCTATTCATAGCTCATTTGTCCAATTCATCACGTTCCATTCATTTTGTCACGGCTGTGTCTGCGAGAATTTGCTTGTTGTTCCTTTTGTTCTCGCCGCAACAGGATTTCATTATGCATGTATGCCCTATGAAAGAAGGTTTATTTTTTCTTTCAGAATTAATGCACTGCTAGCATTGAGTGGTTCTCATCTGTGTTCCATTAGCCATACTTATATAGTATCGCTAGCAAGAGATGGAGAGTTATTGAAAGCACTTTTGCTCCCCTATATAATTTAAGGTCTGTTATAGTCGGTTTCAGAATGCAACGTATCTTGTAATTATTCAGGGTCCGAGATGCATTGGCCATTTTATAGAACACACTCCTCGGCGGTGTAAGACTGAGTTTTATTCATTTTCGATCAGTGTGCTGTTGGAGTAACCCAAATTTACATCTTTTGACCGAAATATTTCTCTCGTGTCTCTTCGCCTCGTTCGGGGAAGAAAAATGCGCGTTATGAGAAAAACTGTAAAGTCGTTTTTACTCCTAGGCTAGTATATGTGAGAAATTTCAAGCATAAGTTGCTGTATAAATTCCTCGACTTCCGCGAAAGCATGAAATTAATTCCATAGTATAAGTACAAAAGGTTCTTGATTATTTCTCTCACGAAATCTCACATCATTTCCAAAAATAAGAATAGAATTCAAAGTCCATTATTTTTAATATTTGCTCACCCTATTTTACCTAAAAAAATACCAGCGCTAAAGGGTCTTGTCAATGTCCTCTCATGACCGCTATTTCACTTGCGTTGGAGCAAGCTCTGTATGCGGTTTCTGGCATCATTTCAAATAACGATTCTCATACATTAATGCCTATTAAAGATGAAAGCTGAATGGTTGCTCTAATCGATAGATCAATGAAGTTGAAGGTGTGACGTTCCCTGGTCTTTGGGCATTACCAGACGTTATCCCATGGCCTTTGACGTCACAGCTTCAAGCATGACTAGATAATTAATCAAAACTTCCGGTACGAATGACGTCTGTCGATCTGTACGATCTATACGCCCAGCGTGATATGGGTTATTTCAACTAATGCCTCACGTATTTTAATACATTTATCATGTAACAGGCATGGATAAATTCGCTTTTGTTTAAATATATCGCAATACGTGCTTATTTCAAATTTATTATCCTATTGTAAGTACCAAAAATAACCTGCTATGTATCTTGCATGAAAAAGTATTATACGCAATTGGATCGTGAACAATTGAAGTGATTTGGGAGCGAGGTGCTTTTGATGAATTCTGTGCATTGTGAGTTCATTGTCAGTATATGTGGCTCTGGAAGGCTCTGTTTTTCAAGGATTCATATTTTTTTGCCATCAGAAGCAATGCAACTGAAAACCGCTTGGTTACGAAGTGGCCTTGAGGCAACAGAATGAACTGTGGTTCTGCAGATTTAAAAAATTATTTTTTGAGAGTTAAGCTCTGTTTTTCCTACTTACTACGATGCTCATTGCCACATTTTAGTGCAAACAAATATGTTGCTAAAGTATTCTAGTGCGTTTGTTTCTAAGGAGTACATATTGTCAATTTTTTCTGGTGACCGGCACGAAATTTATGATTTAATAGTTATCTATATAGAAAAACATCATATTATTTCCTTGGCAAGTACAATTTTTTAAATTAGGTCAAAAATAATATTTCGTAATTTTCGCGAAGGTGACAAATACTTCGTTTTTCTGCGGAACTTCCTTGTTGTTAGAGCGACTTTGTAAAGCACGTTGTCCCATGAGGTAATTAATTATTCTGAATTTTATCTATTAATTTTAAGCGTTATAATTAGGGCTACCTGTACTGCGGATTATCTTGAGCATTATAACTCAATGGGCATCATTCTCTGAAAATTAAAATAATAACGATTCCTAACTCTTTATAATGATCTATTTGATACTCTGTGAATATCTTGAGTGTGATTTCTTGAGTGAATTTTTATATTAAACTCCTCATTAAGGAGCACGAACCATACCTGTGGATGTCAAGTCAGGCTGTGCTACATGGTAAAATCGTAAACACTTCGCTTAGTTATTTGGTTACTATTTTATTGACCATCACGTTGGTTTTAAGCTCTCATTGCTGTGAATATAAATTACAATATTCCAACATAACCACTGTACCACGTGTTTATTGTAAGTGTTTAGCTTTCAGTATCGTTTATTTGGTCCCTCATTACTTGATATTCTCAATCGCGATTGCTTTGCATAATTCTATTTTCAGCTAAATTCACGATATTATATTTTATTCGTCTTATGTACTTGTCTCACTATGACAATCAGTTCTAAATATTCCTTCCACTTGATGAAGTAACATCCATTTCCTCTTTCTTAGGGCTACATCGTATACTCAGTTGGACTAAATCTTTTTTATCTTATCTTAGACGTATTTGGTGACATAAATTAGTGTCATACTGCGTCCCTGCAGAGTAAGGCTTACAGTAACGGTGGCATCGAAGTATTCAATCGGATCGTTTGGTTGCCAGAAGACATCGTATTCATCTAATAGTTTTCTTTCTCTAAGCATTTTCTTATTCTTTGAGGAAAAAATGCATCTGCGTACTAATGCTGGACAATTTTACGTGTAGTGTGTCTCATATTTTACTGTACCTATTGATGGCAGTTTTTATGAAGAGTAAATTTTGTATCCATTAAAATCAATCGATCTGATTGTGTTTTTATTTGCATTATTTTTTATGCTTCTGGTAACTTCGGCATCATTTCGGCATTCAGCCGGCCTCGGTGGCGGTGGGGTAAAGTCCTCGCCTGCCATTCCGTCGGCCGCGGGTTCGAATCCCGCCTGGGTAGGTAATCCCTAACCAGGGCATGGATGTTTGTGTTGTGCTTTGTTAATGTTGAAAACCCGTTGTAAAGGCCAAAATGTGCTGTTTACGGGGAAATTGGAAATAAATAAATAAATAAAAAATTTGTTTGTTTTTATTCTGCTGATCCTAAGGTAAGGATTATTAACACGTTGCGTACCGGGGTATTTAAATTCCTTTTAACCCTCTGTTCCGGCGGTTTTTTAAACATCACTCACTGAGCAAACCTTCCATTCGAAAAAATGCCATAACTTATTTAAAAATTAAAATTTTTTCATGCAATTTTGAATGTAATGCTCACAAATAATTTCAGAATCTCTTTCTGGTGTGATACTCCATGAAACATTTTCCCTTGTGGAGTTGAATGCCGCAAGTTGAGCACACATACCTTGTTTCTTTTCTAATTTTTCTCGAAGCGCACATTTTGCATCTTCTTGTGTGATATTTTTTCGTCCCCTTCCCCACAATAGGAACAAGATGGTGTTTGCTAAGGTCTCTCGATAAGCGCTGTGGGTGATCTCTTGAAGGGGCCCGTCCTGTTGGCTTATCATCGTAGTCATCGTCCGAGAATGATTCACTCGACTCCTGCCTACTCGCTGCCCACTCTTTGGCGGTCTGGAGCAAAAAGCCTTTGAATCGAATGCCATTATTTTTGTTTAGGGTTTTATAAACTCTGGAAGCATTGAAAAGAGCGCAATTTATTAGCCACAGCACGACTTTCTTCTACCATTTCATTGTTTTTATCATGAGGGAGTAATAGGATAAGTGCATATCCGCCCTGTCAACACCTTTCATGCACTCGTTGTATTTTATAATACAAGTGGGTTTTTTGATTGCCTGTCCTGTAACCCAATCTTTTACCTTTGAGTTACCCATGCTGGCGTTATGAACAGTGCTAATCATTCTTACTTCCCTCTTGTCTTTCCAAACCACTAGTAACACCTCACCTTTACAAGAGAACGTGCTCTGTCCCTTTTTCAAAGTTTTTGCCTCGCTCTTCAACGCGGGAGGGAGTCCCCAATTTGGTCTTATGGTTCCACACACTCTTACTTTGTTATCTAAGAGCAGTTCTGCAATTTTCTCACTATTATAATAGTTGTCTTGATAGGCATGATGCCAAAGATTGAGATGTGGCTTCAAAAGAGACAAGATGGTTTGTTCTAATTTTTTCCCCTCGGCTGAATAAATTTCTAAATTACTAATGTAGCCAGAATCACTTTCACAAATCATTCGAAGTAGTAAACCATATTTTACAATTTTTGCAGGATTATAGGTCTTGATGTATATAGATAGGATTTTCAATCTTCCTCTCCATGGAATCATGGCTTCATCAAGTGACAATTCCTGCTTTGGTTTCTACACATTTTGAAATTTTTCAACTAAGTATTCCACGGTGGGTCTTATTTTATGTAGTCTATCCGAAGTATCTAAGAATGCTTCGTTATCACTAAAGTGCCACGCTTTCCACATCTGCTAAAATCTGTTTCGCATCAGTAGTCACTAAATATTTTTGTTTCGATGAAAGGATCTGTACTCCAATATTCCTTCAGTGTATCTTTCCTCACTTGACCCATCAGAATCAAAACAGAAAAGATTTTTTTCATTTTAGCCATGGTTATGTTTGACCACTTCCCTGTTTTTGGCGATTCTTTGTATTTATGCTTATTTTGACAGCAATACAAATTGGATTGATGGCACATCATTTCAAAAAAATCATTACCAAGAAATAGTGAGACCACGTCGAGGATGTTAGTGGAATTTTCTGGTAATCACTTCACTGCAGGTTGGCCCAAAAATTGCTCTAAATATCTCTCAAAATCTATTTTTTTCCATGAAGTAGAACTTCCTGCCAAAGCATTGTCTTCATTTTCACTCGCATCGGAGTCACTTTCACTGATAACTAGAGGAATAGGTTTTCTAGTTTCCATATTCACCACAAAATCAGAATCGCTTTCACTTTCGTCGTTATCCTCGTCATACCCTAATGCAGGGGTCGGCAACCTTTTGAGTCAGAAGAGCCAAAAATTACAATTTACAAAATTTCAAAGTTTTAAAGAGTCACAAAAATTTTTCTTACCAACAATAAATAGCACTCGCATAAATATTTTTTTATAAAAAAAACGAATCTATTTATTCATAAGAAAAAATCTATTTATTCTTATACAAGTAGTGTTTTTTACAACAAATTAGGTAGTATATCAGGTGTGTGTAAAAGTCTTTACCGGATTTTTCGCAAAATAAAACACGTTATTTCAAGTATTTCCTTAAAATTTATTTAATCAAAGTATTGACCATTCGATTCTATACATCTTACCATCTCTGAAGTAATTTATGGATAAAATTCTAAAAGAATTGTAACTCCTGTGAGTTAAACCATTAATTAACCCATTTTTTAACTTCTTTGAAATTGGCAAAGTGTTGCTCTGCAAGCACATGTCCTATTGATGTGAAAATAAAAACAAACGATAACATACATTTCAAAAATTTAAACTTTATTAAACAATGTAACTTGTACATAAAAGTAAAAACAAACAAATTCGATGGGAGCGTTGGCTTTGCATGGTGTTAGAAAGTTCGGACAAAATTTGGCTCATAACTTGTTGTTTTAAGTTTCATACATGACTCCAAATTTTCATTTGTTAGTTGGCTACTTACTTTACTTTTAATTATATTCATGCAAGAGAATGCTTGCTCGCACGAATATGTCGATCCGAAGATTGTCAGTACTCCAAATGCCAACTTCTTCACCTCACTGTAGCAATCTGGAAGACTATTCCATGCGTCGAATATAAGTGCCTCAACTCGCGGCAATTCTTTTAAAGCTGTCCATTTTTGTTGCGTTACGTACATATATTTCTGGACCTCCAACTCTTCCAACTTGCTTTTCAACTCTGTAAATTTTCCACTCCACAAAGCTTTACTTTTTAATCGATCAATTGCATTTCTAAAGATCCAGTATCAACTCCAAAGGGCTCAATGTGGATTTCGTCACTAATTGTGTTGAGAGTATTTTCTATGAATGCTAGAGTGGTTTGTTGGTTTTAAATTGCTGAAATCTGTCAGCAAATTCATCTATAATTTTTTTATAACTGTGCTGAAGTAAATCGTGTCAACAGTTGCTCTGGTTTTTTAATCGCGATATTGCTTTAGAAATTGAAAATGAAGCAATTTACCGCTCTGAATATGTTCTGCTAAAATAGTTAATTTTTCTTCGAAACAAACCAATTCTTCTACCAAAACATAGACTGGGATTCCCTTTCCTTGCAGTTTTAGATTCAGCTCGTTTAATTTTGCCGTGAAATCTACCATGAAATAAAATTTTTGCAACCGTTTGCCGTTCTCTAATTCAGGGTGATTAATGCCTTTTTCATTGAGGACTGTATTTATTTCATTTAAGCACAAAGCAAAACGTTTCAACACCTCACCTTTGGAAAGCCATCGCACTTTATTGTGAAGGAGGTCGGAATACTGAGTCTCCATTTCATTTAAGAATTCTTTAAACTGACGATGGTACAGTGGTTTTGACAAGATGCTGTTAACAATCATGATCAGCTTAAGGTTGGAAGGCGATATTTGGTGGAACTTGTTCACAGGAAACATAATGTAAGTGTATTTTCATTATGTTTCCAACAATCATGATTACCAAATTCATGACCTCAACTATTTCGGCCGGAAATTTTTGGACACAAAGCGCTTCTTGGTGTATTATGAGTTGGAGCGAATTCAGTAGGAAGGCAAAGGTCAGTTTGAGTAGTGACGGACGATTAGAGCGACAATTGCTGGCTTACGTCGTGAACCATGGTTCGCGCCGGACTGGCCCCCACTTCCTTCGCACATCAACAGCACTGCGGCGACGGCTTCATTCGAGAGCTTGCTTCTACCATACTGACGACAGTGACAACGCGTGTCACGGGGGAGAGGTGGAGTGAAAAGCGAGTACAATGGGCTGAGAGAGAGAAATGGTGCCCAATCCTCGTTGGTCGATTCAAAATCTTTTTTAAATGTTATTTTAAATAAGTAATATTTGCGTATGGAACTAAAGAGCCGCAGTTTCATATCCAAAGAGACGCATGTGGCTCGCGAGCCGCTGGTTGCCGACCCCTGCCCTAATGGTACATCTGACAAATCATCAGCACACAAGTCTAACAAAATTTCTTCTTCATCCAAAGTGTTGTCCTCCCGGTGTGATGCCATAATATGGAATATTCATATGAGTGGTTTTTAGAGCACAAATGCGTGCAAACCTTCAAGGAAAAAGATAAAAAAGATGCCAACGCTGGTAAGAAGAGGAACGCCGATTCTGGGTGGAGGTGTTGAGGATGGATATATGTGCCTATTAGGGAGTAATGCCTTTGGTTTAACATGGTTAAAAAGCTAATGTTTAGAATATAACTTTACCCAATCAAACATTATGATGCATCAATTCATTATGAATTACGAACAACAACTGAAAACGTACTAACGAATACGTACTTTACGCTTTAAAACTGTTTAGGTTGATGCGCCTAAATGACGAGAATCTTCGTAATCCGTCCGGAACGTTCGGGAAAAAAATGACGAGAATTCTCGCCATCGGTATGCAACGTGTTAATATTTTTAGGTTTTTATTTACCTAAAGCATAAAACTTTAGCATTCTAAAGTAATTTATTTGTTTTTTTTCTCTTAATAAAATTATTATGCTTTTGCTGTTTTTCCTGTGGAACTATTTTTAGTAATTTTGCTAAAGTGTTGATGCGTTGAATGAAATGTTAGTTCGATTAGCATATAATTCATGAACTCTATTGCAACCTATCGGTAATTTTTTTGCGTATGACGTTTTTATAAATTCCCAGGAAAACCTCATTCATTTTAGGTTTGTCATAATGCCTCATGGCAGAGTTGAATTTTATATCCATTCATTTCATGTCACCAAAATGCTACCTTGATGAGTGTTTTGGGAATCAATATTATCTTCAGGCCTACTTACATATGATTTTGTTTTTTTAAGCTTCAATCGATGAATCGTCTAGCCAATTCTGATGGACTTATCGATGCTTTCAAAAGTAATCAATGCGCGGCGTAATTTGTAATAAAACACTGTAAAATGATTTAATTATGACTTTTTATTTCTATTTTTGCTTTGGCACTACTAAAAATTAATTTACATGCACAATTATAAAAACAAGTCCCCTAATGGTTATTAAAATACATAAGTTAGCTGCTCCCATATAAATAATTTTATTTTGACATTCCTCCTTGTCGTTCGTTGACCGTTCATTTCCGTAGTTCTCATGTTTGGACCGATGATATGCATTATTCTTCCATTTTTTCCTTTTTAGTTGGGATTATATTTCTTCACCATTGCCCGGAACTGAAAGAAAAAAATAAAATGTATATTAGCTATGCAAACTAATTTAATGAAAGAATTGCATCCAAAACTTACCATATTAGTTGTTCATTTTCACATGTCCAGGGTGAATGATTGGTCCATGAATTGTATTAATATTAAATTGAGATCATAATCCTCTCCCTTGGGTGTTGCCGTTATCGTGGAATTGATTCCCGAGTTTGAAATGTGTGAGAGTTAATTTGAACAAACCCTCAACCACCCCTATCAAAGCAGGCAAAATAGTCGAATCAAATAATATTTATTAAATGCGAGATGTATATGTTGTATGGGTTTTATTTTGGGTCAAAATTTAGCATTTGATTAGATAGATCATTTTTTAAATATTGTACCTGAAAAATGTTCTCCATAAATAGTAGTTCTAGATTGATAGAAAGCCTACCTGTAGATTAGAATGTGGATGAAAAAGTGAAGGAGAGGACGGTAGAAACTTCTGTTTCAGCGTTATTTGTATTCGCTTCTTTTCCTGGAGCATTTACGCTTAATTCCAGCGATACCACCTGCTCCCTAGCTGCTATTATTTATTACCTTAAGAAGACATAGCCTCTTACGTGTAATATCAGGCTTTTTTTATTTACCAGAGTATTGTGACTATTTCCGGTGTGTTAATTTTTTAAGCATATCGACATGTTACCGGGAATTATCACGGAAATGATGATAATTGGAAATATCATGTTAATTTTTTTCCTAAATGCTAGAGATATTTTAAAGGTCGTCTCAGATTTTGGGAATAAAAGGGACTCGTGGAGAAGCTTGTATTGACGCGGGTCTATTCCCTCACCTTGATCAACTAGATGCAGATTCTGGATCAATAGAGCACCAGCTTTTCATCGTACCAGGATTTATGCTTGGACCATACATTGTATCAATGATATATTTTAATTTAGGCCTTCCCTCTCATCTTTCCACCACCGTAAAAATCAATCCCTGTACTGAAAATTCGGACTTCCTTTAAGTAATTCCTCATTTACCTCGACCATGTGCCAGGGAATCGGTTAATTCATTTTGAAGAAATATATGATAACTAGTTTGCATAGCTTATATTTTCGGCCAATTTGAAGCTCTTCATTTAATACAGTGTTGTGCCAAAGATATTATATTCTAAAATATTTTCTACAAATTCTTAGCTTTGGTAAGTATACCCACCATCCAGGGCTTGGATGTATTAGTTCATCTCCATCAACTTAATTGTTAAAGAGGTCTCCATTGTCATAAATTTGATTGATCGATACAGACGGAATTATTCTTTTTGTTTTCATACTAAGGGGTAGCCCAATTATAAATTGAGTAGGTTATTTTGTGAAAAAGAACAAATCAAGTTATTTTGCAGCGGAATTTTCAAATGTTCGTCTTACTGTTAGTTAAACCATATCTCACGAAGGACAGCTCTAATATTTGCATTCTGATATGCAGAATCTTTGGATGAGATTCTTTATCGTTTCAGTGCAGGCTTCGTTTGATTCGTCAGTGGAGAAGTGAATGGACGGATAGTCGTATGCGTAGATATTTCAACACCTTATACCGGTTATTAATGAAGAATAAATTTAACTTTTAATTTTCCAGTCATATGTTTTTGTAATTATTGGAGGAGTTCTCCGGAACTGTGGGCAAGTGCGAAAGCGTAGTGTTTGAATCAGATACCTGGCCTCACCTTGATCCACTTGAGGCAGAGGCGTGACTAGATGCGAAGGAAGCGCCGTTTCCCTTGCTGAAGCTCGAGCTGGAAGCCCTCGCTGAAGCAGAGGATCCGCTGCCCGATCCGCCGCCGCCGAAATGGGGAGTGGCACCGCCGAAGAACTTGTCCGGGGAGAAGTTCCAGCCAACGGCACCACCGAATCCCGGAAAGGATGGCTTATCGTTGCCCGGGAGGGACTGTTCCTTGGGAGTCGCCGTCTTCTTGGGGGTCTCTATGGCCACGTGCTCTTTGTGCGCAGGAAGGTCCTCGCTTTCCTTCGGGGCCTGGAGGGTAACCGTGGTCTCTGGCTCAGCGGGTTGTTCGGGTTCCTGCTCCTCCACCACGGCTTCCCTCGCCGGAGCGTCTTCGGAAACTGGCTCGTCCGACACGGGTTCCTCTGAGGCGGGCTCTTCAGAGGCAGGTTCATCGGAAGTTGGTTCTTCAGAAGCGGGTTCATCGGACGAATTCTCCTCAGAGACTGGTTCTTCGGTGATGTACTCAGAGAGGGGCTCGGTCGTGATTTCCTGGGACAGGGGCTCCTCGGTGATTTCTTGAGAGATGGGTTCTTCAGTGTTCTCCTGAGTCTGGTACTCCTCGGTGGTTACTTCTTCGGATTGAGGTTCCTCTGTGATCTCTTCGGAAAGAGGCTGTTCGCTGGCTTCTTCGGAAACTGGTTCTTCGGAGGAATCATCTTCAGGAGACCCCTCGGAACTTTCCTCGCCTTCCTCAGATGCTTCCGTGGTTCCTTCATAACCTTGTTCTTCAGCTTCATCCGCAACCACGGGCATGACAGGCATCATAATCTCCACCATAGGAACAGCGTCTTCCTGATCGTTGATTTCGGGGGCGGCGACTTCATTCTGGGCTTCCCTGCTTCCCGGCACGGCATCGTGGATTTCTGGTGTAGCTCCGATTTCAGCTGCTGGTTCGGGCTGGGCAGACTGCGATCCCGGATGACCCGCATTTCCGACGCCGGCTATGACGTTGTTCGCTGCGAATGAGGCTCCCGGACCTTGACCGAAAAAGGCACCGTAGCTCATGGCGGATCCCTGGCTGTAGAAAGGGTGGGAAACAGGCACCAGAACTGCGAAGGAAACAGAAATATGAATTTAGAGCATAAAACAGCTGGAATTCGGAACTTAGGAATTAAAAGTCAGTAATACATGATTGCCTCGAAAAAAAATTTAAATTATGTGAAAGTCGTTTATAACTGTACGAGTTTCTACCACAGTAGAACTGAATCACATAAAAAGTTCGGTTAAGCAGCTGTTTACTGACTTAATTAAAAAATAATTTCGGATGTGTAATGAAATTAAAAAAATAACGTCGAATGTGTAATGAAAGATGAAAAAATCTTATTGTGAAGGATTAACATTATAGATTTCTCTATAGACAAGTTCGTGATTTATAAGTGTAAGGCAACCACATCTGGATTGGAACTTTTATAAATAATGCATGTTAAGAGTTTTCAATCGGAATTTTCGTCTAACTTCAGGTGTCACAATTGAGTGTGGAGTTAGCTTCTCCAGCTTTCAGTTTAGGTAATCAAATGCGAGGGGTTATATTCAACTTAAAAGTATTCTTTATCATTCGAAAAAGAACATGTGATTAAAGGAAATTGATGAAACTTCATCAAGGTGGTGATGAGTAACTTCATTATTGTTTTTTAAAGAAAATTTGGGTGTAGCATGAAAATTTATGCAACATTTAAAACAGTTGTGTGGACATAAATGTAGGGTGGTTTACAGTGGATGAAAAAGCTGTTTACACGGGACATGTAATTGTGTAATGCGAATGCTGTAAGGATGCGTCTTCGATTTTGCATTGTGTAGACGTGATTAACGTTTTTGACTCGCGGAAACGTTATTAAATTGGCCTCTAACGACGGATATTCATCCTCACGATTCGAATGTCGACGGAGAAATTTTCGAAATACCAGCTGCTCATGCACTCACTTGTGCAATTACATGCCTTGCGTAAACGGCCTCGTAAAATTTGAAAGAAAACTACATACTGATCAGTGGTACCCGGGCAGTGACATCTCCATTCCCCGTAGGAATCCGATAGTAAACTGTGGGTAATAAAGAATAAAAATCAACTATTTGAGTCACTTCTTACCAAAATCGAGGAAGAATACATTAATCGTCATAGTGGTGAATTATGGAAAATCGAAGCTGAAATCTAAAGTAAGAAAGCTAAAAAAATCTTCTAAAAAGTCTTTAATGCAAGATTTACGGAATAAAAACTTGGAATTGCAATTTAAGAGGTATAATTCTATCATTTCAGATTTACGGAATTAGCCTGCTCTGTGTTGCTATTTATTGTCATCTGAAGTCGGTTACTACTCTTCGTCGTCTTAAAATTTTACTTTCCATGGTTTAGTGGCATTTCTAACATTAATGAACTATAATTTTGTAGTCTATGATTCCCTGTTTTTACTCTGACTTATTGGATTGGTTTGAGATGATACATGGCATTCGTGTTTTACGAGGCAAGGATATCGTGGGAATGTGAACTGTGGCTACTGAATTAGAACTGAATCATCGCTGTAAGTAGGTTAAAAAAACGCATTATGTGGCTTCTTTTATCCTAACTTAAGACTTGTTTTAGGCTCGAAAGAGCTCATTATATTTTTGTTCATTTGCGTGTAGAGGATGAAGTGGACTTCGGCTCGGAGGTCATTCCCCTTTTACATTTTGGGATACAAATGGTTATTTCGGTGGCTTTCCTTTGGAATCTGAGTCTTGCACAACAGTTTGTTCATGGCCGAGGACCGCTCTTGAATGAATCGACTGCGTTTGCCCGTAAAATTTAGACGAAGAGGATATTTTCAGGGGCGTCAGTGGTACATACGTCCTCGACACCTGACTGGGGGTTGGCAGATTAATCGAGATATGCCTTCGCCTCCAGCGGGAGACGTGAGCGGAGTTTACTACGGGGGGGAGGAGAGGGAGAGAGGCGTGACTTGAGGAGGTGGCGGTGGAGTTTTGCTTGCTGGCCAGACGGAGGGGACGTGGAGGAAGGAGGGTGGCTGAGGTTTCCGAGCGAGTAGTCCGGAGGTGCTCTCGAGGGCTGTCTGCCATTCGCTTGCGCATCACGTCCCTCCCTCCCCCTCCCTTGCGTGTATATGTGTGTGCGAGTCCTCCAGGACCTCTCCTCTTTCTCTCATCCCTCCTTCCTCGCTCTTTGTTCCATTCCCAAATACGTGGCTTCTCCGCAAATCTTTTGCCCTCGGCCCTCATAATGCCTTCATCAATCATCTCGGTATTGAGACTGTTAATTGATGTATGGATGCATTCCATGAGGATATTCTCCTATTTTCTTTCATTTTACCATCCTCATCTCAACACAGACTCCTATATTTTAGCCTTCCTCTGTGGAATTTTCTCTTATCTTTATCACCTAAGGCTAACTGTCAAATATTAGATTAACTCTAGTGTTTTGTTGTTGTTTTCTGGCGTAGGAGCTAGTGATTTACAATTTTTTAACGCTATGAATATCTCTTAAAGCCTCTTTTAGCACATTACATCTGCTCGTTAAATCTTTCTATAGCATGCACTTAATTTCTTATTTGTATGCCTCGCATTCTTACGCCCCCCACTCTTTCCTTATTCCTTCTTTCTCTCTTCCCCCTTCTTTCTCACCATTCTCCTTCCTTCCAATCCCAAAATACTTGGCTCCTACGCAAATCTTTTGGCCTTGGCCCTCATAATGCTTTCGTCCCTCAACTCTGTCAAAATGAGGGTGAATGGAGTGCATTTCTTCATAGTTCTCTAATTTCTTCTCTAACATTTTACCATTCTCCTCCGATAGCGTAGTCTTATTTGTATTATTTTTGCACATTCTCGGAGTACTTTCCTTTCACATTCGTATTTTTAGGCTCTCTATCTAAAAATCAATTAGTTCATGAGGGATCGTCGTATTTTTCTGACGTTAGTGGATGGAAGTCTCAATAGAATAACTTGATAAAGTAGCTACCTCCTTCATCCAATAACTTGATTTTTTATCCCATTGCATCCCCTACTTCATCCTCTTTATTACATCTACTGACCATCTTATTAGCTTGCCTTGTTAATAATGGAACTGCATATGAACTATCTGCTGTTGAATTTTAAGAGGCAGTCGCCTCCCACGATTATAAATCTATGGTTTAACCTGCTCCAGTCGGATGACTGTCTTTTGTGATCTCGTCTTAGAAATTTTCTCGACGTTTTCCAATCTCATCATTCCGCTGTTAGATAAAGAGTATCGCTTTTACGTTCATATCATTATCCCTTCCATCACTATACTGGGAACATAATTCAAAACCATTCACCTACTTTGCTGATAAGGAGTAATTACGAGATTTTAAAAGTTGCATGAATTGATTATTGCCTCTTATGAACGCTCGTTGAATTAAATACACCCATGAATATTTTCGCATAAAAAGTGAAATTCTTAATGTAATCATGTTAAATTCCACGGCTCATTTGAAGCATCTCTTCGATAGTAGTAAAACGGTGACGCTCGAAATTTTTAAAAGAAACTATCATGGCCTTTTCCTTGAGATGTATATTTTTCAAAGGTGGAAGGAAGGCCGACCTATGCATGAAGAAAATTCATCAAAAATGTTTTTAAGTAGCATTGAAAATTATTGCTTTTTGTGTAACTTCTACAATAAAATGTAAGTCGATTCTACGTATTCACAGTTTGAAGTGATTTATAAATTCAGGAATTAATGGAATCCCCATTACCTAGTTTAACTGAAGTAGAAAATCTGCTTACCTACACTTATCTGGAGAGTGCATATCATAAATTAGCTCTTACAATGGAACATTAATATTTTTCTCGAGTGACAAGATGTGCTGACGGGGAAATTTACACAGCAGTTTTATGGCTGGAAAAACTGAGGTTCATGGGACTCGTTGAAATTTTTACGATTGTAGGGAAAAGGTGCGTGGTGCACTTGGCACACATCATTTGCAAAGGTGTGGATTAAGAAGGAAGGCACATTTTCCGAGCACTAAACGGAAGAGATAAGAGTTTTAAGGTGTGGAGGATAGCAGTTATCAGGACTTTGGAGTGTCACTCCACTTCGGTATTGAACAGCTGTTCACCAGTTCGTATACAGAGATGTAACATGAGGAACTCTGAAGTTTGAAGGGATGAACTTTGGATAATGGATATTTTAAGACAGTTTTAGAATCTGTTATTAAAGCATAGAAAGCAAGGTTGTCTTTATTGTAGCGCTAGGAGTTTCAATCGCTTTGAAATTTGAGAGAACGTATATATTTTTACTAGATATTAGTTGTTTTATTAAAATATTTTCTCTATTCACGGTTTATATGTCTAGTACTATGGTGCCTGCTGCTAAATATAATGTAATGGTATATTTGTTTCTTCTCTGGCATTAAAGATATTTAGTCTTCTGCCCTGAGAACTCGTCGCATACGACGGTAAAACCACAGCAAGCCGTTTTTTTCACACTTTAATTGTCATGAGTCGCGACTTCAACCGCTCAGTCTATTTTATCGACAAAGAAAACGAGTTAATAGTTGTTTTAATCACGCGAAATATACCGATTTATACTATTCTTCGCTAATTAAATGTCTTTAGCTTCAGTTTGAGAAACGTATGAATATATATCTTTTGAAAGTTGTCAACCTTTCCCAATGTTAATTATGTTTTATTATTTTTCTTGGTCATTCTTGTGTTCACTTTTTTACAATTTGAGTTACGTTTAATTGAAAGTTTTGACGGATGGCAATGGATGCCAATATATACAGGCTATAGTTGCTGGGGAAATCCTTAGACAAATTGCTAAAGAAATTTGTGGTTAACACAAACATACCAAGGGTGATATCTAGTTAAAGTTTCTCTATGCTAGATCGTGCCGAAGTTTTAGCACTGGGTTCATTTAAAAGTAATCCGAGTTTCCTGCAGGGAACATTAATCCAGAGTGGGATTCCTGAAAAATTAGACTCACCATGTCTTGCGTGTCGTCCGGCTATGGACGCGGAGTGGCCGCCGGCCGCCAGTAGCACTAAGAGTAGAAGGTGGCCGAACATTTTCGTGCGGTGTTGGATGAGCCGCTTGATGGAAGGGGATGTGGTGCTTTAGTCACTGGTGGTGATATCGCAGTGAAGATTGCTGCATGGACGGGCGCTTTTATACTGGAGACCCCCCGCGAGCTCTTGAGCAGCGACCTCGTTAACCCATCGGTGGCCTCCCGATGCCCCTCCCGCGAGAGGACCCCCCTCCTTTTAGACATTAGAGCCATCCCAGACGTCCTCCCCCGCGATGATTTTTTTTACCGGTTTCCCTTTCATCCGCGCGTCCGCCCTCAAGTCCTTAAAGACTTTTCCTTTTTCCTTTCAGGAAACCATATCCGAATCACAATGTCGTCGCGTCGGCCCCGTGGACGTGAAATTTTGGCTCCCTTCCTGTTGATTCGAGGAGAAATATGTAGATATTAGGAGGAAAATGAAAATTCACTATTTAAGTCTATGCCTTGAAGATGTCGAGGGCTGAAGTCTAAGAGTGCGAGTGCCCCTAAGTAAGAAGCTTGCCCCATTTCCGCCATGCGTAAAATTGACATGCCCGTGGAGTAGTTCATGTTGAACTCCATTTTCGCTAATCCAAACCTACCGACCGTTTTAAGCATTTATCAATTTTTAAGTCTTCTGTGTTCCACAAACATGATTGGAGAGGGGGATTGGCTATCCTTGTTCCAAGAACACAGCCCACGAATAAAGGACCCAGCCTGTATTTTTTTTTTAAATTTGAGAAGGCATCCCACCAAGCGTTAGCTAGAGTAATAGTAATTAGAATCCTTTAGAAAGTTATTACTTAGAATATTTTTGTAAATAAGTAGGTGTAGACTATAAAATCGTAACAAATGAATAGAATTGCGTGCTCACGTGGCAGCTATCTTTTCCAGCTGTCACTCAGTCGCATTCCTCAATGGAGATAATCAATAGGTTTCCCTCAATAAATATTGCCTAAATTAGCGGTTACCGTGGAAATATTTTATCTTGAATAAGTATTACTTCTAGCGATGTACCCGTACTTCCCCGATGTGCTCGTGTTACATGACCTTACTCCTAGTGCTTCCTTATCCTAATTCTTTGTCAGCCCCTATATTTAACGCGTGAAAAGGAGTCATTTCAGTGCCTCATAACGTTATTGATGACCTCGCTATTTGTTAGTTCTCGCTATATTTATTTTGAACTCCTAAAATTCCTAACCTAAATTCATGTGCAAGTTAAGCATGTTAAGCTCAGTCTACTGCTCTCAATTGTTCTGCTTCTTTCTTAACACAAAAACTTTATGAAAGCACTGTTATAATATGCTTAGGAGAAATTTACGTCACTCGTTGGAAAATGCAGGTCAAGTAGTATTCGCTACATTGCCTAAGAAATAAGAGGATATACTTATGCACTTCTTTGCGTTAGGAGCCAGAAGAAGCACAGTGCTGAGATTCTTGGCATTGGTATTCTTGGGGTTCGCATGGTTGATTTTTGGGCTGTTGTTTAAGGATAGTTTAAGTAGTGACTTTTATAAGCTTTAATTTTCAATACCATGTTTGAAATATGGTGGATGCCGTCCGTAGTCTTCTGGAAAGGGTACAGCGTTGAAGTTTCATTAATTTCAAGTTTTTTAGGACCTTCAAAACACAGACCCTCTCTCACGAAAACTCATGATGAATGTGCACTCATGTAGTATGTAGCAGAAACTTAGTTATTTTATAAGTTCCACTTCGGGTGGCAGTTATTTATTTCCAACCGAAAATGAGCGATATACCTCTGTCTTCTTCAATGCGTAATAGGGATAGTCATCTGATATGATTGTGCAATAACTAATTAAATTTCAGGGATACGGTTGTGGTCGTGTTAAAAACTTATCCGTCTATGGCATCTTTTTGTTTTCTACATGGAAGGTGGGAACTAAAATGGATATCTGAACTCAAACACGGTTTTGTTCTATTGTTACTTCAATTGCTTTGAAGTGAATTTCTTTTTACTTGGGGTGTGCGAGTACTCGAAAATTCGAGTCGAGCCGAGTAGTTGGTGCTCGACTCGATTGCTTTGAGTAATATTGCGAATGTCGAATCGAGTAGTTTCGGTTACAGAGCTGTAGTGGCCAGTAAGTTGAGAAATCTACTAACAGGAGGCACTATCGCGAAACTCAAGTAATAATATCGTTTTTTAAGTCAATAAGTCGACCTAATGCCTTGGCCTGGGAGTTTCAGCTTGCTATCTATGTATAACATCTGTCAACCACTATAGTAGTGGACGTGGGCGCTGAATATCTTTTCATTAGCCGCGACGGCCGACCGTCGTCCAACCTGGCGGCGTAATCGGAGTGTATCACGCTTGCTTTCTTATGCGATACTTTTATACCCTACCATACTTTCTTTACTCAAACGCCGAGAGAATACGTAATAATTGTTGCGATTCCTATGGAAAAAATGCAAATTTTAGGTTTTAGCGGACAATGCCGGTTTTCCCGGTATTTGACATCTCAAGTAGCATTTAGCACTTTTGAGTATTACTACGTATGTCCGACGTTAATTTTCGTTTAATCATTTTTTGCGTTTAGTTTCCATCTTCGACTAACAAAAAAGAGTAGCTATGGTTAATTAAATCAAATTAGAAATAAAGAAAACATTTCTTGGTCTACAAAGCTAAAGCTACTAGTAAATTCTATAGTTCGTTCGCTTCGTCCATTTAAATTCCATGATGATTCAAGATCCATGAAAATGGTTTATAAAACTTTTACTAAAATTCCCAAGGTTCCCAAGTAGGGATGTGCGAGTAGTCCTTTTTGATCTCGAGTCAAGTTGAAACTACTCACGAGAATCGAATCGAGTCAAGTCGAGTATAGCAATTCCTGAATTAGGTAATACAGCAATGCATGCTCCAACGTATTCTCACTTTTCCAATACCTTAGTGAATTTTCTATTCTGAATGCTCAGCTTGATCTAAAAAGGAAAAGAAAATGAGAAACTGTGATAACATTGTTTTCTCAAGTCTTGCAACTTTGGCAAGAAACTACTTGTCCAGGCGCACAACTGTGTTGCAAAAGACAATTTTCTGCAGGTATTAATAATGTAACATCAAAACCTGCTGCCTGAGCATGTAGAACAATTAGTTTTTTTTCTATGTGAGAATTTGAAAGGATCAAATATTTCATGATTCATTTACGTAAGTAATCTGTATTATAGTGGTACACAGTGGCGTAGCCAGAGGAGGGTCCGGACCTTCTCTCCCCCGAAATATAAAAACACAATTATTGTCCTTCATAAAAGAAAACAAAATATTGAAAAATATGGAATTTACAAGATGTTTCTTTAACAAATTAAGTTTTTTCGATTATGAAAAGTGTTAAAAATAGTTTAAACCCATTACATTAGTGCCCGGTTTTTCAAAAATTTTCCCCCCTGGTTTTGAACCCCCCCGAACGAAATTCCTGGCTACGCCAATGGTGGTACAAATGCCTTTACTTAGGGCTCTTCTGAGCAGTTAAGATACATACATTACTTAAATTGATTGTATGTATCTAGAGGGCATACAATTTCAATTGTGCTTATGGAGCTGTTTATGACAAACATTAATTTTCATTATCTCCTAAGCGTGACACAACTACCATCACCGTTTCTCATATTCTTTTCCTTTTTAGATCAAGCTAAGCATTCAGAATAGAAAATTCACAAATGTATTGGAAAAGTGAGAATACGTAGGAGCATGCATTGCTGTATTACCTAGTTGAGGAATTGCTATACTCGACTCGATACTCGCGAGTAGTTTTCAACTCGACTCGAGATCAAAAAGTACTGCTCGCACATCCCTACTTTTTACTCATTTATCGAACCCGAGACCTTATTGATGATAGCTTATTTCTATCACCCTCAATGCGGCCTATGCAAGGGAATCGCATGTTATCTGTTGTTAGTGAGGTTGGTCCCATTTTTTTTTATATTTTTTTCTTATTTCCTTAGAAACGGCTTTTCCTCCACATTATTGCTGTTGAGTGGAACTCATGCTTTGCATTTCGATAGATTTTATTTAGGTTCGTTCCCTCCAATCTACGAAACTCATTATACATATTCTTGTTATAGAGTTTTTTGATATTTTGATTGTAAATTTATTTGTTTGCATTAGGGCGCATGCGAGCAGAAGAACTAATTGTGCCAAGATGGTGGTGTTTTGTATGCAAACTGACCTGATATGAAGCTGTAGAGTGTAAATTTGTCCCTTGTGGCAGTCGTGAATTGATTTTACATGGTAGTAAAGCTTTATCCGATTTTATTTTAGTTAACATGCTTTAAATTCATCTTCGGCAATTTTAGGTTACTTCAATTCAGTTAATCATCCGCTGAAAAGCTTTCCATGTTCATTATTGTTAGAAAAATTCTCGCAAGATTATTTTCCATGCAGTTTTGGAACTGATGACGGAAGGGAAACATCCCTTCCATAAATAAAACCACCTTAGATCTAAATATCTGGTTAATTCTCTGTATGGGCGCCCAGGATGTTAAAGTATTGGTCATTATACCCGCGGCACCATCATCAATTCTCGGGAATTAGCGATAAACACCTTTTTATTAACTTTAGCGACATGTGTCTTATTACCCAAGGCTTTCATCACTTAGGTATTTTTATTGCCTATGATTTTCAGTTCTGTTGAAACAGGCAGTGTGAAGTTATTATTTAAACCATCCAGAAAAACTTTTCATTTAAGAAATTCGAATATGATCTAAGGAATGCCAAAAATTTTGCATCAGATGATATCTGATAACACTTTCTTCTTTTGTACATAAAAGCTTGCCATGTTCATTATTGTTCGAAAAATTCTCGCAAGATTATTTTACCAAGAAGTTGTGGAATTAATGAGGGACTTGGATAATTTTAGAGACATTTTAGGCTGACCTCCATTGATTAAAGTTCAGTGGTAACTCAGGAATCTGTGTTTATGCAGGTATTTCATAGTCAAATTAATTCTTTTTTCAAAGAATTTTAGAGGACAGTAATCAAAGAGACGTCTTACGGAAAGTCAAAATTGAGATAAACCGACTGAGGCATCAAATTACATGAAATTAAATCAAATATGACACATTTGCTTTTTCTGTTAGTTTCACAGTGAATAAAATATATATTTTATTTAAATGTTGCGTGTTTCTTTTCGCTACTGATAGCCTGCCCATCAGATAGATCACCAGCGTAGAAATTGGTTTTCGCAAATCGTTTCATACGATATTGCACATAAAACCTTAACTGTAGTCTATTTGTCAGAATTAGAAACATTTTTGACGTAGTATATATTTATTTATGTCTTACGTTGCATATATCTTGTTATTATCATCTGTTTTAGCAATTGACCGATTTACCTAAATCGTTGTCTGAAACGATTGTGAGTTTGAAGCAGAATACAAGATCTAAAAACTAGTTTATGGGATTACTTTAAATATGAGTGAGAAAACATAATTATTCCAATCACAACTTGAAGTGACAAATAATTCTAAAAATATATCTAATGATATGTTTTTGGAACATGGAGTAACGCATTTTACCAATTTTTCATTTTCCTTTATGGAATAAGTAATTTCTGTAAATCTTTATTCTGGTCAGCTGATTTTATTATTACAGAAAATAAGGATATAGCGATGTTGACACCATTTCACAAGGTTGTACTTTTTCACGAATGTCATTGGATGACTAATATAGTTCCATTTTAGATAGACACACATCAAAATTCATGCCATGAAACAGTTTTTAAATTCCAAGGGTCATCATTAAAAAAATATTCTTGCTCGTGAGATATTTCGTGTATGAATTTTCGTAGAAGCTATTTGTGAGGAAGCTTTGACACTCTTTGAAAGAGGTGCTGACAGCCTTTACTGGGCAAGGTGGCGAGCAAGGCAACTGGGGGCGTGCAGAGGTGATATGACACTGATTTGGCACAAAAAACATCGTGATTGATACACTGCGCACACCGAATCGACGCGGGTTATAATGAAGGGGTCATAAAAGTGACATCGCCTCATGAATTGCCTGCGACACACGTTGGCAATTTTATGTCGACGACAAGAAGGATTTCTTATGATGGCAAATTTTCCTTGGCATAGGAGTCGAAAATGCTGGAATTGCATGACCGTATTACCATTTTAATATACGAATTCTAAAGTGAAAACATCGCTCTAGGTTTTAACGAAGAGCTAGCCTGGTAATTAGTTTTTACCTTTGCTGAATGTTTTTTGCTAGAAGCTATAGTATTTGTGCATCATTTTTGTCATCCTATTTCCTTATTAGGTATTTTTAATGCTATGTTTTTGAAGCATAAAGAATTTTATTGAGAGTAATACTGTATTTACTAAGTCAATATGCATGAGTCATGGAACTAGCATTTCTTCACTGTTAAAGTTATCGGAGCATGTGTGATGATAATGTATGAAAGCTGTCTTTGAAGTTGCACCTAATATGTCTAAATAATCAAAGTCGATTACGGTTGTAAAACGTATTAATTATTTATGTTCCATTATGTCAATGTGTTGAGGTATAAATAGGATTTTGATAATAATTAAATTTATTTTTATTAAAATATTTATTTTATAATGTGATGACAATGTGATTTTATTTGATAAGTAATGTAAAGTCGGTGTGCATAGTCAAAAACGTAACAGTTAAAATGTCGACAGGGTTAATGGCATAATAATTTTAAGCATGCAGGCTACAAAACGAGTATATAATATTCACTCTGTTGATGTGCGATCCCTTAGCCCTTTGCGATTTTTTAAAATGTATCTACAAATAATTGTTCAGTTCCACTATTTTGTTTTTGGAAGTGATGTGAGAACAGTATTCTCCGCGTGAAGCCCAGTCGTCATTTATTTGAGATTGACTCAGGTTTACCTTTTCAAGCTGTGTCTCGCCGTGACAAATTCACACCTATAACACGGAGGGGTCAGTCCTTTTTCCTGTCAGCAGTTTCCTAGAAGCCCTTCCTTCCAAGAAAAACCAAGAGATTTTTGGATATAGTCGAGTGTCTTACGGGGCATCGCCCGAATTTCCACCATTAACGGTTAGTAGTCGAGTCTTCCATTCCGAAGCGCACAAACCCATATAAACTCTGTGGAATGGGAAAAAAATTGCGAGAGATAACTGCAAGAGATAATACTGTGCATGACTCTGATAAGCCTGATTTTAAACGTGGTTAAATTGAATGTGCTAATGGAGTTTCTATCACGGGTTAATCACTTTATTTCATTATGTATATAACTATTAGTCGAACCAATTTACATCTTACTTTCTCTCTCAAACTACAGAGAAAATAAGAAAGTGTTGTGGATAAAAGTAAGTTATCATATATTCGTAACATTGCTCATTTTGTTTATTTTTTATGTTTTAAGAAAGTGCGGAGCGCTTAGTTCATTTGCTGCTCCGATAGTTTTTATCTAAATATTTTTGGTAATAGTAGTAACACGGTTGACAATTTTTTAGTTTACAATGGAAATGAAGTAGCATACTTCTCTGATTTGATCAGCTTATGTACGATATAACTGACAATTTCTAGAATAACATATATCCCTCCAGCTTTTCAATAGGTGCCATTTTAAGCTGATATCTATTTTTTTTTAATATTCAATGGCAATCTTTCAAGATAAATTATACACTGTTTGTTATCTCCTATACATTTTTTCACCTTCGTTTCCTTGGCTTGGTTCCTTGGTTTTGGCTACTTTCAAGAGATATATGTTCTCAAATTATGCTTATGCTTAGTTGATTTACGGCGTTTTTCATTCAGTGAATCAGCATACGCTCTTCTTAAGTTCTCCGCTCTGTAGGAACGGCAAGTAGAGTATTCATCACTCCCTCTCGACTTGCTTTATCTTCTTTCTTGGCGTATTACTGGTTTAAAACTTCCCCTACCATTTTTGAATTTTCCGGATACAAAGAGTAGATCCTGATTCATAAATGTGAAATTTTCTGCTAGATGTTGTGTCGGAAATAAAACCGTTAGATTTGAGGTACAGGAGAAGAGGAATAGAACCCCCTCAGATCCATAACAATGAAGGAAAATACTTTCCTGTCACAAATATCCTGCTTGTTTGATGTAAATGTATGCATATTTGGACTCTCTAATTTATTAAAATTAGTAACAAATATTTAGCGTAGCCATGTAAAGCAAAATATTTTAATATTGTTTCCAAAATTTTGTGTTTTATCAGCTGATGGGGTGAGAGTCAGTATGATCCATCCTCCCCCTCAATATCAAGTCCTAGTTACGATACTGCTCTATATATTCTAAAAATATTTAGCTGTTAACCTTAGTTTGAAGCAAGTAATACTGAAGGAATACATGCAAAATATGGCAAAATAAGAAGTTATGCGTCTTCCTCAGAAGTTCTGAACAAGTAATTATTTCAATCATGAATGACTGTAAATTTTGAGTTTTCCGCGTAATATTTTTTTCTCTGCGATCATGATTTCGACGTCAGGGCGTCATCCTCAGTTGCTTAATATATAAAATTATACGCTTCTATAAAAGAAAATTTAAAACCCTCGATCAATTACCTTACAATCCCAACCCACCCCGCCCCTTCCAATTTCCTCCCCCCCCCCCCGCTCATGTATAAACCCTAGCCTCCCTTACTAAATTTTCTTATATGTATGTTGACATTTTCTGCTTCTGGGAATGTCTCCCTGTTGGTCGTAGGGGAATACTTTTTAGATGGAAAATACATAGTTTAAAGTTACTCAAGATGAATTCTAAGTTCCTCAAGGGAAGTTCCTAAAATTATCAATTTTAAGTGGTTATTTTCTTGTTTCGAGAAAGATGAAAACTAGCGCGAAAAAAGCTGAAATGTTGAATTCCATTTCCCAATTCCTCCTCGTGGGCCATTTCATCAAACATCCCCACGCCCGCCTGGCGCTCTTTTTGTTTGTCAGGGACCCCAGCCTCATTCGAATTCGCACGGTTCGCAACCTCACACACGCGCGACTTTTATTTTTTGAATTACGTGTAAGCATTACAAGGCGGTGGATGAAGGATAGCCGTGTAATCTCTTGCGAAATCGTTCCCAAAGAGCAAGGAGACTGGATACGTGAGGTGTCACTCACGAGCCCTCGTCTGCCACTCGATGTCTCTCTCTTACGTACTCATTTTGTGACGCTTTTCTGTCCCCTCATTCACCCTTCGTTCGCCACTTTCTCGTGAGTAAAGTAAAGTAAATATAAACTGGAGCGGTAATTGGATTCTGCGCTTTGGACCAAGATTGAAATACAAAATTATAGTTCCTTAATGGTACTGATGGTTCTTATTGGCTGATATTTAATGCAATTTTACTCACTTTTCAATTGTACTCTAAGGAAAAATGTCATTATAAAAAGAAGTATTTGATATAATTGTGTATTCGTTACGCTACGATTAAATTCTAAATCATTACATAGGTAAATTTAAGTACTTGTTGCCATTTTTATTTCCCAATAATTCTTGAAGAATGACTCCTTAGCGTATACATTTTCCGGAGGTGTTCCAAAAAGCCCTTTGAAAAATTGTTTAAATAAAAGCGAATGTATTTAGGTAATGGAATTTATTTTATGCCCCAAGAAGTAATTAGATATAATTTCAGTGATATTTTTTATTTCATACTGTCCAAAGTAAATAATTTTGCTAATTTTATGTCATTCGAAGTTCATTGCCGCAGTCTTAGAAGTCACGCATTGTCATTACTATTGTTTTCTTAGATCGTACTTTCATAAAAGCAATTCCAGGTGATTTATGTCGTCAAATCTGATATTTGATAGATGCTAATGATATATATAGGGGTTTAGTACGTTAAAGGATTTAAGAGCCCGCTGAATATAGCTTAAAGGAGGAAAAACATAAAAGCTGCTTTCAATTTTTACAAAATTTTCCATTTTTAGTGTTACAAAAGCAAGTTTGAGTGGAAGTTAGCCTCTGAAACATAGCTCTAGGACAACTTACATAGAGTCCATTCATTTAACCAATTTTTCACCAGTTCCCTATACAATGTTTTTGCCTAAGCGTTTCATGTCTATTTATTTTTGGAGTGAAGGGCTCAGGAATCACTGTTTGGTTCATAAGTATTGCATGCCAACCAGAGGGTAGGGAAACATCCCTTCCATAAATAAAACCACCTTAGATCTATATATCTGGTCAATTTACTGTATGGGCGCCCAGGATGTTAAAGTATTGGTCATTGTACCCGCGGAACCATCATCAAATCTCGGAAATTAGCGATGAACACCTTTCTATTAACTCTGGCGACATATGGCTTACTATCCAAGGCTTTCACCACTTAGGGAATTTAATAGCCTATGATTTTCAGTCCTGTTAAAACAGGCACCGTGAAGTTATAATTTCAACATTCAGAAAAACTTTTCATTTAAGAGATTCGAATATGATCTAAGGAATGCCCAAAATTTTGCATCGGATGATATCCTATCACACATTCTTCTTTTTCAAATGAAATCTATCCCTACGAAGAGAAAATATTATATTAGGTGACTTTTTGGTTCCACGATTGGTTGATGAATAATTAATTGACACAGTTTCATCGTGATCTACTGCAGCTCTCGTCGATCTTTTAGTAAACAACTTATCAACAATACCCTTCTATTTTTATAAATAAACAAAATCGGTAGTCGTTGAAATCATAGTTATATAAATGAAGTCCAAATAGGTGATATTCATAAATTAGATAATTATTAGATATCCTCTCTATTTATATTTTTGGGTCTCTTTTCAATTTCAATTGCCACGCTTATACGTCACGGAAAGTAACTGCTTTCTTTGTGCAGAAGTTGTATAAGAGTAAGGGCTTATTGTAAATCTGGAGCTTTCTGACATACGTGCCCTAATCTCGAATAATACCAGAGCCTATTGAAGACGTATTTCTTGATGGGAAATGCGATCACACGAAATTGTGTATAATGTTCGTATTTTTCGTAGAACGTCTTCTGGCACTATAAATTTAATGCGGTACGCAGACTGATGTTGAATTTGTGAGAAAACAGGTGAAGGTTTACTAACTTGGATTTTTTCATTTATATTTTCAGGGTTTGCCGCCGATGACTTTATAAGTACCACTGTCATCAAGAGCGTGAGTACTCACTCTTTTTCGTCTGAACCCTTTTTCCCAGATTATTTATGAAATCGGAAAAGAAAACTAATCTAAATTTTCATTGTAGGAAGAAATTATACAGACAACACTTCACGGACTTTACGGACTTCACGTTTGCCGACCTTTGTTTTACGATCATCATCATTTCTCCGCTACAGAAAAACTTTCAAAGGTTTTTATTGTCCGTTGCAAGTTTTTTTTGCTACATATATTAGAGAAAAACTAAAATACATGCGTAGATTTAGGGGGAGTAGCAGAGAGTTCTTTAAGGAGATCGCTAAAATTTATGTTTCATGTCATGAAATATATATGGATGAGTCTGGTTCTTTCTTTTTAACGTAAAAATGTCTGCCAAACGGATCGTGTTGCCATGAAGCAGCATTTAATTTACCTTGAATTTTTTAAATGCTGTTTAATAATAATTTTACTTATTCGTGAGAATTTATCGATGGGGATACATATTTTGATCTTGCTTAAATATTTTATTTATTTGGACGAATGAGAGCATTGAATTTGCATTTTTTCCGCCGATAAAAAGCTCTTGGTCGTGGCTAGATATCGTTTGCTATTATAGCAATGACTGATAGCTCTTCCAAAGCGTTGAAAGCTACATCTGAGGGAAGTTAGGAAGGAAATCGATGAGCTTGCTTACGCTGCATACTAATCGCGAAGGCTCCGCCTTAGAACTCTCAGAAAGTAACAAAGGCCATTTGAGATGGAGAGAAGATAAGCCGTGGAGCCACTGCGACGTAAGAAGGCGTTGAAAATATGAGCAGCAATCAATTTTTTTGGCTACTGCCTTGGTAGGACTGATTTTTCGTTTGGCTCGAATGAAAGAGATTTATTTGACTTTTAGAGTTAGACTGGGAACGTGAGGAACAAAACTCGAGACAAAGAACTCACCACACGAGTAAATATTGGTGAGTATCTTTGGTTTGAGTTGATATTAACATGAATAACGAACCGTGGCTGCAAAAACTGGCGTGTGAACAATTCGTGAAGAAACATCTTTTTCTTCTAAGTTAAAAGTTAGAAAACCACGGAAAATGTTGTCTCTTTCTACTGTTAAATTTCATTGAACTATCTCCGTAGCTTGAGATATGTGCCATAATGCATTAACAAGGTTCTTGTTAGTGGGTGTAATTAAGGAATAAGAAACGTTTCTATTTGAAGTTTGTAGACCTGACTATTGCCGGATTAATACTGCCAAGATATTTTTGCACCGCTATTTTTCCTGCGTCTCAGTGCCGCCTGTCGCTGAGATCGGATTCGACGGATTGCTTTGATTTGACGGATATGGCATCTATTGCCAAAGTTCTGCCGAAAGAATGGCATGCAAAGAATGTTGTTCAATCTCCATACTATGACCTTCAAGTTCCCTGGATTCCAAATATTTTTTCTGAATAATGCCTTGTCCCTATGCCAGCCTTCATCACTGTCTTCTACCATCAAACCTCTCATTGGCTTTTCCCTGATTAAACACGCAATGAGTAAACCAACTTCCCAGGATGTATACTTGTATTTGCGAGGAATATTTAATGGTCTTGACGCGAAAGCCGTAGGGACTCGCTTTAAGTCAAAGGCCTCACGCATGCAACTCTCTTGACCTTGCTGCCTTATCTTATGGCTCCGTTGTGAATACTCGAGAATGCAACTCTTAGTTCGGAGAGCTCTTCGGAGAACCATTTAATGGCAATACTTACTTTCTTTCTATTTGAGTTTGACGTCTCATATTTTGCTTTATCCTAAATATGTAGCTTAAAATTGGGGTTTAAAAAAATTAAACAGTCCTTATGTTTTCGCTCCATTGAAAATAACCTCATGTTTAACTGCGTCTTAGTATTCCATCATCCAAGTCTCTGCAGTAGCATATTTTCGGTCTGGTCTTTTACCTCCTTTTTTCATGTTAAAAATGTATTATTCTCTTATTTTTTCCTTCGCCAATTTTGTATATGCACTTGAGTTTTACTATTGTAATTTAGCTCTATTGAAGAAATTCTTGAACCACTCTGTCAGACACTGAGGTGAAAATTTTAAGATATTTTATGTGACAACCAGCCAAAAAAGAGGCAACACTATATTATATGGCCATGACAAAAATTAAATCAGCAGTTCATTGAAGGATGCATGGAACTGTAGTAATAAAATCTTTAGGGAGTGTAGATATTAGTTCTTCTGGCATTCAGTGCGGCCAAGCTCCTTATAATGATGACGTCAACAATAGTTATGCACACCTCCTTTTGAAGTCAACCCAAAACTGGAGCCAGGCTTCCCAGTGGTTCCGAAGTGTGGAACTGAAGATATCGTGAAACATACTGCCAACATTAATAGAAGATTATATAAAATAGCGTCAAAATTGTAGTTCAATAAATATTAAGCGGAATTTCAATAGATAACCTATTGGTTTTAGTACATTTATCCACTTCAATGCAATCTCATACAGATGAATTAGTCAGCTCTCCACGTTTAGAATTGATTCGACCTTGACGAATTAACGCTGGGAGCTACTAAAGGTGTGAAGAATGTACTTGGCCACTGGCCGGCTCAAGCTTAATGGCCACGTAATTCCTGTTTGTGTCCCTTGGCCGTGATTATCGCTTCCTTCCTGTCTCGTGCCTGCCTTCCCCAATCGTTGAAATCTCCTCCCGTGGTTCGCACTTGACACCCGTGAAAAGGAAAATCGGAGCGCAAAGGATAGCGCCACGCGAGAAAGACCCCATCGCCAGTCCCCTCCGTTCCGCATTCCTTGGACGTTCCTTATCTCACAATGGACATCTCCTCCGCGATGAATCAGCCAGTCGAGACTTATGAGTCGGCTTGCGGACAGACGTCGAGGAGTCGCCGGAGGATAATATGATGAGTAGGAAGGGTCGGGAATAACCAATGCGGGGAGGGTACGTTGTCTTTGCCGCCGGGAGCGTGTGGGGAGGTCGCGGTTAGAGGGGGCTGAATTAAGAAGGAGTGATGCGGAGGGGCGAGATCGGACGGGGTGGAGAGGAGGAGAAGGATTAGCGCTGACACGGCTCGGAAAGTTCGTTGCCGGATGGGAACGAAGGACGTGACGATTTGGAAATTTCCCCTCGGCTGATCGTCCGAATTTTAATTTCGTCGCAGTAAAAGATGTGCGCACAAAAGAGATAAAACCTATTTGGTCTTTTTGTGTGCTCCTAAATGGGATTGTTTTGTTTGAAGGTCGTCGGTTTCCTGTTTACTAGTAATCGATATCGATATACTGAATAATGACTGTAGAGAGGAAGCAATTTTTTCCCAAATTATTTTATATTTCACGGTGATTTTGCTTTTAATGTGCATACATACCATGTTTACGGTTAAAGGCTACTTTATATAATTTTCATTACTTCAATTCGGTCAATCCAACCATTATGTTAGGACCAAGGTATTAGGAAAATTATGAATTAGGACCAATCCTTGGGTATTTTCATGCCTCCGTGTTATTTCCACATTCAGCATTCAGTGCGGTTGGCAAAATATTTACACTGCGGAATTAGGTGCCACTGTTGCATATGATACTTGTGATATTCCGTAAATATATCCCTTACTCCTTTTGGTGTCATTTGAATTCATTTTTATTTTCTGAAAGTGGGAATGCTATTTTTAAAGCATAGTCATTCAAGAAGCTGCAGCATTCCGTCGTGGAGCAGGCAAATCCGTGTGGCTGTAGCTAATGAGCGATTTTGTCATGTTCCTGTTTGGTATCGAAGAAAAAATAATTTAATTAATTATTATAAGTTCAATAATCATATATTTATAGGCTGATAAAAAAGTCCATCGTACTCTACACCTGGGAAGCAGAGTACTATGCCGGCTCGCGAAAGTAGTTTAGCTAAGTAAATTATATCTTCTATTTTCGGTCATTAAATTTTAATTAAATGTTCATTAGATTTATAGAAATATCCTCTTATGAATGTGAAATATTTCTTCCACTTCTAGTGACTTAGCGTTAGTTGATAGAATTAGCTATTATAGTAGAATTTTAGCAGCGTAGTGGTAATTTCCTTAGTTTAATTTAACGATTGAACTCAAGAGATTTAGGGCCTTAATTTATTTCATCGTGGTAAAATTCATATTTAACATCTTGGTTTAAAAATTATGTGTTGTTAAGGTTGGTAGATCCATACGTTAACAACAATTAGCGATCGATGCAATTAAGTTTGATAAACATTCAATATAAGTGCATGTTCATATTAGTAGTTACATTAAACATTCTGTTGGAGTAAAATTTTAATTTAACTTCTAACTTACTGTCCAAAGTTCATCAACACCAGTAGCTTATTTGATAGGTGCATTTGGATCTTTATTTGAGATGTATATTGCATAATTACTGCAGATTGAATCATAAGTTCATTATATTCATAGTTCCACACATGGATCTGTGCATAGTTCGTTTAAAAACTCTACTTCCTTGTGGTAAAGAATGTGTCTCCGTCCCTTAGGTTAGGGCTTTGAAGATGGCACAATAGAAGGGTCTGAGGATTAATTTAGAAGTAAAGTACTTCTCACTTTGAAATGCCTACTCTCCAGTCTACCTCTTGCAGCATGCGTTCCACGAGACCGATATCTTTGTTAATCTGTTTTCATGTCTCACTTCAGTTTCTTTTTTCTCAAACGTCCTACATTTAGTTTTTAGCTGTCATTCCTCTTTTCAGCGTTTTTTTTAATGACTTTCCGTCCGTTTTTTTGCTCATCACTTTATGTTACTCAAAAATCAAAATCACCATGAACCTAAAGGGCAGTTTTAATATTATTTTACCTTCAAAATATTTAGTATTGGTGTATAAAAAAGAAGGTCAACAAAGGTCAAATGGTGAAGTAGAGGCTTAGTGAAGCAATCGCAGTTGGCTACTGTCATGATCTAAAAACGAATATTCGTTATATTATCGCTCAATCGATAAGCTATTGAGGTTATCAAATTTTCTGAGAAGGCTGAGTGAAGGGGAATGCCATTACGTGGTCATTGGAGATATGACGGGAACGTGGTTGTCAATCACCAGCCATGATCCCACTTATTTGCTATTAGAACTTATTATTGATTATAAACTGAAATAGGTGACTGAATTAAGCAGATAAGTACGATTCTCATGATGAATGTTAGCGAAGAAGATATTGCATGTACGAGGTAAAAAAACCGTGTGATTTCCTTTATTTTAGCCGAAATAACTGACTGCCTACGGGGATTAACCGAATTTCTCGTTTACCATTACTCAGTTACCTTTGTATAAAAATTCCGTCACTGGGAACAAATATTTTAGTTGGCTAAAACGATTGCATTTAAGTAATGGAAAAAATTGGTTCATATAATCAAAAGATAAAAATGGTTTTATTTATGAAATAATCATTTCAGCAACCTGAACCGTTCATTGTCCTCAATGTTTGTTTGGATGTCAACCTGGTATCTTGATCCTCTCGCAGTACGTTAGTAATATCAATTTATCTTTAACTTATATATTTATTTCAATGGATCTTTATTAAGGTATGTGGCTATGCATGAAATTATCCCTGATTCTCTACCTTCCACTTGTAAACATGCCGCATAAACCAGTTAAATTGTCAGAAAATAACCTTGGGGAAGGTTTAATTTCCACTAACATTAATCGATGTATAACTAATAAATACAATTCTTAATTGTTCCTGTTATAGTATTACTACTCGAAGGGAGCGTATTTATTAAATAACTATGGGATTAGTGTCTCATTAATTTATGATGATATTTAATTTAAAAAAATTAAATTTCAGTAAACGTCTACGATTCATCCGGTCGAAATGCTGAATAGTAAATCGAGGATTTTGGACAGGTAACACCGCATTCAGAGCATTAATTACAGGTGATCCGTAAGGTATTTCACCGTTACTTTTTCAACAGAATATATTAGAAATAAAATTAAAAATATCTGGAAAAAAACAATGTCTCGATATGGAAACAATGTATTTAAAAATAATAATATTCAAAAGTACAGAAGTAAGCTATCATATCTAAGATGATAAGAGCATTTTTACAGTAATTTTTAGTGAGACCTTATTACATTAGGACCTATCTCGGCTCTTATGAGGGGAGAGAAGTTTTTACGCCCGAATATCCCCTTCAGGCTTCGCCACTGCCCTCGGTCAGTACACGCCCCTGGGGGTTAAGGATGTGATGGGGGGAGGGAATTGTACCCGGCACCTCGTGGCGTGGGGGACGCGGAGAGGGGCTGGAGCGGGATGGACTGGACTTGGCCTCGCGTCGCGGAGATGTCCGGGCGCGTTATCCGCATGCACAATGCGTCATTAAATCCGAAATAAAGGACGGCTGGTGGGAGTGGGGGGGGGGGGGGGGGTGGAGGAGGAGGGAGCTCACGTCTGCACGCGCACGCTCTAAAGGGCGCGGTCCGTGCTTTTCGAGTCGTCTTCTTTTCCGCGGTGCTGCAGCCGCTCCCCCTCCGGTCACGAATGGTGCGCGCTCCTCTTAGAGGATGCTGGGGGGCGAGAAAATAAAACAAAAGATTCATGCTCGGCGCCAATGCACGGACACCAAAGTGAAATATTGAATACCAAGACGCAAATGGTGAATCATGTTTTGATTTTGGCAACGAAGAAAATGATATGCGCGCACCGTTATTCATTTCATACATCCCTTTTCAATGCACCAGAGGGAAGGTAAGTCCCCAGCTATGCGTCATATTATCCCACCCCATAGCCGATCGTTGGCGTGAATGGGAGAAGTGATTTTCCTACCCCGTACCGAATAATTAGGAAAGCTAAAGCGATTTAAAAAAAATTATATATGGTTTATAATCAATTAAACACTTTAAAATCGTGTTATGCAAATGACTCGCCGACTTTACTCGAGGCCGTGGATCTCTGATATGAAATAAATATGATAAGAAAAAGCAAATGAAAAATTCGTCAAACAAGAGGGCGTAATATTCTTCACTGCGTACTACAGGTTGCTTACCTATGTAATAAATATTGCTCACGCTCTGTGGAATTCCATCGTCTCCAATTGAGGTCCGGTTCAGCCTCAAGTTGGGCTATGTTGTGTGTAAAACTTGGATTTTAAGTTGGGTCGTGGTGCGTTGGCAAAATAAGTTGTGTATACTAGCCTCATTTTATCCAATAGTTATGATAAATTATGAGTGACCTCTTTGAATGATATGTTGCCGGATTCAAGTTTATGTTTGAATATAGTTGAAGTGGAAAGGATGTTAAACTCGATACAAGTTTTTCTCCCGTCAAGTGCACCCGTATTTCAACTTGAGTGGATGCCGTTAAAAGAAGTATTTTTTCTTCTCTTACAATTAAGTATTTCAAGAGAAGCCTTCATACGAGGTTTTTCGTGGGAATACACCATAGTAAATGGCTTTTTGAGTTTGAAGAGCTATAATTTGTATTTTTCATTAAATAAACGTAACGAAATTAGTGAAGAATTAATTTTGAGGTGAGTTTTGCACTAGTCACATGAACGTCATCCGATTTTAAAATATATTCAGTGCATCATTTTATAGATAAGTTATGTTTATAAATGCATTATTGTCTGTCTGTCTTTCAATTATCCAATATTTTAAGAATTTGTCTTGAAAAGATAAATCTGAGGATCTGCGGTGCATGTAGACGTTATGATTATGACTTTTCGGTATCTGGAATACAAGCGTTACATATGTATGATTCCTCACGTCGCAGTTCAGCACAGCTATCTGAGAAGTTATAAACCTGGGCGAGAAAGAAGTTTACTGGGAAAATGTTGGAATAAAAGCTGTAGCCTTCCAAAGAGCCTTATTATCCTGAAGTGTATATGACACTCACGTCGCTTTCTGTCTTACTGGTTGCTTGACCGTATTTTTAGTGCGTATTGTTTTCAGTGAAACTTGAAGGACGCCGAAATCGTTTTCTTTTTGTTATCCAGAATAGTTCACGCTTCGATTTTCGGCGCTGTAAGTGATTCGATTTTTTCATGCATGCCGTGTTGCATTAATTTTTGTTTCTCATCTGGCCACGAATAAGTTGGAAGATAAATGCAAGACTTCTGCCGTTTATATCAAGTTTACTTTTATAATACCAGATGTACGGGCAAACTTTTAAAAGCCAATAACTTCAGTGGTAATCTTAAAACTTCTCTTATTCTAAGCTAAAATAAAATATTCTTATTTTTAGTTGCAATGTTCAAGCAACTGCATCACGTTTTGGAGTATGATTAATGTTTATGGCGAATACGGAATGTTACCTGTCACTTTTTTTTCAAATCAAATGTTGTTTCCCTCCCATTTTGTCGCTTATATAACTCCAATGTCGAAGTAAATTCGTAACTCGTTATTTAAATGTATCTGCGTGATCAGATTTTAAAATATCCAATTTATGGAGAGGCAAGGAAAATTTTAGTGGTAGTTTATTGAATTATTGAACTAACCTTTAAATGTGAGATTTGTATTTTGATAATATCATACTGTTTTAATAAGTCAAAATGAGCTTGATACTGTTCCGCTGGGTTAACGAGATTTTAAAGAAATTTGCAATCCGCTGAAATAATTATACGATACATGATATTACACACTTGGTGTGAAAAATGTGAAGACAGAAGACTTCATCAGCAACTTTGCGTCTCTATTTTTCGGTCATTTTATTTATTACAGTTCATGTGAAACATTTACATTGTTATGTTTTACATTACATTTGAAATTATTTTTATTATAAATTGTATCTCTAATATAAGCGCCAATTTATAGCTAATGTTCTCCAAATGTTAGTATGAACGGTATGACCTAATTAGTTGAATCTTTTTTAATCCTATTCAACTCTTTATAACCATTTGCTCCCCGTATATTTTTGGATGACGTACATTTTATTTCTTGCTGCAGAATGGCTTTATTCCCATTGCTATGCAAAAGATGCTTTCCAACATTTTAAGAGGTTTTGAATGGCTTCCTTGACCCATGATTCGTGATAAGCATGCTCAAATTATTTCAGTTAAAGGAGCACATGGAGTGTTCTTGAGTACGAGGGTGATTTTCGCTGGATCCGTCTGTATGTTAGGTGACCCAATGCCCGAATTTAATGGAGGTGTCATACTGTGTAAAATAAAAACAATAAAATCAGTTTCCGATTTTACTTTTATGAATTGCATATTTATTTGCTTTTTACTTTTAGCGCTATACCGTGAATATTGCCAGTTACTCAAAAATATGGATTTTGTAACATTCATCGCGTAGGTATTAGTCTTATGTTTCATACTGTCATCAGTTCTTTATCACTTCAACTTTCGATGGCAGTTCAGTTGCCTTTGCCGTTGCTGAATCGATTTCTGCGTATTCTAAGCGGTTTTTTGTGTTTCACGACGTGAACGGACTGCATTTCACTTCGCCCTGGGATTATCATTCTTCATTTGGGAAAATCGATATCTTTTTTGCTGTACGAGAACAATATTTCCTGTTATAAATGAAGTGATTATCCATTTCAGTAGAAAACTTAACGCTGATTTTGGATCGAGACGGTTGGATTCGCAAACTGCGGTGATTTATTACCTTGAATTATCTTTCATGTATCTTTCACTTAATTTGTGGAGACTCATGTCCTTACGTATTCTATCATCATTCAAAAAACACGTCTCGTCTTGCTTATTGGTAGCTATGTTCTAATGTTTTTTTACCAACGGTGAAGATGAGAGGACGAGGTAGTGTTCTTCGTTGACCCGAGCTTCAGAATATGGATAGCTTATGGTGTTTTTGGTCACTAGTTTAATATTAAACTGCCGAAGCTTATTAATACATATTAGAGATATTGGTTTTTATGTTTTGAAATAATAAACTGCAATAAGACGTTCGTATCGTGGTTTTGAGGCAGTTGACATTTGATATTTTGGTGGAAAACTATAAATTCCTTGAATTACTTAAAACGTAGATAAGTGGCGCAAAAATCGTGTTATTTTTCGTACGGTAGTAAGAATAGAGGTCAGTTTGGTATTTTTTTAAAGTGTGGGCTCAGTGCCATATTCCATCCTTCGTGATAAATCATGCCAAGTATGCGGCGATCTGCCAAGGGAATATTACAATGGCCAACAGGTGAGCAGGGGATAGTGTCAGAGATGGTCCTCGCTAGCCGACGTTGTCACCAGAGTTACGAACTTATATTGCTATCTATTCACGCGGTTTTCATTAAATATATATGAAAATTTGAATGCCATTAGTGGCTCTTGTATATGAAAATAATTATTTTTTGTAGACTATGATGCCGACAGTTAGATTATTTGGTGTTGGAAAGTCAATGACGATAAGATAAAGGGAACAAATAACCCCCGTACACTTATACAGTGCAGATATGAATCTTCTCTTAGGATTTACTCTTTGAATTAATTGAAATTTACCTCTAGTTCATAATGGCCTGATTAATGTTGATGTCTCCAGCCATTAGATTGCTATTTTATATGATTGGTTGTATAAGATCAATGGTCATTAAATAATGCTAGCCATGCAACCAGGAAAATCTTATTTTAATTCACTAAGGAAGATAATGGGAGCTGAATAGGAAATTGCTTCAATACATATCATTACCCTCCGATTTTACTTTTGGAAGTCGGATCGGAAAATTGCTTCTAGCAGTTACCAAGTTTTTGGTATGTATTTTTCGTGGGGATATGAATCAACTGCGTTTGTAAATGTATTCTTCCGATATAGTATATATCGTTGACACCGCACTCGTCGAGAAATAGGGACCAAAAATTCGAGCTACGTGTCACTTTTATCTGTGGTCTTCCTGGTTCACGACGTAGAAGCGATCTCAGTAGTCTGCGTACATACGAGCATTGCCATTGAGCACGAGTTTCCCCGGTTTTAAACGTGAGAAATAGTTTAATCCAGAGATCCTTGGGAACATTCAACTTCACTTACTCCAGTCAGAATCTAGGGTAGGAGAGATGTACTCGGGTTCTTCGTGGTATATGACACAACATGGACAGCCGAAGTCATGAAGCTTTTTTACATTGGTATGGCTCCATTTAATATTTCCTCCCAATATCTTGGTATTCTATTATGGAGCAAAATCTATCATTTGAAATATTTGAGAAGGGGGACTCGCACGGAAAGTAGTGAATTCATGGGAACTTTTGACGAAGTCCAACATACAGCTTCATTTGTTTGCACCTTATTCCCCATTCTGCAAAAAATAGAAAAAAATCAGGCACATGATAGTAATTAATTAAATGTTTCGAAAAATGCTTTTTTTAGGCGATGTGTCACTGAAATCTGTGGAGACTAAATTATCCGTACTATGTCATATGAGAAACTACTTAAAGTCTTATTTTTTCCCCGTCATACAAATTTCTCCACATTAATTAATTTTAGCAAAACTTCATTGACACAAATGTTATCTTTTGCCTCATTTCGTAATTGTATCGTCTCTACTGGCCGTATAATTATCAACATCAGACTCTTATCTTTCAATTCACTTTATTTCCACTGTACAATATACTTTTCTCTCTCTTTACAAATTCCCTTCCATTTACTGTCTGCGTCTTCCCTCTTCTCTATTTTTCTGTGAGCTATCCTCCCCTCAACTCCAAGACAACGAACATTCAACGATCCAAGTAAAAATGAGAAAATATTTAGATTCCAAAAATTACAGAAAACATCGAAACATTAAGAATTATTTTATTATACTAGACCTTACACATTAGTTTGTATAAGTTAAGTTTTTCATTGTGCGATTAGATACAAGTTCTATAGTTGGTCACTCATGTTAATTCTTCCAATCAGTGTCCTGTAATATTATCACCGGATGCTAAATGTGTTTTATTTTTAAATGAAACGAAATATTTAGTGCATTTTAAAGCATATTTATTGTTGAATTCTCAAATTCTTCTTGAAGTTTGTGTTCGACTGTAAGCGAATACGTTATTTCGGAACATGCAAAGCTTTATTCTTTCCTGATAGTCAACTTGTAAATATTTGTTCTCATAAGTTTCATGGACCCAGTATTTTGTGGACGCGGCTATTAATATGGTATCTCGCGGACAAGCGATTACCGTTCCAACCATCTCAATTTTTAAGCGAGTTATTCGTTTTGTGAAAAGACCGGACAACCGGACCGGATTGATGCATCCTGTGAGAGATTGAGAATTTTTCCGCAAATTCATTTCCCCTGAGATACGAGTGCTCAAGAGAGCGAGCCTGTATATATGAGTGGAGTTGTTGTGGTCAGCACGCACTGCTTGATTCAACTCATACTTTTCGCGAAAGCTATTTTGAAAACAAATTTCTTTCGAAGACGACATCCGTTGTGGATAGAAAGTAAAAATAGGGTGGACACGGGGTGGATGATTCATTTTTTAGTCATTTATTTTGTGAGATGTTTTGAAGCATTTTCTTGTAACCAACGTGATTTAATATTTATCGCGGCATTCATTTGTTAATGATTTAGTAAGCAACACGCCTTTGTCTGCATTATATTTAATGATGATTCTTATGGTACACCAAACAGTGTATCAGTTTTTGATCAAAATGGCGTGTATGTATTCTAGCAATAATTTTAATGTAACTACTCAAGTATTTCCTATAAGAGCCTATGTAAAATACGGATTTTCTGTAGAAATTTACAGAAATTGAAATACGGAAAAGCCTAATTTTCGTGGTTGTCAGTCGATGAAGTACGGTGAGGACATGATATTCTGAAATTTCCGTGAAAATGGCATGTGCTTCGTTTTGCCTTTCCAGACTCCTTGATGTGGTGGTTGAACCGGACCTGACGCGTGAGATCACCCGCGCGTGGTTTATTATCGCGACGGCAGATAATAGAGGCGGGACATCCGGATTTGGTTCGCTCCGATCTGCCACCCGTATTGGTGCTGGGGCGGGGAGAATTTGATATTCACCGCCCGCGGGGCCCGTCCTCTGATTTGCTATCAATATAGAATCCGTTAAGGCTGAGAAAAGCCTGGGATGCCTTGAACCCGGATGGACATTGTGTTTCGAGCGATGGGATGGGCTCCTGGTGGTGGTGATTCCGAGAACCCAGAGGAGGCTGCGAATAAGGCTGCCAAACGCAGTTCGAATTCAAGAGGGGGGTTTAAGGAGGAGGGGACTGCGGAGAAGGCCACGGTAGTCACCCTTCCTTTGTTTTTTCTGCTGCCCTCTCCCCCTCCCCTCCTCCTCCACCAGCTGACCCTCCCCTTTTCTCCTCCTGGCTTCTCCAAGCCCTTATGTTCCTCGTGATCTTTCCCCCTTCAACATCTCTCATACATGCGATGCTCAGCTCCTCGTTTCCTATTCATCGTTTCCATCGATAAATCTTCATACCGCCGGGAAAACTTCGCGGAACGGGGCTGGGTATATTTATGTGTACCTAAGGATCCCGGATCTGGAGTTTGTCGGTTGGAAAACCGATGTTCTCCGTGGATTATGCCTCAAGTCGTTGCGCGCGTAAGAATGGCGATCAAACGTTGATGGTGTGCTTTATTATGTTGGGGAGATACCACTTGATTTTTCCGACGTGTAAATCACGCTTGGTGCCACTGTGTCTTATCGCAAACTTACTGGCGACGGTGTAACGCCTCGCCTGCCTAACAGGAGGTCACGAGTTCGAGTCCCGCCTAGATTTGTTGCTCATATGCAGAAAATGGTCGGTATTGTAAAATTGTGACGTGTAATTGTAAAATTATTGAAAACATCCGATGTAAAAGTCCAATGCACTGTTTTCGGTGGTATGAGAATAAAAAAATAATAATATAAATAGCGCGCCTCTGGTAATTAATGGTGATCGTTTTTTGATCCTGTACAAATTTTTCTTTCTTGGAAATTTTTAGAGCTTTCTTATACTGTGGCCACGTTGTCTATACATTCACTGTTTGCAGGGGTTTGTTTGGGGTCACAAATGTCACCCTTAAGTGAAGTTTGTTATCATTGTCTGAATTTGCACTTCTTTCGGTAAGCGATCCATCCGTTTCTCAGAAAATAAGATCGCGGCACAGGGTACCATCAGAATTCAACTATTGTTGATTTTCCCGGATCCCGTTGGATATCAAGCACACATTTGACGAGAACCAGGCAATTAAAACACCACTGTCCAATACGTAAACTAGAATGGCAAAGTTGTTATTTTCAGAGATTCAATCTTTATGAGTCAAGTCACTTAGATGATTCAAACAATTGAATCAATTGCTTCATTCTTGTGATTCTCAATGAATCGAAAGAGTCGTAGACTCATCAATCCTCGAGTACAGCTTACTCTGTGATTGATGGGGATTCAAAGTTTGAAAATTATTAATCAAAAGATTGGACTGATGTAATATAATGATTGATGGCTGATAAGTGATCACCACAATTGATTGCGGGTATCCGTTCTTTTAAAGAAATTAGACAGTAGAGTCACTGCAATATAAAAAAGGGTAATCAACCGACACCTGGTTACGATTTTAATATTATCTTTCCTGCAGTAAATTATCATTTTTATTGAACCAAACAGTTATTAGAGTTAAAATACTGATTTTATCGACGCCTGGTCACCTTCCTCAAAATATGGCCGATTAAGTTATTCTTTTTCTTGAGGTTTTCATGCGGTTTCTCTACTCTCCGAGTATTCTCAGGCTTTCCTCAATGCTCAGTTGGTCGATCCATTTGATCTCTTCATTCTTCGGAAGCACCACACTCTGAATCTATTTCTTCTTGGTTTATTTGCTGCTATAATCTTCCAATCCTGAATACCATTGAGAAGCTTACTCCGAATCTAGATTCAGAGGAATTTTTTTCTTACTTCTATCTGCAGTAACTCGATCCTTCTTTTGTGGAGTTCTCTCTTCGCTGGTGCTAATACACTAAGAATTTATTTCTTGTTTCTTTAGTCGCTACATATTCCTTCCCAAGTTATCGAATTTATTCAATTCTCCCAGTTTTTATCCCTAGTTAATTTAAGTTTTTATTTCTTCTTTTGCTGATACATTCTGATATCTTATTTTCCTTCGAAGGACACTGGGAATTAGAAACAATGAGGTTCTCGACGTGGTTGTTAAGGAGAGAAAACTAATAGAGATAGGAAATTGGAAACAGAGGGTGTGGGTAGAGCGTATATTGAAGGGGGAGAAGATGCTAAAAGCAGTGAGAACGAGAAGGATGTAGAGTAAGCGGGGAAAATGAAAGGGTCGGCGATGATGGAGGGTTTTCAGGTGTATGTAGACGGTAATCCATCGCGGAGGAGGAGATGGAGGTGGCTACAAGTTTGGTGTGCAATATTCCATGGAAACCTTCATCGGCTGATTTCATTGCTAGACACCTTAAATTATAGTTTTACGAATCGGTATTGATTTGATCGTCCAATCCTATGTGAGAAAATGTATATAGAAGCGCTATAGGTAGCTGCGAAATAAAGAAAATTCAAACCCCAACGTCAATCTTACTGTCACAAATAGAGTTACCAATCGAAATAAACAGAATGGAAACGAATGATATCGTCCAAGATGGGCAATCCTACCGATGAAGTCCATGAGGTGATCTCAGATGTTTTCATTTCAACTCGTAGCTCAATATAGCTCAGGTTCGCTCATACAGTAATTCGGTGGCTAAGGCAGCGCTACTCAATCGATCATGAATTTCGCGTGCGGAAATATCCATGGAAGGGTGGTGAGGTTCCTATCACGGCAACGGGGCATTTCGTCGTCGAAACGGCCACGTCACTGGACCTTCCCAATTCGTCTCCTGCTCGTCCTGGGAGTTTGCCACGGGTTGAAGGAGGCCAGGGCTTCACCCGCCCCACGACACCCTCCTACCTCCCACGCTGGAAGCTGCCTTGGTCCGCCAGTTTCGCGCCTCGGGTGGCGTTTTGTTTTTTTCCGCGCAAGTCTGTCCTTTTTAGCAGGGATTCGAGAGGGGAAGCTGTTTACCTGTTTATCTTAGTCTACACTATTATAGATAGTGGCTACGACTCATTATTCTTTCAGGGATCCTGACATTCTATTATTAAGGCAATTGAAATGGTATTTGCTGCTCTATGAGAGCCCTTTTAAATATCTGTGCTTACAAAATATCTGGCTAATAGCTCATTTGTGTTGGAGCAGTGTAGGTCATGAAAGAATTTTTATCTTCCATTTTTTTTCTTCTTCAACAAATGTTTAGCCTCACAGCTGGCACATGACTCGTGAAAAAAGCAAGGAAATCATGCTTTTTCGATTAATTTAAGCGGTTAGATATCTTGATGTTTCATTGGACCCTTTCTAACCGTATTTTTCGCAATATAATCCTAATAAAAGGATATACCTAGAAGTCTTTAAATTTTTAAAAAGTAATTTATATCATACTCCTTGCAACTGGATTGAATATTTAAAAATCGAATTAAATGTTACTCTTTTATTGTGGGATATTATAAAATAAAAAATTAAGCGATGTTTCTCATACATATGTGCATTATCAAGAAAACGATGAGGCCACCTCAATTGAGTAGTTTTTTGCCGGACGTGACAAGGAGGAGCGGGCGAGGAAATTGATTGGCTTGGAAGAATATTTAGCCGGTAGAAACGTCGTGAATGTCGCTGTGGTTGCTCTGGTGAGACAGAATGTAATATTTTAATTCCTACCTCGCGGAACCAGTTTGAAGGAGAGACTCGAAGTACACGTGGCACGTTATTAACCTTTTTCCGTACCCGTTTACGAGTAGGAAAAATGACCCCGCATCAGGTAAATTTTCGGAAAAATCAGACTTTGTGGGATACGAATCCAGGCACTGTATTATCAACGCCAAGCCGTAAGTGACGAAAATGCCTTCGGATCCAAATGATGCAACGTTACGTTGTGACTGACCAGCCGCCAATGCGGAGCTAAAAATTTAGGTCGTGGGTAGCTTTTCTTCCGTAAAATACGGCAAATACCTTCAAGACCTCCAAAATTGCTTATTCTTTCGGATGAGGTTTTGTTCCGTTCTGACTTCTGAATAGATCTTATTTTGCAACTGCGTGAAATGCGCGAAGGCCGGAGGAACCTTGGAGACATCTTCAGGGGTGGAAGATTGGGGAATCAGTGGGTCATATGCAATGGCCTCGCCCTGAGAAAATCCTGTGTTTATATTCGTGGCAAGAAAATATCGGACCTCGCGACAGAGATTCGTTTGTATTTTATATTTTTTATTTGGCAACTTTGGCACCGAAAAAACGTCCTCCATCATCTTCCTTCCAATTTCGCTCCAATATTTGGATAGTGTCTGTGGATAATGTGTGGATATGTCTGTGTTACATGAAGCCGACCCATTAACTGTAGAGCTGCTTATCTCAAATTACTATTTGTTTCCTAAGTTATATTACGATTTTTTGCTGGTATTTGAAAGATAGGAAGAGCAGTATCAAGAGGTTGTAACAAATGAGAAAAAAATTTTTTTTTTTTTTTTTAAGAATCGATCCTCACAGGGTATAGCATTAATGTATGTTTCTACGAAAAAAGTAGAAGTTAGTATAATCTTCGCAATATTATAATTTTTTCGAGAATGTTATCAGGTAATTGCCATTATTGTGCTTTATTCATTACCCTTGACACGGCACCACGGTTACATAAGTAAAATCTCGCTATAGGATCAAAACTGCTCGAGATGATTTTCTCCAAGCACGTTAATTTTACTTGAGAATATTTTACGATGAAAAGTTTGCAGTAGTAATTAGGAAATTAAGCATTTAATGTTACCGAGGGTTGAGTTCTATAAAGTCAGTTTGCTCTGGAAATGAAGTTCTTTCTGTGTACGTAAAACCTTTTATTTTTGTTCTGGAAACTTTAGTGATGTGAGCCGTTAAATATACAGGACAGGACGTTAATTATACTTTGGTTTCTAGTCGACAGTTACAATTACCATTATTCTTTAAGCGAATAAGTTTACTTTTAGTGCATTGAACGTTTGGTTATCGCTAATAATGTCAATCGCTTTTTAAATATAGTGCAGCAAAACTTTTATCGTCAATCAATGCATAGTGCTGCCACAGTGTTGATCAGTTTTGCTTTCGTAAAATTGCGTTTTGAGAATGAATTCCATTCTTCCATGAATCCTTTGTAATTTATTGTACTGTAGAGTTTATTCCACTCAAATTCGGCCCTCCCAGCTTTTGGATCATTGTATTTCCTCAGAAAACGTAAATGTATGTAATGCAGTGGCTTAATTTTAAGAGAGCGCCATAGTCTTATGGTGTGCATTAGGGGCGGTCATCAAACAACTTTTTTCGAAAGTCAAAGTTCGACATATTACAAAATGTAGCCCGACGTACCAAATGAACGGAGAAAAAATTTTGTTCATGTAGGTTGACATCCTACGGTTGCACCAGGGCCGTTTATGTTAAGCTTAGGCAACCCGCAACACATTCCCTCTTTTTACGCTATTTCGGCGATAAATGTCGTGATTTTAATGATTTTTTCAGCCGATTCTGCACCAGTCATATACGAAATAGTCGAAGTAAGCAGCATAGGTCGAATAATAACGTTTATTATACAATAACCGGTATTAAAATGCAATGAAAGATAAAAAACTTTTAAATTTTCTTAATTAATGGTATATAATTTAATTTGGTGTACTCGTATGGGCATGATCGCACTAATATGACCCTACCATTTATATACAACAACATTTTTCCCCTCTCCCATCCTAGAGTAAGGATCTCCTCACCTCCCTATGGCCCACCTATGAACTGATATAAATACACTGGTCAGGGATGTGAAAAGCCCTGATGCCTTCATCTGGCGAATAGGTCTTTCTTGCCTGCAATATCCTTTGGAAGGCTACTCTTCGCGCTTCTACCCTTTCTTCATTCACCAATGAGGATGTTTTCGGGATGAGCGAAGAACGCTTTGCTCTGGATGAATTTCTCAAGAACTCTACTTTTTACGGAATTGTCTTATTCTCCTAAGCATTTCCCAGATATGTTCTGCTTCTGTAATCTTCCAATTTTTCTTTATTGTGAACCCCATAGGAATATAGAGTTTCATCATAGTCTCGGTTATTAAATCCAAAGCCACTGTTGGTCGTCTTGTTTCTATGTAAACGCGGATCACTCTGTTGACCGTCATTCCCCATCTGCTGTTATTCATTTCCCCATTATCGCGATCAGCCAGCTCTTGTGGGATGCATCCCCTGGAAATACCACGAGCCATGTCCAGCGAATAATTTTGGTATTTGCTGATGAAAGATGAATTTAGTTCAGGATCAGGTAGACCAAGATCAATCGTCTGAAATTTCATTAGAGGTAGCTGCGCACAGGTCTTTAGTTGGCGACCAACTGGCCCAATGTAGATATTTGTTCCCGTCGTTGGCCGATCAAATTTGTCCATTATAAGTCGAAGAGGAAGTTCATCTGAATGCAGAAGGCACTTAAATCTATAAGGCACGCCCGAGACGCACGTCGATAAAACGTATAGCGCCTCCCTTCCAGCCGGTCGCGGTGTTCGAATGTGATCCATCACAACCGATGCACCGTATGGAAGACGTGTCAATTATAGCAGCTTCAACTAATTCGAGGATAGAGTTTCCGAGCCATTCTGTTTCTCCTGTTTCAGTTTATGCATGTCCCAAATGAACCCCGCCGGGTTCTGCAAGGATGACTACATGCTCTTCGGTTATGTCGTGATGCGCACTTCATTGTTGCTGCACAATTCCCTGATTTTCGTCTTCTCTTTTCTTCCCTCGAAGAACAATGCTATCCTCGGTTGATCTCTAAGCTTTTCCATATCCTCTGAAGTCGCAAGCTCTCTGTATTTCTTCCTTTGTCGCGCAATTTTCTTCCGGTCGACAATCATCGATGCATTTTCAGGTGTGACCTGGCCGACGTCTTCAAACGCTCCAGTCACGAGGGTTGCTGCAAACCGCTGGCTACGTTGTGCCTTTTCACCGATTGGCAGGTCACAGGCAGCTTCAGGATGTTGCGCGCCGAGCTATTATAGGATGGGCGGGAGGATGGTTGCCATTCGTCGCCGAGCACAGGGGGCGAGTCATTTTGAACTTTAGAGCACTAAGACTTGAATTTAGAACCAATTTTCTGGGCAAATGATGCCCTATTTTCAAATGATTCGTCCGTTTTTATCATTTTTTTTCTTTGGCAGCCTTCTTCCTATGTTTTTTGTGGTTTTCCAATCAATGGTCCCAATCACTGGTTCTCCGGTTGATCTTTGGTCTAAAAGGAATGATATTTCTTCATTTTTAATTTACGTCTTCGGCTTACAAATACACTAGGCCAATTTTGGAAGACACATTGAGGAAAATAAAACAATATTTTAACATCTTCCTTAAATTAATAAAGTCTCGATGGGCAACAGAGGAATTTTTCTTCTTTGTGCTCTTCATAATTTTTTTACATTTCGTGTTGTATCTCTAAACTGCCATGAGGATGCCGCGGTTCGACATTAAAGGTCCAGACGCGTCGTTCTACACTTGGTCCACTCTGTCGGCGACAACATGGGCAATCTCCTGGACCGATTGATCAAATTCTCATCTTTCTTGCATCTTTTCCATCTTCACCCCTTAGTAATACTTCATAATATCTTCATATGTGGGAAGATATCTCCCAAACATCTGTCGAGGAGCACCAAAGAGATGACTCTCAACTGAAGAGCGTGTCAATACATTCATTGTTTATTTTAGTTGCTTCTCCATTTAAAAAAATCACTTCGGCACGAAATCCTTGCCTCACAAAACCTTGCGAAAGGCCATCCACATGTACAAGACAATTCATCAATAGCGTACAAGGAATATGTATATAGTAAAGGAGAATAGAGGGGAAATGGGGAAAAAGGAGAGGATACCGGCAAATGTTACTTTGTTTTAATTTGTATTTACATAGCCTTCAGCAGCTCACTTCCTTCCAATCTGTTTAATTACCATTTATCTCCACCAATTTTGGATACAAAAAAGATTGCATCTTAACTGGTACGTCATAAGACTTGAAGGGTGGGTAGTAATGGGAGAAGCTCGAGTTGGAGCGCCCTCCACGTGGCGAGTTCTGGGTCTCCCTGAGAGCCAGAGTGGCACCTGTTCTCATGTTGGGTGAAGAACTGCAAAATTTGGAACACGGAGTCATTTTCGTAGAGGATGTAGCCAGAGCAGTGCGTTGACATTAGTTCATAGGCGGGCCGTAGGGAGACGAGGAGATCCTTACTCTAGGATGGGAGAGGGGAAAAATGTTGTTGTATATAAATGGTAGGGTCATATTAGTGCGATCATGCCCATACGAGTACACCAAATTAAATTATATACCATTAATTAAGAAAATTTAAAAGTTTTTTATCTTTCTTTGCATTTTAATACCGGTGATTGTATAATAAACGTTATTATTCGACCTATGTTGCTTACCTCGACTATTTCGTACATGACTGGTGCAGAATCGGCTGAAAAAATCATTAAAATCACGACATTTATCGCCGAAATAGCGTAAAAAGAGAGAATGTGTTGCGGGTTGCCTAAGCTTAACATAAACGGCCCTGGTGCAACCGTAGGATGTCAACCTACATGAACAAAATTTTTTCTCCGTTCATTTGGTACGTCGGGCTACATTTTGTAATATGTCGAACTTTGACTTTCGAAAAAAGTTGTTTGATGACCGCCCCTAGTGTGCATTCATGTCACTGTAGTGATCTGACTTAGGCAGGAAGCTGCAGGTACCGATGGGAAGTCTCACTTAATAGTGATAACATAATTTGAAATGCGCGCCCGGGCTTATGTTATCTTAAGGTGTCCATACATCTACAAGTCTGAATTTCGACTTTATATATATTCTGTGAGATAACTTTGGGTAATTGTGTTAATTTGGTAATGGTAAATGACTTTTTATAATGGTTAAAGGATATATTCTCTTGAGAGTATTTATCACTTCTGAAGGTGTGTGGTAGTGGTACAATATGACTGCGGTACACCGTGGCTAGTCCCAGTATACTTAAATCGTACATTATGAGCTGATTTGATGTAATGTTTATAGCTCCTTTACTGTTATTTTAGTTTCAATTCTGCCTTTAATTGATTCTTATCGTGTGAAATACATGTCATTTCTTATCATATGATTGTAATGAAGATGTTATGGTTGCTTTAAGAGTATATAAATTTATACAGTTTATTTTTTTAGAATATCGAAAACTTTCAAGGATAAGTTAGTGACAAATTGTAGGATATCTCAGTATATTTTGGTGCGGGACGTCGAAATGTGATCTAAATAAAGGATATCGTGAAATGAAGTGATGAGATGAGATTCAAAGGTGTAGAGAGTTTTTTCTGTTTTTAAAATTAATATTTCTTATTATTTAGTTTTACACCAATTGATAAAGTAATTTCACTTATAAAATACTTCTCAAGCAGTGACTCTACTTTTACGCTTGATGTTTCTCAGATTTTTAGGTGCATGAAGGTTAATTTTTGCGGAAGAATTTGCGTTTAATTAATTGTTGCGATGACACAATCATCACTCTCGCAGTAAAGGCGTTATCAAGAGGATTTTTAGATTCTGATCGAATTTCCAAGGAGGCTTACCGACCGGTAAACACTTTGAAGAAGTGGAAGAAGTTAGCCGACAATTGACACCCTTAAATTTATGCCCGATCGGCACTTTAACCGTGATGAAGATATCTATGTAAGATTGAGCAAAAGCTGAGAAACGATCTCTGACTCTCCGATTACGAAAAGTGAAGCTTTGAGTCTCTGTCAAAAAAAACTTAAAAATATAGTAGTTTGTTTGCGAGGAAATTTAGAAATTAAGGTCGTTCGTAGAAAAATTATGTATTGACGAACTTCAAGAATGAGATGATTCCGTAAAGTAGATTTTTAAGTAATAAATGCGACTCAGGATCATATACTGGGATGGTGAAATATAATGTTATTTGAAGGCTGCAGTAGAGTAATGAGATTTTTTGAGTTTTTTATATGCTAATTATAAAAAAATCCGCACTTGGTTTTGACAAAAAAATGAAGCCATTTCAAATTCCTGGAATGTTAGCCCATTTGCGGTTGTTCTTAGATTTGGGAGGATTCGGAGTGTGCCAAGATACTCAAGTACCAGCATTCAATTGCCAAGACTGGTTGTGGATGGAGTAAACGTAAAACCGTCGCATGAAATCATGCTCCTAGTAGTCTAGATTAATTCAGGCCTATGGAGAGGAACATATTAGAAATATTTGTGGCAGAGCCCTGAAGAAGCTGGGGTTCATAAAGGGTGTTGTGTGAAGGTCCTCGGAGGAAAAAGTGAAAGAGCGGTGCCACTTCGAATTCTTTAGATCGCACTTTGAATACGTAGCAAGCATATGGAAACCGGTGCAGAAAAATTTTATCCTCAAACTAAATGCAATTCTAAGGAATGCAGCGCGATTCGTTAAAAAAAACTTCTGGGATCGCACAGGGGAGTTTTACAGTTTTTTATAGGCTGGGCGCCTCTCGAGACTCGGGGAGGCTATGTGGTGGGCTTCAATAGTTTGAACAATCAAGAGCAGATGTCTTTCAGGTCAGTATGGGAACACTGTCTTAGAACCGCACTATACAACCGGGTCCGAAAGAAACATTAGATAAAGAGTTCCGAATTTATGGGTAAATGAATTCTTGTTTCCTTCGAACAATTACGGAATAAGATAAATGTTACGTCGAACTCAGTCTGCCGACACTTTTATTATGTCTACCTGCATTTTTTTAGTCTTATTTTCTTGGTTAGCTGCCGTTGTACCATCTCTCTCCACACATGTTGGGGATAGTGCGTGGATGTGCTCGAGTGCCAGTAATTTTTCTACTCGATTACCCTCATCAGCACTACTTGAATAGCAGACAGGTTCCCAAGTACCTATGCATTCTCGTGGATAATGTCCCGAGTACTTTATTAACACATGGGTTGGCGGTGGTATTATCTTTTACGTTGTATTCGTCGATCTCACGGAAGCATTCAATTATCCACCTAAAGTCAGGGTGTGTTTTTCTACTCGTCTGGATATTCATTGCGTTCGTATAGTTACCCCTGTGCTAAGACGAATTGGTACACGGGTTGTGGGTACTCAGGCACTTGTCTAGATGCTCAAGGACCCAGTGTGAACTCGAAGGCTTCACCGGTTATTTTGTGAGTTTTCGCTTCTTCGGCAAGAATTGAGGGTACCTACTGCGGCCCGCGGAGGCCAACGTCTTTACTCTCAAATCGAGTGTCATTCGGTCGATGTTAAAGAAGCATCGATATCGAATCGCCCAGGGGACGACTCTCAATTAGATATTCGAAACGTCGGGCACCATGCGCTGCAGCAGGTGGGTTTTCCGAAAAAAACAAACTTACTCAAGTATCTATAAGAGTAATTGAATAGCAGTACTCGGTATACATTTGGAAAACTTCTATCGGGGATTACTCTTCTTCCCCCCCTTGGATCCGCTATCACCTCATTAATTACCCATTCCTTCGGCCAAAATTTATTAGGGTGGCGTAGTTGGGTGAGCACTATAGCCTTCTGATCTTAAGCTGTCGGGTTTCATTCCCGGGAGATGCGAAAGGATGTCCCTAAAAAACCTTTAAGTGTGAGGTAGCCGTTGGAGAACAACTGCCGCTCCGAACTCCCCCCGCTAACTTTGATGTTTCGAATCACACGCCTGTGTTTTAATTTGGGGTGAGCTCTACTCCACAACTTCTATGCAGACGAAGTGAGCGATGCGATCTACGCCACACAGCCTCTACCCCGCTCGTCTTGCCGACAGCGGCGGCAGCGGCGGTCGCACTGCGGCGTCCGCAGAGGTCTCCTCGCAGACGAGGGCGGGGGAGTGGACGGCGCAGCGGCGGGAGGAAAAGGGCAGGGTATTTGGCCACCGCCGCGCTACTCCAACTGGCAAGGATAAGAGGGGGGGAGAGGGGCGGTGGACGAGCGACGAATACCGAGCGATAACCTTGTCTCCTGCGCACGACACCTCCCGAAAACGAGGTGTCCAGGGGGAGGTGGAGGGACCGTGAATTCGGGAGGGACGTATCGCCGGGAGTGGCTCGTGATGTTGTAGCCAACGTAAGGAAAAATTGGGATTGGGAAACTGGCGGTGATCCCCTTCTGCCGGCCCTGAACTAGACTCCAGGCCTTGCATCGCAAGAAGAGCGACGTAGCTGCACTCTCGATATGTTGGTCGGTTGTGTTATTTCAACGTTTCGGTTAACCCCATTTCAGTCCTGATGGCTAACCTTTGGCTTGTCACCAGTTTTTCGCGGGGCCGAGAAGAAAAACACCTTTTGCAGTAACAATTCCACGTCGCTACTCTGTCCCCTCAACTTTTGATTTTGTCAGGATGCTGTCCATTGTCTTACTCATGCATCCATGTATTCAACGTCCATGTTCATGTACAATTGCACATACTCAATGAAGGCCATGAGGATTTTTCGAACGTAAAAACTGCTTCCGCCCAAACTCATTGGGAACGACTAATGGCTTGATGACTGCGGCAGACTACGCTTTCGGAGCGTCGCGACGCTCCCCGACGCATCGGTACTCATGGGCAGTTCCCACGAATTCGATGACCCTGAGCACTCCATTACCGGTATTCGGCGTAATTTCTTCGATTAATGTCGCCATTGATTTCTATGCAATATCGGTACTCATGAAACAATATTTCAAAGCGTTATCTTCTTCTTTTCGGACTGAGAAAATGTTGCTTGTTGTATAAGTTGTCCGATTTCACTTGTCGTTGGACTAATCCTTACAACGTACTTTTCGAATTTTAAATTTGAATATGCAATGCATGTCGGCATTGGTGGCGTGGCATTCTTATCTGACCTCAAAACATTTCTCTAAAAATGCATGGATTTTTCAAATATAAAAATATGTCGGGCATCTTTCCTACATGAGGCTAAAAAAATGTTTGGAAACAGTGGAACTTCATAGGAAAAGTTGGAATAAAATACTCATAAAGCCTATTACTTGATGGTCACACGTTTGGATATGCTGCTCCTTATTACGGAGCGGGCAGCCAATGGATTGAAGTGAAAAATTCTGGTGGCTATGTTTGATTGTGATTAAGTTTCTCTGTTTGCACCACTGCTCATATAATTTTCTTTCTTGACCAGTCTGCATCAAACTACTCCTGTAGTGTATTTTCATTGAATTTTTTCGAGGAAGGACCCTACACTTGATTTCTCTGAAGTACTTCGCGGGGCATAACCTTATTTCCGATTTTCTTTGAATCCAATTTATTTTTTCTAATTTTTTCATGGGATTTGAATGTACAATTATATTATTGTTAGTAGCTAAAACCAAAGGGTCGTTCACAGGGATTTGTTAATTGTCATTCAGATCCATTTTTTTCGGTTGCAGTATTAGCAAGAAAAACCTTACTTTCTAGAATACTTTGCGATTGTGCATTTTTGATTGTACGCGGTCTCCACTGGGAGAGCTCTCATATCCTAAAATCCTCGTTCTGCTGGATGCCTATACATTAGCACCCCTCTCGCTCCCAAACAAGCGGTGTATTGCAGCAATCAGAAGTCGTTTTATGACCCCATATTAAACCCAGTCAATCTTTTTCAATCATATTACCTGGTGCTAACTGAATGTTTCTAATTAAGTGCCAGTAGAACCCTATAAAATACAGCTTTGTATTACATATTCTGTTCATTTTGCATTTCACGACTATAATATTTCCGTGAATCAATAGTTCCTTTATGGTTTTTAATGAGATTTGCCTCTACCTAAGTTTTTACCAAGTTAGGATTTGCTGCTACTACCTATTAGAGTTCACTTTTGATCCAAGCCTCCTGAAACGTCATGCAGGGGCGGATTAAGGTCGTGTTGTTTGTTCATTACTTTTCTCTGCGCTGTGGTGGTATGAAATACCTTTCAGATGCAATACACGTAAGGTATTATGTGCGTATAAAAGATTTAAATTTTAATTATAATAATTATATAATATAAATGATTTCAGATTTCATCTCTTAATACACTTATCATAACTGAGCAAATATTCTCTGGAATTAGGTTCCTTTATGGGACGGACTTTCGCTGTGAGGTCACCACCTCAATCTACATTGGAATACTGAAGGAATTATGAATTAACACAAAAAGGACTCCTGCTATTTTTAAGAAGCAAAACGAGATAAAAATATGGACCGACTGTTGAAATACACAGTGATGAATGCATTGTATAATATATTTTACAAATTGACAACACAAGACATTTTTCCATTTTACTTAGCTGGAAAATTATAATTACACAATGCTAGAGACAAACCCCAGTATATTACATAACAAAACGGCAAGTATTCCACATATCGTACTAATTACTTAATGAAAGTAATTTCTTTTTCTCAAGATAAATTCTATATCCATGACACCAAACAGTCACATTTTCAAACAAACAACATACCTCTTCTCCCTTACAATTTTTGTGACCTCTTGGAGTAAAGAAAAAAATTAATTTAGGATCTAAGCATAAAAAGCACTGTCTAAATAGTTCATTTTTTGGTCTTGGAAAATATATATGTCAGTATTTACTGAAAGGTCTCTTGGCTTATATTTTTCTTCCTCCTTTCATTTTGCCTTTAAAAAGCCAAATTGATTGCTGTATTCAGATTGATTGAAATATTCAGATTTAAAAGGTTAATGGCTCATTGTAGAACTTTGGAGAAGATAGGTAATAGTGGCATTGGCCGGTAATTATTTAAATCCAGTATCATTCTTTTAAAAATCTTAAATCGTAATGGTTTGGAGTTGATCTGGGAATGTGCCAGTTCGCACTCAGATTACTAATCCAGGCGAACACGCAAGCAACTTTTTCTTTCACCTCTTTGGTAACAGAAATACTAAAACCTCCCTTCGAGTTGCTAGCCTGAAATACATTTTTTATGCAGATAACCCCTTCTGTATAGTAGGCGTTAATAAACAAGACTGGCTAATATTATATGTCGCAAAGCAGGCTTCATGGATGTTTAAATCATGTAGAAAACTTGAATTAACATAAGTTACATGCATTTTCCTGCTGTAATTACCACTGAATTCATCATCTGTTTCTTGGGTATTTGTTAAATAAATATACACGTTTTGATGCCGTGTTTTATCAAAGATATTATGCACTTGTTCGCAGGCAATGGTGGAATTAACAATACGCTGATTGTTTGGCTGCCTTTTGTGCCTCACGATTAACAAGCATGTATGTAATTGTTTCCCTTACGATTATCAATTTCATGTTTTAGTCTTCGTTCAAATGATTTATAGCATTTCGCCAGTTTTTCGTTGTTGGGATTTGTCCGGAGTTTTTTTTTGTAACTAATTTTTTCGGACGTTGAAAAAATAAGTTTAAGACCACCATGGTTGACTAATCGTTTATTTTGACCGTTTCCCACATTTTAGCTTGCTTGACTAACAAGGAATTTTACTTTACTGATAAAACCACTGTTAGCTGTTTTTAAATTACTGTGCGTGAAAACGTTTCCCCATCGCATAGGCAATGATTTTCTTTTAAGTAGTTGAAGGAAATTTTAAGGTAAGCGCAAGAGAGATCAGGGTGTTTTGTTTTACCTCATTCAATGCTGATGTTTAAGGTCCAAAAAATAGTATGATAGTCTGTGAAACCCAAGTCCATGGAATGAACCTTGAAAGTAAAGTTGTCTCTTGAACGACAAAAAAGGTGATCTATGCACGTGCTACCGTTTTTGCGTATTCTAATTGCACTAAAGAACGTTTTTCTAGGCCTTGACCTGCCATTAATATTTTGGTAGTCACACACATTACCACTGCTCCGCCGAAGGTAGAGCCAATTCATTCTCCATTTATTATTTCTATATTTTTACTCATGTAGAGTTACTTCCAACTACCGCAAAAAAGTGTCGATTCGAAGAAAATGAAGCCTGTTCACGCCTACTTTAGAATTTAGAGTAATCAATGCGTATTGTTACCTTGAGGGTGTCTGCAGGCTGAATATCAAATATGACACCAAATGAACATAAATACCCATTAGAAGCCTTCTGCTTTACCTTCTGCTCTTTTTTATCATTTGAAAGAGAAAAGATTTGCTGATCGGGACAACAATGAATTTATAGAATGAACACCACGAGAGATATCCTGGTCAGGTAGCTACATATCAGTAAATAATTTTTTCATTAAAATATGGCTATAATTTATAATTATAATCTGTGAAATATTTTTTACTCAGTTAAGTCATAGTGCTAAAACCCTTGTGCCATATTAGGATCTCTAGTTGCTATTTTCATCTGCCAGAAAATGACATTTTAAGCGTCGTCGTTTGAGTAGAAATCTTCTAAAAATATTTTTTTTTATAATTTGATGAATTTAAAATAAAACACTATCAACTGGTTGTAGCTCATTTTCTCATAGGTGACCAGGAATTGAAAATGTCATGTTTTCGGATTAAGTGTTTTGGATTCTGTTTGTATAAATATCTATCGCCAAATTATTAAGAATGGATTTCAAGTTGTCCGTACATGAATTTGATTTTCAATGCTGGAAAATGTTCTCTACCAAGATTTTCTAGTAGGAGAATAGTAGCTTGATCGCTTGAAAGTCACGCGAAGTTCTCCGTGGCCATATTTCCGGCATCCTTTTATTCCTTGGTCCGACGCCTGTTTGCCATGCGGCAAGGGTACTCGAAGACGCGTGAGCTTATTCATATCCTACTGTTTATAAGAAGCAGCAGTGACACGTTCTGCCACTTTAGAAGCTACGATCGTTTAGTTGGCAACATCCTGGTGCGGTCCATTGCCTAGTGTTTGAAGCTTGGAAAGATTTATTCTCTTTGATTCTATGGCGAATTAATCTGACGCATTCGTCAGCCTCGAGTGAATCATTTTTCCAAGTTGGATTTTGTCCACGTTCGGTGACTAAAATGACGTCATGGGTCGGCATCGAAAGGAAAAGTCCTGGCCTCACGTGAAAGATAGCCGAACTTCACGGAATAATGCTAAAAATATCAGTCGATCATATCGCACCACCAATTCACTCCTCTATTTACAGTTCCCTTTCGCAGCCAAGACCTCCCAATGCGCGCGACGAAGATGCAGGTTACTTACCGAGCCGTTTGTGCCTTGAACGGCGAAACATGCCCTTATACCTACTCTTTTAACGTTTCGGAAGTTTGTTTGTAAGGATGTATATAATACAGACCTCGGTGAAAACAAAATAAAAGTAATGTGTCTATTTAATAGGCACGATTATTCAGGAAAAGGAATGTAAAATGAAGGAAACAAATGTATATTAAGTATAAAATATTTTTATCTGATGATAAAGGGATAATAATTGGCGTTTTCCGTCATATTTGATACTGTATTTATTGCTAGCGACTTCCTAAAGGAGAGAAGAATAAATCTAATGATTGTTATTCTCATGTTTGTGTGAATGTTCAATGCTTGAGGGCGTAACTACCCAACCTTTAGTTTGAAAAGACCCTTTGATCCCGCGAGGAAGTGGAAGATCTAACGTTAATTTTGGGAAAAATCTCACCGAACAGAAATTGTTACCAGCTAGAATATCCTCCGAACCTCTTTATTAGTCCCCGATGGTCTCGGTGGAAAAATATAGTTCAAAGGAAAGGAATTCTAAGCCCAGGAAATAATTACCAATTGATGTGATGACAACTAATTTTAAAATTTTTCAAGGTCTTGGTATACCATCAATTTTTCATTGACAAGAAAATCTTATTTTTTGTGGATTGTTAGGATTTGGGCCACTTTATACTTCTCACGAAAATTTCTTGTAAGACCAGACCTCTCGCCCAGAACTCTCCGTAATAGACAAGAATATATCTCTTATGCGATTGATAGAAAGAAAATTAAAATACATTAATATCCACACTCAATACATATAATCAAAGACTACGTGCATGAATTATCGTATGGTAATGAAGAGTTTTTACCAAAATTTTACATAATTTGATCATTTTCCGCCATAATTGTTGAATGAACTTTGCAATATTGGAAAGGCTATCGAAGTACTACTGCAAATAACAGTTGAAGCAGTACTAAGACACTATACTCGAAAACGCTTTTTTCCAGTAGTAAATTGAGATTGATTTTTTTAATATGCCAAGAGGAACTGGATACTCCTTACCTAAAAGAATTTCAGGCGGATAAATAAAGTGGTAACCATATGTTACTCAGGGAAGATGTATTAAATTTTTTTCCAGAGCGATGATATTTATTTTATTCAAGTCTAACTTTGTTTGCAATGGAACTGACGTTATTTGCCCTAATATATTTAACTCCACAGCTAAATTTTTCTTTTTATACTAAGTATCACAGGAAATGACTCTTAAGTTGTAAACAAACCGCAAAAAGTGTTACGATACATTAAACTAACAACTTTGTATAGGTCAATAAATGAATTATGTAGTTATTAATGTGTAACATACCATGTTACTTGTCATACTATGTTATATTGTTATATGTCATATTCAATTAGAGAAATAACTGAAGATCATCGAAAAATGGAGCCAGGAAACTGCGTTTAAAATTTTTCAAATCCGTGATCATGGGGAGAACTTATGATGCGATGCTACAATAGTCATAAGTTATCTTTATAGACTTCCTATGCATCATTTCTTTTTCAGATGTGAAAGTACTCGTAAGCACTAAAGTAGCAAGGAAATCTATTTTTCTGTGTAGACCAATGCCGATATTGAATGAATTTCTGGAAAAAAATTTGTGAGTTGAATTCCATTTCTTCATTCATGAATTTCACCAAGTGGAACACGCTTCAATTTGGCACTCAAACTAGTAATTATAAATAAGATCACTTGTTACTTTACTCGCCGACGTATGCTTCAAAACATAGACTGATTTTTTAGAATTAATTTGAAAATTTTCAATTCAAATGTTGTGTCCACGATAGGAAAGGGGGCTGATGAAAATCTTAAACAGACGAATTAAACTGCTGCAAATATGAGTCGCCTAATCACTCGTTACAAAACTATTTCTAAATATACCATTTTTCAAGTGTTATTACTAAAAAAAAGGTGCAAATTAAGATTTAAACTAGATTTCTTACTTCAGTTATTTGTCTACCCAATAATAAATTAATTTTGACGCAAATGAAATGAAAAAGGTGATTGATTTCCTGCATAATTTTGGTGTGCCTCAGGGGAAAATTGGAAAATGGAACAGCATACAATTTTTTTTAAATGGCACACCCGGTAGAGATTTCTCAGTGCAGATTTTTTTAGCAAATAATTAATGTGCTGTCCTCCTTTTATGAAAAAGGCAAGTACAAATGTTTACATCAATACCTCTGTGTTCTGTAACCAAATTAGTCTTGAGTCGTAGTTAAATTACCATCATGCATTTGATTTTTGCTGAAGTAGCCTCCCTGAAATCTTCCGTGCGGAAACGGCGGAACCTTGCGGAGAAGTACCTAGGCCTGGCTTCTATTGCAAATTCAAAAAGAAACAATATATTTTGCGTCTATAAAATAGGCTATTACGATAACTAATTTCGGTATGAAAAATAACCGTGCCCGATAATAATATAACGATAAAATATCCGGATGTACCACCCAATAAAAAATGGTTTAATAAACATATGTAATAAAAAATAATACAAGATTTATCAAATTATATTGGATTATATATTGTGATATCGGAATGTTTTCGGATTATATATGGTGATTTTTATTATTAAAGGAGATTTTTAACGGATAGTTATGTGCAAATTTTTTAAATTTTATCGTGATATTTATGGTAATGTTTTTTATCGGGCGTGATATTTCGATTATGCTATCGGGCGATGTATCACGATTTTTGCCGGACAACAATTAATCGTCAATGTTCAATACTCATTATCGATATCTCGATCTACTTAAATGTTTCAGTGTTTTGCCACAGTCCGATATATCGTCCAGGATTGAGCCCAGATTACTGTGTCGAAGGGGCTACGGTAGGAGTCGACTATGACGCTCGACTCGTACGTGTGAACAGTGACTGCGAAACCCTATGAACAAAATACGGATCGATTTAGATGCTGATTCGATTTATTAGTCGATTCGAGTCTATTTAGTCGAGGCAGCTCAACATGGAACGAGTAGGAGTTGATGTCTATGTAGTATGTATCATGAACAATATTTTTAAGTTGATTTAGCTTTGTAGAAAATAGCATTTCAACGGATTATTTTTCCATATGAGGGATTGACGTAAAGTATGATGTAATTAATTTTCCTTCGCAACTGTCACTTCTTTCATCTTTCAGCCTCCTAGAACACTTCTGCGTTGATAATAGTGGCGAGGTAGCTTCAGGGCCGGCCCTAGGGCGGGGCCCTGAAGTTTACGTTATAATTTTATGAATAAATAAAATTATAAATTTTATTTGTTTTATACTATTTTGAACTCAACTGCGTGATGGTATCATAACGGCGTAATTACGAAGTCTGAACTTGGGAGGGGAACACATACTTAGCCAGAGAGTGGTAGGGATTCAAAATGCTCGAGTTTGTAGATGGGGTATTGAGTTTAATATTTTAAGTGAAGGGCCCCGCACTGAAGGTTCGCCCCTAGCCCCGCACCTGCTAGGGCCGGCCCTGGGTAGCTTTCTCGGGCCACTGCTGCGACCGTCTAGTTCGGCGTTTAAACTAGGCTTCAGGTTGATCAAATCGTCTCGGGTTTGGCTACGGGTAAGACTGTTTAAGCCCTTTTATTAACAATTGAATCCTATTATCTGTGAATTGTTGAGATTTAGGGCACTGTATACTTGTCGTGAAAATTTTAAACAGCCTTACCCGGTGCCGAACCCAAGAAGATTTTATCGATAGTACTCCCCGGAAAAGTATGCGACCTTTCAGGCTTTAGGTGTACCGCGTGAACTCCGCCAGCCGCCTTTCGTCTACCCGCGCCTGCCCGCGTCTGCCTGCGCCTGCCCGCGTCTACCCGCTGGTAGCCATCACTTTCCCTCGCCGCGAGTCTGCCCCTCCTCCCTCCACGCAGATTCCTCCTTCCTCTCCTCGCTACTGCCAATTCGCTCGCTTCGTGGACTGACTTCCATCCCTTTTGAGCAGCATTTCCTGGAAAAACGGATCTCCCGGCCCCTTCAATCTTCCTGCCCTCTCCGCCTCAACCTCTGCCCTCCTCCCCTCTCTCGCTCGCTGACAAATAGTCCTCCGACGCCGTCCGGAATGACCGAATAGGCTCCCGCCGCTGCCATTTGCATCTCCTGTCAACCGGACCGAGTGACGTGGAGGGTTATACGGAGGGCGAGGCACCCACGGCTCTCCATTGATCGAGATGCTGGATTGCTCGGCTTCATTCGAAAAGAGATTTTCTTTTATTTATTTTCTTCGTGCTTTTTTTTACGCCGGAGCGTGTCCCGTCTCTGTCACCTGAAACGAGTGTGTAGTTCGGAATTATAATTTATTTTGATCTTGGCTTAAAATATCGCTTGTTTTACTTGCATGTTTGATTTACTTTTGATAGTGAAATTGTCGCAGTTAGCCAAGTACACCAAGGATTAAATCCACTGAGTAAACAACATTTTACTTAACCGCGATTCGGTACCAGATCTCAAAATTGCAGTAATATATACTACCAGTTGCACCACCAAGTAACAATATTTTTAAATAATTTATTATCTGAGTTGGAAGCCTTATCCATATTTATATCTTGCTATGTGATATTCTTCTCTTAGCCATCTCTTCAAAATATCTTCTCCGACCCTTCCCTCCGATTTCATGATGATGTAAAAGCGATTTATTACGAATATTATTTTTTCTGACCGAGCTTCATATTCTGTCATAATTTTTGCCAAATATCACCAGCAGTTCGACAAGAGAACAACAGCAAAATTCTCTTTTATTTCTCCAATGGAGTTATGACTTTTTCATGAAGTGAGCTCTTGACTTATTGTTAGTTAATAACTGTGAGATAGATAAGGTATCAAATCAAGGTCAGCCGTTTCCGTTATTGGAAAACTCGTGCGTTAGATGCCGGATGTACCCTGGCATGGGTGTACCCAGCGTGGGGTAGGAGGAAGCAACTGCCCTTCCCTAGAAGCGAAAATAAATTTACTTAAAACGAAAGTTTTGTAAAAATTTTCTTTTGAAAAAGAATTATATTAGTATAAGACATTAAGACACGGAATTAAAATAAATATCATTATTTTATTCCAGCAAATAATTTTATAAACTAATAAAGCGCTGACATACGCTTCTTAAAATTTTGGTTTCATTAACTTTTTCTGTGCTAAATGACTTGAACGACCACGGCTTGCCCCCTAGTTTTGATCCTGGGTACGCCTATGCACCCAGATGTAACAGCATTAGCCACATATTTTCCATTCGTACAGTTAAATGGCTCAGGGTATATGAACGACAATTCTCAGATCTTCTAATTTATTTTCCATCTGTGAATTTAAGGAAGCACTAATTTGTAAATTTTCGTTCTGAATAGAAGCTTATGTTAAATACCGGAGTCAAATTTCGCGTGGTGTACATTCCTGTTGCATTAGATTCTTAATCTTTTCTCCTAGATGTCCTCTCCCATCCTTCCCGGACTTATTTCTCTTTGTCAGCTTATCCTCGTGCCAGGCAGTTAATATATTATTTCCTTACAGCTTCAATCTGTAGCGCTTTTTCTTTACCCTCGAATTCTCGCATGCCTACAACTCTTGAAAAGGGTTTCGCTGATGTATACCATAATTTCTTGCTGGTGTTGTCTTAATTGAGCCTAGTGTTCTCTTGCTTTCTGCCATGTTCCTGCCCTTACGCATCTCAAAACAATTCGAAGAAAATATGACTGAATTACATTGTGAAAACACTACTTATGAATAGTCTATGGATGCAGAGAAATTTCTTGTGCTTCATTTCTTTTTAAAATTTGTCTTAAATTCGAACCTTGGACTCGGAATAAACCACGAAACCTTCGTCACCGCAACTGATTCCAGGAATGAGTAAGGTGTAATCCAATTGCGAGTGTTTATTTCATAGTCCTTCGCAGTATATCCTAGAAATATGAGATTAGCTCCGATGTGAATCTCGTCCTTAATCTTAGGGAGCACATTCTTAAGCCTTCGCATCGGAAAGAACTTCCAGGCCAATAATCGGACGCTTTATGATCAATTCCTCTGTATTTTCTTGCTGAAATCAGTGTGCCTCTGTAAGTTGGCACGCTATGACACGGGAGTTCGGCAACGCTAAAATAATCTCTATTCTCACTATGTTCACATTTGGTATCATAATTTCGTCTGTGTTACTGCTCGAAAAATGTTGATTTATGCTGGTATATATTAACGGTTTTGACTAAGGCAGATATAATTTTTCTTAGGCCTTGAGAATTATGATAAAAATAAAATTAACGCTCGTCTCTGAATTACTTCTTAAGTTACCGGCGTGTGAATGCTGTGAACGAAATGAAGATTTATGAAATTCTCTCGGGATTCCACCCGGGTTAAATTTGGCTACATTTCTTCTATCTTTTGGAATTAACTTAACAAAAAATGTTGGAAAACAGCTAATGAAATTCAAAAAAGGCATTTGTCAACGCATATCAGACCGCTTACGCTATATCGCTAAGAAGTGTTGCATACCTCCTAGGCGCCGAGGAAAGTAATGCATCGCCCCTTATCCCCCTAAGTAACTGTCTTTTTCCGCCCCTGGTTTGTCACTATTTTCAGCGTAAAAAATTCATCGGAACGCCGAATATATCTACAAGCAAGGTTTTCTGTAGATAAGGGTTTTGATATCGGTGTTTGAAGGAGAATGCATCCAAACCTCGCTTTACTGACAAATAGGTACCCACAGCAGGAAGCGTTATTAAACTGGATGTATATCAAGCAAATATTTCTTTAGTGTCTTTTGCACTCTTCACTCAATTTTGTGCTCCCACGATGTACCTTAATGGGGTGAAGTTTATAAATGATTGTTTCACCTCTGATTCAAAAGAATGGAGAGGGATCATTATAGCCGGAGAGCTGAGGGATGCTTTTGCTGTAAAAATTATTTAGAGCTCTTGAAGCTATGATTTTCTGATATCTGACTTTATTTGTATGTTTGCCGGTGGTTTAATAATTAATCTATGGAAAAAAGCTATTTTACCCCTAGAAGGGTCAACAGATGACTAATTAAGAGTGTTTTGGTAGCTAAGGTATACACCACTTCGACATTGCCATCCCTATATCAGCGTCAATTATTTGCTTGTAATTTAGGTCCACTATGGAAAATTCTGCAGTCACATTTCTCTATACAATCATCATTTATCCACTAATAAAGATTTTATTTATTTTTCTTCGGAAAACACCAAAAGATACCAAACTTCCATCAAATGTTATGACACTTTTTAAATAATACCCACATTAGATTTTGGTAATTTTTTACCTTCTCCTTCCAATGGATCTAATTTGAGACCTTCTGGAATAGGTATTGATAAAATTGTTGACGAAAGTATAAATTGTATATTTTTCATGCATTGAAGCATTGAAATCAACTGACGAACTTAGCGGAATAAGAGTGTGTCCATATATAATTGGACATAGATTTTTGCATAACTTGTAATTAAAAATTGAAGCTTAAGCCAATAATACTTAATGTTCAGTTGTTTATATTAAGTGTAAGTCTCTTGGTATAAAGAATGATGAGAAAAAATGGAAAATTGGAGTTGATGATCTAAAGACTGTAATGAGTGGAATAGACTGCAAAAATTATTGGTAACGAGTATTGATGCAAAATATGACGTGTCTTAGTGTTATCAAAATTGTAGGGGGTCCATACCTTTTCCATTATTAAGGCTGGTGGAGAAGGTACGTTACTTTGGCTTTCGTATAAAAGATTACATTTTTAAATTATGGTTTCCATCCCTTTAACAATATGTGAGACTCAAAGGTACGAGAATACCTTAGTGCTGAAATGAATGGATTTTAATGCTGCATTATCCATTTTGTTCCCCATTCACCTTTTGACCACTGGCTGAAATACATACATGTGTAAATAGGTACTGTTTGTGATTGCACCATTACATGGTTCACTTCGTTAACTTCAACATCTTAGTAATGCCATAAACAGTTTGCACCTTGTCCCTCATACCAGGTGCAATTTGATTTCAAGAGTTGTCTTGATACTTCTCAGTTTTTATCAACAATCCATTAGACATAAACATTAAATTTTGTTAGAATTTGATGAGCTTGGAAATGACTGGTCAGGATAAGAATGCAATCGGGCAGTTGACATCGCAGATCCAAGTATGGGACTTTTATTCGGGATTGAATACAGCAAAGGACTGGGTCTTCCAGGCCCAGGGGCGCAGCCATGAATCAAGGCTGGGGGGGTTTAGGTGCAACTAATACCGGGGTGTGCGGGGGTATAGAATACCCACCAGGATAAGCGGTAGGTGCGAAATTTTAAGATAAATTGTTCAAAATAGTGAGTTTAACGGCTTTCTGAGGGATATTTTATTAATCCTTACACTATTCTATTTGTAATATCAATCCAATCAAAAAGTAAAATGGATTAAACTTAAATATTTCTCTGAGCTCTGGGGGGGGGGGGGGTTTAACCCCCAAAACCCCCCCTCGCTGTGCCACTGTCCAGGCCAGGGATCATGCAGCTATATGTCACCTCAGGACAAGGATAGTAATCATTGTCTTGGCTCATGCTCTTGACATCCTCCCACAGTTTCAAATATTTCTGTAATTGGCTAGTAATCCTCTGCCATTAGCCCAAATCCAAACCATTGAGCTCTCACCTCTAACAGCATCATGTCTGCCCTGTTAGCTGTTCAGCATAGGTTGTGAAGAAAAGGGTTGAATCCTAGAGCAATAGGGGATGATGGGTGTGAGGAAAGGTGATGGTTGAAATGTAGGAAAAAATCTTTTAAATTAAATGGCATTCACATCATTAAGTTCGAGACCCTATTAACATGCCAACACCAAACACTACGCTTCTTGTTTACATGAACCATATAAGGCTACCTTGTGGCCTATACAGAGGCGGATCTAGGAGGTTGGGAGCACGTGCCCCCCCCCCCCCCCAGAGTCTTATAAAATATGCAAGATTTTAATACAGTCCCATTATCATTGTGCTCGTTTTGTATTACCAGGTATCTTTGTGCCCCCCAGAACAAAATCCTTGATACGACCTTGCTTGTGCACCCCCCCACCCCCCCCAGAAAGAAATCCTGGATCTGCCCCTTGGCCTATACACTAAGAGTATATTCAGAAGTCCAATGCCCAAGTGAAACTTTATCAGATTAAATAGGATTTCTCATAGCATTTAATGGGGAGAAATGAGATCTTAATGACCATCTCTGAAATCTTTTAAGAAGCTGTGGGAACTTAGTCAAACTATCTCCCATAACCTCAATCTATACCGACCTCCTGCACCTGTATTTCAAACTCTAATTGGACGTTCTAGCCACATATACTCATTCCACACTCATGAGCACTCTGTTACTCTACATTTCTATTAAAACACCCACATCTTGTATCCATGCCTCTCATTTACACCTGAACTCTTTATCTGTGCAAGAGACCTGCAACCAAATTCAAAACCTGCTGTCCCTGCTCAGAGCCCATGATCACCTGTGTTTGTACCCAATTGGATAGAGGAGGAGTTCGTCTGTGGCCATTTGCCTTCCTAGCTGAGCAATCGGCTCTATGCCTCAAACTACCCCTTCGGAAAGAAAGGGGATCTAGGGGACATCAGCAGGTGAAGGACTTCAGAGGTGTTTTTCCTAAATCCATTTCGGTGTGAACATGAACTCAAGCAGTCATGACCCTGAACTGGGTGTTTCATCACCTTCACCTTCATCATGTAAGAGTGTGCCATTGTTCTTTGTTCTCTCTAATAAGTGCTTCGCTCTACTCTGTATTCCTAACACTAATGAAAGCTAGCTACTTAGTGACTTAACTGGGTGAGTCCAACAGCAGTATGATATAATTAGCTTATCATTATGATGATAATTTATATATGTGCGGCTCAAATAGGTGCTTGTGTAATCAGCCATGCAGGACTCTAAAGGCAGCCAGATTCCTCCCTAAGTTAGAATATATTGTTTTGCAAAGATGAGATATTATTTATACAAATTGTTTACACATTATCAAAAGTGATATCAGTCTAAAAAGCAATCATGACTCAGTACAAGCTCACAACCCAGCCTCATATATCTCTCACTAATGAAATATTTCAAATGAAGACCTCAATTTAACTTGCAACAATAATTTTACTGAGTAACATTGGGTAACACTAATGCTAACATCATGATCCCATGACTAATGTTTGTAGTTCCAGCAAGAGTATTTGGCAATGTAGATATGTAATTGAAAAGTGCATCTGAGTAATTCAGATGGACGGTGTTGTAAGGAAAAGATGTACAGAGAGACCAAACAAAAGAATAACAAGTCTCATGGACTCACCTTCTTGTAGTTCTAGCAAGTCAAAAAAATAATTTATTCTTTTAATTTTAAATAATTTATGACACAATAGATTTTTTATAAAGTCTGGATTAAATATGAATTAATGCAGTTTGTAAGAGTTTTGTACTTAATTAGAAAACAGAATATTTATGTTCTGTATGCACTGTTTTAGGAAATGAAGAAATTGTGATGTAATGAGTGCGACATATTCACCTTGCCCATATTTAGGTCCCATGCCTTGCCCATGCCTCTCTGCCTATGTCTGATACAAACATCTGCTCCATGGCCCTCTGACAGGCCATGCATCCCACAGTTTCACATCTATGTTCTGTTCCATTCCATCATGTGCATTAAAATTCACTTTCCTTTTGTGTACATTTTATAGTTTACTGGATATTAGAACCAAGAGCAATTGCACAATGAATTTAGTACCTTCTAATGCCTGGCAATTTCATGTCCTTAAGGTGAGCCTATTATTTTATTCTCTAGTAATCAATGCAGTTTCTTCCTACATTCGACATAATTTATCAGATGCTTTTATAAGGCTAGGATAATTGCCATTAGTTCATGCTCAGATCTTCATCACCTTGGATTATGAATAAGAATGAGCCCAAATATTTATTTATCATACTCCAATGTTTAAAACATGGGTTTGCCTCTTACATAAGTATTCCTCTTCCCCCACTTTTATAGAGCATTTTTGTACTGCTCAATATAGAAATTTTATGGAAAAAGAATTTCTGTATGAAAAACTAGCAGTCCACCTGGCTTCGCGCAGGAAGGATAATGCCTAGAAAATTGGAAAACCTTGTAATTCATGGTCACATTGCAGTATTTTTAGGTAAAGGAACAAAGCAGATGATGGCATATGTATATAACGGCAAACAATGGAAAAAATGATTTCTGCATACTGCACACATGATCAGCTTATATCCCGCTCCACAACATTGATCGTTATAAGTGTCCGAACGTGCATAGACCAAAAATGTCGTGTGAATGCATACCTCAGCAAAAAGGTTTGCACTGAGAGGGTTAATAGTTAATTGTAGAACCCTTTATTTAAGTTAGGTTTTCTCTTTGAGCATGTCATGTGGTGTGCATACCCGTCAGGATATCCAACGAGAGAAGTTGTATTACGTGACTTTACAAATTGTAATGGGGAAATGACACAAAGGACAAGTCCGATGCAACCAACAGTAGCAAAATGAGGTTTGGAAGTATGAGATGCACCTATGAAGCACCTTTGGTCACAATCGGTGCAGCCGTAGGGATATGCATAGGGGACAGACAAACAGGCATCCTCTTTTATACATGCATATAGAAGATAATTTTCTCAGCTACAGTTACCATCACAATATTTGCTACTAATATGCAAAAATTTAGGAAAATTTTGAAAGACTGAAATTTTATCTTGATCAGGAAAGTGAAAATAAATATTTTTTTTGAAATAGCCACATTTTTGGTGTTTTCTTGGTTACTGCATGTTAAATTGAGACAGTATTCGCATTGCCATATGTCAGTTTTGGAGGAGAAGTGAGCCCATGTTCAAATGACAAAAAATGCATAAAATCTACCTGTCACTCCTACATCCTCCCAAAGTACGAACAAAGCATCTTTGACATCCTATTTATACCATATTATTTACCAATAAAGTTAAATTGTCCCAATATTAGTGTGATATTTCCGCATGACCGATGGGTAGTTAATCCTTTATTGTCACAGTAGGCTGGGTAACTTGGTAATGCAACCATTTTGCGTTGCTACTTCATATTTTTTATGCACTCTATCACAGTAGGATATAAATGTGGGGTAGTGTGGAATGTTGGTGTCATATTGCAAAAAAGCAGAAGTTGAAAATGGAAGTTGAGAATAATTTTCCAAGATGATGGTTGCTTTCAACTAACGGCAGGTGAGTTTATAAAATATGGTGGGAAGAAAAATTTACACCTAATCAAACACCAACCTAATAGTATGCACAAAATGCACCGCAGACACATCAGATATTAACCCTTTCAAGACGGCGGAGTTTTCGTCTTAGCATGACTGCTGTACTGAGCCCCAAGAGACTCTTCTTCCTCGTGGTACAGAGCATTTTTGGAGGGCATTCGTTAAGAAGGGTGCCGCTGAACCTTTTTCGACCCCTCCACGCAGGGACTTTGCATTATTTCGGACTCCGACATTAGTTGTGCTCCCTCCTTTCCGGGTTTACGAGCATATACCTGCGGCATTGTTTCGTGGTCAACTTATGTATTCCTTATATGTATTTAGCAAATGGATAATTGTTGCTTGCATGTTAACTGCAGACTTTAAATTAAATTCCTCATTTTTTTCTGAGCGTTGTCAAATTTTAACCGAAGTTCTAAGGCCAATATTAATGCATTTAATGCAGCAACAATTTCCATGTTGATGTTTATACATAACTCAAGAAATAAGTTAATATTTATCGTAGAATTTTGTTTAAAATTGTAAATGCTGCTCAAAAGACAAATAATTCAATTCTTAGTTTATTTTTCTTGAGAAATGAACGAATATTTATTTCGAAACCTGACTGGATAAACAATTGCATGACCGCGATCCCTTACCGCTAAGAGGGGTAATAAAAGACGAGGGTCAGAGTACCTGCTCCCAGATTCCGAAGGTAAATCCTAAACCCCGCAGGGTTGGGTCCCGAGACAAAGGCGACGTAAACCCGCGACCGTCCTAAAGGGGGGAGAGCTGGCAAACGTATATATACGGCTTTCGTTCTCCTGGATAGGAAAATCTCACACGTAAGTATACAGCTGTCGTCTCCCGGGTCAGGAAACGTCCACACATATATATATACGTGTATAGTAGGGAAAAGGTTAAGAATTGAGGTGGATCAGTCATTAGGTTGCCGTAATTATAGTGCCTTAACATGGAAATAATCCTGGAAGCAGGCATATGATGATGAAACTCTCTAACCCTATTTGAAATGGATCCTCTGCAAGGAAAAGGGAGTGGCTTGGATCAACAAAAGAATAAATAAACTTGGAGAGTAATTAGTGAGGTATAGCATTGGAATTACATCTCTTTCTTTCATTTGTTAGAAGCATTAATAATCATTCTGTTGAGGGCAAGCCAGTTCATACCAGAGGCAGGAGGAACTGAAGTGTATGACTGGCTCAATGTATTCGCTGGTTGGTTGAATTTCCTTAATCTATGGGAAGTGCAGTTATTTATTTTCTAGTACATGTTTATTCCGGCTTTATTGAAGTTCCTCATGAAGAAAACTGCAGTCATATTGTAGGGCAGTTTCAAAAGAACGTGAATAATGCATTAAAAGCAGGATTACTGTTCTGTGAAAGAGTTTTTGAGGGAATGTCAGTGCTATGATGTGAATTCTTCTTTTTACTTCATTTTTTAGGCTTTATGTAGCCTATATGGGAATTCATCTAAACAGTGATCATGCAATGCCAATAACTTCTTTGCTTATGTATTAAGACCTTTTTAGGGAGACATTTATAATTCACCCTCTACAAATGGCTGTGCAAGTTATTTTGTCTATGGTTAAAAAATAGAATGTATTGCGGATTATGAAAACTTTGGAACTATTATTTGTGACTGATTATTGCCTCTCTTTTGATATTTTTCAAGTTTCAAATTTTTAGATTTCATGAAATTCAGCCTTTTCCCCAAAAAAAATTAAGATAAGGAAAAAAGGTGAGCCGGTAGAAAAACCATTGGATCAGTCAATGTATTTTGTAATTTTTTCATTTTGGCTTTGTTGTCTTCTTTTTACTGAGTACTTCTTTGACACCACTGTTAGCAGAGTTCATCTCAATACCTTGATATTTCACTAGTTGTTGCTGTTGTCAAAGAACAGAATTAATGCACTTTTAGGCTACCTTTTGCAATTATATACTTGGTTTTATTGGTGGAAGAGCACAATGCAACTCTGTGTTACGTGATGCTTTTTTTCGTGATGGTCCTTGTTCCCCAGAAGTATACTTAACGGGACTCATGATGGGAATGGGTAACTTGTTGTGATTTCTGGTCCAATATATATAATCCAATTTGTCCTTGTGTCTCCTTGGTTGTGTGTGGCACGAATTTTGTGTTTGATTAGGGTCTGAGATATAATTCAAGATTTAATAGCTTATTTTTGATGGAGATATTTTGAATATTTTGGAGTACTTTGAAATCCATGAAATGTGGGTAGTGACCATCATTTGTGGTGTGAGTCTTCTTTGTTATCTCTAGCAGGTATCTGTAAATACGTGATTTTTTCACCTAGGCAATAGGTTTTCTAGTTCATTCAACTGCAGAATCTCTGGGAAAAATTTGGTTATCCTTTTCATGCAGAATTTCATAGATTTTTTTACAGTAAAAGCTCTGTGTTTTGTATGACCAATTTGATATTTTCCTTTTCTGCTCGCAAGATTCAAAATTTTTCTTTGTTGAATAAAGGGCAGTGCTTCCCTCTGTTTACATCTAGCTTTGGCAAATTAGTATCTTGATATTCATAAAAATAATAGTAACATTAGGGTGGCCTAGTTTTCCAATGTGTTGAGCGTTTGGTTTGTGACCAAAGCATCTTAGTTACAAATCCCAGTTGAAGCTTTTGGACACCCCCAACTTACATCCTCATGATGCTAAGGGAAAGGAACAGATCCCCCTGAATGTGTGAAAATCACAAGGATGTGGCTCTGTCTGGGGTGACCTATTGTAACGCCAAAATGTAACCCTCTTACAACTACCAATGCTAAATCTCAGAACCCAAAGGACGAGGGTAGTTCCGCGTTACATAAATTTGCTCGCGACTAGCTAACAGTGGAGAAATCATTTAATTAAAACTAAAAGAACCACGAGGATTCGTCCGGGACACCTCAGGCAAGGGATCAATAAACCAAAAGAAAAGAGAATCACTTCTATAAAACAAATCGTACCACAACTTGGGCATTTATTTAACAATTGCACCTTTTGAGTTTTCTACAAAATGACAGTTCCATTAAACAAAATAAGATTTTCCCTGATCCACACTAACGACTCCAATCCACTGACATCACAATTACCCCTGCACTCGACGAACCTCACACACATGAATAAATAAATTGGAGACAAATGTCCACTGAATAGTCCCAAATATGGGTTCCCCCAAAATTACAACAATAAATTGATCTTTCCCCTTAAACCAAAATGAAACCAACAGCCACATACCTTACGCTAACACACACACAATCATACAACCCACATACTCCGAAGTCCATGCTTCATCACTGAGAATTATCTCAAGTCAGGAGAGTTCAAGTTAGGTGCGTCCAGCGGGAAGGTTGCAGACCGAGAGAGCGGTTTCCTTCGCCACGCTGACTACCTAGCACCCACAGTGTTGCCGTTTTTCCCAACACCGCGTAGCAGACGACACAATTTGTCATCTGTTCGGCCCGCGCGCGCTCTTCTCCTTACGCGCGGGTCTTTAAACTGGCATCGCAGTTGGACCGCTGGCCGCCCGTCGCCCAAGTTACTCCGCCGTGGTCAGCCGCGGAAGTAAAGTGGCGATCTTCCTTAAGACTGCCCTCAGAGAGGACCAATCTCTTCGCTGCAGTCCTGCGGCATGCCTGTAAACTTCCAATTCATCTCCCTCTCCTCTCAACATTCATGCTCCACAAACACATAAAAGAAAACAAAGAAAACACATTAACACACATCACACACGTAACGTAAGTGGCTATCTGGCCTCAATGCTCCCCCCTTTTGGGACACGCGAGACGATACCGAAGAACAAAAGAAACAAGTGTAATGATTAATTACATAATGAAAGTAAAGTGGATTGAAGTCCCAAAAAGAACATACATATTCATAGTTTCAATTAATAATCTCTTTACATTATTTCCATACATAATATATACATATTTTTTTTATACATTAACTTCTCCCACCTGCTCTTCGACCTCCAACCTTCCCGGACGCACTTTACACATTACACTATGTCCTCACATATCCCACCCAATAGTTAGATTAAAGCAGCGAGTGAGAGAGGACGTACTTTGCCGGGGCATGATTGCGACTTTGAGAGTCCTTTCCTTTGCAGAATTATAATAGTGACATCATAGTAATTACCATGATTATTAGATATATCTTTTGTGCCATCCTTTATAGGCTATTTGATGTTTGCTTACTGAATTCTTCCAATGAAGTGAGCAAATGTCATTTCTAATTCAAATGGGCTACTCTTTTATGTCAAACTTCTATTTCCACAGCCATGAACAGAAATATTTTTGGTGTATGTTAAATTTCATTTAGGATCTAGTTTTTGGATTTTCCAAAAGGCAACTTTTCTTGGAGACATCTGCCGAAAGTAATTATTCAGCGCTTTTGATGCTCAAATGGACTTATTTTCATCAAAGGGAGTGGCATTGCATTTGAGTACAGAGTGTCATAAAGAATTTTTGTATTTGCAGTCAGTTAAAAACTCATAATGGATTGCCTTTATGAAATCTTTATCCCAAATCCCTCCAGCTGTGGGTTCAAATGTATTTTATCTCACATATGTGGTTAATTTGGTATGCTGCTTTATACATAGTGCCTCTTGGATTGATTTTTTGGAATATCTTTGACTATCATGCTCACAGTCCTGATCTGCCATCATTTGGGTATTCATTTTTTTAGCCTCCCTCAACTTGTTTATTGTTAAGGGAAGTTTTTTGACCAACATGGATGCCTTGGGTACCATGGAAACATGAGCCAAATAGGCAGCAGAAAATTTATTTATTATTTTTTATTAAATTTTATTATGAAACACGATTATTTATTGAAAATTATGTTCCTTAATAAAAGAATTTAACCTCCAACTGGTCATGAACAGAGACGAAGCGATTGATCAAAAATTATTTCATTGCTAAATATTTAGCACACTTGTGTTGTTCTTCTGACATAATGGGCTCAGCAATTGAGGAATTGGTCGTGCCTGTGGACAAACTTTACTATACCATCTTCATAGGATTTCATCGCCAATGACTTTCAATGAATTTTGCCTTTGTCATGAAGCTCATCGACCATTTGAAAACGCTGCCTTCCTAGCCTACAGTGCATTAAAAAATTCTCTTTTAATGGTGTAAAGGTGAAGAATGCTGAAGCCATTCAGCGAGTTTTCTGGCTGTCGCTCCGCAGTGCACGTTGGTAGTAGAATCATTTAAGGCAGTGACGTTGATGAGATAGCCACTACATATAATCTAAAACTAACAACACACAGTCAAACATGACTTGAGTGTGCGGTGCAGACGATGCACTTGCACAGTTCCCCTATCCACACAGTATCTGCCTTTCTCTTGTATGGTGTTTTTGGTGAGCGATTGGAGATTGAATGAAAAACACATTCGAAAATTTAGATAAATGTCTAAGGAAATGATAATAAAAACCATTGTTAACAAGGCTATGGCAGTGATTGGGACCGTATATTGCCTGAACGAGATATCCAAACTGAGGACTATAAAATCCGTCTTCATTGGATGAGTGCAACCCATCCTAGAATATTGCTCTCCCATTTGGTCAACTGCTTCTCCCACCACACTAAAACTACTCACTCATCCATTTAATATCTTCATAGCAATAGTTCGACACCGCATACCTCACCTCAGACTCTCTTCACGTGCCAAAATACTTATTCACTTGGATTATAACACCCCACCCACTGCCGATTGACATCCGACATCAAATTTCTTTACAGCATCATGAATGGGTCCTTCAGATGCATTGATCTCCCGACATTCTTTTCACTCCACATTCCAGCTCACAAAACCCGCAATACTGAAGCTCTACACCTGTCCATTTTCCATCTATTAATATCCCATAAATCCCTTTTTTTACGGCTTACCTTCTATTTTCAATTCATCTCAAATACTTATTCCTCTCTTGACCTTTTTGCCTCCCACACCAATTTCAATAACCAATTGAGAAGACTTTCTTTTTGATATTTTTTGACACCTTTTGTATGCATTGTATATGTTGAAAATGATTGTTATTTATGAGATTATTTTTATACTTGTTTTTAAAAATATATTTACATAATTTATTTTGTTTATATAACCCAATGTAAAGGCCTTAGTGCTTTGGTGTTAAATAAATAAATAAATAATGACCCTAAGCATTTCCATTCAGATGGGAAAGAGCCTGGTAGGCAAATGCGTGGCTAGGAAGTGAGATCAGGTCAATGTGGTCTGGAAGAGAATTTTTTAGGGAAGAGGGGTAGGGAAGAGGAGGGAATTTTTGGTCAGTGACAATCTGGGAATGAGCATATGGAGGAGCGAATTCGTGCGAGTGGGTCTACATGGAACTTTAAAGTTTAAATTGGAGATGAGTTCAGGACGGTCAATGGCAGAGTTGAGAATGCTAATACATGTATGTTTTAGATCGGTTTTGAGAATTAGAAGGGAAATATTGTATACTATAACAGGGTGGGTTGGGGGCTGTGGGTGGGGCCTTCCAAGCAGTTAGAAGGCCTTTATTTATAACAAAGTGGATATTTGCTTAAAAAAAACCTAATTTACTCAGATGGGGTTTGAATTTGAATCTTCCAGTTGCTTGTCAGTTAAGCCACGAGTACTTACCATGCCATATTTCTCCTAAGCAAATTTCAGGGTTCCCAAACTAGCTGTTTGTGCCTCAAGCCCACATTTTCCCACATGAGACGGAGGTTGTGATTCCTAGGCAACTTTACGAGGGAAAAACCATACTTATGTAAGTCCCTGAACTCACCCGTCTGCAATGTGAGGTCACTAAATACCTACCCTTTTGCTTATTTTCCTTAATAGAAAGTTGAGTATTGTTTTGGATGCTTGGGAGGTAAAAGATAACCTCAAATTTAACCTATGTTATTAACTTTGTATTAAATTTTTCTGTGGTGTTAACCATTAGCAGCCACACCTCAGCTGGGCCACATCACGGCCACACAGGGCAACTCGTCACCCCAAACCAAAAAAAACTAGTTTTACAAAACATACAGCTATTTTAGGACTTCTTACCTAGTGTTTCATATTTGTTGAATAGTTCTTCAACAATCCTAATGATTTTCATTGGTTAATTTATAAATGGTGCTCGTGGAACTGGTCATTTATGTGAGAAATACAAAAAATGGCTTTTTTTTCAGAAAAAAATCATCACTGCTATTCTCAATATTAAGGGCTAAAATTTTAGAGGTGTTTGCACAAAATATACCACTACCATAAACAAATAACAGTATCTGCCGATCTCACAAAAAAATGTTTATTTTTCATAATTTCTGTAGAGAAAAGTGGAAAAAATCACACATAATTAAATTTGCTTTTCGGGCTTATATAGGGTTTTAAATACATATTTACACATAGAAAAGTGAAAAATGTTAATTTCATGATATTTGAACAAAAAATTAATTATTGACCAGTGCATTTCATACTCAGAGGAAACCAATGTTCCTCGCAAGTCAGCCTTCTACAGGACGAACATCCAACTAGAGGTTTTCTATCCTTCTTTCGGTTGCACAGTTTGCACCTCTGCCCTTGTCGAGGTAAATTTTCCTCGGATCGTCCATTTCTTGGTTGCCCATAGTAACAATGCTCCTGTTTACAATCTGGAGCCCTCTCTGAAATAATCGTCCTGTCGATCTCTGGTGTAGCATCAGGAAGGTGAGATGAGCTACGAGTTTTTTCAAAACAATGATCGTATTAGTGGAAACCTGTGAGTTGCTGACTTTAAGTTTCCACATTGTATATACTCTATAAACAATATCATGCAAAAATGAAACTGAATTATTTAAGACATGATTTCATAACGAATAAATTTGAGGATGTTTTCAGAAAACTGGAATAGTAAAAACTCACCTTTATTTTGTCGATTGATACCATGAAAAAGTTGTTTCGAAAAAAAAAAAGATCTGACTCAAGCAATGGTTGTGGCCACACTGGCATAACTAGTTACCCCATGCCGATAAATGGAATCCTCAAAGTGCCCCTACACATTTTTTCCGGGTTCCTATGCAATGGGATCACAAGTATCACCTGTCTGCTACTGACAGATGTCGTCACTTGGAGCAATTTCAAACGTTATAGACGTCTAATTTCACATATTCTGAGCCTGGGATAATGAAATACCCCCATTGGCCGTTAAGGGTTAAGCCCTTAATATAAGGCATGAAAAGAGAAGTGTCTCCTGGGAGGAATTTGGCCCATTTTGGTGCATTTTAAATCACTGGGCCATATGGTGACTATAAGAGGGGTTACTTGGCCCCCTTATGATTCCCCTTGTACCAACTCCATGTTTTTCATGTAATAGTTCATGTTTTTTTTATTAACCCCACTCCAGAGGAAATTATAGTTTACTGATAACTCTTGAGTTGATTTTGAATGCTGAGCCAATGAGATGAATTGAAAACCCATGTATGTAGTCAGTTATTATTTTTTTTTTCTAAAATATTTGGTAATTTAGTGAGGGAGTTGGAAACTTTCAGAATTTAGGAAACTATCAAATGGGAAAAGTGAACTGTTGGGAGTTGCAATATTTTCGAGGCATTCTATGGCATACTAGTAGTGCCATCTGTCACAACTAGATTTTTGTATTGAAAAACAGCTGACAGCTGTGTGAATAAAAAGCAGAGTCTACCGATGATTGTTAAAGAGAATGGACGTCTCTTTCTGTCTTACCCAATCTGTGCCCACATAAACAAAAATACTGGAGTGTACTATGGAATGCATTTCTAAATTCCCTCAAAATGTAGTGGCTGATTTGTGAGTCCTTTCCACTTTTAAAACACCCTGAATAATCTATGGTAAATATTTAAAAATGTATCTATTACTCACTCACAGGGTCACCTCCATGGTGTGATTTGGTGAGCTAAACCAATATTAATGATAGCATAATTAACATTAAAAAGAAGAACTTTCATTGCCATTGTATGCTTGCCATTTGGTGCATGTCCTTGCATCGAGTAAACTGATTATTTTTTAGGGAACAATGAGCTTGAGTACCCACTCACAATCAGATTCCTTTTAGCTTTGCTAGAATTATCAATCCAACATAACTTGGTTCTGTCTTCTGTCCTTCGTTCCTCTTCCATGTCCTTTTGCACTTACAATTAGTTCCTCCATCTTGTTAGATGTGCTGTGTAGGCTCTTTTTTGCTCTTAATTTCCATGCAATGTCTCCAGAAGCTGATATCCTTCTTACCTACTTCTTTCGGAAAATTCCACTCTTCATTATTTATTCTGGACTTACCTTACATTTTTTAAATTGGTATAGTAGTACAATTCATTTTATAAAATTTTTATTTTGATGGTTTAAATTATATCATTTATATAATGCTCATGCATTATGCTTGGGGTTGGCCTATATTTAGAAACCAATGCCTAATATTTAAAGAATCTATCATGAATCCGCTTGGTGGAACTCCTCTTATTGTGAATCTTTTTGTAAATAAGAAGTACATAGAAGGGTGAGATTTAAGCATAATTTTTAAGCTTGGAAGGATTCTGTCTGAGAGTAGTAGGAGGCAGGAGCCGTGCTTACTTTTGACCAGAGCGTGCCAATATGGCGTTCAGGCACCTCTCACAGAAAATCGGATACACACTATTAATTAATTTGTGAGTACTGTTTATAAATAAAAGTTTTGAAAATGGATGAAATCTCTATCACCATATTGGCGGTCCAACTTGAGGAGTTTTTTGTGTGGATCATCTCAATTAAGATAAATAACCCAAAAATTTTCCTGTTCTATTCACATATCTTTGAGTTCAATCATGTTTGACTGAGTTCCATCAAAGCCTGTTTTCGTTTATGGATGAACACCACCCCACTACTGGTGGTTCACCGAGTCTTGTGCTCTTGCCGAGCAGGTAACTGCTTCTCAGATACACAAAACCTATAATCCAGTAAGCTCATGTTATCAACCTCATGTGGTTCATTGCTTTTCATACTTTCATGTGCCATTCCTTCCTTGGTTAGATCGAGTTAATGAACTGGAACACTAATGATATCCCCAATTGGTTAACTCAAGAAAAGTGGGCAGCAACTTTAGCATATTTTTACTTTAACCTTAGGAAAGTATGTTTGAATGAATAAGATTTTAATTTCATCGTAACTTATCATACTCTCCCATCTGTCAAATTCTAGTAAAGAATTGCGATTTCAGGTTTGTGTTGTCTTATGCTCATCTCAAATTAAGTACCCCATTTTTCTGGAAGATAATCTTATTGGATATATGCACAGTATAAGTGTGTCGCATTTTTTAAAATAAAGCGCCTAGAAACATATAATTCCCTTTGCAAAAATAGTGGAAGCATGCTTTATGGCTTATTTCAAAGCTATAATTTCTTTGAGTAAGAAATAAAATGTTTAAAAGTTAATTAAATATCATTTCCAATTATTACGATTTTAAATGTTCGAAAAGCCAAACTTTCACTCACAAACTCATAAATGCAAATTTTCATATTTAGACATTTACATTCAAGAAACGTGTATATGGAATCCATTACATAGTACTTGTTAAATTTTCATCGATCTATCAAAGATTTAAGTATTCTCAGACAAGTTGCTTACTGATAATATTTGTAAGTTACATTTGTGCCTATCATCCCCCGTTTTTCCCAGGTATTGATTTTTCTTTTAGAGCGTGTGTGCACCTATTTTATGGAGCAACCTGCTAATTATGGGCGGAGTTTAGAATTTTACATTGGGGAGAGGCAGGAATCCTGCCGGGAGTTAAGTGGCCATAGACTGCCCCCTAGTGAAACGGGGGGGGGGGGGGAGTCTCGGATCCTTCTTACGGAATTCACCATTTTGGTAGTGTGCATTGCCGCAGGAACAATAAACATTTCCTTACATGATAAGTTTGGAAATATATTTTTCATATAGAATACGTAACTTCGATATTCATTTTCTTTTACACACCTCGGAAATTGAAATCTACCTTTCGGCCATTAAAAAAATCAAAGAATGGATAAAATGTAATTCTGAAAAGCTATTTGTAATGCCAATATGTCTTTCTCTCTATAAAAATACAATAAAATGTACCAATCAAATACTTTGCCCGTGACGAGATTAGAAGACGACTGTTTCGCTGTTCTCGTAGATTTTCGCGTGATATACTTCACTCTTTCGACCGTAGAAGCTAAGGATTTACGTTTAAACAATGTTTAATGATTCAGTGTTGTATTCGAATAAACAATGAGTGAAACGATAACTGATTCGACCCCATGGAGCTTCGGCAGAATTTCATACAAATGCTTTTAGCTCGGCGTTCTAACTTTTTTGCGCCGATAGCCCGATAGTAAGACTAACATGTTTTGTCATTTCTAAAATTTCGTACTTTTTTTCGGACAAATTACCATTTAAGTTGGGGGGAAGGGGTCCTCCACCTAACCACCCTAAAACTCCGCCCATGTGTACTGTCGGCGTCAAAATGATGTGCCACTGTACTTTGCAAATTTATATCTGGACTTCAGTGCATGCCATAATTATATATAATACGTCATTTTACAGGAAAATTTATTCTCAATTCTTATTTATTTTTCATTATATGAAAATTTCAAAAATGTAGGCGTGCCAGTGCAATAAATGACTCCGCGCACCATAAAATCAGCCGTTTTGTCAACTTCATGAACTTTGTAACTCAACCTTGGGAAAATTGCTACGTCTACAACATTCATTTTCAACAAAAAGTTTCAAACATTAATGTAGATAAATGAAGTGGCCTTTGCGTATTTTTAAAACGCATATTTTGTTGTAAAATGACGCAAATGTTTAAACATTATCTAGTCCTACAGTTTACCCCGAAAGAAAAATAGAATTGATAGAAACACGTCTGACTTTATTTGAAAATTTTCTATGATCCGAAAATACATGTTTTTTTGTGTATTATATATTATGTATGGACATTAAAAAAAAACGCCGGAGCGAACGAAAGCTGCGTTGCCACGTCTTGCGCGCTAAACTTTACTTCCTGGCAAGGTACCTATTATACGCACCTTGACTTCCTGGTAACCAGCACTGGCCTGGCGCGGCCCCGTTTGGCATTATGACATTAATAGAAGTTATTGACGTCCACAAATATAAATATTGTTATAGATTATGGATCATGGAAAATTTTCAAATAAAGTCAGACGTGTTTCTATCAATTTTATTTTTCTTTCGGGGTAAACTGTAGGACTAGATAATGTTTAAACATTTGCGTCATTTTACAACAAAATATGCGTTTTAAAAATACGCAAAGGCCACTTCATTAATCTACATTAATGTTTGAAACTTTTTGTTGAAAATGAATGTTGTAGACGTAGCAATTTTCCCAAGGTTGAGTTACAAAGTTCATGAAGTTGACAAAACGGCTAATTTTATGGTGCGCGGAGTCATTTATTGCACTGGCACGCCTACATTTTTGAATTTTTCATACAATGAAAAATAAATAAGAATTGAGAATAAATTTTCCTGTAAAATGACGTATTATATATAATTACGGCATGCACTGAAGTCCAGATATAAATTTGCAAAGTACTGCGGCACATCATTTTGACGCCGACAGCAGGTTCGGTGAAAAAGTCTCCAATAGGAGCGGTCGCGACGCGTCGATAGTTGACTGAAATATTAATGAATAGTGCTGCCTGTTATGCATTAATTTTTTCTCGCTTCTTCGGAAATAAAGGCGAAGATGTATGGGACCGAAACTCTATTTAACCGTTTCCTTTAGAGAGAATCTATGCCACGCCTTTTAGGCCGTGACCCAGTAAAAGCGCCGAAATCTGAAGGATGTATTCGGAAATAACACCCTTCCCCCATTCCCCAGCAGCTTGCTTTCACAAATTTAATGGCTAGCAATAAGTGATCTCCGTAGTATACTTTGCGAATGGATGGCGGAAAATTTGTTTTTAAATCACGAAATTGTGATTTCTTTATATTTTAGATACAAGGTCGCCATTATCCACCCAACCAAGTCAGTAATTTTGACGTAATAATATTCAAAACTTGCGGTTAAAACTAGCCATTTTGCAGTAAAAAAACTCAAATGGTGAATTTCTTTTGTCTCCATTATTTCTTTTTTAGTATTAAATGAACAAATTTCTTGTCGGAAACTCATTATTGTATATCTTTATTTATCGAATCGTCAGTGTTCTTTCCAATTATACGAATAGATCTTACCATTTTGTGCATGCGTCATTGAGAGTTAAAATTCACTTATGTAAATTATCCCCGAATGCCTTTCGCGTTATGGCCCATTTATTTCGGCTCTGTTCATTTCTATGTACGTAATCCCTGTAGTTTTTTGTTACATTAACATTTTCTTCCCCTATATCATAGAGAGTGACCTTTTGCTTACCTACCAGAGTTTAGGATTAATATTATGGAGAACATTTTTACCTACTTGCATGCAACTTTTCCCATTGCGACTGATTGAAGATTTGTGTGCAGTACAGATTATATATTTTCTCTTCATTAATTACTCCCCTTTTATAAAAATAACTGACATTTTGTTGGCCCTAATTCTTTGTATCATATCGGCAAATGGGGGGAGAGGGCCGGGAGACAGCGAATATTTAAAGATTGATGCTCGCGAGTTTACAGATTTCAAACATAAGCTATGTGTTCGTTCCAGGGCTATATCCAGGGGGGGAGTGATACAGTTTTCTGTTACTGGAAATCTTCATCCAGTTTTTTTAATTTAGATAGTTTAGCCTCCTTGAAGTACTTTGCTTTTTAGACGGACAATTGCCCAGAATAGTCAAAGAAAAATTTACTGCAAATTGTAACTTTGAAAACACCGAGTTAATCAACGGTGTTAACCCTTTCTCAGCATTAACCCCCCCTGGACATTGGTTGCGCTTTCTATAGACATGACCGGGCTTCGGCCCTTTTTTTTCCAGTTAGCCTTTTAAATTGTGTTTGTCCAATCCTGTAGTATTTATGTATTTATTTGAATCACTTTGTTCTTTCACTTCTACGTAGATTTTTCAAGGGTGAGGTGAAAATAGGCAGATATAATCTATGTTCAAATTCATACTACCATATTCATGGTGGTATTTTGTTTCACCATGAATATTTCATCGTTCCACCAAGTAACGCCCAAATCAGTTGATTTTATTCATACTACCATAATTTGGAAGGTTTTATGTAATGCGATACAGTGTTCACGATTCTAAAGCATTCTGTACGTATTCATAAAAATGGAATGTGCTGATTAAAGAGAAGCCGATAATGACAACGTAAACGGAAACCTATTTTTAAAATTAGCATGCATTTATACTGAATCGCTATTTATGACCTTATGACAGAGTTGTTTTATTTCCTGTATTGCAAATGAAATTTTTGAGCTCTTCGTATTAAAAGAAGTTATTTTTGTTTTTAGCGATTAATGGAATGTTAGCTGATTTTTATTACCATTTTGATCTTTAATTTTTCGATAGTTCACTTGTAGAATAGCAGTTGTTACCAAACGGCTATAGAAGTCTTCTGATGTGGGCTCCACGATATCGGTCGATTTTCCTCCTCGTGAAGTTAGTTCTCCGGTCTTTTTTCTGCCTCTTGAACGTTAGCTACTTTTATAATTAATTTTTTTCATCCAATGGCTGGGTACCATCATTTTGACATTGAAATACATGGCGTTGTCCTGTATTCGGTGTGCATTTTTAAAGAACTGCAATTTATTATATGCCAATTGACGTAATGCCGCAACCGGAATGGAATGATGAAAAAGGTATCCGTTGGCTTTGTGAAAAGGCTTTATTTTAATTATAAAAATCACATGTGTTATTAACAATACGATCCATGAGTGACAGTGCATTGAAAAGGTTTCAGTGACGGTAATATTTTATCGCAGTTGGTGGGAATGTCCTAATTTTTAATTTATTGAAAAAATTCTCAAAGATCTCGAAGATCAGGTACTCAATTTGTGATACAGCCTCGGCATCCATATCAGTCTTTCGTTGAATTCGGGGTTAGCATAATTTTATCATTTGAGAATAAGCATTCTTACTGAATTTTGTCTCGCTCAGCTTTTAGAAATTACGTTTCAGGAAGAGAAACTTCTCCCTTACACGTTCATTTTCATCGACCATGGTTTCCACAAATTAAAGGACCGAGATTAAAAATGCAATAATTGTACTCCTCTCAAATCGGAAAAAAATCTTCACCGGTTTCGATCTGCGCAATCCGCTTTCAAGGGATTTTTAACATTTAAAAATATAATGAGTACACTCGCCAACCATTGATAAATTATTTCATTTATTTCATTACCTAAATGGTGGCATAATTTGGTGATGGTGAAAAACACTTCATAATAAATCAAATTTAATGTATTTTCTTGTTTATTTTGAATTCACAGGCCATGATGAAGTGAGTATTTTAAGGAAGTATTCATGTTGTCTTAAAATGACTTTATATGATATAAACTGGTGATAAGTGTCAATCAATGGCGTGAAAGGTTTAAAGCGTAATTGTCTACTGTATTTTGGTATAATATTTTCATCACCATTCCCTAAGATATTTGGACTGTTAATTTCATATTTTGGCGAATCCATGGTTGGTGAAAATGAATTGTTTAAGGAGAACTTTGAAGCTTCTTTGTGACGTGAATTTTTTCGTGATACATTGCTCATCTTATTTTCCGCTTATATTTCGATACCATAGGTATCCCTATCACACGTTGTCCAATCGTAGACTGTAGGCTTTGTCATTTGGCGTATCCGTAAAAATGAAATGTTTAGGGAGCCAGTTGTAGTTAACGGTGTGTACTAAGTCTCCTCAGTCCCTCTCCATTCAGCCCTGGAAGCCGGGTCTCATGGGCCTCTGGGGTGGATTGATGGCGATCGACTGCCCTTGCGAGTTGGACGTGCCTCCCATCGAGTCCACGCTCACGCCGTTCGTGAGGGAGATGCTGGCCGATCCACCCCCGGGCAGCTGGTAGTTCTGGCTGACGCTCATGCCCACTGTGCCGGAGAAGCCGCCCGGCCGGAAGTTGAGGCTCTGGGTACCCGTGTTGGCGGAGGAGGCACCGAACGAGCCCAGGGGACTTTGGTTCTGGAAGGCCTGGGCTCCGGCGATGCCCGATGACGACTGCAGGTTGCCCACGGGGCCCGGCTTGTTGATCAGCCCGCCCCCGCCCGGCCTGTTGCCGAACCCAGGTTGATTTCCGAACCCGGGCTGGTTCCCGAAACCGCCTCCTCCGCCGCCCCCACCGCCGGGCCTGTGTCCCGGTCGGTTTTGTCCTCGCTGCCTGCCGAACTGCCGTTTAATGCGGACTAGCTCCGGTCCTGCAAAGATATGTCAGACATTTAGTCATCGGATACGGGCTGCAGCGATCAAACTTACACGGTTATTTTCATATTTGCGATCCGCTTTCAAGACAATTTAAAGTATTATTTTCATTTAAAAATATAATGAGTACACTCGGTATCCATCCCCCGTGTTAGGGGTTCAAACAACTCTCTCAAGATGTACGGGAGATGCGATGTTAAGAGGACTCATCACTCTTGATCGATCCGTATTTTTCCGCGTTGTATTATTTGTTTACAAAAGACTTGCTAAAAATTTTGTGTCCTCTCTGTCAATCGAACTGCTGCTTCATAAGGACTAAAATGTACTCCCCCCCTCGTAAATGTACTCTCTCACCAAGTGAACCCTTCCCACCCCCCTGACACTTTTTTCTGGCGAGTGCTCTGAATTAAATTAGCGATATTTAGATAATTTAATTTAAACTGGGCGTGATAAATTAAGAGAACACATTGTCCCCATTCGAGCGGTTGTTTTTGCCTTGATTTCCTGATTTATATATTTGTTTTAAACTTACGCTCTCATCTAAAAGTTTTCCTTGAGTTTACAGACGACACAAATCAAGTATCATCTGTATTACAAATATCGATGGCTAAGTTTTAACAACACGTGTCTCAAAAATAGCAACTTTTCGGGAGAGCAAAACACAGATTCATTTTTTTTACTTGTACACTGAAATTAAGTACCGAAAGTTCATAAAACTGAAAAAGAAACATTCTTTTGCAAACAAAGAGTTGTTTTCTGCTTGTATTTTATTTTTAAAATTTTATTACACTTTGTTTAAAATATCTGTCTCAAACCGGCCAAATTTGAGATGCGAGTTGTTAGAACTTAGCCATTTTCCCAAGCCAAGCCGGCCAAGAGAGAGAATTTCTAATTATCTCCGGAAAATTTTTATGAACAGATCAGTAACCACTCACATGTCATCTCGCAAAAAGAGCTATTTACGTTATTCTTCTCCACGTACAACTACCTATCAGAAATCATTTCTAGTTACGGTATCTAAATATTGGATTTCTCTCCCTGAGGATCTAAAACAGAAGGACTCTAACCATGCATTTAAATACAAATTATGCATGGTCTTACTCAATAGAGAGCGAAAATTAACTCCTACATAAAATACAGCCAACATATTCCGTGTGTTGTTAAATTTCAATCCTTGTTTACGTGTCATTTTTTTATCGTTTGTGCATCAAACTACTTTATTGTTATTACATGATATTTTCGTGAACTTTGAGGTTTTTGATTAGCCAATTATTGTAAATTGTGTTTTGCTCCAAAGGTATACCCAGAGCATGAATAAATATATGTTCTATTCTATTCTAAAGTTCCCATATATATTTCAACTTTATAGTGAGGGATATCATTTTCAATGTCTATGCCTTATTTAGTTAACATTTTTCATCACACGATCTTAAGGTTTTACATAATAGGGTAGTTTCCTTCATCAAAGAAAACGAAAGGCATTGATTGTGATTCGTTACCCACCATTAGTGTATTCATAATATACAAATTATTTCGTTTTAGAAATACCGGGTTAGACGATGGCAATGGTCCATTTTTATCCTCATTTGAAAAGGGCCAGATTGGCGCCCATGCGATGCCACTCCACGTGACGTCACAGGGACCTAGTTTCTATACGAGAAGATAGGAGTTATACATCGTCTGAGGTTACCAATGCATGCATGAGGCGCAGAGCTCAGGGAAACATGTCTTAATAATCACTTATTAAAACTGGCTAAGGTTGGAAAGTTTTCTTCATTTGATAAGGTATTAATAATCCTTATTTAAGCCAAGCGCTACCAGCCAGCAGGGTACTCAGCTACCCGCTAGCAGCCTGCGTCGTATCAGCGCTCAACTCGCCTCAAGGTCACCTCACAGGGCGGCAGCGAGAACCAGAAATAAGTCACACGGAGAGATTTCCCGGCATTCATACTTACGCGTCGCGTTTTCGCGCGCTTGAAAATTTTCACTTTTCATTTAATTGTGAAAAATAGGTATCGTCTTATAAAAATCTAAAAGCGTGAAATACGTACTCCAGGAGTAATAATCTTTCGATTTAGGCAATAAAAAAATAATAGGAAACCACCCTATTATATCCATTCTTATTGAGACCGCACTGCCTCCAGTTCTAATGGATCCGGGAGTTGGCTTGATGCAAGAATTCCATATTAACCAGCATTTCGTAAGAGGCATTTTTTTGCTTTCAAATCTTAGCCATTATAACGGCGATTGGTGTTACAAATCTTAATTTAGTTTGAATATTCTAGTTTAACAGAAAAAGTGATTTCATATTCTGATTTAGGCCGCTAAAAAACAAATTGGGGTGAAATAACCTTAATTAGATAAATACCATGTAGTTTTCTAAAGTAGTTTTATTCATTACGGCTTGGTTACACGATGCATTAACACGTTCAAGTTAATGTACGTTTCTGTGAATGATTTTGGTGGGCCGGAACGGAACATGTACGAATGAATGAACCAAATTAGAACAGGTTCTATTTTCTGTGCATGCATTCGCACAAGTTGGATGGGTACACGGTGCATTTTACGTTCATTCTCGCGTTCATACATTTAGATAGTAACCCGTACGTGTTAATGTATCGTGTAACAAGGCTTTTACTCGAGATGAGGAACAATTATGTCAGGAGTGGGACACACAAGTAATGTTTGAAAGCGATCAAGCTCGTCACGTTGTGTTGAATCGAAGAAAAAAAATGGATTAAAGAAGCGTAGGTGCTTGTTATGTGGGGAATTACGTCTTTCTTTGGCAATTTTGAGACCCAAAACGTGAAACCCGTGACCTCTCTCTGATGGAATATGACGCAAGCGTTGCTAGACCTCACAGACCTTGAGGTTGGACCGCAGAAACCTGTTCTTCCGCTCTTCCTCCGTCGGTACTCCCTTCGTATAAAGCCCCTCCCCCCAATCAAACGAAATTCTCTCCAAGAAAGATTAGCTATCTTTTTATTCACGTTATCTTCCAGGTGTAATCTTTCTCGAATCTCTCATTGTCTCACCATCCGCCTTCTTTTTTCTTTTCCGTTCTCACTACGATGGTCAGTCGATCGTAAGTATTTTAATTCCTCCTCACCCCCTCCCCAAATTTCCCCCTTCCGTTTCCTTCCCTCGGCTTTCTGGCCACATCCTCCCCATCTCTTGGACTCAATCCCAGTCACATTGCTGACGTTGCGAACCGCGTGGAGATCCGAGAGTGATTATCCTCGGCGCTCGCACTCTTAGGTTTTGCCCTCCTTGGAATTTCCAGTCTCGAGTGCAGTGTGTGTGCGTTGATGCTGAGTGGGCCCAGTGTTTACCCTTTGCTTATCTTTGCTTATTTGGTCGCCCGCTTTCCCCAGACTTGACCTTAGCTTAGCTGCTCATGGGATCTTAGTCATTTAGCATAGATGGTGGTAACGATATGATTGCTATTCTTAAACGCTCCTGCACAAAGTGAACATTTAATCTCCAATTTTTTTTAACAATGATAGCTATTTTCCAGTATAAATGGGATCAATTTTGTGCATATCTTACGAAACGTTAGTGTAACATGATTTAGCTTATTGAAATTTTTACTTTATACAGTGTTATTCATCTCTATGTGTTCCAAATAGAAAATTGCATCTATTGCATACTTGGTATAAATACGGTGATATTTTGGATAGGTTTAACTTATATATATGATTGTCAGTGGCGCAGCGAGGGGGGGGGGGGGCTTTAGGGGATAAGCCCCCCCCCCCCAGAGCTCCGAGAAATTTTAAGTTTAATCCATTTTACTTAATTGGATTGATATTGCTAATACAAAAGTGTAAGGATTAATACAATATCCCTCAGAAAGCCCTATAACTCACCATTTTGAACCATTTATCTTAAAGTTCCATTCCGCAATTAATTAATCTCGCACCTACCGCTTATCCTGGAGGGTATTTCAAGCCCCCACACACCCCGGTATTAGTTGCACCTAAACCCCCCCTCCCCAGCCTTAATTCCTAGCTGCGCCCCTAATGATTGTATTGATCAAATATTGCGCTCATTTTATTGTGAATGCATACTTAGGTCTTGGGCACGCTACCCTTTTTAATGGCGAAGACGGTTAGATAATATCAGTCTTAAAAAACTACTACCCAAGGAAGGGAATTGTTATGGCAGACCTTCAAAACTTCATTAGCATTTGTAAAAGAGAGTGGAAGAATAATTAATTGTGATGCTAAGTGTTGTCCTGGGCTTAACACGTTAATGTTTGGTCATCCAAAATTTGGAAAATGATGTTTTATTGACATTCAAGGCCGTGGAAAGTGTGTCGTGTTGGATATTTGAGTTGGATTCATTTGCAGCCGAAAGAAAATTTTCACTGATGTTACGCTTCTTTGAAAGCCGTTGTTTATATGTAAGTCACGTTGAAAAAAATAGTGATAAAAAATGAGATTATTTAAGCTTCCATGAATGTAAAATCCTCTCAGGTATTCGAAAGCGATGTATAAAGTGGTGTTTTCCTACTTAATACTGGTGCTAAAGATCCTTTGGGTTTTCCAACCCGGTGAAGGAGTTAACGCACCTTTCGAAGACCATCTATAGAGTAGGTACCTCCTATCGTACATGTTACGCGCCATCGCAACTTTTCGCGCACTCATTCTAGACGGCACTTTTATCATCTCTGTTTTTATTTGCTTTATAAATGTGCCATTTTAGTTCTTCCTTTTGGTAATTCCATTTGTATAAGCATTTTATTGAGCCCGGCGCGTTTAAATGTCATCTTTTAGTGCTTCAAGGCGCACAAGATTGACATCTTTAAAGATTGAAGTTATGGCATTTACGCAAATGTTTTGACGCTTGACCATTTGCCTCACCTGCCTTATGGTTTTTTTATTGTATGATCTCTGATCTCACCGTTGTCAGATCGAGACCCAACCTCTGAAATGAAATTGTTATAACTGTGGTGAAAAATTACATTATTCATGATTGCGGGCCTCATGGCCCTTTGAAATATAATTACCTTAATTTCCATTGGATGTTTCTAACGAATCGCTATTTTATCAATTACAGAGCCGCCATCAATACATACAATACTGAATGTGCCAGAATAACTAACAGTTAGTGTTGAAATGTCATCATTTCGGGGCAGAATACGTCCCAGTTACGTTGCCAGTCTGCATTGAGTGCCATGAATAGTGATAGTGTAGATGAACATGCACTATTCCGCTTCCATGAATCAAGAATAAACTATTCGGACATGAATTTCATTTCTGAATAATTTGCGTACGGAGAGGGCAAAAGATATAACCTGGTATGTGAGGGACATCAGCATTATCTCCGGTTTTCTTATTAAGAAAGTGTTTGGATGACACTAGTTTTGGTGTAGCTAATTGTAACGGAGTTTCAGTTCAGTTAATGTGTTCAACGGTGGTACTTGGCCTTTTTCAAGGAGTTCAAGGTCAATTTTTTATTGTGCAATCGCTGATCGGAGGCTTGATGTTTTCATATTCCGCTTTTTTATTCAAATCACGCTCCAGTGTGCATTAATGATGCCCATCTTTGGACATCCCAATAGCCTCCGGGCGCTCAAGCTGTTAAACGAGTTTTCTGGTAATTGCTTGGGTATGGGGTTCAAGATAATTTGCATGATGATGTATTCTGAAAAATAGCATATAAAAGTCCCTAAAATCTATTACATTAAATTCTTAGTTCTCGAAGTTCGAAATTAGATGTGAATTAGACAAGCGCATAAAATCGTAAATATGGTGTTACATGATATAGTGTTAATTTAACTGTAGAAGATGGGAAATGGAAATAAAAAATAATAAATAAATATAAAATAATCAATTTAGTGTCGTTTCAGAGAATGCTATTGACTCCATCACTGGCTTCTGCTGTTCAGCAGTTATTATTATGACCTTGACAATGAATTTAGCAGAGTTGATATCGCGAATCGAGTGAAGTTGAATAGAAGTTGACTTGGAATTTCATCAGCGGAAGTGGAAGAAAGTTGTAAACATTTTCATTACCTCACTGACTATGTCTATTTTTCAATTTCCTTTGTAGGAATCAATACTACCTCAAGATACCGTGCCCAATTTGATATGAAACTATTATTTATTAAAACAAAACGTAATTGCACTTTTCCATTATTATTTCAATGCATACGGCGCGTTTCGGCCCACAGAGCCATCATCTGGTACAAGACCTTCTACTATACGTATGATGGCCGAAACGTGTCGAGCGCATGAAAATAATTGTGGTAGTGTGCAATTATGCTTTAATTTTTTATATCGAGCTTCCCCTACATCACGTCTTGATCGGTAGAATTTTATAACTATTATTTCTTGTTTCTTAATTTTTTGTGAAATGGTGATGAGACAAGGAGAAGATGATGTAAGGGATTTCTTCGTGATGTCGGTCATTATAACCACTCCTCAGTTCTCGTGCGTGTATTTGAACAGACGAAGGTATTTGTTTAGCGGGAAGAAAACACTCTTAAAGAAAGCCCCTTCTCATTCTTCTCAACCGCTCTCATCTGCCGGCTTCGGCGTAATTGTTGTTTTCCGCATAGGGGACCCGGTCCATTGGCAAGAAATTTCTAGCGTGAACGAATGGCGATGGCCGACCGGCGTTTTTCGTTGCGATATTTTTTTGTTAAATTTTTAAGTTTATAAATGCTTCGTGTTTCATCTCACTAGTATAAACAGCATCACTACCACCTGTTTTGTTTTTAATCGGCCCGTTTCGGATCCAATGGAGGGGAGTTTCCACTCCCTTATTCGAGGGGAAAATGTTTGCCGAGGCCAATGATTTTACACTTAATAAAATGTGGAGATGACGCACCGAATTTACTCGCAGGAAGACAGCCTCTAATAGTAAATAAAAAAATAAAATTCAAAAATTCTATTTCATTCCCCATTGGACCTTAAAATCTTCATTTAGCGCAGCAGTGCCCAACCAGTGGTTTGTAGACTTGGAAAGGTGCTGAGGTAAAATAAAATTTCCATTGAATTGGGGATCTGAAATCGATGTGGGTTAACGAAATACGGCATTTATGATTTTATATCGGCTGGTTTCTAAAATTAATACTGCATGACATTAAACAAAAATACCGTTGACTTAACGGGAGGGAGATTTACGCAACTGTTTGTTCGGCAGGGTTCAGTGGAAGTTTGGAGTGGGGGTACATAATTAATAATGAGATCTCTTGACATCTGCAGGTACGATTCGACGGGTTCTTAGCCACTTATTTGGAGCGTTGCAATGGATTTTTTATAGCCTAATATCCGAGGATGTTTACTCCAAATTTATGCCACGATCCGCCTCTGCAATTCCCTCTGATTCGCTCGCCTCCTCCACCTCTACGCTCGGCTGATGTTCCTCACCTTGAACGGGCGCCGACAGCGCCATTTCGACCACAACGGCCAGGAGCAGCAGCAAGGTCACCGTGGTGGCTCCCCCGAAGAGGCGAGATCCCGCCATGGCGAATATACTTGGCGACCGGCGTCGGCGGATATTCTTTTCGACGTCAAAAAAGCTCCTCTCGCGGTGGTTGAGGTCGCTGTCTCTCCGTGGAGGATGTGGCTGGACTGGTGCTCGGCGAACGGGAGCGAGCCCGCTTTTATATGGCGAGGGGGCGGGAGAGGAGGTGTCCGCGAGGCCCTTGTCGTATTGGGGGTGGTAGGGATTCGATCATTTCGCGGAAGTCGGTCGGAGGTGATGGCACGACTGATGCCGGAGTTGGAAGGTATACTTGGGTCTAAATTAATGCTGGTAGGAGCGTACGCACAATCGTTCATAACTATTTAATGCGAAGGTGAAGTATTAGAACTGACGAGTTAAATCATTAGACTAAATGTTTTGGAGGGAGTCAGTAATAAGAATGAATAATATTTTTTAAAGAAACCTATTTAATTAAATTGAGAACTACGTAATTCTTTATTTTCATTCATTTCGTCAGAATGTTTTACTTGTTTTGTTATAGTTCGATGATAATCTTCTATTCATTCTATTTCGTGAAAATTCCACAGAGAAAAAATCATTCGCCTTGACCCAGTGAAAGCGAATGATTTTTTGACAACTTGTGCATTGCGGCTGACTCCGTGAAGTTATCACCGTGGCTGGTCCCGGTATACTTAAAATCATTCTATTAATTACAAAGTTCTACTTGCCGATGAGTTCAGTTTGTTATCCATTACTTTAGATCCTTCATTGTTGTGTTTGGACCCTGTGGTTTCCTGAATTTTTGCAAACATCTCAGCCTCTAGGTAGTTGGTGATAATATTTTTCCCTTTTTTCAATTTTATTTCCAAAATTCGAATGATAGAGTCATTTGACTATTTTACAACATTTTTGAATGCTGTATTTTTAAGTGAGAAGTGTACAATTTGTACATCTTTTATACATTTAGTAATCGTGAATTTACGATTACTTGTCGCAGGTTACTGTGTAACTCTTATTTCCATTCATGTATTTCAATTCCTCCTACTTTTTTCCAGCTTTATTTCTACACTTGAAATGGTTTCGCATCTAATCGTCTCTCTACCTTAGTCGTTCAACTTTTTTGCGGTTGCGCTCTCGATTTTCTCGCCGTGAAGTATATTTTTCTTTTCAGAGTTGAAAGGTCGGCTATTATTCGCTATTCTTCATTTCCCACCACGCCATGTCATAGGTGAAAGGCAAAATTTTTGTTTCATATTGTCACAAAAAGTCTAGCAAAAACTGTGCACAACATAGATATCGGACCTACATACATGGATTTGAACTGGAAGTTCGTGGAATCAGTCTTAGGACTGCGATATGAAAGACAAGTGGAAGCCACAACATTAGCCTCGCTCGATGATGCAGCCATGCATTCACAAATATGACGTGATGGCATTCCTCCTCTGTAAAATATTCCGGAGGTATAATAGAACTCTCAACCGGGTCGTAGGGTGAGGAATCGTCTCCGAGGTGACTGCTAGTTGTGGGGAGTTCATCGGCAGTCACAGTATGTATCCGAAATTAAATATTTGTTGAACTAGTGAAAATACCAGGTGTGCCTAAGACCATACGGATTATTTGCGAACTTCTATGGCTATATTCTAATAAACATTAAAGATATTAGGGCGAGTATTTTGGTTGTTTAAAATTTTTCAAAAAACATACTTGCGAATCACTAAAAATTTATATTCAAACGTAAGACGTATGTACAACATATACATACAGTAACATCACTGCGCTCTCCCGCGATTTTTTATAGCGCTATAGGTAATACCCTTGCATTTGTACCTACTAATATGAAAGTATATCGAGCGATATGAAAGACAAGTGCTCAGACTACGCTCAGAAGACAAATGCTACGCTCAGAATCCGTTTCACCCCATGCAGAATTTATGCGCGGTGCGACTAGAGAGGTTTACACTTCAAAATTGAAAGTTGATAAAAAAACTTAAACTCTGTTATCCTCTTCACTCCAATTGTCGCATATTTTTTCGAGTGCTCGTCTTATTCCGAGGCATCTCGCCAATATCAAAGATACCCAGCAGGGCGCTCGTTTCAGTAAACAACTTCTGGTATTCCGCTTTAGCAACATAAGATAATTGCGTTCCACCTTAATGTCTGGTTTTTTCCTTGAAGGAAATCTTTACACCGGTGATTATTCTCCGTGCATCCAGTTTATGGGAAAATGGATGTACTCGACCAACATTTTCCATGGATGTAGTCTTGAATAAATTCGTGAAACGTGGGACAGTTGCCGAAGTCGGCCCCAAACCTTAAAAATGTAAAAAGTTTAACCTAATTGAATGGTCTCAGCTGAAATTAAGTTTTCATTTCTAATTTAGATTTGTTCTAGAAAAGAAATAGATCTTATTTAGGATAAACCTGAGCGATGAGGTGAAGAGCCATCAAATCGGACGTTGCTCATATGGTTCCTCTGAGATCAATGTACGAAGATTACACAGGTCAACAAAAAAATGTTTTTTGAAAACCTTTTTATTTTAATAGCTGATCTTTATAGATTTTGATGTGCCAAATCCAAACCTGGCCTTAGTTTTTTTGTATCACCCATAGTTTCCAATCAATATGTATTTAATATTTAGTCTAATACCCCTGTACGGTATACAGGGAAATCAATGAAACACTGTGTTACATCATAAAATTGTTTGTATTTACTGTTCACTACATCATGATAAAATTGTTTGTATTTACTACAGCGTGATAATACAGGGTTCACTTGTCAACTGGAATTGGTCTACATTTTCTTTCCCTTTCTTCCTTGAAGCTTCTTGTGTAGCTTTTTCTGCGATGAATCGCTCTGCTGAACTTCTCGGTGAAGTACCAACAGTAATCCCCATTATCTTTGTTCATTAGACCTACTTTTTCAATTTTATTATAACTATAAAAAAGCTGTTTAATTCTAAAAATTTGCTTGATTTCATAAATTTAACTGTAAAATGTGAATAAATGGTGAGTGATACAACTTTAAAACCATCATATTTGGATTCAGCAACTTTAAAAACATAAGAATAAGGTATTTTCAGTAAAAAAGTTTTTTCATTGTTGGCCTGTGTTATTATCGTATCAAAGCTTTCTTGCATTCTTTCAGTCATCAGTTTTGACATAAGCAGTGTACGTTTACATTTCCTGTCAAAAACGGTTTGATAATTTTATGTATCGCCTTTCATTGGCGTCATCGTTTGTATTAGCCGTAATCCCAACTACATACTCATTTCCATTTGTTTTTTGTTTTGCGTTTTGATCTCTGCCAATGCGGGAATTTTCCAGTTGCTTTCTCACCAGATTTTTCTGAAACTTATTCTCGGGTATAATTTTTTTCATTCGTTTCAACTTCATAATTTCTTGTTTGAACTTTTTTTAGTCTTCGAAAGATGGTTTTATTATTTTAATAATGAATCGTTCCTTCTTTTATTCTAATGTATTCGTGCTTCTCTTATACTGAGAAAGAGGAGTTAGAATTTAATTTATGCAGCTGGTAATTTGGCGATAATTATAGGGAGACAATGCTTGCAGGAAATGTGAGGAAATGGCGTTTGGCAAGGGAAGAAAGGTAGGTCAGTAAGTATGAAATTGAAGAAAAATCATAAATAAAAATATGGTATGGAGATTATTGGGTCACGATATTCAACTGGATAACGGTCCGCCAACATTTGCCATTAGGTCAAAAGGCCGATTAAAAACTACTGGTTTGTCCGGGACCGGTGCGGTTCGTATAGCCTAATGATGAGGATAGATACGGGTTCCTATGTACTGCCGTTCATGGTGTTTTATTGACAGCTAAGGTTACAATATAGGTTTTTTAATCGCTGTTACAAGTTTTCGATGTTTTTTTACGTCCTTTGGTGGTGAAAATATCTCGTAATTTCACATAGGGACCACTAAGATTCGTATTTAAAATGACAGGAAAATTTAAAAAAATAATGTAAATGAATAATGAGGCTCGTTCTTTCCACCCGGATAAAACATTGGTGTCATTGCTATGTACAAATAGCTTATCTGGCCAGCATCTGTGTATAGGTTCGCCTTGGATTCATGCGTCTGGCAGCATCATTTTTCGCGACGGGACGACAAAGTTGCTACCTACTAGGGATGACTTCTACCTGGATAAGGTTCCGAAGGGAGAGCGAATCAAATGCTCCTCGGGAGTTACTAATCTCCGCTTTTATTGTTCTTAATATTCAGTTCTTGCACTATATGCGACATATATGACAAAAACGCTGATCTCCGATGAGAAAAATTTCGAATGAGTGCATATTTGAAGAAACGAGTAAAAATTCCCCCCTATTCTGCAGTATTAATCGCCGCCCGTCGCGACACATTCCGCGGATATGGTTGCATTAATTTGAATGAATAAGATTATTTATTATGTTTCATTGGACCTAAATTCGATATCTCTTCAGTGAAATTCTGATAAAATTTAGTATTTTAATTAATTAGTAATAGGGCTCTCAGTTTTCCTGAAAATATAAGTAAGAGACCATTCAAGGTAGCGAAAGAAATACATTAGTGTAAAATATTTAATTTGTACAAAATTTGGCAATACATTTAGACCAATACTTCTCCATCTCAGGGTACTTTCAGTTATTTTTTATATAAAATATAAATATTCACTATTGTCTCCATTACTGATCTGTATCCTCGGTCTTGAGTCGATTATTCTGGCTCTCTGGAGTTCATAGTGCGTTTGTCAGAATTCAGGCCACTAATAGCACTCACGTAGTAGCACTCATCACTTGTGTCTTATAATCCTTATCACGAGGCTGATTGCTCCACAACGAATGTGATTTCATAAGAATTTGCAATTTGGCAAAAAATGCTAGGATCAGTCTATTTTGAGGATGATCATGTTTTTCTCCCTTGAAAATACATCTTGAGCGAGGGCATGGTCTTCTGAAGAAATCGACTGGAATTGTCAGCTGGTGATCAGGTAGTTTAGAAAAATCTGGAAAAAGATAACGTACATAAGATCAGTATATAAGCATATTATATGTTTAGGGTGCATAATTAGAGGATAAGCTTAGCTTGACTTTGAAAAATATTGTTTGTCCTCTCCCGGAAGCTAAATTGAATAATTTGATGTAACTGTTTCTTTCTTTGAGAAGACGGATCGAGAAATGAAATGTTCAATTTAGAACAGTCGAAACTTTCAGTTGAAACATTAATGCTTTTTTTATACTAGAAATGAGCATAGTTTAAGTGATTTATCCCGATTTAACTTTCAAGAAACATTTATTCACCTTTACCATTATAATGAGTGATTGACATGCTATTAATTTGAAGTATTCTTCTGTAGCACTACTTCTCGAAAGAGATTTTACATTGTTCACTGGAAATGATGCTCATCGAGGTGACGTAGTTTTGACCTGTTCTTTTTTTACCAAAACCCTTTCTTTTATTTTTATTCGTTACTTGATCTTGTAAAAGGAGGAAAACCTATATCTTTGGTTTAATCGGTTCGCAATTTTACGTCATGACTTCGATTATTCTCCCCACAAATCATATTTTATCTCAATGACCGAGAATACCGGTAGTTAAGGCTATTCGAGTTCTCCACCGGGTAATCTCCTTCGTGGCTGCCGACGTTTCGGGGTACGAGTCGTACTCCATCTTCAGGGCTGAGTGGCGCAGCGAGGGATGGTTTTGGGGGAAACCCCCCCACCCCCCGAGCTTAGAGAAATTTTTAAGTTTAATCTATTTTACTTAATTTTATTAATAAAGCTTATAGAATAGTGTAAGGATTAATAAAATATCTCTCAGAATGCCGTAAAACTCACCATTTTGAACCAATTATCTTTATTTTTTTATGGCGGAGTGCCCCCGCACCTTACGGTATGCCACACCACCAGGCCCCCCAGTATTAGTTGTGCCTGAAATCCCCCCTAGCGTGAATAACTAAAAAAACTATACGTGAGTACCTAAATCGTGATATAAAAAAAAGTAATATCACGACAGTCTGAAATACACTGTTAAAATGTTTAAGTTTTATTATTTGGCTAATTTATTGAAATTAGTAGTTTATTTGATTAGTAAATACATTACAGCAAGTTTCTAAAATCAACGCACTCAGGTATTGCTTTGCATCGTTTATTTTTACCAGGTGTGGTGCGCTATTCAATCTGATTCAACCCCCCTCCCCCCCAAAGCCAAGTTACGCCACTGATGGATGCATCAAAATTCCACATAGACAGGGCTCATGCTGGTCATAGAAATCGGGGAAGTGAGGGAAAGAAAAATCGGGTCTGGAAGTCAGGGAAATATCGGGAAAATAATTTACTGGTGAGGGAATACGCGTGGAACATGGTGGCGTTCGAGCTACGTGGTGGGCTTTTTGTTTTCGATTGCGTTCAGAAAGGGAGAGAGAAGGCGCAAAAGACAAAAAGGTGGCCCACATTTTGGCAAACCTGAAGGCCAAAAGGGCTAAGTGAGAGGGCTGCGAAAATTAGCAAAATACATGGCCGTATTGTGGCTAGATTGGCTAGTTAAGGAAAAGCTTCGTTTTTTGTGATGATTTGTGCGATTGACAGCGTCAGATTTTTCTGGAAAGACAGCTTAGATTTTAAATTGTTTTGTGATTTTGAATTTCGACTGGGATACGTTATACTCCTTGACTAAATAAATTGGTTTCTCTATATTCTTTGTTGCATTGGACAGCTTTGCCATTGATACGAAGTCAGGGAAATTTTAGAAATTCGGACTGGAAATCAGGGAAAGTCATTGAAAGTGACAATGGAAAGTTGATATGAATGCTGATAGAGGGAAGCCCTTGTAAATGCGGCAGATTCTATGATTTGCAAGTTTCCCACTCACCCTCTCCTTCCGTAATGGCCGTAACCGGGTCGCCTGCGGTGTCCTCCGTATCCGCCGTGGTATCCTCCGTGTCCGCCGTGGTATCCTCCGCGGTGTCCACCATAGCCTCCACCGTAGCCTCCGTGTCCGAATCCGGGCCCTCCGAACCCAGGCCCTCCGAACCCAGGCCCTCCGAACCCAGGCCCTCCGAATCCGCCGCCGACGGCCTGTGAGCTCGCCTGGCTGGAGGAGAAGGATCCTTGGAAGGGGCCGAAGCCGAAGGAGGCGCTCTGAGCGGAGGCTGACGACCCCGCTCCTCCGAACTGCGGATCACGCTTCGGACGGATCACAGCCACCGGCGTCTCGACCTCCGCGATGTGCGCTGAAAATTCAAGTGTGAATATGTTAGCGAAGCGTTTTATTTTGAGCTGGGACAGTTCATTGGTCTCGTTTTCGCTTGCGCGCAATGGGAAACACTATAAGAGCTGGTTAAATAATGTCTGGTTGGCGTTAACCATAACTTGACCCAACTGTAACCTCATCTTAAGAATAATTGATGCAGTATAGGTAATTAGTTCGTAATAATACCTAATTGCAAAGGTAGTGGCATTAAATGGAAGATTTTTTCATTTTCAGTTTAACAATACATCGTAAACGTTTAATTGTGAGCTATGAAGCCTACCTTAAGATATAACAGGAGGCTTATTGTGATGCATAACTCCCGCTTATTATTAGTATAGTTGCTCGATATATTTTCTGAACTAAGAAAATTATAACCTCTTCGAAAAATAAGGGGCAGAAATTCGAGGTAACTCGTGCTGAATTCATTTTATTGAAGTGAATGATTGATGTGTCCCCAATGAACTCCGTCGTACAAAAGATTTGTTTTTAAAACTAAACCAAAGAATCTCAATTTGGAAAAATTTAAACTCTTTCAAGCTTCATGTCCAGTATCGCGAGAGTTTAATTTAACTCCATCGATCCACAAATAGGCGCCTTGAGTCGGAAAAATATGCAAGGTGAAGGTGGAGTAGTTCATTGGTACGCCTAGGGCAACGTCCAATCTAATCTCACAGCAACGCCTGAGTGGGAATCGTATTATTTTCCTTTAAAACCTCTTTGGGCCTAACTCACGTGTAGGAAGTGTACAACTTCATTTTATTTGTTGCCATTCCAAATGTCACTCGCAAGAGTTCAACGAATACCTTAGCCTCAAACATTTTTTATATTTTTTACTATCAGTCGGAGGCTTCCTATTCTTACGGAGCAAATTTATTGATGTTTTTGAGAATGCATTCTTTGTAAAAACAGTGATCGTCGATGCATGTTTATTGTGGCAATTACTTCAGAGAAAAAGAAGTGGGTGCTAAGTGGCTGTGTTCAATGGAGTGGAATGGTGGTGACCTTCTGCGCGATGCGTCTTGAAGTGTTTTCCATTTTTCTCATGAGTGACGCATTTTGCGTACGCCACCACTTCGGCTGCGGGTACTCTCTCGTCCAACTCGTAGTGAATCGCAGGAAACGGAACGAATACCTACTCGCCTGGATATTTATACACCCTGGCATGTTATGCAACCATTGTGCTCTGTTGGGGGAAAGTGAAACTCGACGGCACCAGAGACAGTGCGATTTCGAGGTCGTGGGAAATAAATGCCGCGTGTGTGACCTGTCATAGGGGAAGGTCTCAAATGGAAACCCTCTTTGCGTCCCCTTATTAATATTTTTTTGAATGCTGCATAGAATTTATTCTGCGGATATGTGTTCATGGTGTAAAATCCCAATGAGTCATTTAAATTATCATTTTCTCGTGATGAGTATAAAAACTTATCAAAGGAAACTTTCTATAGTGCTCAAGGTGACGGAAATGTTTTCATATTTTTCTTGGAAGGTAACAGTAATCAAGGACGCGTAATTTCAACCAAGTCGTGACCCATTCGTGGTTGATGGGGTCTTTAGAGCTATTTCATATTACATGTATTCAAGTGATGATCTCTTGAATGCGGCTATCGGCATTGTAGCGATCACTCAAATCCTCACGCGTGACGTTTACTGTATTAAGTATTTATATTAACGGCCTTTTAAAATGTAACATTCGTCAGCAAAAGGATTTCGCATGTCTGATTCGAAAAGCATGTCTGATTTTAGTCAGCTTTTGTTTTTTTCCAACTTGCAATGTTCTTGATGCCATCAAAAATATCACTCCAAGCACAAACATGTTGGCATTGATCAACGAAAAGTATCATGTTAATTAATTGAAAAGAATGATTTTGAAGCGAAAAATACTTTTCAATTCGCTTGTAAAAGTTGTATAACATTATATTGGTGAGTTGCCAATAAATTTTATATCGATTGTAGCTTTTTTCTATGATGATGAGCTACGACGTAGAAGTAGTGTTCTAGCAATCCTTTTGATTTACACCGTACTGGAAGCAGCATTGAATATTTGCAATTATCGTAGTGTTGCGATCAGTTCCTAATTCGTAAGGGATACGATTTTTCCGTAGTTTGTAATTTTTCAAGCTTCTGGTTTTTATGTTGTATTGAAAAGGTTCGCAATTTTTTTTATTATGGTACTGTCTGTAGTTAAATATAGAATTGCTTATTTCGGTTGAATGAATTTTGGGGTTATGACTATAAGTTGGCTCCTTAAGGTTCCAGAAAATAGTTACAAAATTTATTATGGTATATTTTTGCTCTTTTCCCTCGTTCGTACATGTATCTTAGTTTAATATCTTTCAGTCAAAGTTTTGCTCGTCTATTCCAATATTAAGTGTTTGAATGATTGCCGCGTATTAAATTAATCTATAAGTTCAAAGGGAATCTGAATAAATTATTCTTTTGGCATAAACAACTGGATGAGTTGAGGAGGATGCCGCAAGGGCATGGATGGAGCTTGATGTGAGGGGATGCTGGAAACAGTAACAGAGGGAAGAATGCTGACCTAGTGGAGTAGGAAGGAAGGAAACAGGGTTCATGGATAGGTGAGTTGTACGTTCACGCTATAAGGAAACTCCATGCGGGAAGCTTTACATACTCGGGTTATTTGTGAAATGCTCCTTAATTTAAACCTACCTTAATCGAAAGAATACGTATGATGATTAAATATTTTCTTGCTCGAATCATTAAAATTTCATTACTCATGTTTGCAAGATTAGATTAAAATTCTCTGTGACGTTTAACTGTCGACCGTTTTTCTTACTACAGCGGGCATCAGGAAGTACAAGTACTGGTATGATTATTTCTATGATTACAATCAATGCATATAATTATGATAATGGTAATTCTTCAGTCAATCAGTGTTCCGCGGCCTTATTCATGCGGACACCTTATATTTCATCGGCTCGTTTTTCCAAAGGCGCTTAATTTAAGGGCCGTGAAAGGGTTCTCGCTTAAGATACTCACCTTGTTGTGGGACGACTTCGACTGGTGCCAGGATCAGGGGCACTGTTTCGGCCGAGGTAGCGGCGACGACGGCCAAGAAGAGGAGCGGCACGAAGTATCCCATTGCCGATGGAAGCGACGCGGAAGAAGGGAGGAAGATACTCAGGGAAAGATCGGGACAGACTGACCCGTGAGAGTGTGACTTGGGTGAGGCGGCGCGGCTCTTTATACACGTGCGGGAGACGGACTGGGGCGGAGGGAGGGAGGGGGGATGGTGTGGTGGGGGTCGGGGGAAATGGGAAGCATGGGGTGTGAGAGTGAGAAAAGGGGTGGAACAGAGTTGCCAAACTATTACCTGGAATTTTGTTAGACGCAAGACGTTCTTTTTTTCAACCCGCACGAAGTATCCGAGGTTACGCCGGATGATTAACTGCTGGCCTAGTCAGAAAACGATTCCGGATTTTAAAAACATATTTTAAAACATTTTTCTATGATGACCTCTGCAGTTTCGAATAAGTTTGTTCACAAAATTTATGAGTGGCAATAAACACTAGGGTAATTAATCGTGTAATTTTTCTCCTCCCGGAACACTTTTATTATTATTTACATGTATTCTTCTGGAGCAGGATCATGCATTTTTTTCAAGTATAACAAAACATTTTCCCACTTTAGTACTAATAACTGTCACTTTTTAATGATTATTTTCTTGTTTTATGTGCTACGCTTTCCATAAATTCCAATGTAAAAATCCATTTTGGCGTTGAGAAGGGGGAGGAGTTGTCTAACAAATAATTCTCCTCCCCCACTATGACTTTGAATTGACTAAAGTTTGGTCTTTTCTATTTTAAGGATAATTTTTCATTAAATTCTCTGAAAATGGTTAGTCTCAATGGTCCATATACTTAAAGGTTATGTATCCGCTTACATTTGAAGTATTCATCAGTTTGTTTCTCATGTAAGTATACAGTTCTGTTACTTCAACTCCTCCCTTCATATTTTACTGTGTTACCTTCATTCCTTTATCCACGTTTCATTCTTGATATAAGAATACTTATGTAATCTCTGTGATCTCTGATATTTATCACCTGTTAATATTAGGAATTTTGTTTGGAAAAAAGTTATTATAATCTGTTGTGGATGAATTTTTAATGACTTGTGCACATCAGCCTCTTCACATTTCTGTCTTCTTAAATGCAGAAATAAATTCTCCACGTTCTTCCTTTTACGCTATGTATGAATAAACTCTTGAAAGTTCATGTTATTCAATGTTAAATTCATTCATTTGGTAATCTTTTATGTTTCTGGAATTTTCGCTATTGAAAGACTTAAGATCTAGTGCAACAATTTAGCAAAACTTACGATTTATTTAAGAGTTGGAACCCCTAAAATTTTGTAATTTTAATGACGCGTCTCTGGTTTTGATCCCTTATAATTTTAGCTCCGCGGCAAGGTCACGGGCGACTTTAATTTTTATCCGTTTTCTAAGGTCAGGCCGGTTCCTGAGATCGGTTGAGAGAAAAAGAAACCACTTCGTGTTGCACCATTGGCTGTAATATTTTTTGTGTTTTTTTTTTCTTTTTAGTTTTTTCTTCCTCTTGACGGCGCTCAAAAGAAGAAAGAGTTTCATCACTGGCGAAGGTTGAGGCATCGGTTCACCCTGTTGCCGTTGAGACTCGGAGGTCCATCGCGAAGATGCTGGATTCGGCGTTGGAGTCTCCAAAGATTGGCCTCCCTGGAAAGTGGGCAGAGGAGGTGAGTCGAAAATGTCTGGTGTTTGTGATTTAACTGCCCCCATCCCCCTTCCACCTTCCGCTCAGCGCTAATCCCCCCCTCCTACCGTCCCCCGCCCCCACCCATCCTGGAGAAGTTATTCCCCTCGCTCCGCTCCTCGTGGGTTCTTCCCACCCAACCTCCTCTCCTAGCACTCGTCATGATGGAAGTGGACGGCCTTAAACGCTGCTTCTCATCTCAGCGACTCCTTTGCAGCTCTCATCCTCTACCTTCTGTCTCCCTCCCCACTCATCCACCTTGTGTCTCTGATGATACTGACGTCTTCTCCTCTTCTCCTGCCATCCCACCCTTAAATCATCAAGGAGGCGTCTTTCCCCGCTGACGCATCGGTGACCCGCCTTGGTAGAATAAATTATGCCCGCCCACCCGCAGTCATGCGAAGCGGTAGTAATGAAAGTGAATACTATCCCCGAGGTTAGCATTCATTGTTTTTATTATTTTCAAGCTCGTTCACGTTTTCGATACTAAGCGGAAGGAGCAAGGTTATGATTTTTTCAGTTAATGAGACGTTAAGGGTTACGTCGGGGTTTTATAGGGTTTTGTTCCTCTGTGTGGGAGACTTGAAAGCCTTCGGAAATCGTTAGCCTTGTAACCTTAGACTGGATTAAAAGCGATTTTAAGCTTTAGAGGTCCAGATTACGTCGTATCGTGTGATCAAGTCACATCGAAGAATTGTGAAGTCAAATATGAGAGGCAACCTCAGGCTGATGGGTTGTAACCAATGCTAATTCCCCTTAATTTATCCTCTCTAACCGTGGGAGTTGTGTTTATCAGTCCTCATTCCGTTTTGTTTAGCCGTACGAAACGCCTGGTACAAATTTGCACTTCGCATTTTTATGACCAACCGTTTCGTTCACTTTTCAGTCTTTTCGGTTTTATTAGCTGTTGAAAATGTTCAACCTCTTTGAACTAGATATATATTGCATTGGTTTCACTCATACATTCATCTGCAGAAATAATGCATGGTTCAATGCGTATATCATTAGCAGGTGTAAATGTAGGCTATAACTCTTAACTTAAATCTCCCGTAGTGTTTCACTAAATACATCAATTTAGTGGCATGAAAATATAATCTATGACTTGAAAACATCCAAACTTACCTACCCTCCGAATGCTGAAAAAGATTTCATTCTCTGGCTAGTGAAGATCATCTTGCATTTAGGGTCTAGAGAAACTGTACAACCCACTACAATCCATGAGGTCGGCATGCTTTCAAATTCTAGTAGCTTATTTCATTTCTTCGAACTCCAATTTTCCACCATCGGCTGTTATCGCCTTTGGATCGACGAATTTCTTTCGAGCATTAATGATGAGATCATTGATTTAATTATATAAATCATTTGTAACCATGTATTTCGAAAAAGCTTAAGTTCAATCAGAATTGTTTTTAGGAACAAATCACTTTTTCTACGCATCTTCAAAACTTTTGCTCCAACTTTTCGCCATAAAAATGCATTTTATCTCTGATTTTTGATATTCATTCATGGGAAAAAGAACGTCAATAGCCCAAAAAATAAGCATGAAAACTGGTCTATGTTCTTTACAAATTGCTATAAATTTATGGCTGATAACTTTTGACTTTATTATGTAAAACCTTTCCATTATGGAAAATAAAATTATAACACTATCTGCGGTTCCCTTACGAATTTCACTAAGCACGATTCGGGTGTCATCATTATTTAGATATCTCAATCTGGCAATGGAACTTTGAATTGAAATATAGGTCGAGCTTATAAAAATTTGTAAGTGGAACTTGCGAAGTGACCTTACCGTCTTGTATTTCCAATCATACCAAGTTGACTCGTGCCGTTTAGGAATTCATGACTTCAATTCTTACTTTTGTAATCGCTCGAAAGTGATTCACCTGCGAGCTCAGTATGTCCTGTGGCGATTTTAATACCTGACCAGCTTACGTATGTTGTTAATAGGTTGTGTGGTTCCAAATCGTCGTTAACGGCTTTTATGTGCTCTTACGCTCCTGAACTATATCCAGAAAGGTTCATAATATTTGTTTAGGGGTGGAACACTCAGCAGTGTACTAGCTTAAGGATTATCTTGTATTAATGGATTCCTCTACAATGTGAATTTTATAGTATTATATTCTACCTCGATAACGCATTAAAGTATAGATTATTCCGGTTATTTACGATCATATTTTCATTTGTATATCTTTTTCTTGTGGGAGTTTTGGGTCGTCCTTCCAAAATTCTCCCTGACCTGACGACTGTCGGACTGATGCCCTAACTCCCCGTCCCAGTATCTACAGCCCTGATCTTATCCGCCATAAAACGGTTTGGTATCCTAACTGCTTTCAGTGTTACATTTTTTTCGGATTAATTTTGAAATTTATAGAGTGAATCAGGCACGTTAGAGTGTTTGTGAAAAAATTCTTTCCAATTTATCCTCTATTTATCAATCTATCCTGATGAACGTCTTACATCAGTAAGACGCGCTTCTTAAGAAAAATTCTTTCCAATTTATCCTCTATCTATCTATCCTGTTGCGCGTCTTACAGATGTAAGACGTTCATCAGGATAGATGGGTGCATGTGGCTAAATCAACGTTAGAAATGTCATTTAGCTATCATTATAGGAATTAAGCTGTTCGATAAATTTTAAAAAAGGCACGGAATATGATATTTCTTTTCCACAACCATGTTGATGTTATGAATAGGTAGCTGGTCTAATTCAATGGTGTAAATGGTTTAATTATATGTTCCGAATCATATTTACATAGAAAAGAAATCGATCTACTGGCAATAATTTTGTTTTATTTTCCTCTCAACTATTTGGTCCTAAATCCAGAATTTGGGTGACGGTTCTATTTGAGTGATAATTGAGTTCTTACTCGTCGCTTTGTGTACATTTCTTTGCCCAATAATCAGTTCACAGTCGATAAATATCCAGAAATTAACATCAAATCGCGGATAATGGATGATCATTTCGCTCTGATTATTACAGTGCCATAATCTACCTTTCATTTAGTAATGCTTGTTTTACTTATTGAGTGCTCTTTTGAGTGCTAATGCAACCAAAATTCCTCTTTCATCGACGATAGATCATTTAGTGAGAAATTAATGATTGAGCTTTTCACTTAATAATCTGTAACATCTTTCATGACTAACGGTATTTTTCTCGACACCTGCAGGTGTGCATTCATGAATTATTTGTTTACCAAAAAATCATTAAATTACACCTTCTCAATCATGTGGAGTATTAATATTAGATTCGATCATGAGCTTAGTCAGTATTTCAATCCATAATATATTAATTGTGACTATTTTACAAATAACTGTCAATATTATGTGAAAACGGATACATCCACTATGGCTAACTCTGTAGCTCCGCGGAGATGCTCATCTCTATTACTTTGTGTAACAATTGACGCGTTTATTGCCAAAATAAGGCGGGGACCAATCTATTATTGTATAGTTCATCTGATAATTGTATAGTTAAGACCATCTGTTTGCCTGTTACCTTATTTACTCCTTAAGTTCTGTTTGAGATAAACAGCTATCAGTAGCTCGGTAGTAGAATGATAACTTTGGTATATTCAACCTACTCCAAATTTTGGTGATACTTCTTTTGAGTGAATGACTCCATAGGTTTGCGTGAAAAGAATTTGTCTCATCACATCTATACCCTTGCTACTGCATTCATTGTATAAAAGTTTGCAGTTAAAGACTTGGCTTTAGCACTGCGTGAAATTTCTACTTTTGGAGGGAAATAGAGTTAACCGGCAAATGTCACCTTCACGCCCTTTGACGCCATGAATAGGTGCGGTTTCATCAGCTTGTAGGGTATTGTGTATCATATTTGCGATTTTGCAAATGCTCTAAATTCACCGTCAAATGAGTCAGCCTTTCTCGTCTCCAATGTTACGGATGTCCGGGTTTTTGTTGTGAAAGAATGAATAGATGAATTATTTTTAAGGAGAAATGGCCCGAATAGGGAAAATCCCTTAGCGACGAAGGCGTGCACTCAAGTCAGCGTGTGTGAAATCGAAGACTGTGACACAAGAGTCATTCGCCGCAAATTGTTTTTGAGAATGATGCGGAAGTGAATTTCATGCTACCCGCACCTCTATGTGTTGGTTTGGAAATGCTTTCGGGGTTACGTGTGTTCTTGTTTATATATATTACGAAAGTCATCACTGTTACTATTAATATTGGAGTAAAAGGAAGTTTCCTTGTTTGATATCGTATAGGAGAAAGGAGGAGGCCCAGTGATTGTAAGGCGAGGAAGCTCTTTAAGGCTTGGATTCGATGTGACTGGGTTTTACTGACGGGCAGCGTGTAGTTCTCTCTCAGGTTACTGAGGGGGCGGAATTATTCTAGATCGTGGCAATGGTGGAAGATGTTGAGGACGCAAAAAAGGAATAATGCACGTTTAATTATTGGACAGTACCTTAGTGCGTAGGGGGAGGTTGAGTTAACTTACATTCAGAGCCAACATGATTTAAAGAAGGGTTTCAAACCTTATTTAAATTCATTTTTTTCAGCGAATTAGTGTATTTCTTCTATCATCATGATTGAAAAAAACCGCAGGAAAAACAGTTAATTGTTTTTACATATTGTTATAGGAAATCAGAACTTATTAAACTTCTTTTGTAACAAATTACTAATAGCTTTTGTTTGTACTTTCTGTGATACGTTTCCAATTTCGAAATTAACCCTCAGATGAAGAGCATTTATTGTGACAAAGCGTAATATGCTGATCGTGCAAATCTGAAACCACAGAACTGTCTTCTGACTAAGCTAATGCAATTAGAAGAAAAGGTAGTAGATGGTGGCTTTCGGGATTCCATGGACATATAGGCGGTTGGGGGAGTTCAAAAGAAAAATTTGATGAAAGTTTTGGACTTGCGAGCACCTACATGTGCGATTTTTCCTTATGAACCAATTTCGTATAAAATTCTTTCGGTAAGTTGGATTGTTTTTTTTACGATTTGATGTTTCCAGAAAAAAATATCGTCGTCTTCAGCGCTGTGTCAATCCATAGTATGAAACCAGTCGTTGAGATATAGATAAGCTATCCTTCGACGTTTATTAATACCCTGCTAAAAATTACAAATTTATAATTTGGTACACTGTTTGAAATTTTCATTAGGAAAATTTAGGCCATGTACTCCGAATAAGCACATGTTCATCAGGCTGGAATTTTCAGTGAAGTGCTTTTATGAAGGTTTATTTTTTGAACTGCTTTTCCTTAGAATTTTTTATTGGAAGGATATTTCGTCTAACAACACATTTATCCATTCGAGGAAAAGTCGAAGTGATGGATTTGGTAACTAGAATATGAGGAAAAAATAGTGGTTTGTCACCAAACTTTGCGGAATAGACTTGTGCTGAGTTATATTTCGAGCCTGCGGAGTGAACGGCGGTGAACTTTACGTGAATTGCCATTAGAAAAAACTGCCGTGGACCAGGAATCGAACCACAGATGTTTGGATTTCCGGTCCACTGCGGGGACTAGTACGGTATCCAGGTTCCTGAATTACCATGGAAATTGTACCGAGGCTAATGGTACCTACTAGATGTTAGGCCCTCGCACACGAATTCGGGAATCTGGATAGCGTAGTGGTCTGCGCAGTGGACCGGAAATTCAAAGGTATGTGGTTCGATTACCGGTACCGGGGAATTTTTTTCTCGTGGAAATCCATGAAATATTTGTGTTTTTTTTATTTCTTGGATTCAATTGTAATTTGCTTAAGCGGAAATCATCCTTTGCTATTATTAATGAACGTTTAGGTAACTTAAACATATGGTTTGATTCTTTGCTGTCAATGAATTACAGTCATCTCACGGATAACTAGCAAAGTCACAGATTACGGAAGTAAGTTGTATACAGCAATCAATTGTGTAGGTCCGAATTGACCTACCCCTCCCCTTTTAATTTTTTGTATTTTTATTGCCAAGGGTTGGAAATTTGCCAAGATATGTCAGGAATGTTTGATGCTTCGTAGGGTGCTTGTGCTTAATGTGAGTCGCGTGGGTGCGTCAAGGGGATTCACTAGGAAGAGAATGGACGGCGGCGTATGAGATGCCTTGAATGGGTCAAAAAAGGTTAGCAGGCGTAGGGAGAGGTGGGCTCAGTTCGAAGGTGAACAAAAAGGAAAGCAAGTCTTTAGCGAGGATGTCTATCCGTTGCTTGCAAAGAATTTTAATCGAATATGAAGTCGCAATAAAATATCATTAACGTATTTGACACGTGTCGAAGGAGAGCCCACCACCTTCCTTTTCGTGGAATTTGATAGTAGCTGAAAACAGTATTTAGTGTGAAAAAAATCCACGCAAATTACATATAATTACAATGTGAAAGAAATAGATGATATCATGAACTGTAATATTTATTTCCGAATCTTTTTCATCCGCAGAATCTTCATGCTGCCGCAGCATTGCGCTATCATGGCAGCATTTTGAAATATGGTCTTAAACAAGAAAAAATAGACGATATAATATTTCTTAGAGTTTAGGTCAATTTTAAAACAAGTTTCAGCCAACGTTTCGATTTATTTTTAAATCATCATCAGGACTATGTAAGAAAAAAGTATGAACAATATAAAATACAAAGATTAAAACAATATACAATATTTATACATAAAAAAGGTACAATCGGGTTTTTATACAATAATATAATTTAAAAAATATATATATAATTAATAAACATATATACAGAATGGAATACACAAAAAATTTTGACATACCTCTTAACTTTGAACATAGTTATTGATGTTTTGTTGCTAAGGTATTGCCACACCTAGGTTACCATTACTTTTGATGTATTAAATAAAAATAAATTTTACTGAGGTTATCGATGTCTGTTTTTTTATTACAACTATTTTTTGTTTTTGAAATGTAAACCATTTTTTTGAAAAGTCTTTTTTTCAATACTACCTCATGATCTAAAATAACGGCGTTCTCAAAATCAAAACTATGGCCATTGCTTATGCTATATATATAATATACTCGCTTTGCTCGCTGGGGGGGCTCTGCCCCCCTAGGCCCCCCCGAAAAAGGCCTGCGGCCTGTTATGCTCACTGTGGGAGGTCTTACACTATTTGTTTGCTACTTGTTACTTAAGGATCGTTTACTTTTAAGCTGGCAAGCTTAGGTATAAGCAATATTTCCACTTTCACGTAAAACGAGTGCATGGTACGTAGGCTACAATATGAATGAAAATATTTATAAAGAGAAACGTTTTTCTGAGGGGCTAAAAAAGTAAAATAAATTTCTAAGAGTTTCTCTAACTTATTCAATTCAAATACAAAAAACGTTGAGACCACGTTCCACTGTAACACCCAATGCAAACGTTATATCATAACATAACGACTTTACGTATTACAATGAAAAACACGTTTATTAATTATTTTCCACAAAACTCGACCAAATTCTTGATATACGAATAAGATGTAACAACTGTTCCCCTTCGTAAGCGAATTACGTAGGGACTGAATATCTAGAACAAATGCGCCTTAGCATGAATTGGGGTTAGTATGACGAATTTTATCGAAGTATAATTTATCCTGATCGCGAATGATTTCACTTCAGAAATACCTCTATTTAAAGTTTTAATGAATCGGGATACATAAATATCTCAGCTTTAATATCCAACGCAATGCGCAATAAATCTGGTGAGTAACGGATCACAGCCTTTGGTGTAGAAGACATTGTGAATGTCAAGATTTCGATAATTTTCACAGTTGAATAACTTAGTCACTCAAGTAAACGTGATTTTCGCAAGGCAAATAATTGAATAAGAAATACCTTTATTTGCACTTATCTTCCATATTGTATTATTCACTGCCTATTCACTCCTGCAGCTCACGGATAACATTGTACATTAAAAAGGACATTAACGGAAAAAAGAACGTAAACAAAAATAAAAAGTTATCACCATCATAAAAAATGAAAAAATAAAATCATTTTTACCTACCTATATTATGTAAGACTTGTTTAAAAGTCTTTCTACTACAATCGTGTATCGCCAACAACATTCGAACTATAGTCAACAGCACGAATCATATTTCTAAATTGGCATTTAGTGCACTTGTTAACTTTGAAATTAATAACCACCACACTTTCGATGTAATATACCAAAAACAACAACTATTTTCCTACCTTATATTTCTCCGCTTTTCATTTGAATGCGCTTTGATTTAAACAGATGTTTGTTCTTGCGGAAAGAAGACGCAAAGAAATAGACACTTCAAATATTACTTTCTCAATTTCCTTATATTTATCAGTTTTTCTTTTTAATTCCTTTATCTTCTTTCCCAATTTAGCTCCTCTTGTTTGCATAAACAAACATGTTGCTATGATTGTTCGTTTGTATGACTGCCGCGCTGCCATTGGAATTTGGTGGCCATTTTTTGAACTAATCCCCATACTCAATTTTATATGAATAGACAGATAAATAATTGGAAATTTATAGTTTTCATAATTTTTCCTGGGGTTTCAGACAATTTTAGAGGGCGTCTTCATAAGACTTTTTGTCGTATCTCGTCTCGTTCACCCCAAACATTTGTATGACTGAATGAATGAATGAGTGGTCGTTAGGGGACTTTATAGAATATAGATAAAATACTCAAAATTCACTAAACAAAAAAGATTCATCAAATACAATATCCCCCTACGGTGGAATCATCTATATTGGTAAATTATCTGAACAAATTACGAAGGTATTCAAAAAAATAAATTATAAAATTGCACACAAAAATCATAACACTCAAACAAGCTCCTATACACAAAAATAAAATCTGAAACCCCTAAAAATGTGAAAAGTAATATAATATATAAAATTTCATGCCTCGATTGTAACACTTGTTATATAGGACAAACATCACGATATTTAAAAAATAGGATTTCACAACACAAATCGTCAGTAAAAGGCGGTATAACTCTGTGTGCTCTTGCTAGCCATAGCATAAGCAATGGCCATAGTTTTGATTTTGAGAACGCCGATATTTTAGATCATGAGGTAGTATTGAAAAAAAGACTTTTCAAAAAAATGGTTTACATTTCAAAAACAAAAAATAGTTGTAATAAAAAAACAGACATCGATAACCTCAGTAAAATTCATTTTTATTTAATACATCAAAAGTAATGGTAACCTAGGTGTGGCAATACCTTAGCAACAAAACATCAATAAATATGTTCAAAGTTAACAATAAGAGGTATGTTAAAAATTTTTGTGTATTCCATTCCTATTATTGTATAAAAAAACCGATTGTACCTTTTTTATGTATAAATATTGTATATTGTTTTAATCTTTGTATTTTATACTGTTCATACTTTTTTCCTACATAGCCCTGATGATGATTTAAAAATAAATCGAAACGTTGGCTGAAACTTGTTTTAAAATTGACCTAAACTCCAAGAAATAATATATCGTATCTTAAAAAAGGTCAAGAAAAGAGAAAAAAGAAAAAAAATAATAAGAAAAAATAGCTAATTAGGGTCTTTTTAAGCACAGTGATGGTCTAAGAGAATTTATCGAAAGAGTAATTTTTCCTAAATTTCCTGTTTTAGGATACTGGGATATTTTTAATGGAAGACATATCATTCTGGGTTTAGCAGAAAATGATTTTTTCCATAAATAGTCTAAATAAGTACATGTATCCCGTAGTTTAAAATCGATCATCAATTGAAATAGTTGTACTTATAGACTAGAGGATTGGTTTAAAAGAAATAATTCGCTACCACACGAATTCTGACCTGCGACAGATATTTTTTGTAAGTAAAAACAGATATTTTTTGCGCAGCATCTCAAATTATTTCGCGGCGGTCCGCAGCTGCTGTTTGATTCAACGCGCTAAATTGACTGGAATTGTTTTCCAGTGTTAAATGCGTAACCCCAAGTAGGCATTCAAAATTTAAACAAACGCACCATTTCAATAATTCTAAGACTTTTCTCCGAAAATGTGAATTTCAGCTCCTGTACCTAACATTTGGATACCTATAATAATGCAGACCTTGAAAAGTGTGCCTTCTAAAGCCTGGTAAAAATTAAAACTTGAAAATGCACAATCAATATATTGCGTCTTACATAGCTTTCAGAAATTTATTATTATTCTGTTTATCACCGATTATTCTTTTAACTGCATTATGTTGTCGTTGGATCGTAGTCAGTGTTAATGTGTGAATTTGATTCTTTATTGTAGGCGCATAATATACATATATCGTTTTCTGTTTTAGTCCCTTATAAGTGATTCTCTATAATATAATTTCAGGGAATGTAGTGCTCATCATGTACTATGTGTTTTAGCGGTAGCATTCCTTCTTCTCTCTCTTTTTGACCACCATTTCAATGGAGGCAATGAAAACCTTCTCAAGGTTATCAAGAAGTGACGTCATTTCGTTCGCAACACGAATGCGTGACGTAAGTCCTCAACGGCCCTTGTTTTTTTATCTTGAATTTTCCGAGAAACATTTCCTCGAGATGTAATAAAGTATAAAACGGATATAATTTACGTTTTTTAAATTATTTTCAGACATCCTAATCATATTTTGTTGTTATCGAATGCCTTAATCATTGTAAGACTGTATTGATGGCCGATTCATATCGAAACGTCTGCATATTGGGGCAGGTTTGGGAATTGAGACCGGGAGAATTGTGAGGAGTCTCCCATATTTATAGCCGCGGATGGTATAAACATATTTTAAAGCGTATGTTACAACAAAGCACGGGTTTCACGCGTAGTATAGACAGTCGTAATTTCAGGTGGGCGTTTTTCATGTATTCATATGTTCAATATACTGGCACTGTTAGCTTAACTTTTTCTATTTATCTTATACTAGAAAATCGTTCTGTGCGAAAATCGGAAAAATATTATTTTCCAAAAGGTAAATGGGAGTATGTTGGAATGTAATGAAAGAAACTTGAAGGAAGTACATTCGTAGTTAAAAATTGAAATAAAATTTATCATTGCTACAATAGACAATAGGAAGGAAATTATATTTTCTTAAGGTATAGTTGGGCGCCCAAATGAAAGGTGCTAGTGAGGTCGGAGAAAGAAATCGGAGGAATAAAAATTTGGGGAATTTAAAAAATTTATACTCTATACTGTCGGGGATTAATGCTTTTGGGGGGTATGTGTCATCAGCAATGGTTGGAATGGATACCGCTGAGGCTTAGTAGCCTCTTAATTTTAGTTAAATGTTAAACTGGCTTGCCAACTTACTGGTAAATTTTAAAGAAAAATGTTAAAATGTTCGGGAGTTGGTTGAAAGTTCCCGAGTGCCCTTGCTCTCCATTGTAAATAAAGAAAGAAAGATTCGAAGGCCAGTCGGTGATTCTGCGGTTGAGTAATTTACAATGCTGTAGCCGCTAGGTGAGAAGAAAGTGAAGCCAGATTTGTTGAGTGCATGAATGGGGAATCCCCACGTTTTCACTTTTGCCGGCCTCCAAAACGACTGAACGTCGTACAACGACCTTCAAGATTACCGATTACGGCCTTTTCTCTCCGAGAGCGCTTCCACAAGTGTTGGGAACCGTCAAAGCGGCAGAAAAATCTCTCCGTTAAAGTTCAAGGTTTAGCCTATCGTAATAATCGATTCCATTCCTCAAAGAAAAAAAAAAAGAAAATCCAGTATTTCCGCTGTCCGCTGGTCTCCTCGGTGGGTTTTTCCGCTATATATTTACGTCTACTGGAAATGAAACTGTTGTGCTGATTAGGAGGTCACGTAAACAACGGAAGTACGGTTGAGTTCCACCTTAAGAGTACGCATCACCCCCTCGTATTTCTTGACGATTCCTAGTGAAAACTTAAGATGGATGAAACGGATATTGTTGGTCTCAGAGAGGCCATAATAGAAACTACGTTCGTAACATACACATAAGAAAAATCGTAGACTCGTTGATCTCGAGCAGCATCTACCAACTAAATTTATCTTGCATTTTTGCCTTTTATAAAACATAATTTGGCTTACCACCGGCCCGTGATATCAGAAAAACTTTTTTTATGTTTTTCTATGTATTTAATGAGTATGGTCTCTCGATATTTTTGGGGTCCTTTTTAATCATATTTTACGTATTATTTATTCCTTGGAAGAAGACCTGTACCATCATAATTGATTAATTATTTACTTTATTGAAAATGTCCGCGCACAGCAATGTTGCCAGTTTACAGTGGCTCAATAACAAAGTACAAACATCGTAGGAAATACTGTTTTTGGGCTTCAATAAATGCCTAAATTGGGTCTCCCTCTTCTTTCATACCTCTCAGATCATTTCGAGTCCAAATATCTAAATCAATGAAGTGACATAGATATTGCGCGATAAAGGTTATTTTAGTTAAAGGCAGAATTTGTGACACTTATACACTAACCAAATAAGAAGTAAACGTTCTCACTATCAGCCCAATTTTCCGCACAAAATTTCAATGCCGGATCGAGACTTTAGCCGCTCAAGTCCCACTTTATAAAGTGAGATCCTTGAGACGACTCTGCAACACACATTCGCCAAAGTCTTACTTTACCGTAAAGAGAGACTTAGTAAAGTGAACGATTTCAGCGTCGTCTATGAATCGCACCCTTAGACAGCGCTTCAAAACTACTCCTGCAGTTGGCCATGATCGGTTGGCTCGTCATGAATCATAGTTTTTTTGGGGGGACGGGGAAAAAGATGGGGAGACCCTGCACTTTGGTGGAGTCATCGATAACCTGTGACCGAGTTCCTCAACGTAACCTAGCCCCCTTCCATCCTCAGGTGTGACCGTGGACTCGGAGGGCGTGAACGATTGAGTGTAGCGTGATTCGAGTCACGAGAGTGGAAATTCGATTTCGCCCTCTGAGTAAACATAAAGCTGTTTTTACACGTTGAGGTTGATGGTCATAGCAGTCGATTGTTTAGATTGATTTGCTTGCGTGAACACAAGAATAGAGCTCAAATCAATGGGGTCATGATTCGATCAATTTGCGAAGTTGAAGCAGTTCAACCTTTCACTCATTGTCAGTAGGAGTCGGATATGGATGTATCGCAAGCGATATTTATATAGAATAAAAGGTGAAGAATATCATTGTAGAACAAAATATAATTTTCATTTTATTACTTATTTATTTTATCACTTTATTACTAAATGGTTGGCAAGAAATTGATATAATTTTTTTCGTAAATGAGAGGATATATGTATGTTCTGCATCCTTCTCGGCATGAAAGACCGTTATGAACGGATTAATTTATTACTTTTAAGAGAAATATTTATCATTAGTGAGAATCCTGATAGTAAATAGTTTTAACCATAATATGTAATTAATAGTCAGGAACTGTTAGTCACCATTTTTTTGGGTTGTTTCTTAGGAAGGCGGTTGTTGTGATGCTGACCAGCCACAAAGGAGCGTTTACATCGACGTAGCATTTGCAAATGGAGTGGCTCACAAGGATTTCATTTGCTTATTTCTTTCTTCTCCCAATAAAAATAGCACTGGAGTTTGGGTTTTAATGTTGGTTTCGGTAGCTTATGATTCCTGCGCAGCCGCAATAAGCGCTCTTGTAATGTTTTTATTTAGCCAGAGATTCCGCCCGCAACCGACGGAAAACCGTTGAGTATGCGCATATTTAAAGAGTGAACATTGCTTTATAAAGGAGCGCTGAAGGTAGTTGCCCAATAACCAACATCTGACACTGACATTAAAACCCTAACTTCGGTACGATGATGATAAATAGAAATGGATGTTTGTGACTATTAAATGCTATCAAAACCCCGATGTAAAGGCCGAACAGTGCTGTTTTCGGTGGTGTGTGAAGTTTATAAATAAAAAAAGGTTATCATATTAAATAATTTGAGATGGAATTTTCTCGTAGTCTTGATATATGTCATTTAAGATAAGGGCAGCATAATTTGTCATCATAATTAACTACGTGTCAACAAACGCTATCCTCGGAATCAGCCAATTAGAATCATCAGGCCTATCAAGCTATCTCGAATTTTTCCATTTTTATCTTGCTTGCGTGCGCAGAAGCCGTAAATACGAGGGTAGCCTTTTAAGTGCCGGGAATAGAACTTTCCTTATCGCCTAGCAAATATAAATGGTGTTTATAAACACCATTTTGAGTTGGTTAATGCCCATGCAAAGTTTCATTAAAATCGGCCTCATAGTTTCAAAAAGGTGTCTTGTCAAAGTTCCCAAGTTGCTGTACGAGATGGAATTAAGTCATTAACAGTACTGCACCATATCTTTCTATAACTTTTGACGGAGAATCACCCAGCAAGAATGTATTAATGAACTTTTTGTTGCTTTTGGCGAAGAAGCACCATCAAAGACAACCGTTTACCGCTGGTATTCAGAGTTTCAGCGAGGACGCTCTATCCTTAGTGACGAACCGCGTGAAGGGCGACCAAAAACCGCCGTCACTCAAGAAAACGTGGATGCTGTACGTAAAATTATTGCGGAAGATCGTCATGTTACATACCGTGAGATTCAGGCATCATTGAACATCTCAGGGACCACAGTTCAAAAGATCTTACACGAAGAGTTAGGTGTTAAAAAATTGGGTTTCCCGCTGGATACCGCACCTCCTCACAGAAGAACAGAAAGCGGCTCGAGACAAATGGTGTCGAAATACTCTACCACGAATTAACTCAGGAGCATCAAAGCACGTTCACAACATCGTAAGTGGTGATGAATCATGGATCCATAGATACGAGCC